>NC_139018.1:160737893-161344211 GCF_964374135.1 Grampus griseus | reverse complement strand
GGTCAGAGTACAGCATTCTGAGATCTTATGAAATTACAAACCGTGAGGAATCATTACACAACACTTCCAAATCTTCAATGTTCTAAACATATTTAAATTGGAATTAGCTACAAAGCTCAGATGCTAGGTAATCCAAATACCTTGATTCAATAAGCAAATAATTTTTTTAAACAATTCTCAGCTGAGTAAGACTAATGTTTTTGCCAGTTTCCTAGTAGTTCCTGGAGCACGAATGGATATAAACTCATTTTTCTTCTGTGGTGTGTGTGCGTGTGTTGTTGTTGTTGTTTAACTAGATTAGGGTGCTTTTCCCAAAATACCAAGAAAAGAAATTTTCTATTAAATATTCCCTCTCACTGCATAAGTTAGAGGAAACAGAAATTTCATCCAACTCCAATCTCAAAAGAACATGCAAATTGCAACTGATGATATTTACATTGAAGGGATTTTACTTTATTTTTTCTCTGGTTGTAGTTGAGAACAATATTTATTTCTAAATAAATATTTAGATTCCAATTCTAGGAAAAAAAATCATGCCAGGTGCCCTTAGTTGGTCCCTGCTGAGCGGGATGAAGGGAGAATCCACTCACCATGCCCCGTGTTAAGACCATGGCCACACAGAAGAAGCCCTAGAAGAAGAGATGACTATTTCTAATTCATATACAAATGCTGAATGCACCAGCTGTATGGAATGGTGTTACTCTCCCACAAACAAACAAGTAAAAAATAAAGATGCAACCCTTAATTTAGACCCAGAATGCACTTTAGATCCTCAGGTACAAAGAATAGTCCATTGAAGTGTGAACACAAAACAATAGATTGTGGCTTAGACTATGACTTTACTTGTTTTTCATCATGGAAATGAAATGGTAAAAGCTGAGACCTTACTGAAGACTCATCTGCACAATGAAAACTTCCCTGCATATTCCTACCCCACCATGACTCTTCTAGATGTTTTATTGCTTCATTAGGTGTATGAAGTGAGAGAATATTTTGAAATATAGTAATGTGATTTTTTTTTCTTTTGCACTTGCTTATGAATATTCCTTACCAACCCAAGCCAGAAGCAATCTTTACTTAGGGTGAAGTGGAATCATAGAAAGCAAAGAGACAGAAAGAACTGGTGTTGAGCTTTTTGATTTTCAAAACTGGTCTTGAAAACTGTTTCAGACACAGTAGTCTAAAAACCTGGCTTTAAATCTCTAGATCCAGATACCTGAGAGAGAAAAGCATTTTCTAAATGGAAAATCTCCCCTTTAAATATAAAAAACAAAACAACCCATAATTTGGACAAACTGAGCTTGGAGTTCTACTATAAGCCATAGAGTAGAATAAATGATATATAAGAACTGTTTCACAAAGTAAAAAATGTCAGACCTTCCTTGGCTGAAGAAAGGACCTAGAGAGAAGGGGAGAGGAAAACTAGAGGAGAAAGCAGTTTAGGAACTGCCCCCTTCTCCAGGATTTTGTCATGTAGAGCACATCCATTCATGATTATCTGATTATTAAGTATTCCTATTTAAAATATATTTAATTTTGTGCCTTGTAGCCTTTAATTCTAAAGCAAAAATATATTGATCCTAATCATCAACTAACTCACTCAACAAATAATTACTGGGACTTAATACATAATAAGCCTTAGAAATAATGCAATAAGTGGGAATCACAGTCCTTGAAATTCCTCAAGGAATTTGCAGTCTATTGGAGGCAGAGGGTGAGGGTCAGAGACAAGTTAAAAGCTGATTATATTCCTTTGCTTATATGCTGCCATGTTTCTGTTTATACTTTTACCACCTAGAAGTGAGATTCTAGTCTGCCTTTTTCCTTACAGAAATATAGTTTATTAATGAAGTATGGCTTATTTGCACGAGCCACAGAAACTTTCTGAAATTACCCTGTGCTTTTTTACGTCAGAAGCAGCCCAAGGAAATTTTGTATTCTGAAATTTCAAAAATTACTTGCCAACTGTCAAATGTGATCAAAACAAAGCAGTATGAATATCTACTACTCTATTACTTTGGGCATCCTGGCTGCAGACGTTTAAATAAAATGATGGTAAAACTGGAACCATTTTAATAGAACAAAAGGGAGCTCAGAAAACCAGGGTGAAAAAGTCAGCCCAGGGAAAGAAAAATCATTGTACACTTAAGATACCGTGGTCCCCTTGAGTACGAGGTCAAATTGGCCAGGGCAATGATGGACTGGACAGTGGATATACCTTTAGTTTTCTTTGAAGCAGCAACCTAGGAACTGGGGGTCATGAAGCTTTAATGAGGAGAAGTGTGAAGGCATAAAGGTTTGGAAAAGATTCTCTGTAATATAAATGGGGATTCTTTTGTTGTCTTCAGTAACATTTCCTTGAAATCAATAAAAGGAAAGAGGAAGAATGGGATCTTGTAGGAAGTGAGCACTCAATGTATTTGTGGACAACAAAACAGGGGAAAGGTATGAGTTATTAAACCTTGAAAGAAAAGACCAAAATAAATGATGATGAAGAGCAAAGACTGGAAGAAGAGGGAAAGGGGCAAGGTGTTGGCGAAGCAGCTGAAAAAGGAAGAAAAGGAGAAAAGAAATTTGGAGGGGAAGGAATGAATAGATAATTCTAAAACAACATATTAACAGTGCTTTTCGATGAGTGGTGATATTACAAATAATTTTTCTTTATTTACTCATGCTTTTCTCTGGTTTCTATGACTTTTATAAGAGCATTTAGTATTTTTTAATTAAAATTTTTTTTTTAATTTTGTAAGAAAGAGTACACTTAGCCCACTTATGCTCTCACTTAAACCTTCATCATTACAAGAGCATTAACTTAGGGTAAGGTGGTGTGGCAGGAATTTGGGAACTGCTTAACAAATAGTCCCTAACAGACATGTTCCAAATGCGTGTTCACTTACGTTGTATGATCCACCGATGGCCTGTGATTTTCCTCCCCATGATGAATACTGGTTCCATTACCAAGTCCCCACCTGAATGTGTTTGAATGTTGAATTAATTTTTCTGAGATTGGCTGGTACCATCTACACAGGCTTCCTTTTTCAAAGCTGCAAACTTCCATAGCTTGAATAGGATGGGACAGAGATAAGATGAGCTAATCACAATAAATGTATTAATAAATGGCGATTTCCATCTGCATCAGCACTTTCTTACTCTTGGGGTTTCTTTAAATTATAATCTAACTTTTAAGCATAACTGAAAGAATTAGGCGAATTGTTTACATAATCACTGGAAGAGTTTTAAAGAAATCTAGGTGTATTATATTCAAATATCTATATTAACTGAAATATGGAAATAAATGCACATACTGAAGATTCTGCTTTCATAAAGAAGTGAGATTTTAATTCGCTCTGAAAGCAGCAATTTAAGAATCGCCACTCTGTTCTGACACAACACTTACATTGCTTATATGACCTCCAAGTTCTGATAAGTCTGTTCTTTTTTCACAGTATTATCGCAAAGCTAAATCCCAAATTCCAAATTACTTAAATTCAAAGCTATAAGATTTACAACAGCTTTTAGATTGAACCTCTTTCCTTGAAAGTTTTCAATATTCTTGTAATGACTGTATTCTAATATCAAACAAAATTAAAAGTCCAGTGATTTTTTAAATATATAAGTTGTGTGTGAAAACAAATGTTTCTTTTTCTCTCCTTCTCTCTCTGATGTGTTCATGTGTCTGTCTGTCTTAAATCCTCTATTTCTTGAATAAAAGAAAAGATTCAACTCAATGAGGTCTTGTGTATACAATGGAAAGCCTGGTGTGTACTCCAGGTTTTAAATGGCATAAACGGTGACAGCATAGGCTACCACTACTATGGACTGTGGTACTTGGATTCATGATTTAACATAAAATTCACGATTTAACATAAAATTTGAGAAGGAAAACTCCATCAAAAAAAGTGATTTTAATCACGACATTCAGGTGTGTTATTTAATCTCTGATGTTAATATTGATCATATAATTATACTTATTTTGTGAAGAGATTTAGAATTCAATAGACTCCTGTTCATATTATTAAACAAGATTTTCAAAATTGTAGATTTTTTAAAACTTAGAGGACATAGAGTTTCAGGCAAGCTAAGATCTGCTGTACAACATTGTACCTACAGTCAACAATACTGTATTGTACACTTAAAAATTTATTAAGAGGGTAGATCTTATATTGTATTCTTATCACAATGAAAAAATTACAAAATATGACTGTAGATGACAAGCCGACTTATCACAATAGTTCATTTTACAAAGAGATGGCGAAGGCAAGACACAATTTGTTCAGAACTAAATGGTAATAATTCATGTTTAATCAAAATAAATAAATATTCCCATGATTTTAATAATTTAATAGTAGACATTCATTCAGGACATTTACAGAACTTATCAAAACTTCCCATCCAATCATAAATGGCATTACTAAAATTTCAAAGTTGAACTAAGAAGAAAGTCAGTATTTACTAAAGATGCTCACTAGGTGTAACTAATTAGATTTTGTGAAAACTTTTACAAAGTCGACTTATGTGTGATCAGAAGAGGATTTTAGTGTCTTCCCATGAGGGAGTCTGAAAACCACAGCATCATCCATTATATTACCTTACATCTGTGATGCACAGTACATCCTTCTGACCAACTCGAGTTAATTACTGTCCCATCTTATTCACAGAGTGAATTAGCTTTGATTTTATGAGGTTTTTTGGCCTGGATTAGTTTATTGTGTATTTGTATTTTTTAAGTTTTAGAATTCCTTGACGAGGCTGACATAAGATAAATTAGAATTTCACTATACGCTATATTATCTGTATGTTCTAAACCGTCAGTATTATCAAGACACTTGATCAATATTATGGTAAATTCACATACAACTTAATAAAGAGCAAGGAAGGGGAAAAAAATCACAAGTGTTTATTCCTTCTGATCCTGTGTTTTGCCCATTCAGACACAGATTAATTTTTCTCCTCTCAGTTTGTATCTTTGACTGAGAAGTTCACTTCTAAATTAAATAATTTGCCTTGATCCATTCAGGAGAAGCCATAGATTGGCAAGTGTCAATAAATGAAAACCATCTTTCAACAGTACCTAGCCGTTGAAGTGTCCACACGTATTAGGATTGGTTTTCTTATTAACTCTGCACATTTGACATAGTATTCATTTTATGTGTGCATTTTGACAATGGTAAAATTTGAGCAGATTCATCTAATTTGAGGGTATTATGCTTCTTCCCTAAACATTTCTATTTAGTGATTGTGACATGCAGAGACAAAAAGGGGGATGAATAAAAATGATAAATGATAGCTCTGGAATCAAGCTAAGTCCATGAAAACAAGTATTTTGAATTTAAATATTAATTTAAAGACACTTCTTGTTGGACATGATACAAGAATGTATGCTGATTCTTCTATCATTTTCTATACAAATAGTCCTTAGGTTAAGACACTGCTTTAAGCCAGGTTGAAATTTTCTAACTAGGACATTATGCCATGCTACTTGAGATAACACTAGTATTTTCTTATCAGTTTTATGGCTATATTTAATGCAAAATTTGGGAATTCACGTACCGCAGGATGATTCATCTGATTTGTCAGGGCAGTCATATCTAAAATCACATTTCTGGATATTTTCAACACATTGACCATCAGAGCTGCAAACAAATTCATTGTCGGTACAGTTGTGTGGAGGTAAGTTTACTGGAACTAAAGTTTCTGGTGGAGTTGGAAGGTTCACTGGCAAATTACCTTGAAATAATAGACAAGTATCATTTTGCAGATTTTTCCATTTCTTTAAAGATTTCACACAATAAACTTTATTAAGTATGCTTCACACTCAACATTATAAAGAATATTTGATAGTATTTGCTAATCTGCTGAACTTCTTTATGTAAGCATATAAGTTGGGGTTCATGGCTTTAGTAATGGCAAATAACTTTAGATATCTTTGATTATAAAAATAAGTGAAGGTGCAGATGGAGATTATTGAAAAGCTCTTCAGAGCTCACTGAACAAATGAGAGGCTCAAGAACAGGGCTTGGAAGATCAGCAGGAAAAAGTGAATCCCAGGTACTGGCGTTAGGAACCAGAGTCAAGGTCAGGTTAAACCTTCTAGTTCACTAGGTGAATAAACTTTGTTCTTCCACTGCTACAACGAACTTAACATCTCCTCTTTGTTTCAGATATCCCCACATAGCTGGGATTCAAGGTTGCAAGATAGACCCAAACCAAAAGTATTCACCCAGAAATATTTAAATAAGCTATAATTTCTGATATTACAGAGTTTAGAAGAAATTTATAGAAGTTGATTAATTTAGACAGTAAGCTATCCAATAAGCACTTATTAATAACATCTCTGTGTCATATACATGGTAGATGTAGTGGATTTAAAGCCAAACATGCTGTCACTGCCATAAAAGAGTTTACAGACTAGTGGATAAGGCAGTCAGGAAATTCTTTCATTACAGTTCCATGGGATAAGTTTAGGATAGAGATTTTAACATGATGGAGGCAAAAATGACACCTATCCCTTAACTCCTGTATTCACATCCTCAGACCATGGTATATGGTGGGTACACTATCATTGTGAAGTGAGTGAATACATATACAGATGGATAGAAGGATGAAGGAGGGATGGAAGGATGGTAGAAGGGATAGAAGGATGGATGGATGACAGAGTGAGTGAATGAATAGATGAACAAAGGTTAAGATTGTACAGTATATTAAGAGAACACAGGAAAATTCTGTCTCAGATGGGGAAGACTTCCTGGCATGGTGATGTTTAAACTAAGTTTTTAGTTTTCATTTTTTTTAAACTTTTTATTTTATATTGGAGTATAGTTGATTAACAATGTTGTATTATTTTCAGGTGTAAAGCAAAGTGATGCAGTTATACATATACACTTTTTAGTTTTAAAGGATGATTTGCTGCTGGGTAGATAAAGAAGGGTACAAGGTCTTTTGAGGCAAGGAGAAAAGACTCATGTGAAGACAGAGGAATGTATTTTCCTGTTGTTTTCTGGAATACTGTGAGAGTTTGACAAGAAGACTATCTTGGGATATGGTAAGAATGCATCTGATGGAGTCATCAGATACGGGACTAGAGAGGAGAGGGTTACCAGGTCACAGAGAGCTAAGTGGGACCAACCAGGATTTTGAAGTAAATATAAAAAGCTGTGGAGAAACACCAAGATATAAAATTTCCACTTCAAGAAATACTTATCAGGCATTAGCGTGGAGAATGATTTGCTGGTGGCTCTGACATGGGGAAGAGAGAACAGCTGAGCTTCCAGGCAACTAATAAACCAAAGCAGAGATGTTTTGCAGGGGACAGAAAAGACCTGAGCAATATTACACATCCAGTGTCTAGAGGACTGGGGATGTGGGTGCTTTGGGGAACTTGAGGAGAGTCCAATAAATAGTACTTTATTTCTTAGCTCAGGCTTTGAAGCAATTAAGAACTAAGACTGAAGCGTAGGGCAGCTAGTAGATCAAAATATCAACCTTTTTACAGATGAAGTCGATACTGGAAAAAAATAGCCTGTATCTGTAGGCAGGTAATCTTTCAGAGTGTGAAACACAGACTAAGTTATAACCTGTGCTGGAAATTTCTATACAGAAGCTGACCATTGTGAACTACAGCAAGGAAGAGCTGAACACATCTCAGGCTTCCTTCAACTAACTCTCTCCACAAAAAGAGGAAACTGAGAGACCAGGTATGCATGTGCAGGCTCTCCTTGCAAACTCAACAATCCATTGTTGCTTTTCCACAGTTTACATTAGCGTTCACTGTTAGTGTTTTACATTCTGTGGGTTTTAATAAATGTATAATGACAGGCTTCCACCATTAGCGTGTCATACAGAATAGTTTCACTACACTAAAAAACCTCTAGGCTCTGCTTTTCTGTCCGTCCCTGCCCCCAATCCCTGGCAAATATTGATCCTTTTACTGTCCCCACAGTGTTTTCCAGAATGTTATATAATTAGAATCATACAGTATGTAGGCTTTTCATGTTGGTTTCTTCCACTTATTAATATGTATTTAAGTTTACTCCAAGTATTTTCAATGGCTTAATAGTACGTTTCTTTCCAGCACTGAATAGTATTCATTGTCTGGATATTAATCCAGCACTGAATAGTATATCCATTGTCTGGATATACCACAGTTTATTAATCTCCTACTGAAGGACATCTTGGTTGACTGGGCATCTTTTCATATACTCATTTGATATCGATGTATCTGCTGTGGTGAGATGTCTGCTCAGATCTTTTGCCTGTTTCTTAATCTGTTGATTTTCTCACTGTTGAGCTTACAGTGTTCCTTGTATATGCTGGATAACTCCTTCATCAGATAGGTCTTCTCCCAGTCTGTGAACTGTCTTCTCCATCCCTTAAAAATGTCGTTCACAGAGAAGTTTTCAATTTTAATCAAGTATAATTTATCAATTATTTCTTTAAATGATTGTCTTTGGTGTAGTATCTAAAAAGTCATCACTATAACCAAAGTCATCTAGATTTTCTATGTTATCTTAGGAATTTTATAGTTTTGCATTTTAGATTTAGGTCTACAATCCACTCTGAGTTGACTTTTGCGAAGGATATAAAGTCTGTGTCTAGATTCTTTTTTTTTTTTTTTTTTCACATGGATGTCTAGTTCCAGCACCAGTTTTGGAAAAGACCATCTTTTTCCCATTGAATTGCCTTTACTCCTTTGTCAAAGATTAGTTGACTATATTTACATGGGTAGATTTCTGGCTCTCTATGCTCTTCCAATGACACAGTTCTCTGTTTTTCACCAATACCACACTGTCTCGATTACTGTAGCTTTATAATAAGTCTTGAAGTTGGGTAGTGTGAGTCCTCCAACTTCGTTCTCCTTCAATATTGTGTTGGATATTCTGGGTCTTTTGCCTCTCAATATACACTTCAGAATTAGTTTTTCTATATTCACAAAATAATTTGCTGGGATTTTGATTGAGATTACATTAACTCTATAGATCAAGTTAGGAAGAATTAACATCCTGAATATAGTGAGTCTTCATGCATGTTTTTGTATCCTTATCTCAAACATACATGTTCCATTTAAAACATACACTATTTTGTGTCTTAGAAAATTTTACATAAATAATATTCATATTTCTTTTGAATTTGCAATCTTGACTCCAAACATATTTTTCAGATTTATCTCTATTGTTACATAGAGAATCAATTCATTCATTTAACTGGTTAGGGTATTCAATTAAATGAATACCTGGAGTCAAATATTTATTGTACGAATATTCTGTAGCTGGTATATCTCTTCTCAAGCAGGACAGTAACAATATCTATAAAGTGTGCTACAACGGATGTCTTTGTACATTTCTCTTTGCAAACATATGCCAGAGTATTTCCAAGGCAAGGTACCTTGAAATGAAATTTCAAAGTTATAGGGTATGTAATCAGTCAACTTAAGTAGTTTTCAAAGGTGGTTTACCCATTTCCACCCAGAAACGTGTGCATTTCTCATATTCCAGCCAACACTTGGCATCATCAGATTTTTTTTAATGTTTGCCAGGGTAACAGGTCTGAAATAATAATTCCTTGATATTCTAACTTGTATTTCCCTAATTATTGAGACTTTTTTTAGGGGCCACACAAGTATCTTACTCTCGTTTTTGACTAACTATTCACATACCCTGCTCTTTTTCTCTACTAAATCCATTGTCTTTTTCTTATTAATTTACAGGTTTAAATTAATCCCATATTCTCCATACTAATCCTCAATCATTTGTCTAAGTGACAAATATGCTTTCCTAATCTAGTCTTGCCATTTTCTATGGTGTCTTTCAGAATAAAAAAACTCTAATTTTAATATATCAATCATTGCCTTTATGGTTTGTGCTTTAAAATTTCACTAAAAGTAATCTTCCCTATTCTAATATCATAAATATGTTTTCTATAATTTCCATGAAATTTTGATAGTTTTATTTTTCATATTTAGATCTTTCCTTCCTCTGGGCTCTACTGTTATCTATTATCTGTGATGAGAAACTAAATACAATTTTTTTTCACATGAATGGCCACTTTTTGATCTATTAGTCTATTGGTGCAACTCAAACTTCTCTCATTTATCATTTTATATTTTATTATGAAATATATTATACATATATAAGAATGAACATAAAATATATGCCTGGTTTAAAGAAGAAGAAGAATAGCCATATATTTACCTTCCAGTTTATGGAAATGAAATTCACAAACAGTTTTGAACCCTCCAGTGTTTCCCCGCTGACTCCATCCCCTCATTGGCATCTCTCCTGGTTCACAGTACACTGAAATTTGTGTTTTATTTCTTTGCTTTAATTTGTGTCTACATTTTCCTCATTTGCATATATACCAAATAACGTCTTACAGTGCTTACTTATTAGCTTATGTGACTAAATAACTTATTGTGAAATTCTTAGAATAGTGACCATATACATGGAGCACCATGTAGGTCCTTTTTAAATAAATAAAATGTTGTTTAGATTCAAACTTTAGATGAATGGACTCCATTCTCTATATAATCTGCAACTTGATTTTTTTCTGAACATTGTACATTCATCCATCCAAACTAATGTGTGTTCTTGCAGTTTAGCTGTGTTGACTGCTGTATAATGTTTCACTATATGAATATGTAACATATGTTACATAGCCATTCTACCATCGGTGGTTTTTGAGTTGACTCTGAGGTTTTGTTTCTTTGTACATTTCTCCTGAGGTACCTACATGTGGAATCGCTTGGTCACAGAGGATGCACATCTAAATTTACTAGATAATGCCAAACTGCTTTCGAAAGTAATTTTATCAATTTCTATACTTCTCAGTAGTGTATAAACATTCTGGTCATACCACATGCTCATTATCCACTGGTATATCTAGAATTACCCACATTTTTTTTTTTTTTTTTTTTGCCGTTTTCTTTGCTGTCTCTTCCCTTTTGCATCTCAGCGCTTGTTGAGCTCATTCTGTCTCCTTTAAATGTTCACATTTACATAGTTCATTTGGTAGGAGTCTGGTGCAGTGAAATCATTTTTTGTTTGTTTTTGGATGTCATGCTCTGAGTGCCTATTTTCACCCTCATTCCTGAAAGAATTTTGCTTTGCTCTAGACTGTTATTTTTTCTCAGAACTTTGAAAATAATTTCAACTGTCTTCCTACTTCCATTCTTGCTATTGTGAAGTCATCTATTAATCTGATTGCAGTTCTCTTTTAACTGTATTTTAATCTCTGGCTATTTTTACCATAATCTTCCCTTTCATTTATTTTTTTCTAATTCATTTCCATAAGCCTAGACCTGGATTTATTCTAATATTTTGTATGAGGTTGAATAGGCTTCTTAAATCTTATGTTAATTCTTAGCCATTATATCTTTGAAAATTGCTTCTCCTCCATTTTCTTTATTCTCTCTCTGGAACTCCATTAGCTTTTATGATCTATCCTTCAAGTAAATCTATCCCTTCCATTTTCCTTTTCTCTCTCTCTCTGCTGCTCCCTGAAATTTCCTCATAGTTATTCTCCAGAAGACTAATCACATTATTGATTCAGCTATTTAATTCATCCGCTGGGATTTTTATTTCATTGATTTTATTTCTCACTTCATGATGGCCAATTTGCTACTTCTTTCAAAATTTTCTGGTTTTTTTCTTTTTTTGGACAACATCATGCTATTTTCTTATGTCTTAGAGTCCTTTAATATTTTAAATTATTTATTAGTTTTCTATTTTTTGCATAACAAATTTCCACAAACCTTAGAATTTTAAACTAATAAACACTTATTATCTCACACAACTTATGTAAGTCTGAAACACAGAAGAGGCTTAGCTTGGTGGGTTCTAATTCAGGGTCTCATAAGATTACTGTCAAGATGTCAGCCAAGGCTGCAGTCATCTGAAGGCTTGACTGGGGATGGAAGACCTGCTTTCCAAGGGGGCTCATGCCTGGGAAGTTAGGCTACTGTTGGCAGGAGGTCTCAGTTCCTGGGCTTTCTCCAAAGGGCTGCTTGTGTATCCTTCAGACATGGTGTCTGACTTCCCCCAGAGTGAGTGACCCAAAGGAAGACAGCAGAAGCCTAGCTTTGGAAATCACACCCAGTCACTGCCACATGGGTCATTAGTTACCCAGGTCAGTCCTACTCATTACGGGAGGTGCCTGGTCCACAGATCATGAATACCAAGAGGTGGGGATTACTGGGGGCTATTTTGGAGGTTGGCAACCATAATTTTTTGTGCTTGATTTTTATGTGAGAATCCTTTATCATCTAGTTTGTAGAAGAGTCCTTCTAGATTAACTTTGAGTTGTTTCTAGATTAACTAGTTGTTAATTAGTTGTTAATCTAGTTGTTTCTAGATTAACTTTGAGTTGAACCCCACTGGTACCTCCACCCAGGGATGATATACCCCTTTTGGCCCTCCTCTCCCCTTTTCCTGCCTCTCATCCATCCTATATTCTCTTTACTCCCTAACTCTGGCAATCACATTATGCTTTATGTTCTATTTTTCTATTTCTCTCATGTGGGCATTTCTCTTTTGTAACCTCAGCTTAACATTTAAAAAAATGCATGTTACATTTGACATTTCTAGGTATATGTAGTGTTACAGTTTTCAGATCATCTGGTCTGCCACATTATTAAAATCAGTAGTCTTAACTGCATCTTTAGGCCTGGTTTCAATTTATACTAGGAAACAGTCCCTCACTTAAGAAGAAATCATACACATGCGTGGCTATCTTAGAAAAAGGAGGTAGATGAGTCTATATTCAGGAAAAATAGAGACAACTCATTTTCTATCTCAGAAATGATCCAGGTAAAATGACCTGGATCCCAGGTAGGTAAAAATATCACTACTCTAAAAAAGAAATAGGAAAACCTTAAAATTCTTTGTCCTTTCCTCATTACTCTTTGTTATTCTACCAGAATTAGTGAATCTTAAAAGATAAGTGTAATATGTTTGTATCTGAGAGCACCAAAAGAATTATTGGAAGAAAGTGTTTCTTACTCCAAAGTCCAATTCTGGAAATGGTGGTATAACTGGAAAGATGGAGTTGCCACTGATTCCTTGGGATCTGCCATGTAGAAGTAAAACAGAGCCCAGACACATGGTTAGACCAAGACATCATGTGGAGCCTGAGGCATGGCAAGGACTGCAAGCCTCCTGACACATCTCTGACCCTCACAGATGGTTTATACTTTCATGTAAGGAACACGAAGTCAGTTTGTTTTACTTTGCTATGACTCAGAGCAGTATTTCTTATTAAAAAATCCTGCTCTTAACTCAGGTGAGAGGCCCGCGTACCGCAAAAAAATATACATATATATATAAATTGTGAACAACCTTAATAGTAAAACATACCTAGAACAAGAAGCCCATCTTAGTCAGTCTGGGCTGCCATAATAGAATCCCACAGACTGAGGGGCTTAGACAACAATTTATTTCTCACAGTTCTAGAGGCTGAAAGTCCAATATCAGGGTACCAACGTGGCTGGGTTCTGAGGGCTCTATTCCAGGTTATGTCCTTACGTGGCCTCCCTTGGTATATGCATGCAGAGAGAAAGAGATCTCACATCTTTTCCTCTTCTTATAAAAGCACTAATCCCATCATGAGGGCATCAACTTCAACAACCCAAATTACCTTCCAAAGGCCCCACCTCCAAATACCATCACATTGGGGGTTAAGGTTTCAACATATGAATATTGGAACATTCACTCCATAGCAAAACTTGTGATTTTTTTTAAACCTATGATTGTTTAGAAATGCTGAAGTTGGTAGCAATGGTAGAGTTAATGCTCTTAAAATAAAAAAAACACTAAAAGCTTTGCAGATGAGACAAAATTGAAAGGTGAAATGCAAATAACTGAACACCAAGAAGCACAGATTAGTCTGGTTTGATCTGATTTTCTTCCACA
Organism: Grampus griseus; assembly: GCF_964374135.1. NCBI lineage: Eukaryota > Metazoa > Chordata > Mammalia > Artiodactyla > Delphinidae > Grampus > Grampus griseus. Next base: position 161,330,310 of record NC_139018.1, on the reverse strand, counting down.
TCCCTAAGCCAAAGGGAAACCAACTCACCTGCACAGCTGTCACCCTAGATGACTCAGGCTCCAGATGGACTCAATGTTCTAATTCCTTGCTCTGTGAATTCCTTGTAACAAATATGATATACTTCATGCTACCCTAGTATAATCTTTCCGGTAAAAATAGATTTTCCAACTTCTTTTATACTAGACTTCCCTCCCGACAGCTATTCCCACACTGGTAATTAAACAAGTAAAAATTTTAACATCCTAAGCCCTTGATAAATTATTGCCAGCTTTAGACATATCACAACTGTGTGAATTACTTGACTAATATGCATGGTTGTTCTTTATCTCCAAGTAACAATGCGTATGTTTTTCTTGTGACTTCTGATGTTAAGAAATACATTTAATTTAAAAATCTAAAAGTCTACTTGAGGTTTAAACATAATCAATCTTCAGAAAAATTAAAAATTTGAAATATCTACAGCACCAGAAGAAAAGCGTTTCCTATTGTTCCTATTGCACTTAACATAATAACCTGGGGTTATAACCACAAGCTGAAACGACTATATTTAGCATAATCATACTAAAGTGTCTGTGCTAGGTCTACTTCCTAGGATAGTAGGTTTTACTGAAACATAGCTACTCTTTGGATATGATTTATTAACAATTGTGACACAGCTCTTTGCCTCATATGATGCACTGTCTCTTTTTTTTTTCTTTCTCCAGTAGCAAATCAGCTCTTTTTTGAAATATTTTTGCTCTACCACATGGATTCAATAAAATTTTCCAGGTAGCACAAGATATTTTCCATATTTAAAGACATTCTACTATCTTTGAAAGTGACTAAAAATAAACTTAACTAGCAGTTGGACAATTTTCAAGCTAAAATTTAAGTATTTCAACAGCCTTCTCCACTTTTGGTATTTAGCATTTCCTTCAATTAAAAGATGACAAAATTTTAAAGTTTTAAATTTAAAATAGGTTAAACCAGTTATTTGTCGAATTTTATTTTCTAGAAACTTATTGGGTTGGCCAATAAGTTCATTTGGGTTTTTCATAAGATCTTATAAATAAAATACTAAGTTGCATGGACCATAGGCTTTGGGCAAAATTTTTCCCTAGGTATATGCTCAATCACTTTACGACACTACACCAAAGACAATAAAACCAGAATATTTTAGATTACAATCACTGAGTCTCAAATTTCTTCATTTTTGCCTTGAAGTGTTTTACTGAACTGCAAATATTTCCAACATTTTTAAAATTTTCTTCAGAGGCTATATTTCCTTCTGAAAAATATGGATAAAAGAGGACCTCAAAGCAAAATGCTTTCATTTAATTTACTATCCTGATAAAAATGTAATGGATACACCAAAGCTTAGTATTAGAAGGTAAAAAGCTGCAGGTGGGGCTTCCCTGGTGGCGCAGTGGTTGAGAGTCTGCCTGCTGATGCAGAGGACGCGGGTTCGTGCCCCGGTCCGGGAAGATCCCACATGCTGCGGAGCGGCTGGGCCCGTGAGTCATGGCTGCTGAGCCTGCGTGTCCAGAGTCTGTGCTCCGCAACGGGAGAGGCCACAGCAGTGAGAGGCCCGTGTACCGCAAAAAAAAAAAAAAAACCCAAAAAACTTGCAGATGATATCTGAAAAATGAACACAAAAGAACTCACACATTTTGCCACTGAAACAAACATCACTCTTTGCAGAAAGAAGGGAGACTTGATCAAGCACAAATAAAGCTGGTGAGATATTGAGGTGAAGGAGGAGGGATGTCAAAAATTCAATCAACTCAGCCAGTTTAGCAATAACAACAACAAAAACCATTCAGTGGGTAGGGGAGGAACATCATAAAAATTGTTAAGCATTCTCTAAAGAGTTACCATACTTTCTCAATTTTAAGGTATCATCAGTTGCAAGATATGTCACTGACTTAGTAACAACTTTCCTGGGAAAAGAAAAACACTAATTCCTTGGACAGTGATACTCATTCTAATAATTAGTAGTTCTAGTAACTAATAAATCTAATACACATGCTGAATTCTGAAATTTTAACTTTGATGAAAAGTGCGTAGGTATTTTTTTTCAGTTTGCAAACAGTGTGTTGTGATGCTATGTCGTCACAGATTTATTTTTCCAAATAACCCAGCTATCTCACCAATAATCTTGGACACAAGAAAGAAAACTCCTGTTGCATGTATTCTGCTAAAAGACACACACTCCTTGCTTTTCTGATGGAAGATGGAAGGAATAATGCAAAACAGATACTTCCTTTGGGATAATATTTTAAAATCTGAATGTCTGGCAACAGTTCTTCCTAAATCTACTCTGAAGGTCTAATTCAAGGTGAAGGGAAAGCTATTTAACTTTGCCATTATTCCACATCATTATCTACTCTGGGAACAGACAACATCATCACACACCGATGCAAAGAATCATAGGATTCTATTGCATGGTTAAGATTGTCTACTTTCCCTAGAAATGTAATTAATCTTGCATAAACAGCTGTTTCTCTATTTTCCTCCTGAATTAGATTTAAAATGATAATCTACATCATCGAAGTATTGAAACAAAGGAGATACGATCCATTATTGAGAAGGGATTTGAAAATTGTTGGAAACAACTAGAAGTTAGAAAATGAGAGACAACCTAACCTAGAGGAACAAGTAATGATGGTCTAGGACAAAGTAAAAAGAAACTAAGTTTATGGCATAAAAACTATTGAGGAAAATTAATAAAAGTTTGCAGTTAAGAAGCTCAGTCATTCGAGTCAACAGCGTTTTGAACCAAGGTCATGGCAGAGGTAATGGAAAAAGTAGAACAGATGTGAGAAATATTTTGGAGTTTAAGGGGAAACTTAAAAGTTTAAGGGGAAAGCCAAAGACGACTATAGTATTTCAATCCTGGGTTGCTCGAGGATACTGAGGTCATCAAAAGGAACAAGGGAGACGTAGGGGAAAGAGAAGTTGATTTTGAGGAAATAGGTAAAAATGAAATAATCTCCTCCTTTTTGGTCACTTTTAGTATAAAATAAAATTACAGGTTACAAATCTGCTCTTTGGACATGAGGTCAATAGTTTGTGTTTTTTTTAGTTTTTTATTTGTTTTGTTTTGTTAATCAAGGAGGAAACATGCTGTGGATAATGTTCATATTGAAAGCAAATCAATGTCTGTAAGTGAACCTACGCGGACTGATCCCACCTCAGCTAACATGATGTCATGACAAAACACTGACTGATAATCAAGAGCAATATTTCTATTAAAAATCTAATTTTTATTTTCGTTTTCATCTTACGGTAAGATCACATCAGCTTCCTTTATGAAACCTATGGCTTCAGCAGGCTTTGTGGTTTCTGTCCAGAGTTTCTTTTGCTATGAAGCCAACATGAAAACCACGCAGTTCAGTCTTTAAAATTCCATATTTTTCTTCCAAAACTTAAAGCAGAAAATTGAGACTAACAGTGTGTAACTGATATTTCACATCTCTGCCCTTGTTTCTGGCAGCTCTCTTCCCTCTACCTTGGAAACATCAGCCCCAGAATGCATGTAGCAGGATAATTAAAGCAGCAACAGTAGCAACAATGACTTGTGTTCCCTTTCTGTATTCTTTTTTGTTCCCCTCTGCCACTGGGGTCACAGCCATTCTCCCTAAGCAAAGACTGGGAGGCGATTTGGCCCTGAAATCAGACCCCTTAGGTGAAAAATCTCATTCCTACCCTCAATTGTGCATTCTTACCCAGGTCACCGATGCCCTTTAAGTTTAGTTTTTCACACCCATAAAATGGAAATTGCTTTCTCTTCCTTGGGTGGTTAATGTATTTGATGAACAATATAATAACAGTGATAAACATTATGATCCAAAGAAGCAGACATTGTACTCTGCCACTTTATAGCTAGAGAGCCTTGGCCTGGTTAGCTCCTTCTCAGTTTGCTCCATAAACTTGGGATAACAAAGGCATCCACCCTATTCAACATTCAAGATCTCTTCACCTGTGATGGATCAGGCACTATTTTGTACTCTTAAAAGAAAACAGGATTATGTGAGATGATACACAGAGTGATATATGGTATTAATGTAACCATTTATCAGCTCCCTCCCTTCTAAGGACTTTCTGTATTCTCGGCCCCTGCCAAGTTCCCTGTCTGTGGCAAATACTTCCCTGAGCCATTGTCGGGCTTGGTCACTTGACTTGCTCTGACCAATGGAAATGAAGACACATGATGCCCTAATAAAAGCTTTAAGTATGCTTTCTTTTTCCAACCCTCTGACTTAAAAAGAGAATGTGTCAGACAGGGACTTGGTCCATCAGCCTGGGTCGCATATAGACAGGACCCACAGAACAGAGATACATAATTGAACTACACAGAATTATACAGAGCTATGAACAAGAATTACATGCTGCCATGCTTCTACGCCAAACCACACGCTTAAGAGTAAGAAATAAATGCTTGTGATTGTAAGCCACTGAGATTTGGCTGTCTGCAGAAGCTGACATACAACATAGTGTCTTACATATAGAAGTAATTAACATTTTAACAATAATAATAAATTAAAATATATAAACACTTAAAAAGATATAAACATCTCTCCACCTATCCACCCACCTATCCAACAGATGTTTATCGAGTATTACTATGTGTCAGATACTGTTTATGCTACTGAAGGTATGGCAGTGATCAGATAAAATCCCTGCTCTCATGCCACTAACGTTATTATGGCGGAAATAAAATTTGACTATAAGGGGATGCGTGTTGTGGAGAAAACACAGGGGAAGGAGACAGAAAATGTCAGGTAAGGAGATAAGAAGAGATGTGTGTGTGTGTGTGTGTGTGTGTGAAAGAGAGAGAGAAAGAGAGAGAGAGAGAGAGAGAGAGAGAGAGAGAGAGAGAGAGAGGGAGAGAGAGAGAGAGATTGAGAGAAGGTTTCACTAGAGAAATTTTCCAACAGAGATCAGAAAGAAGTAAGGGGGTGAAGGGGATATCTGAGGGAAGTACATTCCAGGAAGAGAGAATAGCAGGTATAAAAGCCCTGAGGCATGAATGGGTTGGAGTGCTCAAGGACCAGCCAAGAGGTCTTGTAGTTGAGAGACATCAATTAGAGGCACATTGGCAGAAAGTAAAGTCAGAGCCGTATGAGAGGGCCGGTCATTTATTCCTTGGAAGTTATTGGAAGAAGTTTGGCTTTTGTTCTGAATGAGATGGGATGTCATAGGAAGACTCATGATAGGGTAACATGAGCTTATGTAAGTTTGAAAAGGATCATTCTGGCTGCTGTTTTGAGAAGAGATTATGTGGTTCAAGGGTAGAAGCAGACAGATCATTGACAAAGCAACCACAATAATCTGTATAGAGACGACAGTGGCTTGGACCAAGGGGAGAGTATCAAGAGCAACGAGAAGCAGTAGACTCCGGATATATGTGAAGGTAGTGGCTCATCAGATTTGTTGATGACGAAGAAGCAACTGGAGATAAACTATCATTTACTGAGACAGGGAGGCGTGCAAGAATGATCGGATTGAGGGAGCAATGGGTCATCAAGAATTTACTTTTAGACACTGAGGGATAAAGGTAAACTTGTTGAATTCTGATTTCCTTCTGCTGGCTTTCCAGAGAAGCATTTGGCTTTCTGCAGAGTTTCACAGAAACCACTGCACAGAGAATGGTAATTAATCCTGCCAGAATGATGAGGTGGAGAATCAGAGGTATGACATTAGCTACAGCAGAAAGAACTGGAATCCAGCCCTCTGATTATGTCTGGGGAGAGGCTGGTACTCCTCTGACCAATAACGCTACACTGTGATGGACCAGGGCTGCAGGTTAAGTTTTCAGCACTTGAAAGTGCTCTCCACATGGATTATTGTGATTGATTTTTAAATTATCCAGCCTCTGATCACTCTAGGAAGGAGACTGTGCTTTCTCTTGTCATGCAATTAAAGAGTCTACAACCTCAGTCCCAGGAGTTTGAATTTCAGCCCTTTTAGATCATTATGCACTGCCTAGAATGAGTTTCCCCTGGGGTGTGTTTGTTTTAGGTTATTTTCCCTAGTTATCTTTGAGATGCCTAGTACATCTAAGTTTGGATGTTGAGTAGGTGGTTAGTATCTAAGTCAGGAGTTCAGGTGAAAGGTTGAGGATGGAGATATAAATCTGGAAGATATGTATTAGATTTTTAATGGAAAGAAGTCCATAACTTGGAAGGGAAATGGCTGGCAACAATCCTTAGGAATATTTAAAGTGCAGCCCGAGAGTAAAACATCACTGAAGGTACCTGAGAGGTTATTAAAGTCTCCAAAACAATGTGATTATAAGGCAACCAATTCTGTTCTTATAACCCCCCAAATATGATGGAATTACAGTTTAACTTCAGACACAATTTCCTAAAATTTTGCATATGATAAGACACAAACACAACTGATTCAAACCTCTTTACTATGTTTGCAAAGATTTTAGACTAATTACTAGAAAAGATTCACAACCTTTTCCAGGGTTAATAGATTAGTAGAATAGAATAGAACTGAGAGTATTTTTGAATATTTCTGGAAATGAAATATTGATTTCCTTGGCAGTTGTTTCAAGTAAACAGGTTTGAAAAAACTCATATACTAAAATATCCTTCCTTACCAGGGTAGAGGGTGCAGTCCATAAATGACAAATCATCAATTGCAATGTCTCCAGTGAAGCCATCTCCCACTGAAGCTTCCACTGAAATCTAAGAACAATATAAGAAATTTGTTAATACTGTGAAGGAAATTAATTTCTGGAAACTCATGGTTGAAAAGGAATTCAGAATTTACCTAAAGAAAACTCTCTTCTGAACCATTAAAAACATAGTTTGCAAAAGTCTCCATAAGTAGGTATCTTGTCTCTACCTGAATACTTCCAGTAATAGGAAGCTCCACACCATACTGGGCCCATTAAATCCATGAAGCCCATTCTGTTTCTGGTGAGTATTGATTTTTTGAAATTTCAGCATATCAGATTGATATCTACTTCCTTTTAACTTTCAACCATTAATTCCAGACTGGTCCTGCTTTCTTCTGAGCCTTTAAGTATCTGAAGGCAAATTACGGAACCTTTTCCCACCGTTGCCCCAGTAGTTCAGCTGTTTCCAAGGTTAAACCTCTTCATCCTTCAAGAAACCAAATTTGTTGCCAGAGGTACTCCCTACAATGCACATTTTGAAGAGCTTTAAAATTTTTCTCCCGTCGACCTTATTCTGTAACATTTTATGGAACTGGCTAATCGTTATTAGATCTCCTTCAGAACCTCATTAATCACAGTGAACTCAGATGACATCGGTGCTTACAGGAGCTGCAGTTCCACTGAAACTCCAGTAAAATGTGAAATACTGACAAACCACTATAGTATATGGCAGATTGTGATTAGGGCTGAGATTTACTATAATAGAATTAATCGTGATGAATTATTTTAATACTCATGCAAATATGCTGCATACTTACTAGGAATCCTGCTATAATTTAATAATGAAGAACATTAAGCAAACTCAAACTTAAAAAACACATTCCTTTTTTCCACTATTACATGAATATATGTTTCTGTTTCATTTTTCCTCACAAATGCTATATGTGGAAGTTGAAATTTTATTTCATTTTTCAAATTCTCTCCTCCATTAAAAGTTGTTTCATACATTATTTATTCCTAATTAAAGAAGATAATTAAAAGGTCAAATTACTGACCTTAAGCCTCTTGACATCTTCCACCAACTTTCTAGGTTTTCTTGAGAACTACCAGAATTTTCTCCTTTATTTGTCACTGAGGAAATGACTCAATTTGGAAAAGGTTTATTCATTTAATTAATGGGCAAATATAGTTCACCTAATACTGCCTGGGGAACAGGCAGTCTCCTACTGCTTTAAAATGGGTCACCGCAAATATAAACTGCACCCTTCTTTTTACCACCAGCATGATTAAAAGAAATAAGCAGAGAAAACAAAAACACAAAAAGAATACTCAGTACAAAATCATACAATTATTCTAATAAACAAAAAGCCAGCAGTCAGAATTTGGCAGAACATACTGTAATAAAATATCTTCTGTTTTATAGGGAAAAAAGACTGCAGTTGGGTGAACAATAGGGAAAAGGTGTAAGCAAGGACTGATTAATAACTAACACACTAATTAATTACAAATACATTCTTTGGATCAATATTTGTCTATCCCAATACAATACAGGACATGGTAATAAAAAGCTCAGAAGATGCAAGAAAAAGGAAAAACTAGGATAAATAAAAATAAACACTACCAACGTGACTACACTGCTCATGATTATCTTAGTTTATTCATGAGAAGGGATAGAAAATTGATATAAAAGAATCTCAAGTCTATGAAAAGCATACCTGTACATATAAATATCTGTAAGCTAACTTTAGGGATATATACACATACATAGCTCCATTTGAGTGTGTAGGTGGATTTAACTGTTCCAAAGCATTCCTTTTGTTGTCTTTATATGGTCACAAGTTAAAGAATTGGCCATTTGTGAAAGTTACAAATTTTCTCATTTATGGTCTACACCAGGTGAGCAGCATTTCTGAGTGGATGTTGTCTGCACAAGGAGTATTTGTATTGGAGTTTACTTCATATTACATGATAAGCATTTTGATATTGTTTCTACTAGCATTCATTGCCAAAGTGAAGGCACAGAAATAATCCAGGCAGTGACAGTTGGGTCTTGCTCTAAGACACAATTTAATTACAATTTTTTACCAAAATATCTTCAATTTTCTAGTCTCTAAATGGTAGCATTCTTGAGAAAGAGTGAACAATAATTTCAAGCTGAGATACTAAAAAAAGTCAATTTGCATATATAACTGCAATCTCAGCCTCTTTTGAATATTTAATTAAGCCAGCCATTAAAAAAAAAGCCTACCTGATAACAAATCACATCTTGAGAAAAAGTTATGAATGTTGAAGTTCAATTTTACTTCTGTCCTGTATTTAATTTAGTCTTGCAAAAAGTTTTGCAACTTACCCTAAGAAACTAGTCACAAAAAAAGAGCAAACCCAAGTGTGTCTCTTCTGGAAAATCCACTTTCATTTTTGGTGTTTTTCCAATAAATGGAAGGGTATTAAAACACTAATGTTATTGTATGTGAGGCAGTATTGCCACTCTAGACATTAGGGATGCCAAATTTTACTCTTAAGTTTCATTAGCACCTTACTGAATGACTTAAAGGGCAACGGAAAATTCCAGTTTGGTCTGAATGACCTGCATTATCTGCAGAGGCCAATTCTACTTACATTAGAACTACTACTGCCGTGGAAGTTTTCTAAAGTAATCCAGCTATTCTAAGTTGTTCTCATGGGCTGGTGCATGCTCCAAATAAAGATGGAGTAGCCTTGTCAACTACCTTGGAAATATTAGTTCTAATATAACCAAAGACTATAATATAAATAAGGCTCTAAAGACTTAACAGATTTTTTTTCTATATTTAGGAAACTTTGAATTATTCATCAAAATATTTAAATGATATGAAAACTATTATCATACATATGTAAGACAGAATTTAATAATTTTTACCAAAATATCTTCGATTTCCTAACATATATATAATTAACACACACATATATATACACACTTATAAATAAAATAGTCTCTATTAACTCATTAGAAAGAAAAATGGAATTGACTCAGCCTGCCAACTAGTTTTACCAACCTGTGTTTGGAAAAAAATATGAAATTCCAGCATAATATACCAATTTTTAATATAACACATCTTCAGAAAGACTTGAAAGAAAGGAATTGTTTTTAGAATGTATAAAAAGCATGTATCCTATGTGGAGCAACTGGAACTCCAATGCATTACTGATGGGAATCCAAAATGGTACAGCCACTTTGGAAAATGGTTTGGCAGAGATAAACCCATGCACTTATGGTCAATTAATCTATGACAAAAGAGGTAAAGACAGTTTCTTCAATAAGTGGTACTGGAAAACTGGAGAGCTACATATAAAAGAATGAAATCACAACAGTCTCTAACTCCCTATATAAACTCAAAATGGATTAAGCACCTAAATCTAAGACCAGAAACCATAAAACTCCTAGAGGAAAATATAGGCAGAACACTCTTCGACAAAAAATCGTAGCAATATTTTTTTTGGATCTGTCTCCTAAAACAAAGACAATAAAAAATAAACAAATGGGACCTAATTAAACTTAAAAGCTTTTGAAAGCAAAGGAAACCACGGACAAAATGAAAAGACAACCTACTGAATGGGAGAAAATATTTGCAAATGATGTGACCTATCACGGGTTAATATCCAATGTATATAAACAGCTCATACAACTCAACAACAGTAAAACAAATAACCCAATTAAAAAATGGGCAGAAGAACTGAATTTTTCAAAAAGGAGATGCAGATGGCCAACAGGCACATGAAAAGATGCTCAACATCACTAAGCATGAGGAAAATGCAAATCGAAACCACAATGAGATATCACCTCATACCTGTCAGAATGGCTACCATCAAAAAGAACACAAATAAATGCTGGTGAGGACGCAATGAAAAGGGAACCGTCCTACACTGTTTGTGGGAAAGTAAATTGGTGCAGTCACTGTGGGAAACAGTATGGAGATTTCTCAAAAAACTAAAAATAGAACTACCATATGACCCAGCAATTCCATTCCTGGGTATATATCTGAAAAAAAAAATACTGTATTTCTTCTTCGCTAATGCCAGGCTTTACAATATATGGATTGCTAAGAATTTTTTTTCTTTGAGTGTCTACTTGGGTATTGTGCCAACTGTTTCCTTGGTTACCAAGCAAGAAAAAAGTCTGGAGTTTCTCACCATCAACGACAGAAGAGACTAAATGGTGATGACCCAATTCCCATGAGTTTAGTTTAACCCAAACAGTGCTTTCAAGTAGAATAGTTTGCCAAGTACTTTTAGAGTAGGATATTTCACAAGAAGATACTGCCAGTAGTTGCCACAATCCCCATTACTCCCTATCACACCTAACTCTAAGGCGGAGTGTCAGTTGCCATTAATTATTTTACACCTGAACTACTTCTCTTAATTCACATCCCTTGCTTCCAGGGGCACTTGGGTTTGCAATTCCTTTTGCATACTAGTTAGGTCAGAAACCACGAAGGGTCTGAGACTTTACCCTACTCGCAAGCTAACGTCAGGTTGCCACTGTTTCATATACGTTTACTGACAGAAGACACAAGATCCTTGATTTACAGAGATAGCAAAACTCATCAGCCAGAGAAATAACTTCCACTGGTTCCCCACTTCCCACAGGGAAACATAAGTGCCAGATGTTTCCCTGCATGAGTAATGGGTTGCACCATAGAAGAAGAACCCCAACATTAGGAATTTCTAGCTGTTATAGGCTGCTGGCACATCTGAGGGAGAGGGAGGAGGAAAAGGAGGAGGTGAAGCAAGAGGGAAGGAAGGGGAGGGGCAGTAAGTAGGTAAATTACTCCAGAATGTAAGCAAATGTCTCAGGGTAGACTCCATGCAATACATCCTTTGCTCAGAAGCTGAATAATGCAGGACACAAGAAATGCATGGAGAACCGTCTCCCAATGGGGAAGCTGGACAGTGCTACATTGCTGATGTATTTAACTTGTAGGAGTATGATGATCCCTTCATGTATGTGTAAATTGAAACATTTATCTAAATTCAGCCTCCTTTCCTCTTATACCTCATTTTATACTATTCTGAACTGAATGACTGTAACTTGTTGGAGTCTCTCAGAGATGGCCACTCAGCTGCTGTTAGCCCAGGTCCTTTTCCACCGACAAGATCTTTTCCCATCAGAGCTTCTGCTATATTAAGAGTAGAGATTGTTTTTTTTTTTTAAATAAATTTATTTATTTATTTTTGGCTGCGTTGGGTCTTCATTGCTGCACGTGGGCTTTTCTCTAGTTGCGGCAAGTGGGGGCTACTCTTTGTCGCGGTGCACAGGCTTCTCAATGCGGTGGCTTCTCTTGTTGCAGAGCATGGGCTCGAGGTGTGTGGGCTCAGTAGTTGCAGCACGCAGGCTCTAGAGAGCAGGATTAAGAGCACAGGCTCAGTAGTTGTGGCGCATGGGCTTAGTTGCTCCACGGCATGTGGGATCTTCCCAGACCAGGGATCGAACCATTGTCCCCTACACTGGCAGGCAGATTCTTAACCACTGCACCACCAGGGAAGTCCGAGAGTAGAGATTTAAAAAAAGGAAAAAAAAATCAAGGAGGGAAGGATGTGGTTGAAGGAATAAGGTCACTGAGAATTTCATTCAGGCTTCTTTATTTAGACAGAATTTTGTTATTCATCTTGAATGAAAGAAACCTAAAAAAATTATCTCTGAGTTATTCAGGTCATATTAGATTGATTTGCTTTCCACGGTTTTAAAGGGTTGGCAAGTCAGAAAGATTATGTCTGCTACTTTTTTCACTAAGCCATTTTAGATGTACAGGAAGGGCCAAAATTTGGGTGAGTTTTTCCCCCTCTAATTCTTCACAGTGCCTTTGTGGAACTTGCCTAAGTGGATTTTAAGAGGGATAAATGTTAAAAAAAAAAAAAAAAAGGGGATAAATGTTGATCAATTTGAAATTAATTTGCTACGTGAAACTCTACAAACTCATATGTTATTTTAAAGCATCTTCCAAGGACTCATATAGCACATAACCCATTTCACATCTCATCTATTATGTGATGAAGACAAATAAGTAGTTCTCAATTTCCCTAGTTCTAAGAATTTATACGGAACCTATTTGATTGGAGGTTACAAAGATACATTTAATTGAAAAAAGCCTGATCAATATTAGAGAGAGAAAAGGGATGCACGTTTAAAATTATTGACTTAAAAGTTTGGAAAACTGTGTTTTTATTATTTGAAAATGATGCAATATGGTATAATAGGATTTTTTAAACTTTATTAGAGTATAATTGATTTACAATGGTGTGTTACTTTCTACTTAATAACAAAGTGAATCAGTTATACATATACATATGTCCCCATATTTCTTCCCTCTTGCATCTCCCTCCCTCCCACCCTCCCTATCCCACCTCTCTAGGTGGTCACAAAGCACTGAGCTGATCTCCCTGTGCTATGCAGCTGCTTCCCACTAGCTATCTATTTTACGTTTGGTAGTGTATATATGTCCATGCCACTCTCTCACTTCGTCCCAACTTACCCTTCCCCCTCCCCGTATCCTCAAGTCCATTCTCTAGTAGGTCTGCATCTTTATTCCCATCTTGCCCCTAGGTTCTTCTGACCATTTTCTTTTCTTTTTTTTTAGATTCCATATACATGTATTAGCATATGGTATTAGTTCTTCTCTTTCTGAATTACTTCACTTTGTATGACAGCCTGTAGGTCCATCCACCTCACTACAAATAACAGTTTCATTCTTTTCATGGTTGAGTAATACTCCATTGTATATATGTGCCACATCTTTATACATTCATCTGTTGATGGACACTTAGGTTGCTTCCATGTCCTGGCTATTGTAAATACAGCTGCAATGAACATTTTTGGCACATGACTCTTTTTGAATTATGGTTTTCTCAGGGTATATGCCCAGTAGTTGGATTGCTGGGTTGTATGGTAGTTCTATTTTTAGTTTTTTAAGGAACCTCCATACTGCTTTCCATAGTGGCTGTATCAATTTAAATTCCCACCAACAGTGCAAAAGGGTTCCCTTCTCTCCACACCCTCTCCAGCATTTATTGTTTGTAAATTTTTTGATGATGGCCATTCTGACTGGTGTGAGATGATATTGCATTGTAGTTTTGATTTGCATTTCTCTAATGATTAATGATGTTGAGCATTCTTTCACGTGTTTGTTGGCAATCTATATATCTTCTTTGGAGAAATGTCTATTTAGGTCTTCTGCCCATTTTTGGATTGGGTTGTTTGGTTTTTTGATGTTGAGCTGCATATGTTCCTTGTACGTTTTGGAGATTAACTCTTTGTCAGTTGCTTCATTTGCAAATATTTCCTCCCATTCTGAGGGTTGTCTTTTTGTCTGGTTTATGGTTTCTTTTGCTGTGCAAAAGCTTTTAAGTTTCATTAGATCCCATTTGTTTATTTTTGTTCTTATTTCCATTTCACTAGAATGTGGGTCAAAAAGGATCTTGCTGTGATTTATATCATAGAGTGTTCTGCCTATGTTTTCCTCTAAGAGTTTGATGGTGTCTGGCTTTACATTTAGGTCTTTAATCCATTTTGAGTTTATTTTTGTGTATGGTGTTAGGGAGTGTCCTAATTTCATTCTTCTACATGTAGTTATCCAGTTTTCCCCGCACCACTTATTGAAGAGGCTGTCCTTTCTCCAGTGTATATTCGTGCCTCCTTTATCAAAGATAAGGTGACCATATGTGCATGGGATTATCTCTGGGCTTTCTATCCTGTTCCATTGATCTATATTTCTATTTTTGTGCCAGTGCCATACTGTCTTGATTACTGTAGCTTTGTAGTATAGTCTGAAGACAGGGAGCCTGATTCCTATAGCTCCATTTTTCTTTCTCAAGATTGCTTTGGCTATTCGAGGTCTTTTGTGTTTCCATACAAATTGTGAAATTTTTTGTTCTAGTTCCATGAAAAATGCCAGTGGTAGTTTGATAGGGATTGCATTGAATCAGCTATCTTCTATTAACTACATTTAAGTTGGTGTTTTTAAATACAGTTTAAGAGAGAAAATAGGCCTCTTGATGCCATTTAAGAGATAAGCTTGAATGAATAGTCATACTTACAGTACATCTCCAGGTATTTTTAAAATAAATTCAGACATGAAATAACTGTGACACCTAATTTAGATATCATTTAATATTTCCTAAACTTGTCTTACCATCAGAATCACCAAGGGTTTTTATTAAAAATGCAGGTTCTTAGGACTCTCCTCTGGGGCTTCTGATATAGTACATGTAAAGATTGAGAATCTGTATTTTTTTTTAAATGCTCCAGGTGGTTCTGATAATTAGGAACATTTGAGAACTACTAGTCTAATCCTAATGTTGTGTTTGAAAGGATAAAGTGGATTCCTAGAGAAATAAAATCCCTCGCTAGATAACTTAGACACTTTACACACACACACACACACGCACACACACACACACACACACACGCTTTAGAGATAAAAAGTATTCTACCTAATAACTGAGATAAGACATAGTACATGAATGCGTCTTAAACCAGATTCTGTCTACTCAGTGCTACCAGGAGAACGTCATTACGCACAGATTTGTTTCTCAAAAGGAAAAGTTTGCTGTCGTTTTCCTAAACTCTGGAGATCTTTAGTTTTATCTTGTAGCCTCTTGTATATCAACTGAAGCCTTGAGAGAAAATTATTTTCAATTTTGATACGCCCTCTCTTTCTACTTCCTAAGAATCTATTCCTCTAGGTGTCTACCATCACCTCTGCTAGACCTAAAAATAATACCGCATCTCACAGTGAGCTCTCAGCACTCAGGCTTATGCAGAATATAAGCCTCCTTTAACGGCAATATTTCAATGTTGAAAGAATATTAAAACTAGCACAATATGCAAGCCACTTAGTACAGACTTCATTTAAACCTGCTTCTCATCTCCAGGATTTTAAAAGGTATGCTGGGCAATGCTGCAAGTTCATGGATAGCAATCAACAGTTACCCTAATGCAATGAAAATCAGTTGAGATACCATCCTCACTGCCCTGGCCTCACTGTCCTGGTTCAGTGGGGCCTCTGCAGGAGGTACAGACAGGCATGCATAGGACAGGGACAGCTGTCCTTGTTCTTAACTCACACCCAAGGACACAACGTTTTCAACAGGTGTTAAAGAGACCAAGACACAAAACCATTAGTCTACTTTTTTTCTGGTAGGTAGATGAACTTTGCAATAATTAAGTCTCGAAGTAAATCTAAAATCTACATATACATATAAAACAGTTTGCTTTCGGAATTGCACGTTGACATATCTGCTGGTTCTGTAGAAAATGCAAGTAAGCAACGGCCTTTAGAAACAAAAGTCATGAGCCCTGAAGCCCTCCTAATTTTGAATCCCATGGAAACCGAAGTTTCACCTCTCACTAATCTCTTAAAAATTAATTTTACATAAAATTATCTAAGTAAGCAAGGGAAGGTAAGGCACCTGAGGAAGCAGTGAATAGAGGAATAAATGTAGTAAGTCATGTGTACAAATGTCATGGTGTGATGTGGTAATACAAAAATCAATATCACCTAACATCTTAAACCTTGGGTTAAAGAGACTATTCTTTAAAAACTAGACAGTTTTGGACAGAGTTTTAGACAGGAGAATGGAAAGTCATACCATACAGATTATTAAAAGTGTTTCCTTTGGCGTAATTTGAGGATAGGACATTCACTTCCATATAATTCATAAGAATCTGAGAGTTAAAAATAAGGTTGCCCTGTCAAACCCTCACTTTCATGCTCTTTTGCATCTCCTCCATCCTTGTGTGAGTGACCTCTTTTCAGCCTCTTCTATTAAGCCTTCGGAAAACATATATTTTGTTTTCACCTCATCAGAAAACCATTACTTCGCATCCTAGCCTTCTGAGTCAGCAGAAGACCATTTGTATTCCAAGCTTGTTTTTAGTATGTATTCCTAAACCTAGATGATTGGGAAGAGTTGATACAATTCCCAATATACCTTTCAGTTAATAATCAGTGTGATCTGTCTACAGGGTAAGAGAAAAAAGGCCTGAAAGTGTTTTCTAATTATGCAGCCTTTTAAACAAACCTAAACAAATCATAATGCTTGGAAATATTCAAAAGTTATGTTCAAACTGGTAATTGGTAATGTGGCAACATGAGAAAAACAAAACAAAGAATCATGTCTAAGGATGACATACAATTTCTAAGATCAACAACAACAATAATCCTATTTCTATTATAATATTGAAAGAATATAATGATCTTGTGGAATCCATAGTGGCATATTATAAAGATCAGGGTTCAACAAAGTCATCAAGTTTTTTTCTTTAATTGGAAGCTTCATTAAAAAAAAAAAAGTTTGTTTTCTCAATTGGAACACAGCCATACCAATTTTTTTTCTCTCAATTTTTTTTAAGTCTCTAAGTTGCCTTTATTCTACCATGACTCTGTTGAGTAGAGCAACTCTATGGCTCATGGTGCCTAAAATATTTACTACCTTGCTCTTGACGAGAAAAGTTTGCAAACCCCTGGTATAGATTAAAACTGTTTTGACTGTCAGAATCAATAACAATCGAATGGTCCTTTCACAGCCTTTCATTTTTTAAGTAAATAATTTAAAAATATAAAAATATCTTAAATCACTTAATCCTGAATAATTTAGGCTAAACTGTTTTGAACTTGCCTTTTTTCGAAAACTTATTTCCTTTCTATGAAAGTTAAAAAGTTGTGTATTCAATTTAGATCCAAAACCAGAAAAAAACTGTGTTAGGAATATTTGTAGATGCTCTCAATTTTAAAAGTCTTAGATAAACTTTTGAAATGCAAAATATATTTTATGTACTCTACTCTTAGGTATAACCTTGGGTGAGCCCTTCTTTTAGGTGAAGCTTACAAAAAGGAAAGGCATATAACCGTGATAAGATTTTAAAGTATTTTTGAAAATTATAGCTTAACCTGTAAAGCCAGATTTTCTATATAGTAACCTTCCATTTTATGTGCTTTTGGTGGTTTTAGAGGCAGGAGTCTAGGTTTTGGAGATATAAATAGAATATCAATGTATTTTACCTAATATAAGGTTAAATACTGAAAGGACATATGTTGAGAAGTTAACTCAGGAAGAAAGAATGATGGGCAGAGTGAAACATGGAAGGAAGCAAGGCTGCTTATAAGGATGACTTATCAACTTGGCTATCACTGTGATGCAACCTAATGGGCCTTTTGAGGAGCTCTATGGAATAGTCTAAGAACCATCAATCTGGGAGGAGGGAAGGGCTTCATCCCCTACTGGTCATGGGTGAGCCCCCAGGGCATGAACTTCCCCACACTTCGGGGCTGCACCTGCAGGAATATCCCACCTCTTAAGTGACAGAAGCCCGTGGGTTGTGGGCAGGCCCAGGCAAGTGTTGTCCTATCACACCTGTACCAAGTGGTCCAAGCCTGAGGTGGAAGCCTGCACAGAACTGTTACAGCAGGAGCTAAAGTAAAAGGTGGGGCTGAGAGAGTGAGAAGTGGTGCCCAGGTGTCCTTAAGTGGGAACTGGGAAATGTTTTCCTTTGTATTATAAGAGATGCAGATGTGCATCTTTCAAGAATATGTCCATACATTAAGTACTATTTAAGTACAATGATGAGTCACCTAATTCTGCTCTTTGGTTTTCCCACTTTAAACACCCTCCCTGGACGAATCAATCCTCTATTTTCAACCACTACTGATATGTTGATTATCCCAAACCTCCCTTCAATCCATACTTCCCTAAACTTCAGACTGTTTTTCTTTTTTCCCCCAACCACTGGCTGAGCCTTTCTACTTTGACGTCCCTCAAAGTTTTAAAATGTCTTTAAACAACTCATCTTTCTCCCTAAAACTCCCTCTCTTTCACCCTCTGTTCTATATTTCAACAGATGGCTCTTGTTGTTGTTCCCACCAGAATCATGAATGACTTTTGATTACTCCCCATCATTCACACCACACATGCAAGCCTCAGTGGCATTACTTTCTAAATATTTCTTGAATCCTTTTCATTCCATCTGTACTAGCTTATATTCCTAGCTTAGGCCCCGGTTGCCTCCTACCTAAACTAAACTGTATATATATATATATATATTTTTTTTAATTTTATTATCAGTTTTTTAATGGTAAGCCCTACTTCAAACATGTTCTTCAAACATCACTAACAGAGTGATGTATCTAGAAGTCACTTAGGATTGTTCCACTTAACTGATTAAAACCTCAGTGGTGCGCATCAGTTCTAGGTCAATGTACTCATTCGTGACCATGACAAATGAGTCATTCCCTGACCTGGCTTCTGTCTACCTTTCTCTGCCTCAAACGTTATGCACCATGAATTATACATCAGCACAGCGGTTCTTCACAGCAGCATGCTGCTTCTCGTCTGTGTGTATCTGCATAGGTTCCTGTGACTCCTTACTCCTGACCCCCAGCCCCAACATGGGCTATCGCCTATAGACACTGTAAGACCTAAGTCATACAACACCTTCCTGGATATCACCATACCCGGGTCAGATGTCTTTTAAAAAAAATCATTTTTATTGTAATTATTTGCTGGAGTTTCTCACTTTGTCCCCTTTAGAATGTATGCTCCATGAGGACGATGACCATCTACTATTTGTGTCTGTATCGACACCAAGTGGCACAGGGCCTAGGGCAATGGAGGGCCTGATAGCAGTGAACAAATGATACATCAACAGACATGAACGAGCACTTTAGAAAAAAAGTTAAATTTTACAGAAGGAGATTATACTAGAAAGTTCATTCTGCTGTTTATGTTCCATTTCTATCAGGAAATTATTTCATTATTTACTTTCAGTATATAATAAAAAAGAGAGAGAGGAACGAATGGTCATCTCTAAAATATACAATAGTAGAGCTGTTGCTATCAGTAGAATTTGAATTATCTGAAAGTAAAAACATAAACTATGATCTTAAATGCGCTTTAGGGGCTCAAAAATAATTGAAATTCATGGTAGCTTAATAAAAGTTTAGGAAAGCTTTTTTAATATATGATAAAACTAAATTTTAGTTTCTTAAGAAGGATTTTTGTGACTCTCATAACATGCAAGAAGAATTGTAGAGTTCAGTCAATTGTGAAAAAGTGGAATTTATAGAATTTTATAATTAGAAACAACTTAGAGATTATTTCATTATTCTGATGAGAAATTAGGTAATTAGAAGATTAAGTAACATCCATAAAGTCACTAGGTCCCTTAATGGAAAATTTAATCTTTAGAATCCAGGTATTTTAATTCCTGGTTTGAGGTTATTTCCATTTTAACACATTGTTTCCCCAGTATTTTTAAAAATTAAAGTTGGGAAATTATATTTGTCTTACATGTACAGCAAAATATATCAAACTCAGCATAACAGCATAACTAATATGTATATCTATTCAAAACAAAACGAGAAAATTCCATATAAAAACCATCTCAAAATAATTGAACATAACTAATCGGGTAATCTAACAGGAAAAGCTCTAACAAAGGTATTTTATCCCTGAAAAGGGAACAAATTGAAGAAAATAAGATAAATTCTTTGTAAACATGATGGAATAGAAGCTGATTCATTTTAATCCAAAGCTTCAATTTGAAGCAAATTGACTTTCAAGTTATTCTCATTTTTCGTTACAATCTCGTTTTTCATTACATTAGACTATGCTTCATATTAACTATAATCAATTTTTCATCCTAACACGTGATGAAAATACAAAGGGTCACCATGCTGGCAATAAGTAGGAAGAATATTTGTTTCTAGCTAAATTCTTTTAGTTTCTTGGAGAGTTTTTTTTAATAGAATGGTCTTATTCGAACACAATGATTCTTCTTCATCCTCACAGAACTGGGGTCTGTGAGGAAAAATAAGCAGCAGCTTAAAGATGACAAAGTGTTAAAGATAAGGTGCTACTAACTAAAACTGCAGGGGGACAAGCAGACTGCCTGAACCATTTAACTCTATCCTTATAACAATGAAAAAGCAAGAGGGAAGAGAGTGGGAGTCACATATTCATTCATTTGGATATTGACAAGACTGTATTCACTGAAATTCATCTTCATGCTTGCATATGTGCTTTTAATTCTGGCTGATACAGCAAAAGTTACAAGAAATCCATCCCTGTTTTTCAGGTAACTATAATCTAAGGGCTAATATTAGACTGATAATTTATATAAAACTTTTATCCATAACAGAATATTTTAGCTACCTGTTGTCTGGATAAACACCCATTTCACTCTGTGCAAAAAGGCACACAATCATGTCACTTTGCTCTGGTTTGAGTCCAAGAGGACTTTTGCTTTAAAGGCAATTTATGTTAGTATTTAAGAACTTGAACTCTGGAGCCATACTGCAATCTTAAAAACCTGGTTCTACTACTCAATGTCTTCAAGTTCCTTTATTTTGACTTCATTTTAGACTTACAGAAAAGATGCAAAAATAACACAAAAAGTCCCCTTATGTCCTTCACCCTACTTCTAATGTTTACATTTTACTGAACAATCCTATTTTCTCCCGGAAAGAATAGAACCCTCCCCTTAGTGTTCTGGGGAGATTATAAAAAGATAGTATACAAAACACAGCACCTGGCACATAGAATGTTAAGTTAATATTAGCCATGGTTAATTATTTTGTTTTATATCTACATGGGTAAAGCTTTGGTAGAAATGGAGAAGCTCCACGATTTGGCTTTGGGCTTCTGTGACTAATTAGGGTTACGGCCAGAACTCATGGAAATAGGTCTCAGGGCAGATTCCCTTTAAAACAGATATGAGACAGAGATTTGGGTACAGAAATTTTCCTGGGGAACTCACGTGGAACCAACAGCTGGAGGGGAGTCAGGGAGGAAGGACCGAGTGGAGGGAGCAGTTGAGCTGTGATGCAGTCACAAGAGAGGCCTCAGCCAGCCCAACAGGGAGCCCAGGAACTGGGACAGTCCTTCAGAGTCATCCTACATTGAGGCAAGAGTACTGAGCTTTTAGGCCCGCATTGACCATACTGCAGATACGGGCTGTCTTCAAGGGGAGGCATCCCCTTGGCAAGTCAACTCTCTTGAATGCAATTTCTAGAGAGAGAATCAGCTGAGAGGCATTAGCTGCCCACAGTCCCAGCAGCTCGGGGAGGAGCACTTCGGTCCTGAGAAACTTTGTGTGGACAGAGCTAATTCATGGCCAGTGAATCAAAACTACATCATCTATTCTGTTCGGTGACAGATACTGAAAAGTTAAATTAAAATCTATATATTAACACTCAAAGTCTGTTTGAACATTTGCCTTTTGCTACATTTTGCTTTTGTTTTCTTTTGTTTAGGAACCTCTAGAGAGCAATCATTATTAATATAACATGGAGGTATACGGAGTTAGGGAAAAAGAGAAGCTAATTCTCTCCCCCTTCCCAGGACTCAGACTGATCAAGATGCTCAGCGTCCTACACCTTGGCAGCATTCACAGATGCCACCACCTTTGGACTGAATATAGGGAGACCTTCTGTCAGTGGGCAGTAGCAGTCCTGGGAGATTTTGTGAATAGTGACTATAAAGGTTGGATCTGTTACAGAGTATTGCGTAGAGTTCCCTATGCTATACAGTAGGTCCTTATTAGTAATGGCCTATATAGGGAAAGAATTTTAAAAAGAGTGCATATATGTATATGGGTAATAGATTCACTTTGCTCTACACCTGAAACTAACACAACATCGTACATCAACTATACCCCAATAAAAATTTAAAAAATAATAACAATGTTTAATAATATAAAGTTAAAATAGTATTAATATTAAATACGCATAGTATTATTAAGTAACAGTAGATATCAAGCTCAATTTCCTGATCCTAACCTTAATGTAAATGCTTAAACTTTTCTGTACAGTTGTTAACAACTATTTAATGAAAATTAATTAATTTATGCGTGAACAATTTTATTCTACAGGACACCATCATCTTGAGAATATCATGCCAATTTTTTTTGAAAATTATCAGAATTATTTACATTTTATCCTTCTTATTTTGCATATACATATGGCTATAATAAGCAGTTTGTATTATACACCTTAAGTAATAAACTTAATCAAAAAAATAAAATAAAGGTTGGATCTAGATATTTACAACAAAGTGAATGACATGTGGGAACTACAGACAAAAGCTGGGTTTTTATTTTTTGTTATGTGAGGACAAAAAAATGTAGGCAATATTGAGGGGGAGAGAAAAAGACCTGCTTTGATGCAGGTGGAAACTACTGATCCAGAGGATAAATCTGGATTACCCGCCATAATGCAAGTCAAGCTAGAGGCATGAAAGACAAAGATAAGGCCATAATTATTAGAATAGACACCAGTCGGAACCATGAAAACACCACACCTAGAGAGGCAGGGAAAGTCCTGAAAGGAGTCACTTTTTACTAAAGCTAATTAATGAAATGGAACCCAAGGAAGCATTACTGAGATAAATCCCATTTGGTCACGATATATTATCCTTTTGTTAATATTGGTGAAATTAATTTGCTAAAATTGTGTTAAGAATGTCAAATCTAAATTCATAACAGATACTGATCTGTCATTTTCTTCTCTTGTGACATTTCTGATTTTGGTATGAGGATAATACTGGCCTCGGGAAATGTTTCCTCCTCTTTTTTTTATTTTTTGAAAGACTTTGATATAATTAACCAGTGAATATATCTGTGCCTGGAGTTTTCCTTGCATGAAGCTTTAAATGTGTATTAAACTTCTTTAACTGAGACAGGGCTCTTTGAGTTTCCTATTTCTTCCTGAGTCAGTTTTGGTAATTTATGTTCATTTCATCTAAGTAGTCCAATTTATTGGCAGAAAGTGCTTCATAATACTCCTTTATTACCCTTTAAATTTCAGTAGACTCTGTCATTATGACCCCCATAACTATTATTCAGTACTATTTTTACCTTGACTTTCTATCATTATATTACAAG
Organism: Grampus griseus; assembly: GCF_964374135.1. Classification (NCBI taxonomy): domain Eukaryota; kingdom Metazoa; phylum Chordata; class Mammalia; order Artiodactyla; family Delphinidae; genus Grampus; species Grampus griseus. The sequence goes on along the minus strand of NC_139018.1, from coordinate 161,306,784 downwards.
ATAAGAGAAAGAACAGGTAGTCTGCGCTGGCTACCAGGAGGGGAGAAATGCCTTTCTTTATTTATTTAGAAGAATTAGGCACAAAGATAGAGGAAAAGGCTTTTATCTCCTCAACCATTTAGAAAGGAGAAAAAGATCATATAATGTTATTCTAGTTCAGTGACAGACTTCAGTTTTTATTTTTAAACTTAATAACTCCTATTATATTATTATTACATTAAAGCTGTTGTTATTGCTAACATTTGAGTAATTACCATATGCCTAGCTCTTTTCTAAGTGTCTTATATATGTATATATGAATATATGTAATCTTCAATAAAAACTATACAAGGTAGTACTAGTATTATACCTGATTACAGGTGAAGAAACTGTGGCACAGAGAGGTTACATAGTTTTCCTAAGGCTACACAGCTAATAAATGACAGAGCCAGGATTTGAACTTAAGCAATTTTACTCTAAAGTCCATATTACATCTTCTTCAATAGCCTGAACTCACTTTATAACAGAGTAAAAGTTAAATTTATTGTACCAAAAATACCACTTAAATCTGAGCTACTGAAAACGCAAACTAAAATTAACTCATTTTACACCAAATAGTAGTTCCAAGTCAATGTAAAGTTCTCCAGCACCGCATAAATTGTGGCAGCAGTATAGCACTATAATTTGCAATGTAAGAATAACACTAGGAATTGTAGTTCCAAATGCAAAAAGTTGACTTAGATAGGATGACACGTAATACACCTACCTCGATCATTAGCAGTTATCTGAGCAAAGATAATGCCAAGAGTTATAGAGGAAGCTGCCACTACCTATGAGAGCAGAGAAGCCAAGAAAATAGCAAAAATAAATCTTAAAATGTAATCAAACCAAAGATCTGAAAGTCAGGGACAACAACATAGGAGGGGCAATAGAGTCCTGGAGGTCAAAACAAGTAGTTACACAACTACTGATAAAGAAAAATACAGCCTTATCCTAAGATAGAGCCTGGGTGCCCCCTAGCTTTTTGGACACTTCCTAGTATATTTTAATTGCTTTTGACTGTATTATAATTAAGATGAAGTTACAGCCAGGAACACAGTGGGCAAAGGACTGCTCTGTACTGACTGAAGCAATAAACGGGGCCCTGCAGTTAAAAGGATGATCATAGTTATGATACATACAAATGAAAACCATAGTAATCCTGCTAATAATAGAAAATATATTTATATGCATTTGCCCATACATATGTGCACAGAGACACAGAAGTCTGCAAAAAGCCTATACCTGATAAGGATGTATTTATATACAAGGACACACGTTCCAGATTTTCCAGAATAGTCCTCATTTCAAATATCATAGTCTCTACAAACCTCTCAAATGTCCCGAAAATTTCAAAGTTTCCAAATGCAAATAAAATTTCCATAGACAGCAACTCACAGAGAAACTGGGAAGAAAAAAGTCCTTTGTCAGATATTCAGCGTAAAGGCTTTAGGAACTTCACAGAATTCCCCAATAGATCATAAGTTTGGGATTATGGGGACTGACTTCTATTTTTCACCATTTTTACAATTTTTCTCCATCTTCGTTCTCCACCCTTAATCCTCCTGGAGACTGGTTCAGGGATCAGTAAACATCTTTAACCTTAAACGTTTTTAAGAATTACATTTATTCATGTTTTTTTTTCTCCTCTTGGCAGAAGGCTTTATATCATAAAATGTAAAGAAGACCTTCTGCACAAGTGCAAAATGGGCCTAATCATTATTAAGTTCAATAAAAAGTTCAAGATGGTAACAATGAAATACTGTGTTCCCAACACAAATAATGACATGACAAAGCAAACCAGAATGGGTGTTTGGGTAAAAAAAAAAAAAAAAAAGTTACTTGGAAGATGATTTCTTGAATTCTATTTCAAGAAATTAGCTTTCAAAAGTTTACAATCAGGGCTTCCCTGGTGGCGCAGTGGTTGGGAGTCCGCCTGCCGATGCAGGGGACGCGGGTTCGTACCCCGGTCCTGGAGGATCCTACATGCCGCGGAGCGGCTGGGCCCGTGAGCCATGGCCACTGGGCCTGCGCGTCCAGAGCCTGTGCTCCACAGCGGGAGAGGCCGCAGCAGTGAGAGGCCCGCGTAACGCAAAAAAAAAAGTTTACAATCAGATTTCAGTTTGGCCATAGCTGACAATGCTGCTTTGAAAATAATTTCCGTACACGTCCTAGAGCAGTTCGAAACGGCAGGCCTGATAAAAGAGGGGGTAATTTTGCGAAGACCAAGAACACTGAGTTTCTTTTCAGACACCGAAATTCTGGGCAGCACTAGAATACAGGAACACTTTACTAAAAATTTTAATATAAAAATTTGGATTGAACCAAAATCATCAATCTGACATGTTTAAGAAGGAAGAAGGCATTGCCTCCCTAATCTGTTGTGAGCTGATACATTCTATAAACAATTCTGGAAGGAGGCTGCACTTCGAGCATAAATTGGTATATATCGCTTTGCTCTCACAGATACCGACACAATATTTTCTGCTGAATGCGAAAAAGTTTAAAGGCATAAATCAAGGTAAAGCAATCACCTGACAAAGAACTACAAAGAGGTCCCACACCTTTTTCTTGGCCAGAGCTGACACATTGATTTTTTACTGAAGATAAAAGCCAAAATCATGCATCATTAATATAAGTAAGCAAAACTATTTGGTTCAATATGTTATACTGTTAAAAAAAATAAAAAAAAAAACAGTTGCAAAGAAAAGGCAATTTTGAAATGTTACACATGATTAAAATAAGTTTGTATCAGCAGAGAAAAACACGTTTGAAAGACATTTCATAGAGTTTATTCCTAGAGGGTGAACGACACATCAGAGGGGAATAAACTATTGCTTTTGTTTATCCAGATTAATACACAGACACTGTCTGAATAAGAAGACGCATATCCAGTATGCTACCTAGAGAATAGTTTTTAGCAAAATAATTCTGCCCTGATAATCGAATGCACTTTTCCTCATATTGCAGCTTCACACAAGTGTAGTTTAAAACTTTCTCGAAAAGAGACCAGCATGGCAGCTGTTAGCATAGCCAGCACTTTTGCGCAGATTCCAAAATGGCAAATAAACCTCACAACTGAGATTTCAACCCCATTCAGAGCCCCTCATCCGTACAGCCTCGCTATGGCAAAATTTGCAAAATCAGACACGGCGACACCCCCCCTCCACACACACACACACACACACACACACACACACACACACACACACACACACACACACACACACACACACACACACACACACACACACACACACACACACACACACACTGCGTCTATGTTTTCTCACTCCATTTTACTGCTCTAGCCAGAACGGAGGAATTGGAAGTATGCATGAGTAGAAAGGACCCAAATGGCTCATATATGCAACACCAGGGACAAAAAGAAACCAAACCAGAGACAAAAACAAACCAAAGCATAGTTACACAAAGTTTCAAATAGGCCATAGACTGAAAAGGGATAAGACACACTGGAATTAAAACATTCATAATTACCATTTTTCTAACTCTTTCTTTTTTTCTCTTTTACCAACCGATCAGCAATTTTAAAAAGTTAAACCCAACAACCCAAGTCTGTCTTTCTCTTTCTCCGTTTCTTTTCAGCATGGATTATATAAATATTTTGGATACTACTATAGCATGTATTAATTTCCATCACTTTCTAAATGACCCGTAATATATATTAATAATATATATAAAGTATATTTCTAATGTTTAATGACCCATACTAATATTCTACTGTAATTTTGGAGGGTCAAAAATATTAGATGCCATTTAGTATTACGTAAGTCATAATGAGTAAGATTTAAATAATGGATTTATTAAGAAATTAGACTTGCTTTCTGAACCTTGCATTCTTGTAATCCTCCTTACCTAAACTTTTCTTCCCTTCTCTACTCACGCATTCTTCACACCAGAAACCAAGCTCATCACTTTGTATCAGGATGTGCTGAAGAGCTGACACACAAAGCTATGGTTATGTTTGAATTCAGTGGAAGAACACAGCCCATGAGAAACTTAAGACTGTAAAATAAGATTTAGTATGCTGTTCAGTAAGCAACAGATCTATGAGTGTTGCTTCCACAGGCTTCAAGCCAGCAGATTCTATTCAAAACCTTTCAATGCAAATTCTAGCAAACTCTACACACTTGGAAGAAAAATGTTACATGAGGCTGCATAAATAATTTATACTTTTAGCATTTCTGTATATAATTTCCCAAAAAGTGGGATCAACTTAACATTATTAATATGGTCCTATTTTATTTGCAACATAACTTATGAAACATTTCCCCTAGAAGTACTGAAAAAGGATGCGTCACCTAGGATTTAAAGGTATATCCCACATATGAAAAAGTAAATTATGATATGAATAAGATTTCTAAAATCTTTTCACAAAATCCATCAGGGAAAAATCTCTTTATTACTGAAAGATGTTACCAGAACACTACACAATTCTTTCAGATTTAGTCAGAAAGTTCTGTGGCATTAAGAGGTCTGGCCAAAGAATATTTTCTTTGAAAGCCCATGTCCTCTCCTCCTGAGGGCCTACCTCATACACAAAGATATGCTTCAGAAAACGAGGTCATGTCAGGAAAAAGTAAGCAGAAGCTTGTAAATACTGGTTCCTGTGGTGCCAAAGAATTAATAAGTTGCATTAAACAAGGTTTTTTGCAACACTTATCAGTGACTGCTGCTGACACTGAATCCATGCCAAGAAACTCAATCCTCCAAGAGAAAAGCAAAAGGGAGACAGATTTCAATTCTGAATAAGAAAATATTTTCTGTCAGTGTGTCCAAAGGTAGGATGGAAAAACCCCGTGAAGTAATAAATTCTTAATACTGGAGGTTCAAGAGTACAACTCGGTCAAATACTCATTGAGAAATTGCTGGAGCTGACTTTATTGTTAAATAATTCAAAATGGAGTATTTTATGATTCTGATATGGTGCACCACCAATAAAGGCTGCTGAAAACATCAGATAATAGGTATTGGTGTGAAACAGTTACTTCTCATTATGTACCTAGACCCTCATTTAAGTGTCAGTAAAATGTGATGTGTAGGTGAGAGCAGAAATGATGAAGAATCTCATTGTGTTCCCTTTGTTAGCAATTGTCCTTTCAGCAGGGCAGGAGTATGATCAGTATCATAAGAGTTGAAACCTCTTTAGAAGCTATCATTTGAGTTTTCTTCAAAATAGTTGTCATAAAGTGTCCCTTCTTTCTCAGTTTCATTCAGCAACCTCTACAACTGAGCATGGCTCAAATATTTTTCCTTGCTGACATGCGAATATGACCCTGCAAACAGGGTGCTCTATTAACAAGTTCTGATGTATTGATTTTTCATGGAAATTTCCTGATGATGGTATAAACTCAGAAAAAAGAGAGATGTCTCCTATCCAAAATGCATGCTGGGGAAATGAATTAGCAGGGAGTTCTAAGAAATTCTAAATAATGTTTTAAAAAACTGAAGGAAGTCTTTCTTTAATTGAAGTATAGCTGATTTGCAATGTTGTGTTAGTTTCAGGTGTACAGCAAAGTAATTCAGTTATACATATAAATATGTATATATAGATTCTTTTCTAGATTCTTTTCCCTGATAGGTTATTATAAAATATTGGGTATAGTTTCCTGTGCTATACAGTAGGTCCTTGTTAGTTATCTATTTTATATGTAGTGTGCATGTTAATCCCAATTCCTAATTTACTCCCCCTTTCCCCTTTGGTAACCATAAGTTTGTTTTTATGTCTGTGGGTCTATTTCTATTTTGTACATAAGTTCATTTGTATCTTCTTTTTTTAGATACCACATATAAGCAGTATCATATATTTGTCTCCCTCTGGCTTACTTCACTTAGTATGATAACTTCTAGGTCCATCCATGTTGCTGCAAATAGTATTACTTCATTCTTTTTCATGGCTAATATTCCATTTTTTATATATATATCTCCCATCTTCTTTATTCATTCATCTGTCGATGGACATTTAGGTAGCTTCCATGCCATTATTCTCCTACATAAGGCTATTACAGCATAATTATTTTTTCTGTATTATGAAAATCTGGAAGTGTCCTCTAAAATATATTTAGGAAACACGTAGGGAAAATAGGTACAATTTCACAACATTCATATATTTTGAAAATTAGCCTTTTGGAATCAATCTTTCTCCATGGCACATAAATAAACACATTTTTCAGACCACCAGGGTAGCATTTGGAGAGTCAAAATTATTAGTTTACTAAATTGTGATCTTATTGGAAAAACAGTTTACCCAAGGAATCACTGGAATTATTAATCTTTGAGCTGTTACATATTGAATTTGAAAATCAAAACATTCAAGATAATATATTTTTCAGGTTTCCCAGTACCATTTACTAAAGAGAGACTATCCTTTCCCCATGTATTCTTGGAACCCTTAAAAAAGATTAGTTGACTATATGTTTGGGTCCACTTCTAGGTTCTCTATTCTGGGTTCTCTATGTGTATGTTTTTATGCCAGAAACAAAATGTTTTGAATATAAGTACTGTGTACTACAGTTTCAAATCAGGAACAGTGATGACTCCAGCTTTGTTCCTCTTTCTGAAGATTGCTTTGACTATTCAGGGTCTTTTGGGATTCTGTACAAATTTTAGGATTGTTTTCCTAATTCCATAAAAAAATGAATGTCAAGAGAGATTGCACTGAATCTATAGATCCCTTTGGGTAGTATGAATACTTTAACAATATTAATGCTTCCAAATCATGAAAATAGGACATCTATCAATTTACTAGTCTTACAAATTCTTTCAATAATGTCTTATAGTTCTCAGAGTACAGATCTTTCACCTCTTTGGTTAAATTTATTCCTAAATATTTTATTCTTTTTGATGATATTGTAAATTGGATTGTTTTCTTAATTTTGTTTTCAGATCATTCACTGTTTGCACAGAAATGAAACTAATTTTTGTATGTTGATTTACTATCATACAACTATATTAAATTCATTGGTTAGTTCTAAAAGTTCTTTGGTGGAGTGTTTAGAGGTTTCTATATACAAGATCATGTCATCTGAAAACACAGACAGTTTTACTACTTCCTTCCTGATTTGAATGCATTTAATTCATTTTTATTGCCTAATTGCTCTGGCTAGGACTTCCAGTACTACCTTGGATAGAAATGGTGAGAGTGAGCCTCTCATTGTCTTGTTTCTGATTTTAGAAAAAAGCTTTCAGCTTTTCATGACTGAGTTAATGTTATCTGTGGACCTACCATATTTATTATGTTGAAGTATATTCCTTCTGTACCTAATTTGTTGAGAGATTTTTAATAAGAAAAAAATTGCTGAATTTTGTCAAATGCTCTACCTGCAAGTATTGAGATGACTGTATAACTTTTAGTCTTCATTTTGTTAATGTGAGACAACTTCGAGCAGCTTAATTCATGTGTAATTGATGTTTCTAAAGGACAGGAGAGAGAGGAGGAGAAAGTTCTGGGGACTCTGAGTTAGTTAAAGCTTTCTTAGATACAACCCAAAAGCTTGATACATAGGATAACATATTGATAAGTTGGACTTCACCAAAATTCAAAAGAATATGCTCTTCAAAAAAATCTCTTAAAAGAATGAAAGGACAAGCTACAAACTAGGAGAAAATACTTGTAATTCTTATATAACTGATAAAAGGTTTGCATCCTGAAAATATTTTAAAAGCTCACAAGTCAATAATAAGAAAACAAAACAACCCAATTTAAAAAGAGGGCAAAAGATTTGAACAGACAATTGAAACTAGACATTCGTTTGGCCAATAAGCACATAAAAATACGTTCAACATAATTAATGCTTAGGTCAATGCAATCAATACCCCAATGAGATAACCACTGTACACTTGGAATGGTTAAAATTAAGAAGACTGATAATAACAAGTGTTAAGTAGGATGTGGAGGAACTGGAACTCTCATATTTTGCTGGGAATCAAAAATGGTATACTTTGTTGTGACCACCTAGACGGGTGGGATAGGGAGGGTGGGAGGGAGGGAGACGCAAGAGGGAAGAGATATGGGGACATATGTATATGTATAACTGATTTACTTTTTTATAAAGCATAAACTAACATGCCATTGTAAAGCAATTATACTCTAATAAAGATGTTAAAAAAATGGTATACTTTGAAAAACAGAGGAAGAGTTTCTTAAAAAGTTAAACATACTCCTTCTATATGATCCAGCCATTCCACTCCTGGGTATTTACCCAAGAGAAATGAAAGTAGATGTTCATATAAATACTTACACACAAATATTCACAGCAGATTTATTTATAATAGCCCAAACTACAAGCAACCCATATTCTGATCAATAGGTAAATGGAGAAGCTGTGCTGTATCCATATAATGGAATACTATTCAGCAACAGAAAATGAAGTATTGATATATTCTATAATAAGAATGAATCTCAAAATAATTACACTGAATGAAATACATCAGAAAAAAAGTACATACTGTACTATTTCACTTATAGTATAAAAGTGTGGGGAGTGTACGTTGATGTATACTGAGAGGAAGTTCAGTGGTTATCAGGGATGGAAGTGAGGGCCAGAAGGAGGTATTACGAAGGGATATCAGGAAAGTTTTAGAAATGCAGTCCATTTATATTTGAATTATCTTGACTGTGGTGATGGTTTCAAAACTTTCAATATGTATAGTTTATAACATATCAATTATATCTCAATAAAGCTCATAATAAAAATTAGAAGTCTGACCTGAAGTTTTATATGCAGTGACTTGCTGGCCCTGCCACACATAAAAGCAGTGGCTGTTATTTCCACTGACAATAATAAGCCAATAGTGCCTATACCTGCACGTACAATCTGGTCCTAGCCTGTGTGTTTCATTTTAAATGAATATCCTGAAAAATCTTTGAATTTTTCTTTTAAACAAATATTTAATGAGTACCTGTTATCTGCTGGGCATGATACCAGGTCATTTCACCTGCAGTATCACAGTTAATGAAAATGCTGCTTGTTGCTGCCCTTGCTCACTGGAACAGAAGCTATGTATATCCATTACCCAATGAACAAACACATCCTGTTGCTTAAATTGGACCCAGTCCTTAACTATCTTAAACAAATCATCTACACAGCATGCAGAATCTCTGATTTCATCTTTTCATACCTAAAATTCATTAAAAAAAAAAAAAAAAGAACCCTTGGGGGCTTCCCCGGTGGCGCAGTGGTTGAGAGTCCGCCTGCCGATGCAGGGGCCGCGGGTCCGTGCCTCGGTCCGGAAAGATCCCACATGCCACGGAGAGGCTGTGCCCGTGAGCCATGGCCGCTGAGCCTGTGCTCTGCAACGGGAGAGGCCACAACAGTGAGAGGCCTGTGTACCGTTAAAAAAAAAAAAAAGAACCCTTGGATAAAATCAAATAGAGCATTCTGTGTAAGCCAGGATGGGTTTCAAACCTCAATATTTATGTTTTAGATTCACAACCAAAGGATTCCTTGGTTAGTTCCATGGTCAACTGACTCTGAAGCTGTTCCCGTGTCAAGCTGATTTTCTCCTGGAAACCAATGCTTGACTAAATATCATAAGTAGAGTTTATCCATCAAATACTAGTTAAGCCCAAATTAAAATTGACCTGATTAGACTAAGAATTAATTTGAAGTGGATAAGCCATTATTAAATAAAAGTCAAAGATCCCTCTTCAGTTTCATTTCACACGATTACATGCATCTTACCATTGTGGCTGAACTGCAAGATATCACTCTACACATGGCAGATTAGTTCTCATGATTTCCGCTTATGTCTATCTGGACAAATCACCAATCCCAATGTGTTCTCTACTGAGCACGTACAATGTACATCTATGATGGCACTGATGTACCAGCTGGCCTGGAGCTAAGTTCTTGGCTACAAAACTGTTAACTCGAGACATTCAGATAAAGACAGTGCTTTCAATTAGGGTAATGCAAAAAACAAAAAAAAAAAAGTTTAGCCAGTAAAAGTAAGAAGTTTCTTCCAATATATCATATGTAGATCTATTTGGCCAAAAGGAGAAAACAATCTTCAACGCTCCTACGTGTTACAGGCTGTATGATATATTGGAAGCAGAAAGAACATGAATTAACTAGACACTTGTGGGTTCTCGTCCAAGTCCTTGTTTTCCTGCTTACCATCTATTTGGCCAGGGATAAACAACAACCTGAGTTTTTTCCTTTATATCTATAAAATTGGCAAAAAGGATCTCTGACTTACCCACTTCAAGGAATTGCTGAATCAAATAGATAATATATGCAAAAGTCCTTCACAAAACTGTAAAAGCCACATAAGCATTTGAACTTTCTATTGCAAGTCTGACTTTCAGGAGAAGGTAGGTAAGATTTAGAGTAAAGAATATTCCACCAGGAGTACGAAACCTAGATTCAGACTCTGGTTCTGCCCCAGAATAGCTTTTCCAACAAAGCCTGCACTCTTCCTGGATGTTTTTTGCTTACCTACGAAAATGTGAAAAAGTCAAATGATAGATTCAAAATAACACATTTGAGAGTCTGAACTTTTTGGAGAAGACAAAAGATTGTGTGAAACTCTTTTCCTCCAAGTTTTTCATTTCAGCACAACAATTACTTAAAACTGGAGGAACCTGCAGCTGTGTCCAATGCCATGTGTCCAGCTTTAGAGACTTTAATCACACATTATTGTGGGTATTCAAGGAGGAAAGCAACCTAACGAGCTTTGGTACACTCTTCATTACATGACAAATATGTGTCAAAGTAACTGATCAAATTTCACTTACTTTTAATTCAAGAATATAGTGATCTTTCATATTCCTTAGACATCCTGACTCATTTCCAATACAGCTTGTGAAGCCCATTATCCATACCTGAAAAGGCCTCCTGCTGAAAATGTTGAGGTGTTTCCTTATCCAAATGTTGCCTTGATTCCCAAATATTTCCCATAGCAGCTGTCCCCTTGTGTTGTTCCAGATTCGCTGGTAGATGGCCAGCTTGTAAATGTGCTTTCCAAACATGTGGTAATAAAAGCGGAAGGTGCAGCCCACTACATCAGTGGCATTGATGATCGGGCTGAGTAACGCAGCTCGGTGTTGGAAAACCTGTGGTTCAGAAGATTCTATGTAGAGATAGTGTCCTTTAGCTGTGCCCAAAGTATTATCCTTCATCGGTCCTGTATTAAGTGTTGACGTTGGACCCTGGTTCCAGGTCCAATCAAAATCATCTTCTGTATCTTGTTCCCAGTTACAAATTCCATTTTCAAAGTCACATTGAAGTTCAGGTACTGAAATTGGCATGAAATAAGGACAAAAATAACTATGAATGGGAATACTATCAATAGTTGATACTTTGCTCCTGCCAAGGTAAACCACTTTAATTTTTTTAATGCAACATTAAAGCAAAATGTTTAAAAGAGTAACTAAATCCTAGATAATACATCAAATAATAATATTTTATAGCCAGAGGTGGAATTACTTTGGCCATTATTTCCCAAATGCCTTTTCTACCCATCCCTTGCCCACTGTTAGTACCATAACTCTATGCAAATGATCACTACCCCATGGCTGGCTTGCTCCAACAAACTTCTGGCTCAGTGGATTTCAACTTTAGCTGAATGTTCCAATCACCAGGGAACATTAAAAAAAAAAAATTAAAGCTCAGAATTCACCTCCAGACATGTTGATTTAATTAGTTCAAATGGTGTAGCCAAACATCAGGATACTTTACTAGCTCACCTGGTGATTCTAACATGCAGGGCTAACAAGAGTCATAACTTAACAGATCTCTATCTTTCAGCATTCCCTGGGGTGCATGGTAAAATTGCTCACTCCATGGTAAAGTCCTGCACAAATACTACTATGTTAGGTATGGAGTGAAGCCCGAGAATCCCTATTTTTAACAAGCACCCAAGATGATTCTGATGCAGGTATTTTCCAGACCTCACTTGGAAATCAAATTCTTCTCTCTGGTTCCATCCTGCCCCAGTTTCAAGCATCCCTCCACACTTGTAAAAGAATGACCATCTTTAAATGGTAGTTTATCATTTTTTCTCTATTGAGAATCCTTTAATATCGACTCATTTAATCTCAGCTTAAATCTAAACTTCTCTTTCAAGCTTCACTCTTCCCAGATTAAAACAACTTCCTGTTCGTCCCCAACTGCCTTTCCCCTTGGCATGCACCAATTTACCATCGTGCCCTAAACCTCTCACCCCTCTGTCTCTATTTATGCTTATTATTATGCCTATTTTGCCATTTCTTAGCTGTGTCTCCTCAGTGGCAATCTTTTCTTCTCACTGGATTGTGGCTCCTTTGAGCTGGTGCTTTTAAACTTCTAACTCCCTTCAGTCAGTAGAAGAATTCAAAGCACTTTTAAAGAATTGACCAGTCCCTTATCAACTGAATACTCTACCTACATTTGTAGGATATAGGAATGTATGCATTTTTCAAGATGTGATGATTTTGTCGACACCAAGTACTTGTTTAGAATAAATGGGATAGAATATACAAATACTGTATTTGTATACAAATGTATACAAATACGTTTGAGAGTATTTGGGCAGAAGGGACAGGATTTAAAATTAAGGAGGAGTTCCACATTTTAGCTTCATTTACATAAGTTAATATTTTTGAAAGACAAACGTCAGCAGGCCTTTAACCATTCATCTTATAAGGGCACTTGGCGCCAAAGTGAACAAATATTCTGAAACAATAAATAAAAGGATATGTGAATAAATGCAGCCAGGGAAGAACAAATCATCTGTCTCTGAAAACCACAGAACAGGAGCTTAGACCTAATGAGGGGAATCAAGTGAGTAATTGGCAAAAGGGAGATGAGCTTTCTTTTGATGTTTCCTCACTTGTGACTAATCAACGCAGCTGGGACGTGAACTGGACCCCACAGGTCCCCTGCAGGTGTCAGTCTTCGGTTGTGCAGAGGAAGGGGGATGTCAAGCTACTGAGGTTTTCGACATAAAATTGGCACTAAAGCCAACTTCTTCATACTGACTGCATGCTCAATCTTTATTTCAAAAGTGAAGGCACGTGGCTCCACCCTTAAATGAAAGACCACGTTCTAAACATACTTTAGAAAATAGAGCATCAATTTCTGGATGTCTAACGCATTCTGTTAATAAATCACTAGGTCTGGGGACTTCCCTGGCTGTCCAGTGGTTAAGACTATGCACTTCCACTGCATGGGGCGTGGTTCGATCCCTGGTCGGGTAACTGAGATCTTGTATGCCGCGTGGCGCAGCCAAAAAAAAAAAAAAAAAAAAGGAAAAAGGAAAAAGGAAGTCTCCATTTAAAAAATTTACTATGTCTAGATGGAAGGCTGAGAGAGAAACTGACAGTCACTACTATTTCCTTTCATTGATAATCACAAGAAGTATTTTGATAAGCCCATTCTACTCAGTTAATGCTGAGAAGTTTGAAGGATAATTTGCTTATTTTCAGTAACAGATCAACGTTTTTAAGAAGTGGGATTTGAAGTACATGAAAAAGATGAAAACGCTTTCTAAATTTGCAAAAATAAATTACCTTTAGGACAAGCAACACTTCTTATAACAGCCATTGTCGAAATCATCAATTTTATTTATATGCACTAAAGGTATTAGCTGTGTAACGAGCTGCATGGTAATTCTGACTTTAATGTGCCTGACTGTATTAAACACCACGTATGTGCAAAACTCTCTACAATGATTTATATGGAAATTTCTCAATGTAATGTTTCCTATGATGTACCAAGCATTTGATGGCTTTACTTTGGTTTATGGTAAGCCTCCCAATTTAATAGGCACATAACTTGAATTTAAAGAATTGTTGCTATTTCTGGGTAACGAAAGATGCAAACTTTCTCTGACTGATGTTGATAATTAAAAAAGAAAAACGTCTCTTAGCCTCTGACTCATTTTCAGGACCAAATGCACTAGGTACTACCAGGAACCAGGTTTATTAAATTGCAAGATATACATAATCATCAGGTATGATAAACTTTTTGGTAATTTAAACCAGAAGCTTGGGGCTTATCTTTGACACCTCACTCTCCACTCCCTATAGCCAGAAGATTTTTAAACGTCCCTACTAAATATCCCTCCTCCAACTTTAGTCCATCCATCTCCACCACTTGTCACTGTTATAGAGGCTGCCAGCCCCTCTCAGGGGAACTACTGCCAACGGCCTCCTAGTAAATCTCCTGAACCTACTGTCCTCTAATCCATGCATTACATTGTATCCACAGTGACATTTTTAAATCTGCCTATTTTATTATATTACCTTCCTTCTTAAAAACCTTCAGATGAGGGAAAACTTCCTTAAGACGGTCCACAAAGATCTGCTAATCTGGCCTCCATCTCCATCCTTATGTTGCATCCTGTTTCCCCTTATTGCCTTACTCCAACCATACTGGGTATCTCGCAGCTGCCCATGCAGTCATCTATCAGGGCTTTGCATACATGTATTTACTTATTATTTTTCAGATCTCAGCTAAGTCACCACCTCTAGAAAGTCCAATGCCATAATTATAGAAAGCCATAGCACCCCCATTTGAAACTCCTGTCAAAACTGTCATTTTACATTTATTTTTTAAATATGTAAATATCTACCTCCTCAATTAGACTGTAAGCTCCCTGAGGTCAGGGACTCTGTATAACTGTCCTCATCACTATCTCTCTAGTATCCAATTCATAAATATACATAATAAATACTGATGGCTTGACTAATTCATTAATCACACATAACGTTCATTGACTTTGGAACAATGCTTAGGGCCTTTATCTTGACTGACTAGAAAACAGTAAACCAATCAAGATCACCACCATCAAAATGAGTCAGAGGGACCAGAAAGAAAAGCACTTACCACAGTTGACCTCATCAGTATTATCACCACAATCATCCACCAGATCACATAACTGAAGCTTTGTTATGCAAGCCTTCGTGTGTAGACACCAGAAATGACCTGGCCCTTTGCAGCTCTTCGAAGGGAGTGGAAGAATACAATTTTCAAATCTGACATCATCGATAGCCGAGACCCCATCATAAACACCAAGGCTGACTTTATGTAGTGACAAATAGAAGGGCTGAGTAAGGCGTCCAAGCTGAACAGTCGCCTGGGACCACTGGTTGCCCTGGTTATATAATACTCTCCAGAGTACTGTGGAGTCACTGGAATTTTCCATGTGTAGCTGTAACTCAGCTGCTCCCACTGATAGGCCATAGTTATAAAACCTGAAAGAGAACAAACAAAAGAAATGGAAATGATTTAGGCAATAGACTAAATATTTAACTTTTAGACTCTTCCACTCGGTTAACAGTCAATTAAAAATGAGTTGTCATAATAGATGCCTTTAGTTATTATTGCATAATTGTGGCCACCTGTTTGCAAGAGCGTCTCTGCCGAGGTGCATATTCTGGCTCTCAGGACCCCATGAACCTTTCTCAAGGAGTTTAGTCCAGAACACGGGAAGCAGTGTTAACTAAATTATAAACCATTGTTGGAGGGAGAGTCCCTTTCATCTTAAGTAAGAACATAACAAATACTGATAATGTGCTCCTAAGTAAAATGCTAATTGTGCGGATCTAATGCAATAGCTATTTTTAAAGCAAAGCCAGATTACAGGACAAATTACAATATCTAGTAAATGCAGGAGTATGCCTGGAGTAGAGTAGTTGACCGTTTTTTTTTAGTATTTACCGGGCTGCTAGAGTAGTTGACCATTTTTTTTTAGTATTTACCAGAAGGAAAGTGTGCATCCAGGTCCTGTCTGGCCGAAAGTTGGGCTCTGGAGTTTAGCAATTTGTGATAAGCTGTTGCTTTTCTTCAGAATGAACATAAAGTGCCCTATTGGGATACAAAAAGAAACCATTAGTTTGACCTACTAAATTCTAAAATGAGACATCTGTCTGTAAACCCTACACTGAAGACTATACGACAATTAAAAATCAATAAAAGTGACTGTTAGTCAAATTTACTCTTACAAATATTAAACTATTATCTAGAGCTAGGTCAAAATTATGCCAAAAACAACTGGTAATTTCAGTTAATTCAGCCAAAATATATCTATATTCTATCTCCAAAACCCATAAAGGAGTGGTTCTACGTTGACAACATAAGTATAATAGACAATATTCAACTATCCTACTATTTGTTGTAGTAACACAGAACTTTACTGCTTCTCTTTCTCTTTTCAGACCCGAGCAAAGGTAAACTGAACTACAGATCTTCCTTGACTTAAGATGAAGTTACATCTGATAAACCCATCATAATTGAAAATATCAAAGTCCAAAATGCATTTAATACATCTGACCTACTGAACATCACAGCTTAGCCGAGCCTACCTTAACCAAGCTCAGAAAACTTACATTAGCCCACAGTTGGGCAAAATCATCTCAGAGCCTATTTTATACTAAAGTGTTGAATATCTCATGTAATTTATTGAATGCTGTACTGAAAGTGAAAAACAGAACGGTTGTCAGTGTAGCAACTGTCCACCATGGGGATTGCGTGGCTGACTGGGAGCAGTGGTTCTGCCTCTGCCCAGCATCAGGAGAGAGTATCACAAGTCTATTGCTAGCCCAGAGAAAGGTCAAATTTCAAAATGTGAAGCAGTTTCTACTGAACACGCATCTCCTTTCACACCATCATAAAGCTGACAAATCATTAGGTCAAACCACCATAAGCTGGGGAAAGTCTGTAGGTACAGAGACACTGTGCATGCTTCTTACCTTGAGATGTGTTGTGAGTGTGATCCCAAGGTGGAGCGTGTTGCTCAAAATCAGCAGAGAGGTTACTTCTAGAGCTCCAGGTCCAGTCAAAATCATCCTCACTAGCTGCTTCAAACCAACCACAGCTATTTGCTTCAAAGTCACATTCAGCAACTGAAGAACAAAAGTGTAGCTTTTAGGTTGACTCTCCAAGGTGATCACACACTTTAAGAAGGGTAGACAACCCTTCTACCCTTGGAAATCACCTTGTTACTCTTCCCTAAGTACATTAAAGCCACACTTGATGAAAAAAAGGATCCTATCTGATCCTCCCTAAAACTCAGAATTGTGCTTTTCATAATGGAAATTGATAAGGCAAAATTATCAATTTAAGAATATTTTCCAAATATTCTTTCTAATAAACAGCATCATTCAGCCATATTGCTTACAGAATTGCCAAGGTCTGACTAATTTATTTTGATACTCATGTTAGTTTCTCTGCTGCTATTACATCATCTGGAAGACTTCATTGTTCCTACAGAGTATTTTACACTAAACCATGAAAAGCTACTTCTAAAAAATTTAATGTTTGAAAAATTCAGATCCATTATATTTAATATGAATGTTCACCTCTAATTTTTGTAGAGCTTACTATTTCCCAAAACATTGAATACATCACCTAATTGGCAGAAGGCAGAATAATTTGACCTATTTCTCAAGTAAATATGAAGAGAAATAGTTAAGTTACACAAAGACATTCTGGAGGAGGAAAAGAAGAAAAGAGAGAGAAAGGGAAAGAATGGGAAGTTATAATAATAGCAGTGTCAAATTATAGCTAATATGTGATGAATACCTAATGTAATAGACCCTGTACTGAAGGTTTTATATAAATCTAGCTTTTACAATAACTCTTGGGAGAAGGTATTATTGCTGCTTTACAGAGGAAGAAAGGAAGGTTTAGGGAAGTTTTTAACTTAACCAAGGTCATATAGTTAGAAAGTTGTAGAGACTGATTGAAATCCAAATATTCTAACTCCTAGTCTAATATTCTTTCTGCAACTGTTGACAATAACTTTTAATTGTCATTAGATTGGAAAAGGGATAAACCAGAAAGGCATAATCTGAATTTGTTTACTGTGGATATTCAGGTGTTACTACAGACTCCAGTGCAAAATAAGATTTGCCCCCATTGATGATTACTACACTGGGACCCTTGGCCATTGGATATTTTTATCCAAGGATATAGTAATAAACTATATAGATCTTCCCTTAAAAAATAACTTAGGAAGTAAACAATAAATTTAGAAGATAAAAGTATAAAGTAAATCACTCAGTGAGATTAAAAAATGTTAAATTGTAAAGGCATTTTTACCTAATGATAAATCATGCTTAATTTTGAAAATGCTTCCTTCCACATGGGGAGGAATGTGAGTTGAGTAGTAACATCATAAACACTATTGATTTTTTTTAAGTTTCTGGGAAATATGTGATCTCAGAAAATATTTGTTTTCTATCAGGTCTCCTGGTCCAAAATATGGCCAGCAGAATACTTTCAAATTTTACCAAAAGTCAATGAGAATGTATGAATACATTTTAAAATAAATACTTTAAGAATGTTGCATCAACTTTAATAAGCAAGAGATAACTAGATTTCAATAGAGACAAATAGAAATCAGCAAAACGGAGAGACGACTGCTATACCTAGAATAAAGATTTCTCAAGTTTAGAAATCTGTGGTGAAGCAAAATTAAATGCTACTCAAAAGTGAAAAACAACAATAAGTTAGGAATAAATGCTAAGAATATTTAACTCTTTGTATTTTCAACAGCCATCTCTATAAATATAAATAACCCATAAATATATATAGATTCCAGTATGTAGATGCTATTTCAATCCCAGGGGAAGCAAATACTTTTGATTCCTATTTCAGACAATCCAAAAAAATAGGATCCAGGAGTTTTTGGTATGCAAATAGAGAAAGAAAACAAGTTATTGCTACTATATATCTATCCCACATAGATCCCTGGAAAGGGAAACTTATCATCTGCTATCTCAGGAGATATTGCTGTGGAAATAAATGAATATTCAAGTAGTAGTAAAATTTAAGGAACTACTGCAGCAATTCTGTAGTTCTCTTAGATAAGGCTCTTCAAAGATAGTGATTTTTAAGAGATGATTATGCTGTTAAAATTCAAATGTGCCTTTCTAGTATACTTTGTTCCTATATATTTAGATTTCTATACACATTTAAAACCTCACCTTGATTAATCAGAGATGTAATAATCAGATGAAATTAACCTTCTTGTTAGCCAGGAATCAAATATACACCTCATTAGAACAGTTTTTGGAAAAATATGTAATCTTTTACTTAGAAATACAAGATCCTGGGTAAGTTTTAATAATTGAGGTTGAAGGATTCTTTGCTGTTTTCTAGACCAACATCATGGACTTCCTCAATTATCATCATCATCATCAGAATCGACATTTTGCAGTAACAACTGCAGTTACCATTTATTCGAGGTTTCTTGTGTACCAAGCTTTGTGCTAGGGGCCGTTACATTCAAAACAGGTTGTCTACTGACACAGAATTTCCAAAAATTTTGCTTGTCTCTTCTATGGCTATGGATAGAAAGGCTAGTAACTCTAGCAGCTTTTAATTTTTTGAGTAAAATTACCCTGTGGCTTCTACTAGTTATGTCAGTATTATTATAGTCTCTGTCCCTGGGGAAAGCGTGCTAGGGGGTGGTTGGTAGACTAACAAATAGGTCCATCACCCTACACTATCCCTGTCATTTTTAGAGCTTTTCACTGAGGGAAAAGAAGATGAATTTCTGTAAGAGCCAAGAAAACTTGCGGCGGGCGGGGGGGAACAACAGAATCAGACGCTGTCTCATTTCAGATTCACTGTTTTAGAACTTCTTTGACGGTTTCGGATGATTCCTACCGAGGTTCATGTGTAAGGAATAAACATGAAGTATACAAAGGTGAAATCTGGCTGACAATTTGGGCCTCACATAAAGACTTAAAAATGTATAGAAGAGTACTTATTGGTATTCACCCAAAGGAGTTGAAAACTTATGTCCATGCAAAACTCTGCACACGGATGTTTAGAGCTGCCTTATTCACAATTGACAAAACTTGGAAGCAACGAAGATGTCCTTCTGTTGGTGAATGGTTGAATAAACTGTGGTACATACAGACAGTGAAATATTATTCAGTGTTAAAAAGAAGTGAGCTATCAAGCCATGAAAAGACATGGAGCAACCTTAAATGCATATTACTAAGTGGCCAATCTAAAAAGGCTACATATTGTATGATTCCAACTATTTGAAATTATGGAAAACACAAAGCTATAAAGATAATAAAAAAAAGTCAGTGGTTGCCAGCAGCTGAGGGTGACGGGAAGGAGGAAGAGTTGGAGCACAAAGGATTTTTTATGTGAAAAGACTCTATGTGACGCCATAATGATAGCTGTCATTATACATTTGTCCAAACCTATAGAAAGTACACCACCAAGGGTGAACCCTAATGTAAACAATTGACTTTGAGTGATTATGATGTATCAGTGTAGGTTTGTCAATTGTAAACAAACGTCCCAGTCTGGTGGGAGATGTTGATAATGGAGGAGGCTATGGATGTCTGGGGGTGTGGGGTATATGAGAAAACTTGGTGCATTTTTCTCAATTTTTCTGTGAACCTGAAACTATTCTTTAAAATGTCTTAATAGTTAACTACTATTTAATATAAGTGCTCTAAAGAAAACACAAAATTTATAGGACGAAATATGTCCTGACACATCATGTGGTTGAACTTCAAACTCCCTTTGGTCTTAGCCACACCGGCAAAAGATGACCAAGTTTAGGGGGGAAAAAAATGGCTAAACGGGCTTCCCTGGTGGCGCAGTGGTTGAGAGTCCACCTGCCGATGAAGGGAACACGAGTTCGTGCCCCGGTCCGGGAAGATCCCACGTGCCGCGGAGCTGCTGGGCCCGTGAGCCGTGGCCGCTGAGCCTGTGTGTCCGGAGACTGTGCTCCACAACGGGGGGGGCCACAACAGTGAAAGGCCCACATACAGCAAAAAAAAAAAAAAAAAAAAAAAAGGCTAAACATGCAGGTGGTAATTGTAAAAAGTTAGAAAACTGGAGCCTACCACTGTGGATTACAGAGGACAGCAAAGGCACAAAGGCAGTGTGGAAGACATGCATTCAATACGTATGTTATCTTATTTATTCCTCCTGAAATATACATAAGAATATTGTCCCCATATTAGAGCTGGGAAACATAAGGCTGAAAGAAGAGTAACATATAATTTCTCAGGGCTCATTATTGCTGACACAATTCCTTCCCAGACCTTTGATGTCAAAGCCTGTGCTCTTAAAAAAATTATACTGTTTCTAGTAGTTTAAAAAGTAATAATAATTATATCTAACAATTTTTGGACAATTCTTATATGCCAGGCACGTACTATGTGTATTTAATGCAAGATCATATAAAATCTAAACATGCATAACCACAGGATATGCTCTGGAAGCAGATTCTAAACTATATAAAAGTCCACTAGATTGGCTCTCCCTGTTTCTTTTAAGCTTTTTATTTTTCTCTAGCCTTTTGACCTTCCTAAAAGTTCCATGAAGGACAGAAGTTAATTGAGTATTCCAGTATGTTGGCTTCAGTTCACTGAGGTTGTACTCTGTTTGATTAAACAGAGGTTACTACAAACGTCAAATGCATGAATACTATATATCCTATTTTAAAACATGTTCTCTACTAATTATATTGCTTTGAGCGTCAGGCTTTTCCATTCATTCAAATGGTCATATGTTTGGAAATACGATAAGGTTGAAGTAACTGAACTCTAGACTTCATCAATAGTTAATATTCATTAGTTATTTAAAACACATAATAGTAAGGGAATGCTTGCAAAAGTGCCATGAAATTTAAAAAGTCTATAAAAATAAATAGCAATAATGAGATATTTTAAAGAATACTAAAGCATAGATAACTAAATAACATTTGGCATTCCAAAGTACTGCATTTGAAATAAGAATGATTAATTACATCATTCTACATATGATTTTCAGGGTCTCCTGTGATCTGACCAATAAAGACCCTGTTGGAAGACAATTCCCCATAGGTCTCTCATATTTCTGCATGTGTTATAAGCTGAGTCATAAACTGTCTATTTGTTCCAAACATCTTTTCAAGGATGTTTAAACAGCAAATAATCATGAAGAATAGAGAGAGTGATTCCGTCTACCAGAGGGCAAGTTCTTATCCAATATAATATAATAAAGATAATGTTTCCCTCTAAAGCAAAGGTCAGACATTTTGTTTGAATCCCACTATAAAAGATTTGGATTCCAGAAGCTCAGGCTTTCTTACCTGTAACGCCAACCCACTTTATATGTACATCCACCTGGGCCCCTCTGTGTTGCCCTGGGACTCAGAAAGCAAGAGGAAACAAGGCCATGATGCTTATTATGCTGTTTGTTATACTATTAGTAATAAAGTCCTTTGTCTCTGACCCAGGAGTCTCACCCCTCCTGACATCCATAAAACTACGGCAGATAACTTGTTAGCTTATAACTAGGGTAAAGTTTCAGACCCTTCACAGTTGTCAACACAAACTACATTAAACTTTATATGTATAGTGCCCACCATTAAGAAGCTTAAAATCTAGCATGGGAAATTTATAAGCAAATAGGCAATTGTAATAGCATAATAACTACCATGTACTCATTCATTCATTCTTCATTCATCTGACAAACATTTATTGAGTACATGCTATATGTTTGGCACAGGTATAGAGCCTAAGAACACAGCACTGAAAAAAAGCAGTGGGGCGGGAGGGAGTGGAAGAAACCAGAAAAAAAAATCTGTCCTCATGGAGATAAAATCAGAGAGGTTACTTTAATTTTTTGGCTTTAATTTTGAGTCAGATTGAAGAAAAATTGAGATGTTTTAAGCAGAGAAGTGACAAAATCTGACTTAACCTGATCACGGTGGCTGCTGTATTCAGAGGAGACAGAGTGGGTCGGGTGGGCAAGAAAAGAAGCAGGAAGATAGTACAAAAATCCAGATCTGATAATGGTCTGGGCCAGAGTGGTTGCAATGAAAATAAGGATGAGTGAGGCGTTCTGGATGTTTTTGTTTTTGTTTTTTTTTTTGCGGTACGCGGGCCTCTCACTGTTGCGGCCTCTCGCGTTGCGCAGGCTCAGCGGCCATGGCTCACGGGCCCAGCCGCTCCGCGGCATGTGGGATCCTCCCGGACCGAGGCACGAACCCGTGTCCCCTGCCTCGGCAGGCGGACTCTCAACCACTGCGCCACCGGGGAAGCCCTGGATGTATTTTGAAGGTAGACATGATAGGATTAACTGACATGAGATATGGAGTGTGAGAAAGAGAAATGAATCAATATGATCTCAAAGTCTTTGACCTGAAACAATGGAGGTACCATTTTCTGAAGTGGAGAAGGCTGTGAATAAGCAGGTTTGCGGGGGAAGTAGAGGAAGTGGAAATACTATAGTTTCGGAAATACTAGAGTTGAGATTCCTATTAGGTATTCAAGAGATCATGTCAAGTAGAGAGCTGGATATACAAGTCTGGAGTTCAGATCAGAAGAGTGCTTCTTGATGTCATGGAATCCAAGGCAAGTAAGTGTTTTAAGGAAGCGGGTCATATTATCTCTGTCAAGTGCTGTTGACGGGTCAGATGAACAATGAGAAGAGACCACTGAATCTAGATCACTGCTAACTTTGATGAAACAGTTTATTTTGAATAGTGACAGCAAGGCTCCGATTGGTAAAAAGAAATCAGAAAAGTTGAAGACAGTAAAATACAATTAATTCTTTTGAGGTTTATACTTTGCAAAGGGGCAAAAATGATGTGATAGCTGGGGAGGAAGTGGGATCAAGAGAAGATTTTAAAATGTGAGAAATAAAAATATGTTTTTATGCTGATAGAAAAGGTCTGGTAGACAGGGAAAATCGCTGGAGCAAGGTTGCTGAACAGGCAAACAGAGATGGATTCTACTTACAAGAGAAAGAGCTGACCATTAGAAGGAGCGTGTTATTCAGGGTAAAGGAGAAAAGAGTTTAAGGTGGGTAGAAGGGATACTGGAGCTCATGAAAGTCCTTTTCTGGGTGTTCCTATTTTCTCAGTGAAATAGGTTGTAAAGGCATCAGCTCAAGCTAGGGAAAGGGAAGTAAGACAGATGTTGGAGAAGACAGGAGAAAAATGTTATTCATTGAGAAGAGGGGGAGGGGGCAGAGGGAATGGAGTGGGGAAACATAATGTGATCCCTAGGGAGTACGAGATTCCATCTAGGGTTGTGAACATCTATTTAAAGTGAGAACAGATAACACTGTTTTGTTTTCTTCTCCAGCCACACTCCGCTATGCAGATTCTGGCTCTGAGAGGGTTGAAAGCCACATTTAAACAGTTTGTGCTTTAGTGACTATGATATACCAGAAGACACCAAGGCAGTTAAAGGTCAGTGTATGGCAGTCATTACAAGATTAGACCATGGAGTTTAAACTGCGTAAGAAAGGAAGTGAGTGCATGAGGGGGTGAAGGATATAACTGCTTTACCTGGAGGGCTTTGTCTTTGGTTTCAGTTTTAACTGTTGTACTTTATTTTCTTTCCTGTGGCCTCATCTCCTTTGTGTCTAAGTGCTTGACAATGTATATAACAAAAAGTAAAATAATCTGGGGTCTAAGATGTTATCGTCCTTCGGTAAGATTTATGTTTGTTTCTGCAGGCACACAGAGTAAATAATACTTGAGGATTACATCAAACTAACTTCAGGGATTGAGAGTATTTGGGGCTGGGTTTGAGATCCTGTGAGGAACAATAACTTCTAGCTCACACAGACCTCTTGGATTCAGACGTTTAGGTATTACAGATAAAATTCTGTGGAGTATACCAATCCATATCTATACTAAGCCTGGACTCCAATTTCCAAAGTGCTATAAGATTTCCAAAGTGCTATACTCAGATTCTCAACTACTTGTTCTATGTTGGCATATGAAAGTGGTGTTAAATACCAGGTTCAGATATCAAGGTCATTATTCTTACTTGGTCACCTAATTTGTCCCTTCCTTTTTACATCTTCAATGAATTCAAGTAGATTTTTTAAAATCGTTTTGTTTAGATTTTCTAGTTGTTCTCAGTTAGAGGGTGTCCCGAATGACTCAATCCACCATAACTGGAAATAGAAGTTCTAGCATTTTTAATTTCCATTTTTTAAAATAGTACTTTAGAACAAATTTTATATAATAATAGTAGATACAGTAGTCCCGCCTTATCCATGGGGGATATGTTCCAAGACCCCCAGCGGTTGCCTGAAACCAGCAGAGAGTACCAAACCCTACATATATTTACTATGTTTTGTGCTACACATACATACCGAAAATAAAGTTTATCAGTTAGGCACAGTAAGAATAATAACTATATAGAAGAATTATAACAATATACTGTAATAAAGTTATGTGAATATGGTCTCTCTCTCTCAACATATCTTACTGTACAAATTTAATGCCTTTCCATCAAGCACTTATCATGCATTGTGGCCATGACTTTTGTAGTTTGAGATGCAACAGTAAACTAGAACTAATTTTTTTACTTCTTCACAGTTTCACACATAGAAGATTCATTCTTATTGTAGATCTTAGCATATCTGCATACACTTTTTTTCTTCCCTTATTAAGTCAAGAACTTTCACCTTTTCACTTAAAGGAAACAATTTACAGCTTCTCTTTGGCATAATCCAGATTGCCAGAAGTACTACTCTTGTGTTTTGGGGCCATCATTAAGTCAAATAAGAGTTAGTTGAACAAAAGCACTGTAATACCATGACAGTTGACCAGATAACTGAGATGATACTAAGTGACTAAAGGGTGGAATACAGTGAACAAAGGGATGATTCACGTCCATGGCAGGACGGTGGGAGATTTCATCATGCTGTTCAGAACAGTGTGCAATTCAAAACTTATGAACGGTTTATTTCTGGAATTATCCATTTAATACTTTCAGACTGCAGTTGACCACAGGTAACTGAAACCACAGAAAGTGAAAATGCTGATAAAGGGGGACTACTGTATTAAAATATGTGTAGAGTAATTATGGGTGCATAATGCTCTGGTAGAATTATATAATATTGTGGAATGGGGAAAAGTTATTTTTCCCGATGTCAAATTGTTTATTATGAAATAAAGAAAATATATGTGTCTAGATGTGTACATAAGGTGTAAATTGATCTATATGTGATACACAAATACATAATACAAAATATTCATTTAGTAACTTTCCACTCTACTTTGTGCATATTATGTTAATAGTTAATAAATTTTTGTATTTATATAGATTCTAAAATATTTTATTAACAGGTGTTATAATGGGTTCTCTATATCCAAAATAGTAATTGCTATTAAATACATTCATAAGATATTAGGTCAAAATGGATACATAGTCAAACTTAGTTATAAATGGTCTTTCATTTTTGTTTGGGAAAGGAAAAGAGTGAAAAAATTTGGAAGAGCCAGAAAAAGCTAAATTTGAGCAATTTAGGATTCTTTTAAAGTCAGTGAATTATTAATGTCAATATGTTTTTCAATTTGAGGTCTCTCCCGAAGCTAGAGCTCCAAGAGGTACTACTTCATTTATCCATGAGGTTGAGAAATCCTTAAAAACGCACTCAGTCCCACAACGAATTCTGAAAGGCCAACAGTATTCCACCACATAATAAAAATTATAATTTTAACAAGGGAACGGGATGTAGGAATAAAATAACTTATAAGATAAGCATACAAAATCAAGGAATAACAAGGCACCATTAAGAAGTGATACAGATAGGAAAATATTAGTAAGACTTGACTTGCATCTTAAAAATGGAAAAAATAATAATATAAGTGACTCAGAAGTAACTGAAGAACAGGATATCTTGGGTAATGAAAGGTCTCTATGAATTTTAATGAAATAACCCGAGCTTATTAACTCCACAGATGACTGGGCTCTTCCCAAAAAGTACAAAACATTTGAAATCATTAGGTTAGTCAGAGGAAAGAAACATATTAACTACACAAAGAAGATATGAATAAAAATCTAACAGGACAGAAAAAGAATAAACCATTTAAAAAAAGTCATTAATTTCTGCCTATCTTAGGCAAAGAACAGTAAGACCTTTTACAAACCGTATTTTCTGTTCATTTATATTACTGCAGTATACATTTAAGGTGATTATTATCTCAAAAATTGTTCCTAGAAAGTTCAGGTTAGGGAGATGAACGTAATGAGTTTATTACATGCCTGTGCCATGGTTTATTCTTGTTCTGTGGTAGCAGGTACAAAACAGGAGGTTACTGGACATTTTTCCACGTAAATGTGATGAAGCAGAACCTCTGCTCTTACTCAGCAAAAGGTAGGGAGTTCTCTTTGTTTGTATTTCTGAAATGGGAAGGCCTTGTGATATTCTTGAATTATTACTTAAGGCAGAGCTATTCTAACACATGGTTATCCTAATCTAAGATTCGGTTAACCTTGTTCAAGTTTTAAAGAGAGTTAAGAATAAGAGAATGGGGGGGAGTCAAGACGGCGCACTAGGACGACACAGAATTCACGTCTCCTCACAACTAGGGCACCTACCAGGCACTGGTGGGGGACCACGGACACCTAAGAGGATGGGAGGAACCCCCAGTGACCAGCTGTGGGATCTTGGTTCCCAGGCTGGAGGTAAGACCCAAGCTCCTGAGGTGGGAGCTCCGAGTCCAAACTGCTGGACTAACAGAGAACCTCAGACCCCAGGGAATATCAATAGGAGTGAGGCCTCCCAGAGGTCTTCATCTCAGCACAAAGACCCAGCTCTATCCAACCGTCTGCAAACTCCACTGCTGTACATCTCAGGCCAAACAACCAGTAAGACAGGAATACAGACCACCCATCAAAAAAATAAAAAATGAAATGACAAAAAAATTTGTTACAGATGAAGAAGCAAGGTAAAAAGCTACAAGACCAAATAAATGAAGATGAAATAGGCAACCTACCTGAAAAAGAATTCACAACAATGAGGGTAAAGATGATCCAAAATCTTGGAAACAGAATGGAGAAAATATAAGAAATATTTAAAAAGAATCTAGAAGAACTAAAGAACAAACAAACAGTGATGAACAATACAATTACTGAAATTAAAAATACACTAGAAGGAATCAATAAGAGAATAACTGAGGCAGAAGAACAGATAAGTGAGCTGGAAGATAAAAAGGTGGAAATAACTGCCAAGGAGCAGAATAAAGAAAAAGAATGAAAAGAACTGAGGACAGTCTCAGTGATTTCTAGGACAACATGAAACACACCAACATTTGAATCATAGGGGTCCCTGAAGAAGAAGACAAAAAGAAAGGGTCTGAGAAAATATTTGAAGAGATTATAGTCGAAAACTTCCCTAACATGAGAAAGGAAATAATCAATGAAATCCAGGAAGCACAGGGAGTACCACACAGGATAAACCCAAAGAGAAACATGCTGAGACACATATTAATCAAACTATCAAAAATTAAATACAAAGAAAAAATATTAAAAGCAGCATGGGAAAAGCAACAAATAACATACAAGGGAATCCCCATAAGGTTAACAGTTGATCTTTCAGCAGAAAATCTGCAAGCCAGAAGGGAGTGGCAGGACATATTTAAAGTGATGAAAGGGAAAAACCTACAACCAAGACTGCTCTTACCTAGCAAGGATATCATTCAGATTCAAAGGAAAAATTAAAATCTTTAGAGACAAGCAAAAGCTAAGATAATTCAGCACCACCAGCCTTACAACAAATGCTAAAGGAATTTTTCTAGGCAGGAAATACGAGAGAAGGAAAAGACCTACAAACACAAAACAATTAAGAAAATGGTCACAGGAACATACATATCAATAATTACCTTAAATGTAAAAAGATTAAATGCTCCAACCAAAAGACATAGACTGGTCGAATAGATACAAAAACAAGACCCATATATATGCTGTCTACAAGAGACCCACTTCAGACCTAGGGACGCATACAGACTGAAAGTGAGGGGATGGAAAAAGATATTCCATGCAAATGGAAATCAAAAGAAAGCTGGAGTAGCAATTCTCATATCAGACAAAATAGACTTTACAAGAGACAAAGGATACTACATAATGATCAAGGTATCAATCCAAGAAGAAGGTATAACAATTGTAAATATTTATGTACCCCACATAGGAGCACCTCAATACATAAGACAAATGCTAACAGCCATAAAAGAGGAAATCGACAGTAATAGAGATATAGTAGGGGACTTTAACACCACACTTTCACCAATGGACAGATCATCCAAAATGAAAATAAATAAGGAAACACAAGCTTTAAATGATACATTAAACAAGATGGACTTAATCAATAATTATAGGACATTCCATCCAAAAACAACAGAATACACTTTCTTCTCAAGTGCACACGGAACATTCTCCAGGATAGACCATATCTAGGGTCACAAAATAAGCCTTGGTAAATTTAAGAAAACTGAAATGGTATCAAGTATCTTTTCCGACCACAACGCTATAAGACTAGATATCAATTACAGGAAAAACTCTGTAAAAAATAAAAACACATGGAGGCTAAACAATATGCTACCAAATAACCAAGAGATCACTGAAGAAATCAAAGAGGAAATCAAAAAATACCTAGAAACAAGTGACAATGAAAACACGATGGCCCAAGATCTATGGGATGCAGCAAAAGCAGTTCTAAGAGGGAAGTTTAATGCAATATAATCCTACCTCAAGTAAAAAGAAAAATCTCAAGTAAACAACCTAACCTTACACTTAAAGCAATTAGAGAAAGAAGAACCAAAGAAACGCAAAGTTAGCAGAAGGAAAGAAATCATAAAGATCAGATCAGAAATAAATGAAAAAGAAACGAAGGGAATGATAACAAAGATCAATAAAACTAAAAGCTGGTTCTTTGAGAAGATAAACAAAATTGATAAACCATTAGCCAGACTCATAGAGACAAAAAGGCAGAAGACTCAAATCAACAGAATTAGAAATAAAAAAGAAGTAACAACTGACACTGCAGAAATATAAACGATCATGAGACATTACTACAAGCAACTATATGCCAATAAAACAGACAACCTGGAAGAAATGGACAAATTCTGAGAAATGCACAACCTTCTGAGACTGAACCAGGAAGAAACAGAAAATATAAACAGACCAATCACAAGCAGTAAAATTGAAACTGTGATTAAAAATCTTCCAACAAACAAAAGTCCAGGACCAGATGGCTTCACAGGCAAATTCTATCAAACATTTAGAGAAGAGCTAACACCTATCCTTCTCAAACTCTTCCAAAATATAGCAGAGGGAGGAACTCTCCCAAAACTCATTCTACAAGGCCACCATCACCCTGATACCAAAACAAGACAAAGATGTCACAAAAAAAGAAAACTACAGGCTAATATCTCTGATGAACATAGATGCAAAATCCTCAACAAACTATTAGTAAACAGAATCCAAGAGCACATTAAAAGGATCATACACCATGATCAAGTGGGGTTTATCCCAGGAATGCAAGGATTTTTCAATATACTCAAATCCATCAATGTGATACACCAAATTAACAAACTGAAGGATAAAAGCCATATGATCATCTCAATACATGCAGAAAAAGCTTTTGACAAAATTCAACACCGATTTATGATAAAAACTCTCCAGAAAGTAGGCATAGAGGGAACCTACCTCAACATAATAAAGGCTATATATGACAAACCCACAGCTAACATCATTCTCAACAGTGAAAAACTGAAACCATTTCCTCTAATATCAGGAATAAGACAAGGTTGCCCACCCTCACCACTATTATTCAACATAGTTTTGGAAGTTTTAGCCACAGCAATCAGAGAAGAAAAAGAAATAAAAGGAATCCAAGTTAGAAAAGAAGGAAAACTGTCATTGTTTGCAGATGACATGATACTATACGTAGAGAATCCTAAGGATGCTACCAGAAAACTACTAGAGCTAATCAATGAATCTGGTAGAGTAGCAGGATACAAAATGAATGCACAGAAATCTCTTGCATTTCTATACACTAATGATGAAAAATCTGAAAGAGAAATTAATAAATGCTCCCATTTACTACTGCAACAAAAAGAATAAAATACCTAGGAATAAACCTACCTAAGGAGACAAAAGGCCAGTATGCAGAAAACTGCAAGACACTGATGAAAGAAATTAAAGATATACAAACAGATGAGAGATATTCCATGTTCTTGGATTGGAAGAATCAACATTGTGAAAATGACTATACTACCCAAAGTAATCTACAGAATCAATGCAATCCCTATCAAACTAACAATGGCATTTTTCACAGAACTAGAACAAAAGACTGCACAATTTGTATGGAAACACAAAAGACCCCGAAGAGCCAAAACAATCTTGAGAAAGAGAAACGGAGCTGGAGGAATCAGTCTCCTGGACTTCAGACTATACTATAAAGCTACAGTAATCAACACAGTATGGTACTGGCACAAAAACAGAAATATAGATCAATGGAACAGGATAGAAAGCCCAGAGAGAAACCCACTCACCTATGGTCACCTTATCTTTGATAAAGGAGGCAAGAATATACAATGGAGAAAAGACAGCCTCTTCAATAAGTGGTGCTGGGAGAACTGGACAGCTACATGCAAAAGAATGAAACTAGAATGCTTCCTAACACCATACACAACAATAAACTCAAAATGGATTAAAGACCTAAATTAAGGTCAGACACTATAAAAATATTAGAGGAAAAAATAGACAGAACACTCTATGACATAAATCACAGCAAGATCCTTTTTGAGCCACCTCCTAGAGAAATGGAAATAAAACCAAAAATAAACATATGGGACCTAATGAAACTTAAAACCTTTTGCACAGCAAAGGAAACCATGAACAAGATGAAAAGACAACCCTGAGAATGGGAGAAAATATTTGCAAACGAAGCTACTGACAAAGGATTAATCTTCAAAATATATAAGCAGCTCATTCAGCTCAATATCAAAAACACAAACAACCCAGTCCAAAAATGGACAGAAGACCTAAATAGACGTTTCTCCAAAGAGGATATACAGATTGCCAACAAACACATGAAAAGATGCTAAACATCACTAATCATTAGAGAAATGCAAATCAAATCTGCAATGAGGTATCACCTCACACCAGTCAGAATCACCATCATCAAAAAATCTGCAAACAATAAATGCTGGAGAGGGTGTGGAGAAAAGGGAACCCTCTTGCACTGTTGGTGGAAATGTAAATTGATACAGCCACTATGGAGAACAGTATGAAGGCCCCTTAAAAATCTAAAAATTGAACTACCATATGATCCAGCCATTCCACTACTGGGCATATACCCTGAGAAAACCATAATTCAAAAAGAGTCATGTACAACAATGTTCATTGCAGCACTAATTACAATAGCCAAGACATGGAAGCAACCTAAGTGTCCACTGACAGATGAATGGATAAAGAAGTGTGGCACATATATACAATGGAGTATATACAATGGAGTATTACTCAGCCATAAAAACAAACAAAATTGAGTTATTTGTAGTGAGGTGGATGGACCTAGAGTCTGTCATACAGAGCGAAGAAGTCAGAAATTGAAAAGCAAATGCTGTATGCTAACACATATATATGGAATCTAAAAGAAAAGAATGGTTCTGATGAACCTAGGGGCAGGAAAGGAATAAAGACACAGATATAGAGAATGGATTTGAGGACATGGGGAGGGGGAAGAGTAAACTGGGACGAAGTAAGAGAGTAGCATTGACATATATACACTACCAAAAAATAGCTAGCTAGTGGGAAGCAGCTGCATGGCACAGGGAGATCAGCTCAGTGCTTTGTGACCACTTAGAGGGGTGGGATAAGGGGTGTGGGAGGGAGACGCAAGAGGGAGGGGATATGGGGATATACGTATGCATATAGCTAATTCACTTTGTTATACAGTAGAAACTAACACAACACTGTTAAGCAATTATACTCCAATAAAGATATTTTTTTAAAAAAGATACATGCACCTCAATGTTCACAGCAGCATTTTTTACAATTGCCAAGACATGAAAACAACCTAAGTGTCCATCAACAGATGAATGAAGTTGTGGTGTATATACAGTATGTTTGTAGTTTGTGTGTGTGTGTGTGTGTATACACACACACACAAATTGAATATTACTCAGCCATAAAAAAGAACGAAATTTTGCCATTTGCAGCAACATGTATGGACTTTGAGGCCTTTATGCTAAGTGAAATAAGTCACACAGAGGAAGACAAATACTGTAGCATATCACTTATCTGTGGAATCTAAAAAATACAGCAAACTAGTGAAGATAACAAAAAAGAAACTGACTCACAGATATAGAGAATGAACTAGTGGCTACCAGTGGGGAGAGGGAAGGGGGGAGGGGCAATATAGGGATGGGGGAGTGGGAGGTACTAACTGTTAGGTGTAAGATAGTCTTAAGGATGTATTGTACAACATGGGGAATATAGCCAATATTTGTAATAAATATAAAGTAACCTTTTAAAATTGTATAAAAATAAAAAATTTTAAACCTTTAAAAATTATATAAACATAAAGAATTTATTTTAAATAAGTAAATAAAAAAACTATGTAAAAAAAGAATAAGAGAATGTTTTTCATAATTGACTAAAAATTTCAGTAGTAAACTAAAATTCAAAAGGAAACATGCACATTAAAAATACCCATAGACACAATCATCTAAAGATGGTAATAAAATTAAAAATTTTAAAATAATGTCATCTCAAAACCTTCTTCTCTTACTAAAATGGTTTTCTTGAAGAATATTAATGGCTCAGATACCAGCAGTATGAATAGCGGCTTCTAAAATGTATGTATATGATTAACTGAGAACAGGTGATGAGAAAAATTTGAAGTTTGCTTTTTCTTTTAAACTGAAAACTAAACACAGAGAATATTCTCTTTATAATGGAACTTAAAGTGGTCTTTTGAGCACGAAAGATGTTTTCACTTCTAAAATGGTGCTCCAGAAATCTGCTCTGTATACGTATTGTCATGGATAGATATAGCATGAGCTTTAGAAGCAGAGAAGCCAAGGTGGAATTTTATCCTTCCTATTTACTAGATTTGTGATTTTAGTTGTTAATCTCTCTGAACTTCAATTTCCTCATATGTAAAGTGACAACAGCACCAACCTCAGATAAAATACAATGATATATGACAGCATCCAGTGCACTCTCACAATACGTAAGTCCAAAAATGGTAGATATGATTATTAGTTTTCAAATATGGGCAATAAGAGAGGCCATCTCTTTACTAAATCCTCAAGTTAAAAAGACTGAGTATTTGGAGAAAATCACACTGGTGGATGGGGTGTTGGTGCTGAGGAAGAAGGGATGATTTGTAAGAAATCTTAGAAGCCAAGCTCATGTAATTGCCTAGGGAAGTAGTGAATTGAGGCAGGAAAAAACATAGACATAGGTAGAATCACTCAGGGAGAGGCAGAATGAGTCTAGAAGAGAGTTCCTGATCCCTTGACCTCTACTCAATAATCTTGTCGAGTACTGAAGTCATAGCAACCCTTTTAAAATCACTGAGAATCTGGCCATTCTGTGGCTCTCCTAGGCCTTCTGTTTGCTACCGTAATAATTTCCTGCTTCACATTTTCTTCTTTACTCAGTTCCCAACCATACTCTTCTCAACTCCCAACTAGTAAGTCCTTCGCTGTGTTTCACAGGACAACATTCACACCAGATTCTTACACTATCACTTTGTACCGTAATTTTAATTTCAATTATCCCTCTCTTACATATCTCCTTGATGAAGTAGACTTCCCATTACTTCATGCTAAATCCAATCTAGTCCAAGGGGGGGAATCTAGTAAGGATTAAAACAATGTCAGGTGAACAATAAAGCAAATATAACAACCGTATGTTAAAGGTCCACATCACAGTCACTTATAGTTTCCTATTTTCTTTCTAGCCACACCATCTTCCATGCTTGGTGGTTACCCAGAAATTTGAGAACATAAATCCAGACACTATCATAATAATTACTGACTGAATATCAACTACATTCTAGGCCTGAAAATAGGGCCTGGGAATAAAAGGAACTATAAGTCATGCCCCTCTCCCCTACTGGTTTGCAGTCTGGCAGGTCGTAGCATTATTTCCATTTAACGTTTTCCAACTTGATTCTTCATCTCTCTAACAAAATCTTGATTATCCTACTTCTGTCTTACCTAGTCCATCTTGTAAGTCTGATAACAATGCATTACATGTTACCAGAGCACTAACACTCTTCTTATGAATATAAGCACAGTAATGATTATTATTAATTTCATTGATTCATTAATGAAATTTCACAATTCAAACATAATTATGGGTGTCCCTTAGAGACTCTGATGAGCCTGACTTAACATATATTTATTTCTAAATATAACTCAAAGAAAATAAATTTAGGTTCTTGAAAATTCTTTAAAAAATTAATACAGGTAACTGTACAGTCTTCCCCTGTCTTTTTGAAATATTTACAATAGCCTATTGACGCCTCTTCCCTTAAGGACTCTAGAGATGGAAGATCCAAATTAGGACTTATGAACCCAGTGACAACAAAAATGTTTTCTTTTTCATTATCAGAGTTTTGCTACTACTCAGTGGTATCTATTCATCATTATTCCTACAGTTTCTGAAATAAAATTTCCACAATTATCACCACCACATCTCCCCATCTTCTACCATCTGTCTCCATAGATTCCAACTTCTTTCTGTTACCCTAGATGAAGTGTCCAGGCTCTTGGCCAAGGCCGTTCTCCACTTGTGCACTAGATTCCATCTTCTCTTGTTTATTCAATAGCATCTCTCCAGAAACACACCCCCGCCTTCTGTAATCACACATTGTCCCTCTTCTACTGTATTTTCTCTATAAGCCTTTATAAACTTGTCGTTAAGCTCTCTTGACCCCATTTCATATAACAGCTACCCTCATTTCTCAATCTTCCTTTAAAAAGTCTTAGAATGAGGTTGTCAAAAGTTATCCTTTCCTCCAATTTTCTATTGAGCTCCCTCCAATCAGGCTTTTTACCCATCTTATCAAGGTCCACAATTACCTCATACTGTTATATCCGAAGTCAATTCTCAGTTCTCATTTTCTATCAGCAATATTTGACAGTTAACCATGTTTTCCACCTTCTTAAAACATTGTATACTTGGCTTCCAAGACAGTAAATACTCCAAGTTTTCCTCCTTCTTCTCTGGTTGCTCCTTCTCTATCTTCTCAACTGGTTTTTCCTTTTACTCTGACTTCTAGATCTTTAGCTCTTTTATCTTCACTAGTTTAAGAAACTCTTCTAGCTCAGGCTTTAAATGCCATCTATATGTCGATGTCTTACCAGCTGTAATCTATCCTGAACCTCTCCTTTGAACTCCAGACTCATATACCTAACTCTCTATTAGACAGCTTCACCTGGATATCTAATTGGCATCTCAAACATGTTCTAGATTTCCTGGGTCAGAAATGGCAACACCACTCTTCTAGTTTCTACAGGCAAAGACGTTGGAGTCCTCTTCAACTCCACTCTTCCTTCCTTCCCCCATATACAATTAACAAATCCTTTTACTTCTACCTACTTTCAAAATACATCCAGAATCTGCCTACTGCCTCCACTGCTTCACCCTGATTCAATTTACCATGATTTCTTCCCTCAGTTTTTAGAATATTCTAACTGGTCCCCCTGCTTCCAGCCTTGCTCCTGATGGCCATCAGATGGCGGTTTGCCTGGCACTTTCAGCTAGACCTTGGTGTTGCTAGAATCTGGAAATGACAGGAGGGCTACATTGCTCTTCTGCTGAACAAAAAGATTTTCACATACCACGAACCAAAGACGTTCTGTAGATTGAGAAAAAAGAAGATAAAAAGAGGACCACTCTGTAACATGTCTGAGTACAGGAAGAGTACTGTGCAAATTCAAACATTGCTCAAATATCCTACTCACCTGGCTGACATGAGTGACTGCTGCATCCTCACCAATTACCATGTTTGTTCTATTTCTCTCACCTCCCAAATAAAATTTATTTAGGTATGCAATCACAGAATTATCCTGTTTCTTGAAAACACCCAATCCAGAGGGAATTCTTGCTCCCTTGAACCCTCCCACAAATTACACAACACAAGCCTAAACCCAGTAATAAGTTCCTCCTAACACTCTTGCTGAGATGCCCCACAGGTCTCCGTGGTAAGCCATTTTCCTTGTTCAGCAAGTATCAATAAACTCAACTTTGTTAGGCGTTTTACTGGTGTTCTTTGATTGATGGGCAATAATACCCTCCTGTCTGTTCTCAATACAGAAAGCATAGTGATTCTGTTAAGTCAGATCCCATAAGTCCTCTCTTCAAAGTGCCACAATGGTTCCCTCTCACTCATTTAAAGCCAGTGTCCTTACACTGACCTGTAAGGTCTTAGCTGAATGGCACTCAAACTTAGTTGTATGTTAAAAATCACATGGGGAGCTTTAAAATTATTAATGCCTGGGTTCCACCTATAGTGCTTGCAATGTAACTGGCCATGGCAATTACAGCTTTAGAAGCTCTCCAGGTACTTCTCAAATGTCGCCAAGGTTGAGAACCACAGCTCTAGATGGTTTGCTTATCTCTCCGACCTCATGTCCTATTACTTTTTTCTTATAATCACTCTCCTCCAGCCACACAGATCATTTGCTATTGCTCAGACTCACCAGGTTCCCTCCTATCTCAATCCCTTAGTTATTTCTTTCTGCCTGAAAAACTTTTCCCTGAGATATTTTCCAGGCTTATTTCCCTTACCTTCTTAAGTCTGCTTTAAATCACCTTGTCCTTGAGAGCTACTGTGGAAACCCTATTTAAAATTGCCAGGTCCCTCCCTCTATCATTACTTTATTGCCTTCACACTGCTTTATTTTTTTTTTATAACATATATCCCCTTCCAAAATACTATGCACTTTACTCATTTATCATAGTGTCAGTGTCTACCTTACTAGGAAGCAAGCTCCCAGAGGAGAGGGATGTCTGTCAGTTTTACTTACTGTGGGATCCGTATGCCTGGAACATAGTAGGCACTCAAAACGCACTTGTTAAAAGCATTACTGACCTTCCTTTTTCCAAAACTACATTTTTTCTCATTTCTTATTTTCCCCCCAATTCTTGATCTTATTACAGAGTTAGACTACTTAGTTGGTACCCCAATACAAGCCTACTTATCAGCCCATCACTCCTAATTTATTTTCACTGGGTTTCTCTTTTGGCATAGTTCCCTAATTGTGTGTTTCTCTTTAAGTTCTACTTGACCTTTTATTTTTCTTAATTATATTTGTATTTAATTGCCTCTCGAAGGAGAAGCAATTAAATATCATACTTCATCTGGAATGGAAAACTTCAAGTGGTGTCACCATTTCCAGAGTTTTAGTTTAAAATACTGGCTCTTAGTCCACTCTCTCTCCCTGGTAAACTTCATCCAATATCAAAGCTTCAATAACTATCATGTCAATAAAAAGAATCCAATAATTATTTCTCCAACTCACTCC
This sequence comes from Grampus griseus, assembly GCF_964374135.1. Classification (NCBI taxonomy): domain Eukaryota; kingdom Metazoa; phylum Chordata; class Mammalia; order Artiodactyla; family Delphinidae; genus Grampus; species Grampus griseus. Next base: position 161,268,504 of record NC_139018.1, on the reverse strand, counting down.
CCTCTTGTTAGTCCCAGAACTGTCCAAACTACGGACAATAATGATCTCCTCCCTCAACCCTACTTCCCCCTCTCACTCTATATTCTGTGACTCCAGATAAAAACTGGTAAGAATTACTTAAAATACCCCTTTTCCCTTTCTTCCAAAATTCAATGAAGTTTTTTTTTTTTTTTTTTTGCGGTACGTGGGCCTCTCACTGTTGTGGCCTCTCCCGTCGCGGAGCACAGGCTCCGGACACGCAGGCTCAGAGGCCATGGCTCACAGGCCCAGCTGCTCCGTGGCATGTGGGATCTTCCCGGACCGGGGCACGAACCCGCGTCCCCTGCATCGGCAGGTGGACTCTCAACCGCTGCGCCACCAGGGAAGCCCCAATCAAGTGTTTCTTTATTCTACCTCATAAATTTTTATTATGACATATCTCTACATGTCAGTTCAGTCTATGATAATCTCTCATATTTACTCTTAAATTCTTCCAGCTGAAACCATTACTTCCATACTCTCCCCTTCAATTCATGCTACATACTACCCCCAGAGTATACAAATTTAAAGGCCTTAAAAATTCAAACTTGATCTTGCAACTGCTTAAAAATCCTTACATTGTTTCCCTATTATTTAGTATAATGCCCCAAATCTTTAACATTAGGCTAATTCCCAAGAATCTCTGTGCTTCTCCTGCCCTTATGCTCAAGCTACCTTTATTACTTCAGTTTCTTTAATAAATCAAAACTACTTTCCTCCTCACACATTTTAATGCCTTGTCACAGCCTAGTTTTTCTGTTTGGAATCTACTATTCACTTTCACCTAGCTATTCAAATTCTTTCTATTACTTCCCTTTAAAAGTTAATGCAACGCACATAAATATAGTTGATTGAGCTTGACAAAGGAGAAGATAATACAATGAAGAAAAACAGTCTTTTCAACAAAGGATGCTGGAACAACTGGACATCCATGTGCAAAAATAATAAATCTAGACACAGACCTTACACCCTTCACAAAAATTAACTTAAAATGGATCACAGTCCTAAATATAAAATGTGAAACTATAAAACTCCTAGAAGATAACATAGGAGAAAACCTAAATGACCTTGGGTATGGTGATGACTTTTTAAGATACAACACCAAAGCATAATCCATGAAAGAAATAATAAGTAGGACTTCACTAAAATTAAAAGTTTTTACTCTGCAAAAGACAATGTCAACATACAGTATTTGTCTTTCTCTGTCTGACTTATAAGTCACAGGGATGTAATGTACAGCACAGGGAATATATAACTTTGGTGCATAATCTATACAAATATAGAATCACTATGTTGTACACCTGAAACTAATGTAATACCATAAGTCAACTATAGTTCAATTAAAAATTAAAAAGACAATGTCAAGAAAAGAATGAGAAGACAAACCACAGACTGGGAGAAAATATTTATAAAAGACACATCTGGTAAAGGACTCTTACCCCAAATAAACAATAAAATCTTAATACTCAACAATAAGAAAATAAACTACCTGATTAAAAAACAGTCCAAAGACTTGAAGACACCTCACCAAAGAAGATATACAGATGGCAAATAAGCATACGAAAATATGCTTCACATTGGTACATCATCAAGGAAATGCAAAGTAAAACAATGATATAGCACTGCAACCTATTAGAATGATCAAAATCGGGAACACTGACAACCAAATGCTGGCGAGGATGTGGAGCAACAGGAACTCTCGTTCATTGCTGCTGGGAATGCGAAATGGTGCAGCCACTTTGGAAGACAGTGTGGCAGTTTCTTACAAAACTAAACATAATCTTACATATAATCCAGCAATCATGTCCCTTGGTATTTACCCAAAAGGAACTGAAAACGTACGTCCACACAAAAACCTGCATATAGATGTTTACAGCAGCTTTTCTCATATGGAGTACTGGACAATGGAATATTATTCAGCACTAAAAAGTAATGCATCTAAAAGCCATGAAAAGACATGGAGAAACTAACACAACATTGTAAAGCAACTATACTCCAATAAAAATTAATTAATTAAAAAAAAGACATGGAGAAACCTTAAATGCATATTACTAAGTGAAAGAAGCCAATCTGAAATGTCTATACAGTGTATGATTCCAACTACATGACATTATAGAAAAGTCAATAAATACTATGGGGACAATGAAAAGATGAGTGGATGCCAGCAGTTGGGAGCAGGTAAGGGATGAAGAGGCAGAGCACAAAGGATTTTTAGGGTAGTGAAAATACTCTGTATGATACCTCAATGATGGATATGTGTGTTTATACATTTGTCCAAACTCATAGAATACACAACACCAAGAGTGAACCATGAGGTACACTATGGACTTTGCGTGATTATGATGCATCAATGTAGGTTCCCCAGTTGTAAGAAATATCCCACTCTGGTGGGTGATGCTGTTACTAGCAGGAGCTATACATGTGTCGGGGCAGGGGTCATATAGAGAATCTCTGTACCTTCCCCTCAATTTTGCTGTTAACCTAAAATTGCTCTAAGGATTATCTTTATTTTAAAAAAAGGTTAATGTACTAAAAAAAACCCCGATATCTTCACACTAGGGCCAAAGAGTCAATCTATAACTTTCATAGGCCACTCTATAACTTTTACATACTTCTCATTAGAATTGGAATTACAGCTATATTAGTGTAATGTAGTTCTCCCCACTAGATTGTAATCTCTAGGAAGGCAGGAACTACATTATGTCTTGCTCACTCTGTAAACAGCTGTAGAGTCAGTATAGTGCTTGATAGTTATTGAATGAATGAACTAACCCCGAGGACAGCAAGTGTTATACAACACCTGCTTCCTATTATTATCTTCTCTCTCCAGACACTCTCCCAAAGCACCCACTCCTCTACCCCAGTGGTACAACACTAATGCCCCAGGTAAAAACTTTTCTAGCTAACTTTCCTCTCTTTACTTTTAGCAACAATTTGATTCTGCCGTTGCAAACTGTGCTTCTAGCCAACTTCCCCTGTGCCTTATGGAATGTCCAGCTGAAGCTGGGATTGACATATATACACTAATATGTATAATATAGATAACTATGAGAAACTGCTGTATAAAAAAATAATAAAATAAAATTCAAAAACAAGCAAAAAAAAGAAAAATGTTTATTCCCAAACTTTTCATTAAACCTTCCCCTCAAGCTTCTCTTCCCAGAATCTCATCCATGCCTATCCTAGTCCATCCTTACTGTCTATGGAGCAAAAGCAGCTTTTTCTAGTAGTTACATTTTTATGCCTATTTTCATCTAAATTTAAACTACTCACAGCAGAGCAAATATACTAACATCTTTTCATCCTCTGCACACATTTCTTTCAGCAGGTGTTAAGTAGTTGTTTATTATCATTATTATTATTAACTAGATTTGACTGGCAATAGATTATCATGGCTTCTTTTATGCACACATGTTTAGATTCTCTCACTAGATTGTTTTTCCCCAAAGTAAAACCTCCTTTCTGCGTCTACCATACAAAACTAACCAAGTGTGAGAAATGCTCAAACACTCTTAAAATACAAAGTCAATGGAAATACTAGCCTATTTTAAAACCTTTCTTGTAAATGCCCATGGGGGTGAAGAGGTTTACATTCTTTGAGAACTTTACAAATTGAATTGCCCTGGAAGACTCAGTAGGCAAAATGAAAATCAACCTGAGGTCCGTTTTCCACTCCTACCTCTATCTCTATTGAACTAACTGTGTGACCGTGACCGCAGGAAGAGCCGTGACATTCATTCTCTGTGTGCCTTGCTTTTCTTATCTATAAATTAGCTAAGACATATAAATGCATTTCCAACAATGCCAGGTACAAAATAAGTGCTTTATAAGTGTGTGACAGTATTTATATTGAATATCATTATCATACAATCTTTCAGTCTGTTTTTAAATCTAACCCCAAAGATAGGGGTTTATATAAACCCTGGAAGGAAACGTAAATCTCACTATCCACAGTGGTAAAGTTCTACAAGGCAAGGAGACAGGATTGCTAAGAAAACCTGGTGTTGAACAGGAGAGGATCATTAAGTCTCATACTTGTCATCACAAACATCACTAACCTGAAAACAGAAACGAAAGGGACAAGAGTAGCAGGTGTGAAAGAAAAGAGAAGGACTGACGTAGTTTGGGTATACAAGCAAAACAGAAATGCCACTTATACTTCTAGTTTATAATTTTCAAAACGAAGAAGAACAATGATCTTGCTGACAAATAAAATCCAAATGAGCTCAAAGTAATAACACACACAAAACCTTTCCACAGATACTGTTAATAATGTAATTTATTGAAATTTAATCTTAAATCATCATAGAAAAAGACTTTCTTATTAAATACATAGATTTTTATTCTCAATAGAGTTTTCAACTGAGAGAATTTATTATCTACTTTATTGACTATTTTATTATTTTCCCTCTACCGTCCTGATTTCTCAAACAACATAATTATCTACAGCAAAGATTGATCAAAATATCATGGATTATTTACCAGGTTTTACTTGTCTACAAAAATCATTTCTATTTTTTTTTCCCCTCAGTGATCAATGGCTCCACAAATGGGAATGAATGGACTTTTTCTCCACTTCTCAGTTTTATGTCACAGAAATGATGAGCCTTCACCAGAACAAACTTCCCATTCCAGTCTTACAATTACCCCTGTCTAGGGAGTTTTTTTATTTTTTTGGACTGGCAAACAGTATCTAAATTGTTGAGGACAATATGAAGAAGAGAAAGAGAATCCAGTTCACAAAGAAAAAATAGCAAGATAGCCTTCTTTCTACAAGAATGGGCACACTGATGTGCATTTAATGAAAAAGCAAAATGCTAAATAATTAGCAAATTTAGGTTTATTTTGAGACACTTTTTTTCCCTGGAAGTTAGGCCTATGGAAAACAGCATAAGATAGAAAATAGAAAATAGCAGCTTATTTTCCTATCTTTTATTAAAATAAAAAGCAATTTATGGTTATACAGAGAGGTGCATTTCAGGAAGCCTTTAATTCTATAATTAAATTTAAATATGTTCAATCTCACCAAAAAATACCTTCTCAAAAACATTTTTTTTTTAGAAAATAGGCAGTAAAAACATAGCCCTAATTAGATCTCTCTCTCTCACACGCACACACAGACACAAACACACACACATTCTCAACAAATACAGAGCAGAAGAAACATAGCTATAAAAAAATTCAAGCTTTCTCCCGATGCACTTATGTGATGAAAGAAATTTGTAAGACGCAATGAAGAATATAACAATTACTATCGGAAGGTAATGAATTAGTAAAAAATACATGGAGATAGCCTCCAAAGCGTCAGCACATAAAATCACTTCGCCTCTACCTTACTGTCAGCTGTGGAAATGCCAGTGTTTAATACATACATTTGTATATTGAGCAGACACAGTAGTTTTGGAAAAATATACAAACAGTATTTAAGTTTGAAAAAGCAGATGAGAAAAATGATAAATCACTCCTTCTTCCTATACTGCTCAACCTGCCTTTGCTTAGACTTCACTGAATTCAAATACTAAGTATTGATGTATGTGGTTTTTCCTGTGAGCAGAGAGAAAAGTAGAAAATGAGAAATTGTGTAGATCTATTTTCAGGAAAAAAGCATATGCATTTCAGACTAACCAATTTTTAGACCGAAATAAATTACAATGCTCAGAAAATGATGTTTGGGAATATTAAAATACCTTTACAACACACAGAGTTGTTTTAAAATTTCTTGTCTTTCTCATCTATATGATAAACTATTTCTTTTACCAAAATTGGTTAAAACTTACACTTGGTATCTTAGTCTGAAGATATTTCAGAGGCACAGAAAACCTAAATCATAGTAAGTTTAACAACTCTTTTGAGGTAAGGCATAATCAGTCTTATTGTAACGAAAGAGAGCTCAAATTGGGTTAGAGATAGTTGTGAAAATGAGAAAATTAGAATAAATTGCATTAAAATACTAATATATGAAACTCTAGAGGAGCAAGGTTCCTTTTAAAGAGGATTTATGTTTATGAGTAGAAATCCTGAGACCGGTATTGTCTTTTTCTCCTTACAGAAAACCCGTGTTTCTTCCAAGCAATTAAGTTTTCTATGGGGAAATTGACAAGTGGGTTAGTTCGATGCTAGACTCTCAGCCTAAAATCACTGTGCTTACTTCTCTCCTTTTTTGCTGTAAAGAAGACAAAAGACTCCTGCTTTTACTCCTCTAAATTCTTTACTGTGCCTTTACCTCATCCCAACTCACTGCTGGAATCTTTAATGTATGAATTCACAAAAATGGGATGAAGAATTAGCATTTCTATGAATAAACGGATTCCCAGCATAAGATTCTAGAGCTCTGGAGTTCATTTGTTTTTTTTTTTTTTTTAACTCAGTTCACCACGATCATGGGTCCGTTGCCAAACAGTGATCTCCATCTTCTTTTTGTGTCTATAAAACAATATTTTAAGTCCCTGAAACACACTATAGGAAATGAAGGCAATTTAGTACATTTCAGATTTATGAAATGTAATGTGATAAAGTAATTACTAAAGGGAAAAGATTAAGGTTTTGTTTTTTTTTAAAAGGACATTAATCCTTTCAAACTTCCAGACAGAATTACTAAATTACCATTTGACATTCTAGGGGCCTAAGAGCATGATTTCTCCTCCAAAAGTGAAATCTTTCACTGGCTTCAAATTCCCTATTGCTCAAACTGATCAAGGAAGCAACTTTTCATTTCGGGCAAGTATCATTTTCAATTTAATGATGACCCTGAAAGGACAGAAAGGTTGCATAATGTGTGGTTAAGAATGTGTTCTGGGGGCAGATTAACCAGATGTAAGATGGGGTTCCACCAATTATGAACTACACAACATGAGGCACGTGTGCCAGCTCTAAAGGTACTGTGTCTCAGCTCCAAATCTACCCTCTCTGCCCTGATTTGAGATCTGGAGCTGGACGGCGCAAACATTTCTCTTTTGAATAGCTCACACAATGTTTGGCTTCGTTAGTAAAGAGCACAGGATGCCACAAAGCATAGCAGAGGAAGGAGCTTCTCTTTTTGGTTCCAGTGTATGTTTTCTTGCTGTTCTTGGACCATGACTGCCAGCAATATAAAGCAACCCAGTTACAGTCACCCTTCAGTGAGTTTTGCAGGCATCCTGGTGGATAATTTCTTCCTTGGACACTAAATTGTTAACCAAGTCTAGCCCACATCATCCAGCAAATTTCTCCACCTTCCAGAGGGTTCCAGTCACACCCTCTCCAGTAAAGTTTAATTCTCAGTGTTGGGATGTGGAGGCCGCCCCTCCTCCAGATGTATCCTTTCCTTAATTCTCTGTCGCAATCCTAGAGGCAGTAGCTGCTCCCTACGTTTGTTAATTCTTTTCTTCTCTACTGTTCTTTTAGTTCTTTTTGCAGTTAACCATGTCTCAAAAGGTAATAATTCTTCATATTACATTTTCTCTGTTCAAATTACTAGGGCGGTTTCTGTCTCCTGAATGAACACTAACTGATATGAAAGTCTGTAAAATGAGGGTAATATGAGGGTTGAATTATTCGATTTGTTTTGATGATTAAAAGAGTTTATACAGATAAAGTTCTTAAACCATGTACATTTGGTAACAGTCTTAATGTATATCAGGGACAGGCTTACAACTGTAAATCCCAGGCAGATATTTCAATAGATAACTCTTCTGATATAGTAAGAAAAACAGAAAATATTTTAAGAAATTCCTACTTGGGTTCTAATACAAGATGGTGACATAGGAAGATCCTGAACTTACGTCCTTCCACAGACACAATGAATCTACAGCTACATATGGAGCAATTTTCTCCTGAAAAAACAAAGAAAACAAAACTAAAGCCTAGGTGAGAGACTCTTACACGTTGTGCAAATGAGAAAAAATCCACTAAAAAGCCGGTAGGAGAGGCTGAGACACAGTCTTGCCCTAAACCTGACACCAAGCACAGCAATTCACAATCAGGAGGAAACTCAAAACACAGAGCTTCTCCCCAGGGAGTGAAAGACTGGAACCGTGACATCAGGTACCCCAACTTTTAAGACCTGCACCTGAGAAAAAGCCCCCCAAACATCCAACTTTGAAAAACAATGGGGCTCACATCCAGGAGACACACACATTATAGTGAACTGAGAAATGGCTCCTAAAGGGCTCACAGTCTCGGGCTCACTGTCTCAGACTCACCCTATGGACCAGTGCAGAAGCAGCTTATGGAGAGGTGCCTACCTTTACGTGAAAGAGGCTTATATGCTTATCTAAAAAGTGTCAGCCTAAAGGGCACACGTTTACTTTAACACACATCCAGGGACTGCTGGGGAACTCCCCAGGAATGGAGGCTGGCAGATGCCATCTTTGCATAGCTCTCTGTCTCCATCCAACTACATCCAACTACATCCAGCTGTACCTCTTGGAAATGGCTTGCACCCTCCCCAGTTCTGTGCCTGATGCCCAGGGAACACCTCTAAGTCACCTGTCACTGGCTTATGTCACCAGCAGGGCTTATGCTAGGGGGATCCACAAGACTGTAGCCAACAGAGAAAAAGTTCTTAATTATCTACCACCCCCAGGAGACAACAGAAATACCCAGTCTTTCTATGAAAAAAACATATTAGCTTATCTTCATAGCTGTGGCCTGAAGGGCAGGCTTCTGATCACACAAACATGTAAGAGACCTCAGAGGGTGGGCAATATCCTCATGTCCTCCCTCTGTCTGATTCCAGAATGCCAGTATCTCCCAGGGAGGAACTGCACAGTGTCTGGTGTCCTGGTTTCTGTGGCTGCCGTCCAGAGGACAGCCCTGGATTGCCGAGCTCTGGTGGTCAGTAGGGTTTTTATTCCCAGGTCCTGTTAGACTGTAAGCAATGGAGAGACAGAGCTTGGCAGGCTACCACCCCCAGGGCCCTGTGCAAACCAGAATACACCCCCAATATTTCTGTGAAAGAGGCCTATTTGCTTGTCCCAGACCTTTGGTCTGAGGGGCAGGCTTCTGGTTTGGCACACTTCTAAGGGCCTACCAATGTGCATTCCAGGGATGGAGGTCAGTGGACACCATCTTTGCAGTCTCCTTCTGCCTTGCTCCAGGTCACATGGTGTCTCCCTACAAGAAACTCATCTGGCATCCTGATTTTTTCAACTGCCTCAGAGAGGACACCCCTAGATGGTCTGGCTATGGGGGCCAGGAGGACTTAGGCTTGCAATCTCACAGGAATGTATATATTTGCATACTTTACAAGTTGCTGCCTGGAGGTCTGGCTGCCTGAGAGTCCAGCTTCCAATCAGCCTGAATCTAGGTGCTGACTGAGAGCTTCTGCTTTGGGACGTTGACGGGACTTAGCACACCCTCAACTACTGGGAGCCACTAAAAGTAAAATAGGCTACTTGGACAATCACAAATGTTTTAGAGATAAGCCACGAGCTAGGTTATTTCTACACGAGGCTACTTCTTCAAGACGGGGAGAGGTAGCTGTTTTATCCAATGCATAGAAGCCAACATAGAGAGACAAGAAAAATGAAGAAATGGATGAATATGTTCCAAGAGAAAGAGCAAGATAAAACCTCAGAAAAAGTCCTTAATGAAATGGAGTTAAGCGACTCATCTCTTAAAGAGTTCCATGTAATGGTCATAAAGATGTTCACCAAACTCAGGAGGAAAATGGATAAACACAGTGAGAACTTCCACAAAGAGGCAGAAAATATAAGAAAGTACCAGACAGAAGTCACATAGCTGAAGAATGCAATAATTAAACTGAAAATACACATGCAGAGTTCAAGAGCAGTAGAAAGGATCAGTGAAATCAAAGACAATGCAGTGGAACTCTCCCAATCAAAGCAGAAAAAATAATTTTTAAAAAGTGAAGTTAGTTTAAAGGACTTGTGGGACAACATCAAGCAGGCCGACATGTGCATTATAGAGGTCCCAGAAGGAGAAGAGAGAGAAAAGGGGGCAGAAAACTCACCTGAAGAATAAGCTGAAAACTACCCTAATTTGGGAAGGAAACGTCCAGATTCAGGAATCCCAAAGAGTTCCAAAGAAGATGAACTCAAAGAGACCCACACCAAGACTATTATAAATTTAAATGTCAAAAGTTAAAGACATGGAGAGAATTTTAAAGCAGCAAGAGAAAAATAACTTGTTAAATACAAGGGAACCCCCACAAGGAAATAAGCATATATTTCAGCAGAAATTTTGCAAGCCAGAAGGGAGTGACACAATATATTCAAAGGGCTGAAAGAAACTTCCAATTAATACTCTACTTGGCAAAGTTATCCTTCAGAATTGAAAAAGAGATAAACAGTTTTCTAGCAAGAGCTAAAGAAGTTCATCACCACTAAACTGTCATTACAAGAAATGTTAAAGGGACTTCTTTAAGCTGAAAAGAAAGGATGCTAATTAGTAACAGGAAAACAAATGAAAGTATAAATCTCACTGGTAAAGATAAACACACAGTAAAATTGGTATAGTCTACTCTTATAAAGATGGTGGTTTAATCACTATTAAAGATAGTATAAAAGTTGCAAGAAAGAAGTAGTAAAAAAACTGTAACAAGAATAATTAGTTAAGAGACACATAAGATAAAAAGATGTAAAATGTGACATCAAAAACAAGAAACATGGGGGTTGAGAAGAGTGAAAATATAGAGCTTTAGAATGCATTCAAATTTAAGTTGTTATCATCTTAAAATAGACTTAATAAATGTAAGTTGTTACATGTAAACCTCATGGCAACCACAAAGCAGAAACCTATAGTAGATACACAAAAGATAAAGAAAAAGGAACTAAGCATACCACTATAGAAAATCATCAAATCAAAAAGGAAAAGAGCAAGAGAAAATAAAAGGAATGGAGGAGCTACAAAACGGCCAGGAAACGATTAACTTAATGGCAACAAGCACCTACCTATCAATAATTACTTCACATGTAAATAGACTAAATTCTCCAATCAAAAGGCACAGAGTAGCTGAATGGATAAAAAAGAAGACCCATCTACAATGCTACCCATGAGAGATCACTTCAGATATACAAACTGAAAGAGTTAAGCTTTGGAGATAAGTGATATCAGACACAATAGACCTTAAAACAAAGACTGTAATAAGAGACAAAAGAAGGGCATGACATAATGATAAAAGGGTCAAACCAACAAGTGGCTATAATGTTTGTAAATATTTATGCATCCAATATAGTTCCTCCTACATATATAAAAATATATTAACAGACCTAAAAGGAGAAATAGACAGCAATACAATAATTGTAGAGGACTTTAGTACCCCCATTTTTATCAATGGATAGATAATCCAGACAGAAAATCAAAAAGGAAATATTTGGACATGTTGGACCAGATGGACTTAACAGATATATAGATATATATGAAACATTCCATCCAAAAGCAACAGAACACACACTCTTCTCAAGTGCACATGCAACATTCTCCAGGACAGATTATATGTTAGGCCACAAGACAACTCTTAATAAATGTAAGAAGGGTAAAATCATATCAAGCATCTTTTCTAACCACAATGGTATGAAACAAGAAATCAATTACAAGAAAAAACTGGAAAAAACCACAACTATGTGGAGGTTAAAAATATGCTACTAAACAACCAATGGTCAAAGAATACATCAAAAGGAAATCCAAAAATTTCTTAAGACAAATACATATGGAACTACAACATACCAAACTTCTGGGATGAGACAAAAGTTCTAAGAGGGAAATTCATAGGGATAAATGCCTATCTCAAGAAACAAGAAAAACCTCAAATGACCTAACTTTACAATTCAAGGAACTAGAAAACGAACATAGCCCAAAGCTAGTGAAAGGAAGGAAATAACAAAGATCAGAGTTGAAATAAATGATATAGAGATTAAAAGGCAATAGAAAAGATCGATGAAACTAAGAGCTATTTCTTTGAAAACATAAACAAAATTGACAAATTGTTAGCTAGACTAACAAAGAAAAAGGGAGGACTCAAATAAATAAAATCAGAAATAAAAGAGGGGACATTACAACTGATAACACAGAAATACAAAGACTCATAAGAGACTACTAGAACAATTATACACCGATAAATTGGAAAACCTAGAATAGATAAATTCCTAGAAACACACAACCTGACAAGACTGAATTATGAAGAAATATAATAGAAATATAGAAATAGAAAATATAAACAGACAACTATGAGTAAGGAGAGTGAATCAATAATCAAAAACCTCCCAACAAACAAAAGTCCAGGACCAGAAGACCTCACTGATGAATTCTACCAAAAAAATTTTTTCTACCAAACATTTGAAGAAGAAATAATACCAATCCTTAAACTCTTCAAAAAATGGAAGAACACTTCCAAACACATTTTCAAGGCCAACCTTACTCTGATACCAAAACCAGAAGAGGATGCCACAAGATGAAAAATTACAGGCTAATATTCCTGATGAACAGAGATGTTCATCAAACACCTCAATAAAATATTAGCAAATCAAATTCAAGAGCACCTTAAAAGAATCATACACTATCATCAAGAGTGGTTCATTTCAGGGATGCAAGGATAATTCAACATTAGTGAATGTGATACATCATATTAACAAAATGAAGGATAAAAATCATATCATATCAATAGATGCAGAAAAAGCACTTGACAAAATTCAACATCCATGTATGACAAAAACGTTCAACAAAGTGGGTATTAAGAGAATGTATCTCAACATAATAAAAGCCACATATGACAAGCCCACAACCAACATCACAATCAATGATGAAAAGCTGAAAGTTTTTCCTCTAAGATCAAGCACAGGATGAGGATGCCCACTCTCATCATTTTTATTTAACATAGTATTGAAAGTCCTAGACACAACATTTAGGCAAGAAAAATAAAATTAAAATAAAATAAAAGAGCATCAAAATCAGAAACAAAGAAGTAAAACTATCACTATTTGCAGATGACATGATTTTATATATGGAAAACCCTAAAGATTCCCAATAAAACTGCTAGAACCAATCAATGAATTAGTAAAGTTGCAGGATACAAAAGCAATATACAAAAACCTATTGCCTTTCTATACATCAATAATGAAGTATGAGAGATAAATTAAGAAATGAATACCACTTATAATTGCATCAAAAAAACACAAAACATCTAGAAATCAATTTAACCAAGGAGGTGAAAAACCTGGACACTAAAAACTATAAGACATTGATGAAAGAAATGGAAGAAGACACAAATAAATGGAACAATATTCCATGCTCATGGATTGTAAGAATATTGTTATAATGCCCATACTACACCAGGCAATGTACAGATTTAATGCAATCCCTGTCAAAAGTCCAGGGGTATTTTTCACAAAAAATAGAACTATCCTAAAATTTTTATGGAACCACAAAAGACCCCAAATATCCAAAGCAATCTTGAGAAAGAAGAACAAACATGGAGGCATCTTGCACCCTGATTTCAAACTATATTACAAAGCTATAGTAATTAAAACAGTATGTCATTGGCATAAAAACAAACATAGATGAATGGAACAGAGTGGAGAACCCAGAAGTAAACCCACCCATATATGATCAATTAATTTTCAATAAAGGAGGCAAGAATATACAACGGGGAAAGGATAGTCTCTTCAGTAAATGGTGTTGGGAACACTGCACAGCCACATGCAAATAAAATGAAAGTGGGCCACTATCTTACACCATACACAAAAATTAAATTAACTTGAAAGGGATTAACGACTTGAACATAAGACCTGAAACCATAAAAATTCTACAAGAAAACATAGGTAAGAAGCTCCTTGACATCAGTCTTGGCAATGATTTTTGGATTTGACAGCAAAAGCTGAGTCAACCAAAGCAAAAATAAGTGGGATTACATCAAACAGTTTCATCTGTTTCTGGCCCAGACTTCCTAAAACCCTTGAAATTTCCTAGGTGTTACATGTGACAAAGTTGTCTTTTGTTATGCTAATGGAGTGACTTTGGACAGTATCTAAAGATGGAGGCTGGTTGCCAATGGAGCCAACTATATCATTAGAGGGTTGGAACTTTCAGTCCTACCCCTGACTTCCGGGGAGAGGAGATGGGCTGGAGGTTGAATCAATGGCCAATGATTTAGTCAATCATACCTGTGAAATGAAGACTCCATGAAAACCCAAAGGACAGAGCCTGGAGAGTTCCTGGGTTGGTGAACGTGGTGCTGGGAGAGTGGCACCTGGAGAGGACAAGGAAGCTCCTCGTCCTTTCCCCATACTTTGCCCTATGTTTCTCTCCCAGCTAACTGTTTCTGAGCTATATTCTTTTACAATAAATGGGTGATCTAGTAAGTAAAATGTTTCTCTGAGTTCTGGGAGCTGCCCTAGCAAATTAATCAAACGCAAGGAAGGAGTCTTGGGAACCTCTGACTTATAGCCAGTCAATCAGAAGAACAGTAACAACCTGGGCTTTAGACCATCATCCGAAGTAAGTGGAAGAAGAGGGGAGGCAGCCTTGTAGGACTGAACCTTTACCTGTAGAACTTGATGGCATCTCTAGGTAGATAGTGTCAGAACTGAGTTAAATTGTAGGACACCCAACTGATGTCCTGAGCACTATCTGGTGTGGGGAACACCCCTCCCTACACCAGAATTGAGTCCTTGGAACACAAAAGATGGGAATTTATCTGAAGAAAACAAAAACACTAACTCGAAAGGATATATGCACCCCCATGTTCACTGCAGCATTATTTACAATAACCAAGAAAAAGTGGTACATATACACAATGGAATAATATTCAGCCGTAAAACAGAAGAGAATCTTTCAATTTGTGACAGCACAGATGGGCCTTGAGGGTATTATGCTAAGTGAAATAAGTCTGACAGAGGAAGACAAATACCATATGATTTCACTTACATGTGGAATCTAAAAAACAAACAAACTAACTAACTAAATAAATAAATAAAAATAAAACCAAGGTCCTAGTTCAGAGGACAGATTGGTGATTGCCAGAGGCAGGGAATTAGGGCATAGGGGGCAAAATGGGTGAAGGGGGTCAAAAGGTACAAAGGTGTATTCTAGTTATAAAATAAGCAAGTTAAGTCATAAGGATATAATTTATAGCATGGCAACTATAATTAATAATATTGTATTGCATATTTGAAAGTTAAGAGAGTAAATTTTAAAAGTTCTTATCATAAGAAAACAATTTGTAACTATGTATGGTGATGGGTGCTAACTAGACTTATTTTCATGGTTGTTTTGCATTATATACAAACATCAGATCATTATGTTGTATGTCTGAAACCAATATAATGTTATACAACAATTATACCTCAATAAAAATATTTTTAAAATTTAATAACAAATAAAAAACATTCTTAATTAAACAACACTCACTTAAGTAGCATGTACTTTACGTTCAGAGAGTAATTATGCACACACAAATCTTAGTCCAGTCAGTCAGGACTTTCACTCACCACAACTGGCTTCATCTGCTCCATCTGGGCAGTCAGATGTAAAATCAGAGAGCTTGCTGGATGAAATACAGCCTGCATCGTCACGTGGCCCAGGCCCAAATCCAGCTTCAAAATTAGGAGATCGAGAGAATAAAACATCTTTTTTCCTCCAACATAAATGGGATGCATAATTGTTTCACGAACACTAGTTTTTAAATATGCTAAAAATGGCAAGCACAGGAGGATCTCAATAAACCTCTGGCCATTAATATAATGTAAGTCCCTATCAGTGGGACGTGATAAGTCCCCTTCCACTCCTGTCCCTAAACTCCTGGCTGGCAATAATACTAAATTCAGTGAAGGAGATCCTATAATTGCCTACTGGATAAATTTACAAAAACGGTGAGAAAGTTTCTTTTCCTTTGTGTAAAATCATTGGTCTTTCAGGAATAATTCATGTAAGTTTGGCCTAATGAGAATTATGCTCTAACCAACTGAGCTGGTGTTCAGATTGAAGCACACATAAATGAGTTTTGAGTTAATTTATGAAAAGAATTCTCTGTATGTGAGATGGAGTATTCTCAGAGCCTTCTGCTAAGGTTAATTTTAGTGATAATTTAAAACATTTAACCACACTTCTGCTTCCAAATACATTCTCCTCAATGTCAACTCTAATGCCTTCCTACTATTCCAATTCTGGTGATACAGTATATGATTAGAAGAATAAAAATGTTTAATTAATTAACAGAAAGAAGTAATTCTGGTTAACCCTCCAAAACTCATTAATCATTAAATCTGCTGCTTTACATTCTTTAATGTCCATCAAAACAACTCACACACACAGAGCTTAGAAAGGTTTATTATAAATTCAGGACACATATTCTGAGTAATGTAAATGCATGTTAACACAATACAGAGTTAGGACATAGAATATACAGCCTTACCAATGAAAGATATCTTTAATAAAGGACTTTTAAAAACTCTTTAACCCGGATCTCAATCCAGAACTGATTCTCCTATATCATCCTTGATTAGTGAGTGCATTTAGCTCCCGTTAAGAATGCAGTTTTTCCTCTCACTAAATATGTTGTTTAAGGAAACGTAACTTCAGAATGTATGACATGCCTGATGTCCACATGCAGTTATTTTTCTTGGATGGAGAGTAAGAAAAATGAAGTGTTTCAGTTTTCAGGCAACATTTTTAATATTTATTTCTATTTGTTAACTGAGACCTGACTGTAGGGGTGGTCAGAAAGAAACATCAGTTAGTGTTAAAATAACAAAGTAACTGCAAGCACAATGTATACCATTTCAATGCACTCTCAGAACCTAAACTACGGTTAGATTTTCAAAAATGCCTATTCTACTATTTGGGATCCATTTTTATGACAATATACCTGTCTCTTAACTGAAATTCTCTACAAAATATTTAGTCAAAGAATTAGCCGAACTCCATCTGTTTCTTGAAAATATTATGTTTTGAATTTAAACACAGAATTTTAGGGTCATGTTTGAAATTTTTCATTGGCCTTAAGTCAGTTTTTCAACCATGATAATGTTTTTGAACTCCTGAGTGGTTGTGAAACATGAAGTTAATTACATATTCACTTGAAGTGTCAAACAAAATTAAAATACAATTGAATTTTTATAGCAGTGTTTTAAAACATGCAAAATATTTTAAATTCATAACTTTTATAATTAAAAAAAAATCTGTATGTGACAATTTTAGCCACAAATGTAGAATGTTATTAGAAGGGAGCCTAAGGCCTAGACTGTGATATAACATATTCTTTTAAAAAGGTAAAAATATATTTTAAAAGGTAAAAAAATATGTTTTAGTTTTCAGGGACATGTGATATAATCCACATCTTGGTATTAGGCATTAGTGAACTATATTATTGAAGGATTCTAATATATTTTATATTTTGATATCAAGGAAAACTAATTATTTTAATGTTCAAAACTGCAGCAACCACAAGAAAAAAACTTACCTTTGCTTTGAACGCTAGTACTTGGAAGTGTCTTATATGAAATTTCACATTCCTGGGATACACTGATGTCATCTAGAGCAACGGTAGCATGTGATGATAAAACAGTAGCTTCTAAAATTAACTATAATTACAGAAAGACAAATTATTAAAAATATACTATAAAAGTCTTGAAATAACTTTCTAGGCCCAAAATGGAGCCATTCCTGCCCTGGATGCCATGACAGCAAACCAAAACTTAGATAACTTTCATGCCCCTTTAATGCTCCCCTTGACCAGAAACAGAGTATATTCAGCAGTCAGTCCCCCAACTTCAAGGCAACTCTGGGCTCTATATTTCCTTGTTCCTTCTCACCCTAAACAAGGTTGACTATATGGCCCCAGTCAACTCGATATTTTCTGTTTTACTCTTTTTCATTCTTTATTCTTTACCCTATAAAGCTTCCTGCCTTCCACCCATTTTACAGTTCTCCAAATAGAGACTGTCTGCTTCATGAAGTGCTGAATAAACCTTGCTTGTACCACCTAAATTGTCTTCTTTAACCATTTTTAACAAAAGTAAATTTATTACAAACATACTTTTTGGTGTAGAGAAGCTCATCTGCATCTGTCCCAAACTTCCAAACTAATTTTAGAAAATTGTTTGACCAGAACATTCAAATGAGGAATTTATAAAGTCATAACTCCTTTGACAGCAACTTAGGTAACTCTAATATCTTAGGTAATCCTAATATCTTAGGTAACCTTGTTTCAATTAGAAGTTGTAACATTCATCATGACTGAAGGCTGCCTTCCCATTGGAGCCATTAAGTCATAAGCATTTAAAATGAGCTCTTCGGGGTAATCAACTGTGTGGTTTACAACTCAGTTTAATTGAAATATGAATTCGTTTATAACAGGTTGGCTGAAGACAACTCATTTCTATATCAGAATATTTAAACACTTATATATATTATATATACATATATGGAAACCTACTTAGTGAGGTAAATAACCACATACAGTGGTTAATAACATTCATATGCTAAAGCACTTGGAGGCATCTATTTAAGTTTAATTTATTCTAACATTCTAAATAATGACTGGTATAATTTGTTTTCTTTCTTGTTAATCACTCACATTATTATGTTGTTACTCCACCATAAAAGAAAGAAAAAGAAAGAAAGAAAGAAAGAAAGAAAGAAAGAAAGAAAGAAAGAAAGAAAGAAAGAAAGAAAGAAATGAAGAAAGAAAGAAAGGAAGGAAGGAAGGAAGGAAGGAAGGAAGGAAGGGAAGGAAGGGAGGGAGGGAGGGAGGGAGGGAGGGAAGAAGGAAGGATGAATTTATGTCCAGAGGCTTAAGGATGCATAGCAGGACCACTAGACCAGGACACGGCTAGTAAGTGCATCTCCATGTAATCAGGGAGGATTGCTGGTCTCAAAGATCTTACAATTTACTTGATATGATACATTAACAACTAAGCTATACCATAAGTACTATATAAGAGAGAAATACAAGATACTAAAAATCAAAGAAAAGCACTTCATTATTTCTGTCAAGAATATGAGATAGAGTTTGAAAAAAAAAAGATTTAGCAAAGAGGTAATATTAAACTTCAGTTTTAATTGTTGCCTAAGATTCTGTTACCATGAGAAACTGGTAACATAACAAGAAAAAAAAGGAAACGTGAACATGTAGAGTATATTTAGAAAACTTTGGGCATTGTAGGATGATGGGGTTTAGGACATGCTGTCCCAAAAGAGGGCACCTATGCAGCATATGGAATATTTCTAGCCAAAGGAACTTGAGAAATGGTATGTGCAGGATGGACTTTTTGACCTTTCCTCTAAAGCAGATCAAACCCTCATGTGAGAGGAGCCCTCCCTATGCCAGAGATATCCTTATCTCTGAAGACAAAAGGACACAGAGAAGCTGAACAAACAGGCCTAGCTAAGTTCCCCAGTTTATTACACTTGGTTCATACTCTTTGCCCTATCGTACCTTTCTACACCTATTCACTCTTCATCAAACCTCTCACAAAAACCCTCAGGTTTAACTATTTCTTCAGGTCTCCATTTCCTTATGAAGGCCCCCACGTCAAGTAAAACAAACATTAAATAATTTTATATACTTTTCTCCTGTTAATCTGCTTTATCAGTTTAATTTTGAGACCCAGTCAGGTACCCTAATACGGTCAAGAAAGACTATTTCCTCCCCTATGGTAGGAGTATAGGATTTTTTGCCTAAATGAATTATTGCCTAAATATTTTTTAAGAGAAGAGGACTGATTGCCTGAATTGGTGCAGCCCAAGTGGACAGCAATTTGATGACATCTATTAAAAAGATAAATAGGGCTTCCCTGGTGGTGCAGTGGTTGAGAGTCTGCCTGCCGATGCAGGGGACAGGGGTTCGTGCCCCAGTCCGGGAAGATCCCACATGCCGCGGAGCGGCTGAGCCTGTGCGTCCGGAGCCTGTGCTCCGCAGTGGGAGAGGCCACAACGGTGAGAGGCCCGTGTACCGCAAAAAAAAAAAAAAAAAAAAGATAAATAGCATAGACTACAAAAATTAAGCCCATCCTCAGGGTTTACCTTAGAGAGACACTCATAGGCACACATATGAAGACCCTGGGCAGGAATGTTTGCTTTAATGTCGGTTTTGATAGCAAATGAATCAGAACAACTCAAATGTGAATCAATAAATAAATGGTGATATAGATCATGGACTACTGAGCCAGTTAAAAAAAAACTCTCTCTGTATGCTAATACGGAAAGACCTTCAACATAAGTTTCTGAGTAAAAATTAAATTACAGAAAAAATTTATAGTATGGTACTACTTAGGCCAAAAATACACATGGTTCAGATTTCTAGATATATGTGGTACATACATACATATTAATTAAGTAGAAAAGGATCTAGAGCTAAAAATAAACTAGTGTTATAGTTACCTGAAGATACAGACTATGATGGAAGGTAAGGATGCTCAGGAGGGACTATTTCTTAATCTGAAACTTTTGATACTTTATAATGAGATGTATATAATTTTAATGATTTTTAAAATTCTGATTAGAGCTGGTTTCTGTAGAGTCTTAGCCAAGAAATTTGGCCTTCATACAAGAGGCAGAAAATAGTAATAGATTTTAAAGAAGGATTTTGATGAAATGTATACAAGCATTGTGAGAAATAAATTATGCTGAACATCATTAAGTTATTGTAATGTATTTGGACAGCTTTAATTTGGAGGAATTCTTTTTATTCATTATTCTAGTATGTCCTACATTGAAGTCAATTAAAATACAGATGTTTAATTCTTCAAACTCATTAGACAGGTAGTTATGACCACCATATTTGAAGGACTACACTACTCAAAGGAAAGCTGGAAAATGACAGAATGTTTGTTTGGGGCACTTCTGTGTCCCAGGAGAGGTACATGCTCCTATTCTTTGAATGGAGTGGGTGTGCCCTGGGATGAGCTGAATGATGGGATAGGTCTTTAAAATATGGTTACATCATTTTGTCCAAAGAAAACCACTAGGCTCTTTTACATCTTCATATTAAAATTTAAGTATAAAACAACTCCCAGGGCTTCCCTGGTGGCGCAGTGGTTGGGAGTCCGCCTGCCGATGCAGGGGACGCGGGTTCGTGCCCCGGTCCGGGAGGGTCCCTCATGCCGCGGAACAGCTGGGCCCGTGAGCCATGGCCGCTGAGCCCTGTGCGTCTGGAGCCTGTGCTCCGCAACAGGAGAGGCCACAACAGTGAGAGGCCCACGTACCGCAAAAAAAAAAAAAAAAAAAAAACTCCCAGGGTAAAATAAAGATGATATTAGGTCATGTACATGTCTGCTTGCTTACTTCTACATAATTAAATTCAGGACCATGTAATGAACGATTATAATTTGACCATTAATTAAAATTTTCCAACTTTAAACAGAGAATAATGTTACTTCCTTTAAAAAAAATGTATCTCATATCTGTAAATAATATCACCTGATTATTCCAAAATCATCTTCACTGTTCCTATTTTGTATTACTTGCTTTAACCAAGCTGATCGTTTGATTTGTCACCAAAGGCAGTTCCCTTTGGGAACTACAGTATCATGTAATAATTGGTATGTGAGCCAGAGGTTGCTCACAAGAAATGTTTCAACCATTGACAAAGGCAGAGTGAAAACCTCATTTTATACGTTTCTCAAGGTAATTTGAGAGTTAAAATTTCAAATTATATGTAAATATCTTTCCTTCTAAAACTATTTTTTAGGATCTTGCTGATTTTTGTCTTATCCAATTATATTATATTACTCCCTGAGTGAACAGAATCACTTCTTGTTTTTCTTTCAGGAAGCACAGCAACGTGTAAATGTTGTCTATAATCAAGTGATTACTTTTTAGATCTGCAAAACAGAAAGAAACTTTTCCAGAGAAATACTCAACTAGCATATTTAAATTTTGGTTCTTTGATATCTTGCTTTAAAAAAGAATAATGAGAGTGAATAAATATGAATCTAAGAGGAAATGGAGACGATAGGAATACAGTAAGATGCAGTAAAGAAAAATTCGACTATAGTAATTTTTGATGAATGATGGTGGTATTAAAAATAAGATCAACAGCAAGCTTTTATTTAGAGCTTACTGCATGCCAGGCACGTCCACTTATTTGAACACTGCGAAGATGATGTTATTTTCTTCCACATTGTAAAGCAAAGGAAACAGAAGCTTAGAGAGTTGAAGTCATTGGTTGAAGGTCACATATCTAGTACGAAAAATGTGTGACCTGAGCCATGGGTGACTATGCTGTACTATAGCACTATCATGAAATAAAGAGATAACTGGTCTTTAGCAGATACTGCAGAACAGAGCTACCTGGCAAAACAAGATTGACTGAAGCCCTAGGTTAAGAAGGCTGAGGACAGAGCAACATTACAGAGACTAGACCAGCTTTTACTTTGCATTATAAATCTCACCCTTCACTGAATCTTCAAATAATATCAGGAAATTGTTATTGATTTATCCCATTGACTCTGATCAAGAGCGAACATGGTATCAATCATTGTGGAAAATTTCACAAAAGGGTCATTTTATAATGAAATCTGAAATATGACACAATTATGTTTTAGTAGTAAACTCAAAGACAGTAGATCAACTGGAAACCAATGGACAGTATTCAGAAAAAGTACTACCTCTAGATATGAAATTAAGAAGAACAGTTAGGAAAGAAATTGTAAATTAAATATTTGTGTAAAACACTGAACATATAAAATGAGTAGGCCCAGTTAAAACAGATTGAAAAAATTCTATTAACTACTTGATTTACATTCTTCCAATAAAAACTGCACAGAAAATGGAGAGAATACTGAAATGTTGTTAATCTGCTGTTCTTACAAAATAAACAGTAAGCCTAATCGTTTTCCACTAGGAAAAATGACTAAATTTAAAGTGCCAAAGGAGCTTGTTTCCAAGAAGATAAACTTTAAATATTTGAATATTTAAAAGCTAGATTGACTATCTATAGGTATAATATCTTTTCCATTTGCTATTGATAAAAGAATGAAGTAGAACTGAACCTAGCTAGACTCCTCATGCATATTTCCATAGTTTTGAAAATAGACTTAGAAAAATCAGGTTAAAAACAACATATTAGAATTTTTTTTTTCCTGTAAAGGACAAGAAATGGAATAGAAAAGGGTACAAAGAGGATAAAAGCTGCATCTTTAGAAGCAAAGCTATCAACATTATAAGCACACAAAATGTTCATATTAGTTCATTCTGAGGTGTGAGTACATGGGTATTTGCCTCTCTCTCTATTTTCTATTTGTTTGAAAGATTTAATAATATATCTAAGTAATATTAATGTATTAAATAAAACCATGTATATGTATCTGTGTGTGACTGTGTGTACTTATGTATCTTGTATGCGTGTGTATGTGTATAAAATCTGGACTTATTCATACCAGAATGTTAACACAGGGTCCAAATTCCTTCGCCAAAGTCTTTGAGTCCAGCTGGGTTTTGAAATCTGAATAGTTCAGAGTTGAGGATGTTCATCTAAAATGTATCATGTATATTACTTGATACCCTCAGGGAGACTGGGGGCAGCACTTTATCATCCAACACATCACTAAATGAACTGCCTAACGCTGGTTCAGGTCAGGAGAAATTTTGCCTCTAAATTTGTTTTTCAAAAGCTTATTGCTTTCCAAATTTTAATTTTCCAAATTGCTGATTAGAGACTGTGGACTTGTAATGGCCTCCTGAATAGTGACATTTGAGAGAACAGTTCTTATTTTTCTTTTCACTGAACTGTAGTTTCTAAAACAAGCCTGTACTTCGGCCAAGTAACAAGATTACATAAGAAGGAACAGAGGTGCATGCTAAAATCCTTACCTTCTCGGGCTGAATTAAACATGGCTAAGGCTTAGCAAGAACCCAGGACAATTCACTCCCCTCAAAAAGCCAGCACAATTAAGCAGAGGCTGGGAATTCCCTGGCAGTCCAGTGGTTAAGACTCCGCCCTTCCAATGCAGGGGGCACAGGTTCGATCCCTGGTCGGGGAACTAAGATCCCACATGCCGCATGGTGCGGCCACAAAAATACATTAAAAAAAAGAAGAAGAAGAAGAGGCTGATTGGTGCCGACTGGGAGCCCCCAGGTAGGAGAGAGAAAAGCCAACATGTGGTGCTGATCCAGCACGAAGCGGGTGAAGACAGAAAACATCACCAATCTGTGGACACCGAATCACAAAATTCCATCAACCCACTGGTCAGTTTAAAAACTAGTTAATATGCCCCCGGATAATAAAGAGCAGTCTCAATTTGCACCTCAAAACAAAGCAAGACAAAAATCCCCAAAGAAGAAATATTAAACAGGAAAAAAAAATACCCAGTGCCGAAACTCTTCAATAACGATGGTAGGTTAACGAGGCCAAGAGAGAACGGCACAAGTTTCAACTCATAATATTTCTCAAATAGCCAGTTCTAACAAAGGACATTCTGGGTTTTGTCTTTTGTTTTTTATACTAAGACTTTTAGAGCAGTTTTAGGTTCGTTGCACAACTGAGAGGAAGGTACAGAGGGTTCCCACACACCTCCTGCCCCCAGGCGTCCACAGTCTCCTCCATTATCAACATCCTCCACCAGAGGGGGACATGTGTTCCAACCCATAAAACAACACTCACACATCATAATCACTCACGGTAACAAGGTTTTCCCCAAAGGATGAGTCCTGTATTCTCTAGCAGTCTGCTGTTCTCTGGGTGGAGCTGTGTGTTCTGAGGTCAGGTATTATTTTAAATACATCTTCTCCAAAATATCTTGTGCTCTCTCTGTTGGATTTCTATATTTACCTCAGTTTGGAAATGAGTACCAGATGAGGTGTGTTATTTTTCAGAGGCTCCTAACACCCCAACAATGTTCTTACTTCCCCAACCCCATTTACAGAGGAAGAATCAGAAGCACGGAAGGATTAAGCAACTTCCCTCTGACTGGACACCTGGGTTTGAACCCCAGGCTGCAGAGCTCATGTTCATAGCTACCATTTTAGCTACATTCTCTTTCATTCAGATTCCTCTCAAGCACTGCTTTTATTATCACTGTGGTTTTCACAGATTGGAAAATTTGAAGCTCAAAGATGTAATGTACACAATCACTTAACAACACATGGGGTGAGCAGAGATGGGAACTCAGACTACGTGACTCCTAAGGCAGTGAGTGTTCCACTATGTTCCACCACGTAATCTAGTCTCTAAACTAGCTCTTTGCAAACATCATCTAGCAGGGAGTCATGTCCAGGAGGGTGGAAGCTGCTGCACCCATCTGATAAGCTACAGTTTCCTTCTTTCATTATTAACCAACTAAATGACATAAAAGTGATAAAATTCTCAGTATTAATGGGCAGCAGAAAATAAGGCAATAGGATTAAAATATGAGTGTAGCCCAGATTTTTTTCACTACCTCATATAATCCACCATCCTCACTTAAGAAAACAAATATTTTCCTGATAAATTACTCTTCTCTCAGCCATCCTATTCAATTCTTATCTCCATTTTTGCTACGCTTCCACAAGTAAGTCTTTAGCAATTAATCAGGATAACCTCTCTTCTCATCCCTGATTGTGAATGTCTGCTTTATTAACATCAAATACATTTATGGGATATATGTATTATATTATTATCTGGAGAGATCAGCATTAAATAAGCATCTTCGGCTCAGTTGTATTAATTTCTTACGTGCTTACCTGAAAAGGCAGAGTAGATTCTCCAGCCTTCGCAAAGAGATCGATTTTTGCTTGTCTCCACTGAGATTTGGAGACTCTGATGAGATCACCTTGCTTCTGCAAATCCCCATCCAGTGATGTTCTTGTAAAAACCGAGAGATGTGAATGCTGAGACAAATGATACCAAAACTGCACCTGGTGAAAAATGTGTTTGAATGATATAAATATTCCATTTACCTGTGTCCAGTAGCTCTCCTATAGTTAAAAATATCCCAAACTACTTCTTAATTCTCCTCCAAACATGCAGACCCAGAAAATGCTAAGTACATCTTCTGCCAGCCTTTGTATTTCCTCCTTAAAAAAAAGGCTCAAGGTAGCTACATTAACTGATATTTTTAACACATGCCATAGAGATATCTAAAGAAATGGGACACTAGCACCCTGCTCAGACAAGTCTGAGGACATATATTTGTCCACACTGTCATGGAAGTTTTACAGAGCCTTCACTATTGCTTCTTATGAATCTGGGGAGATACACGTTCTTTATCTGACTCAAAAATTACAAAACCATGTATTACTATTCATTCTCCTTGATGTCTCAATCCAAGAAAAAGTTATCTCAAAAACTGATTTCTCAGGTAAGAGAAAACTGCTATGAATACTTTTCATTAATTCCTTCTCCATTGTGACATTATCAAAAAACTTGGGAGATTACATAATACTGTTCATCAATAATTTAATCCAACTAGAAAATGTTCTTTTTGAGGCCAGGGAGCCCTGACTTGATCAGTTTGGTTCCTACTCACCACCAGTGATGACATAATCTAAAGGACTGACAGGTTAACTAGGTAGTGGAGAAAACACAGAGGAGTATTTTAAGGTGCCGACAGCAGTAGCTATAATGTGGAATTCAGCACTATCGTTTATTCAGGAAATACTTATTGAGCATTTACTAAATACTTGGCTCTGTGCAAGGTGAAAATTAATTGCCTCAGTGGTTGGATGACACAATACAAAATATGACCAAAAAAACCCCACTAAAGCAAGTTCAGACACACAGCAATTTTTTCTTCTTCTCATTATGCCATAGAGAGTTCTAATGCTGCAGATTTCAAAGGAAAACACAGTATCATTCAGAGATGAGGTCCCTGAGAAATGAAATCACTCTCTTTGGACTCAAAGTGACTCCTTTTCAGTTTCACTACGTTTTAAATTTTTGGTTATCTTCCTTTGTCATTGGGCTTTTATTTTTTTATGTGGACAGATGTTATTACATATATTATTTATTTATTATCCCATTTATTTCACTGTTGGTACCAATTTCAGTGGAGATGAAAGTTGAAAAAAAATTTTTAATGCTCTTTTAAAAAACTGTTCACAACATCAAGCATTCTCTGTTCCAACGTGGTACACATTTTTCTTTCAATGTCTACTGAATTGCCACCAACTGATCCAAGCATTCTTTCTGATTGTTCATTTCATATTAGATTTTACTACCAAGCTCACCTACACTCAGGCCTTTAAGCAAGAAATGTAAAGTCAAACAGAAGTGTTTGATTAAATTCTATGGAAAGGGAGGATGTTTGTTCCTCAACCACAATTAAACTTTAGATCCCTGCTGTAGTTTCAGCATGTTCCAAGCTTGTAAATATGCAAAATGGAGCTTTAAACCTAGTTGCACAAGAGCTGTGCAAGCCCCATCAGAATTTCAAGCTGTCATATTGTCACTCAGTACATTACCAGTGCGAAGTTATTTTAATAGTGCATTAAGAGTAAATACCAATGGGATCTATATTCAATAAGATAAGAGCTTAGAACTTATATTTAATTTAAATTTTATATTTAATTTAAATTTTATATTTAATTTAAAACAGAAATAGCATTGTAGAGATTTAAGGAGAATTCTTTAGTTTGGTATAGACCAAGAAACTTTCCAGAGTCTTTTCAAATTTAATATTGGTAAGGGTAAAATGACTGAACAAAATTTATAAATACAGCTGTGATTTTCGATAGGAACTTAGCCAACATCCGTGGCTCTCACTGTGATACACACTAGTAGTGGAACACTGAGTCTTAAACTCAAAAGCACAATGTATGCTGTGAATTCCTCTTAGAACATATCAAGGCACTTTGTATTCAGTAGGTATTCAGTTAATAGGTATTGAAGAAAAGAAGGACGTTGGAGTGGAGCTATCAGCATTCTTGCTAAAGCAAACGTCTATAAACCTTCAAAGAGAGACAGAAAGAGAGACCTGCTCTGTGTTACAAAACGTGCAAGGAATTAAGTGTCCTTAAGGACCTCAGAGTTTTATGGGAGAGAGTGAAAAGAAAAGGAACAATTAAGTATAATGCGTATAATGACAAAGGTATGAAAACAGTGTGGCTATTTACATGTAAATGAATTAAACAAAATGAAAAAGTCACTTTCTTGGTTACACTCATCACATTTTAAGTGCTCAATAGCTATTTGTAGCTAGTGACTTCCATAGTGGACATAGCAGAGGAAAATGTCCATCACAGAAAATTCTATTAAAAAGAGCTGTATGTTAAAATTACGCCAACCATTTAAAATTTATTTACTACTTTTCATTTTAAAGGAAATTACTGTCTTGATTCATGCCTGATTCATTAAAAAGCAGTTATATAAAATGTTAATATTAAAGGCTTGCTTTTATTTCTCCTCGGTTTTCACTAAGTTGTATATATATGCACAACTTGGGTTGTATGTATAGGGTGACTATGCAAGACCGTGAATCATTTTATTCAAGAAAATTTCCTGTGGTTACATAACTTCCAACAAAGCAGTTCCTTTAATTGCAAATTGGAAAGAAAAGAAATGAAGTTCAAATTACTTTACTGTTTTTAATTGTATTCTCTGATTTTATATTATTTGTATATTTTTAGAAATATTGAATCTGGGACATCCCTGGAGGTCTAGCGTTTAAGACTCCATGCTTCCGGGCTTCCCTGGTGGCGCAGTGGTTGAGAGTTCGCCTGCCGATGCAGGGGACATGGGTTCGTGCCCTGGTCTGGGAAGATCCCACATGCCGCGGAGCGGCTGTGCCCCTGAGCCATGGCCGCTGAGCCTGAGCGTCCGGAGCCTGTGCTCCGCAACGGGAGAGGCCACAACAGTGAGAGGCCCATGTATAGCAAAAAAAAAAAAAAAAAAAAAAAAAAGACTCCACACTTCCACTGTAACAGGCATGGGTTCCATCCCTGGTTGGGGAACTAAGATCCCACATGCCACTTGGTGCCACCAAAAGACACACACACACACACACACACACACACACACTGAATCATTCATTTTACTATAAAAAGAAAGGACACCATATCAGGTGACTTATACTACTAGTTACCGAGTGTAGGTGAATAACTAACCGTGCTGTTTGCTTTCTACAGTGCCCTGTGATATTCCCAGAGGAATGGTCAGTTCTACAAAAGAATGTAATTAGGAACAAGTAGTAATTACTAATTAGTAAATCTCTGACACTAAATTCTGCAAAGGACATTAACAGGACATTATTTAGAAGTTCAAAATAATGTCTTCTTTATTTCTCTTTTCTGTTTCATTTTATTTTGGTCTCTCTCCAGTTGGAACTCTTCAAATTTTCTGCTTTTTTCCTCAACTTTCCTATGGTTTTTGTTCCACTTGCTTCCCTATTAGGGAGGTTTTTGGTCAGATCTTCATGTATTTTCTCAGTTATTCTCCAAATTCTCAGCTACCTCTGCCTTCTCTGCTTCATGTCGACCCCTGTCTGGTATTTGCTACACCTGTTATATCTTCAAGATCTAGGATAATAAAAAGAGTAAAACACAAAAAAAGTTTTTTTAAAAAAAAGGAAAAGAAACAAGATATCTGTAACTCCTCAAAACTCAAGTGGAATTAAGTCAGTGTAGGGGGGATCATTTATCTCTCTCTCTCACACACACACACCCCTCATCATTACCATAGTGATTCTTATGATTCCTATTCATAATCATGTTTTTGCCTCTTTTTATCTGAACAAGCTTAAGTAAAAGTCTGCAATCTTCAATAAAATATAATCTGTTTTTCTCATCTAAATGATTAATTTTCATGTGTTTTGACAATGTACAACTGGGGAGAATATCTGCTCAACCTTTCCCCAATAAACCATTGCTTCCTCTAGAATCTATCTCCTGCTCTAATACTATCCTTGGAGTAAACAAAACAATCAGAGAACAGATCATGAGTGCACCATTCCAAGCCCCACTGTATATTACTTTTTTTCTAAATTTCTCTTTGCTATGAGCTCATAACTCTACTTGGGGAACATTACAAGACATGGCCTTTTCAAACTCATTGAGAGAGTTGTTATAAGTGGGTTATCACTTATATATATGGTTTATACGTATATATGTGTATGTTATATATTATATTTATTTATGTTTAATTTATATATTGTTACATTATATATACTTACATATTATACATATATGTATTTTATACATATATGTATTTTATATTTTTATCACTCTCTGCAGCACTTCACACTGAACTGCTATCAGTATGCCTCACTAAATTCTATACTTTGTTATGGCAAACGTGTTTACATTGTCCCTAGTATATTCCCAACATTGAGGGCTATGATGAGCACAGAGTAGGGAAGCAACAGGTGTGCACTGAATCAGAGAAAGAACATTTACACTGGTATGTGTGCAATCAGGGGAGAAGTCTCAGAAGAACTATTTTTGTTTTGTTTTTTACTTCCTTGAATATGAACCAAATGAGTTCTCACATGTCTCTCTCTGCATTGGCTGCTGGAAAACTTAGATTCAAAAATGTAGCCTGGGCCTCGTAAACTTTATTTTTGGAGCCAACCTATTTTTTGTTTCATCTTTTTCCTGGTATCTCTATTCACTTCTTTTTAATTGTATGAATTTTTTGATTAAAGAGGATTAGAATAGCAAAATGAGTTGGGGAATACAAAAAAACACAAAAGACAAACACACAAAATGGCATTGAAAGTGGAAGCTTCATGTTATCAGTCCTGCTATATTTAATTATGAAGTCCTAAAAGTGAGATATGTCTTTTACACAGTAACTCAAATATGAGAGTGAGAAAATATTAATATCCACAGAAATCTCCTTCAGATTTTACATTTCCTAAATTATTAAAAACAGTAACAGGGCTTCCCTGGTGGCGCAGTGGTTAAGAATCCGCCTGCCAATGCAGGGGACATGGGTTCGTGCCCTGGGTCCAGGAGGATCCCACATGCCACCGAGCAGCTAAGCCCATGCGCCACAGCTGCTGAGCCTGTCCTCTAGAGCCCGTGAACCACAACTACTGAGCCCTCGTGCCACAACTACTGAAACTCGTGCGTCTAGGGCCCATGCTCCACAACGAGGTGCCACCGCAATGAAAAGCCCGAGCATTGCAACAAAGAGTAGCCTCCACTCGCCGCAACTAGAGAAAGCCCATGCACAGCAACGAAGACCCAACGCAGCCCAAAATAAAAAATAAAATAAATTAATTAAAAAAAGAAAAAGTTAAAAAAAAAAGAACAGTATTTCGACAGCAATAAGAAATACTAGCTTCTGGCTCCCACATGTTCTGTTTGTCCTATCTCCTGGTTATTCCAAGGAAAAATGCCAAATTTCCACCAGTGACCAAAGGAGCTTTTGAAGCTTTTAAATAAAAGTCCACATCTTGAACAATGAGTACTTACAGGAACAATTCTGCATGTTGATGCCATGTGTTGGCTACACATAAAGTACAGCGTAATTCATGCAAAATGACCCTAAAAGGCTGCTGTTAGAAAAAAAAGACTCAAAAGAAAGCTTCATATTCCTTTAAAGTCCTTTCAAACAAATATTCTTAACTCTGTTAGCCTGGTATGATTATGTAGAGAAAAAAATGTAATTTCATATAATGAAGGCTTTAATCATATAAAAGTGCCCAACTTTGGTTATTTCACCACCCCACTTTACCATAAATATAATAAAGAACATTCGTTATTCCATGAATACAACTATTATCAATCAATATGTTCCAACTAGGAAGATCGGCTGGATTTTCTGATTACTCAAAAAGATAAGAATTTGGTTTGTTAGCTTATTTTGTAACTTTCATGAAAGAAAGAATCCCACATTACCACAAACTTCTAAAACAGTAATAGTATATTCTTAGAATACTCCTATGGGAGAGCACTTCGGCCATGTGTATCTCAGACTATAAATAACCTCTAACAATCTAATAGTAATTCTAAGCTGGAAAGTACTATAAAGTAATCCAAATATCCCTCCCTCTAACTCAAAGATTACCAACATTCAAGCAGATGCAGATAAAAGGGAAAAAACAAATACCTCTTTGGCAGTCTATAATACTCTTACTTTTCCACAAACCAAGGCAAACCTCTAAATCAGTATCCAAGGCCTTGGAAGGTTGAGGACTTGGTTCTGAGAGATAAACCACCAAGTGTCTAAATTGTCCACTGCTTTCACTGAGGCTCCACCCCAACAGCTCCCACAGGTAAGCTCCAAATTTAAGCCACAATAGAGAAAAATGTCCTCAAGTAGAAACAACCATAAATTGTGGGTCAATCCCTACGACCACAAATTAATGGCTACCCACATACAACAATGGGAAATGTAGATCATCTTTAAAAATTTCTCAGTGAGTCTCAGAATTTTTAATAAGCTCTTAGTGTTAGTGTTCACATTTCTGTAAAAGAGGCAGAATTAACAAATTCTGTTCTTTTTTATCCAGTGTCGTTAACGAATTTAACAACAGCAATTGCATTGCTTTGGTATATGACCTTAAATTAAAGTTCAGTAAGCCTGTAAAGTACCTGTAAAGAGCAACTAAATGCTTCAGGAGTTCTCAAAAAAAAAAAAGAAAGAAAAAGAAAAGCGTACATCTATCACATAAGATTTAATTAAAATAAACCAAAGGTGGGAGACTCTAGAGTCCATCTGGGTGAGGTGGAAGTGGAGTCCAGGCAGTTGTTTTAATCCAAATTCCCACAGAGAAATGGGCAGCAAAAACCAAAGGGGAAAAATAAAGAGGACAACCTATTAAGAGTTCTGGACACTCTCATTGAGAATTATATCAAGCTGAAGGTATAATGAAATTTATACTTTAATTATAAAGGTCTGATGATCTGTAATTTATCATCAGGAATGCCTGTGTTAGTGCTGTAACCCTGCACTTCTAGGTGATGAATTTAGTGCGTGGCACTATTGATCCCTTCATTATTTTCTGATAACCAAGGAAAAAAAAAGCTGAAATCCTAAAGGCTTAGGGACATGTCAGAACTCTCAAAAGGATGGAAAGCAAGGCAAGCTGAACAGAAGCATCTAATAGGCATTCATGTTACGGAAAGTAAAGGGATTATGTTTATTGAACACGTAATACCTGCCAAATACTTTTCCAGGTGCTTTACTTAATCACGTTTGAATTCTCACAACCATGTGAAGAAGGCAGGCTAACACTATGCTTCCAGTGTGGACACTGAGTCTCAAAGGAAGCATATCATTTGTGGCAGAACTGAGATTGGAACCAGTTGGAACTAGGTCCACCTGACTCCAAAGTCCCTCTTCTTTCTTGTCTGTGTTTACCTGGCACCAGAAGGACTAACTGAAAAAATAAAATTTTGGAAATGTAATTATTTTTTCTGCACATATTTATCTTTCTTTATTCATCCTTTCATTTTTCTTTCAGTAGAACTTGTTGAACTGCTTTTATTTTCCTCAACTAACACTGTTGGCCAAGATAACAAGCAGTTTGGGCAACCTGTATCCATAGCTTTAAATTATTGAAAGAACTACATGGAAAGAATGCAAAATGACAGAAATATTTTTGAATAGGCCCCCCAAAAGAAGGGTGTAAGTTATATACTGCAAATGTCTTTGGGAACGAAATGACATTTCATGTTGAAATAGCTCATATAAATCTCTCAGTTTATTGTGAAAATATTAGTAAAACACAGCCGGCATTTACTAGCTAGAGTAACCCAAGCTTAACAGTTTACAACTACAGAATGGCCAATGGAAATTCCAATAACTGGGTACCTGACACGGGGTAGAGGCATTGAGTGATTTTGTAAGAACAGGACTTCCAAGCTTGGCCACTGCAGGTGATCGATGTGCCCCCAAATAAATAAACGATCCTGCAAAAACAAACGTAAAGCCATATGGATACAAATTCTACTATTGGACATTTAGTCATTCTTTGCGCTAACGTGCACACATTCAACTGTCAATCAGATAAAGAAAATTACATTTTTACTTCTTTACCGTTAAGCTCTGTAGATAACCAAAAAGTGCTTTCATATGGATAACATTAAATCTAAAATAAAACCCAACTGATGAAAAACAAGCTCTTGATCTAAATCCTCTCAACAAATATGTTTATTGGCTTAACTCACGTCATAGTTAGAAATCAAATTAAATGAAGCTTCTAAGTTTACAATTAGATATTCAACATACCCTTACAAAATTCCCATGAGACATTTGCTTGTAAGTTTCTTCACGATGTACTGAAGGATACGCGCCTATAGAATGAGTTTGGTTTCTCCTGGGGCTTACATGTTTGACACTGCTGTCTGTGCTAGTGGGGATGAAAGCTTAATTAAAGATCTAATCTAGTGTTAACAAAATAACTGCTTCTAGATTTTAACTACAGTGGATGTGCTCATGGCAAATGTACGGTGGGGATAACATCTCTTAGCAACTCAAAGGATCACACATTCTGAACGGCTGTCAGGGGTAGCTTCATTGAATATTGAAAATTTACAAGGAAGGTTATGCTAAACAATGTCAAGTCCTGATCCTGCCCTTTGATAATCATAGAGTGATGGGCAACTTGTAAAGCCAACTATTTTGATGAAAAAAACACATTCAGAAGGTGATTTTCTTAGACACAGATCAATGCTGACTGCACAGAATGAAAAGGACTTCAGAATTAAAACATATTACTTTACAGATACCACCACATGTTTAACCAAACAACCAAGGTTGCAAGTCAGCAGTGTGGTCTCTGAGTGGGAAAAATAGAACCCAGTTTATATGGGTGTTAAATCTCAAAGCCAACTGGGAAGGATAAAGATCACTGTTCCCAAAATCCAAACTAAGAGTAACAGAAAGAGTATATATGAGCTCATTAAATTCTCTATTTCCCCTATAAAAGAGTAGAGTAGGAAAAGATGATTTTGAAAAATTAAACCAGCTTAAAAATCCTTTACCTGAGGTTCAAGTAAAACTCAACTGAATATTGTCAAAACATAAATTAAAATTCTAAAAATTAACATACATTCAAAGATCTTACTCCCCTGGTCATTTAAAACAATATGGATGATTTCAAACAAGCAGTTAATGAAGGATGAAACATATAAACTCTAAAACTCCAAAATCTAAAAGAAGCAAACGGTTTGAACAAATTGATTATGCCACAAAAGTAACTGGAAAAGTGATAGGAAAAAAATCTAACAGACCATATGGCCCTACAGCTGAATTTTATTTAATTTTATTTAATTTTATTTAATTTTTAAAGAATAAATACTTGCACATGACTTGCATATATCTCAGGTCTTAGAAAAATATGGAGAGCTCCCTGACTCATTTTATGATGCCAGATATCTCTAATGTTAAGAATGATGAAAACAGAATAAAAATAAAGCAATATCACTCACGATCATACATACAAAATTCAAATTAAAATGTAACAGTTGCACCTGAAATTCTTATCAAAAAATAATGTATCCTGACAAGTGAGCTTTCCAAGAACAGAGGTTTGATTTAACAGACATATCAACAGTCAATTAGATCAACAAACTAAAGAGTAAAATCATAGATTCATATCAACAAATATTGAAAAGACTATGAAAAACAGTCAGCCATTCCAAATAACCTCAATAAAATATTTTTAAAAAACACTTAATAATGACCAACCTCAAAATAAATAACATTTTCAATGGTAAACAACAAAACTATTTTAATTAAAATGAGAAACTACCTAGAGAATTGTGTTACCATTAGTAATTAGAGGAAATATGAGATGATATTAATTATCTTGGACTAGGATTATCTTATAAATCTAGTAAATGTGGAAGTCAAGAGCATAAAATTTCTAGTAAACACAATAGAAAACAGAGAGAGTTCCACATGTATTGCCAATAATATAATTGTGAAAATAGAAACCCCAACAGATTCTATCTTTTAATAAAGACAAGTATTAATAAGAAAATTTAGTAAGGTAAATAGAAACAGAGAAATACTTTTAAGTCATTTTTATTTATTTTAGCAGTAAGACACGGGATTTAGAATGGTAAGAAATATTCTACTCACAGTTAACAACAATAATACAAAATATGTAGGAATAAATTTAACAAGAATGGGACAGGACTTATATGAAGAACATTATAAAACTCCATGGAAAACTATAAGCCTTCTGATTAAATGAAAAGAGATAACATGTTATTAGATGGAAAGATGATATTATGAAAATATTATGTTAGTAAAAACTGATGTGGAAGGTAAAAGCAATCCTGAGAGAATTTTAACCAAATATTTGAAAAACAGATAATATTGACTTAAAGTTTATATATGCAGGTTAGGCCTAAAGATACTGAACTCTGACCCCAGACCCATGTACTTCTAGGAATACGTCTCTGGATTTATTTTCTTGCAAGTCTGCTCCACAGAATACACTAACTTAAGAGACCTGTGGAATTACAATATGCCAAAGAAAGTGTTCCTGTTAATCTGAACTGTTCATTGTAAAACTCTTGTACACCCATATACCCCAGAAGAGCTAGCTAACCAGCACAGTATAAAAATAAAGAATGGAGGGGTGATTTTTGGCTGTGTTGGGTCTTCGTTGCTGCGCGTAGGCTTTCTTTAGTTGTGGCGGGCAGGGGCTGCTCTTCGTTGCAGTGTGCGGCCTTCTTGTTACAATGGCTTCTCTTGTAGCGGAGCATGAGCTCTGGGTGCACAGGCTTCAGTAGTTGTCACACGGGCTCTAGAGCACAGGCTCAGTGGTCGTGGCTTGGTTGCTCTGCTGCATGTGGGATCTTCCTGGACCAGGGATTGAACCCGTGTCCCCTGCATTGGCAGGTGGATTCTTGTCCACTGCACTACCAGGTATATAGTGAGGAGGAACCAAGATGGCGGAGTAGAAGGACATGATCTCACTCCTTCTTGTGAGAACACCTGAATCACAAATAGCTGCTAGACAATCATCGACAGGAAGACACTGGAACTCTCCAAAAAAGATACCCCACATCCAAAGACAAAGGAGAAACCACAATGAGACAGTAGAAGGGGTGCAATCACAGTAAAATCAAATCCCATAACTGCTGGGTGGGTGATTCACAGGCTGGAGAATACTTATACCACAGAAGTCCACCCACTGGAATGAAGGTTCTGAGCCCCACGTCAGGCTTCCCAACCTGGGGGTCCGGCAACAGGAGGCGGAATTCCTAGAGAATCAGACTTTGAAGCCAAGTGGGATTTGATTGCAGGACTTTGACAGGACTGGGGGAAACAGAGACTCCACTCTTGGAGGGCACACACAAAGCAGTGTGTGCATTGGGACCCAGGGGAAGGAGCAGTGACCCCAGGGGAGACTGAACCAGACCTACCTGCTAGTTTTGGAAGGTCTCCTGCAGAGGCAGGGGGTGGCTGTGGCTCACCATGGGGACAAGGACACTGGCAGCAGAAGTTCTGGGAAGTACTCCTTGGCGAGAGCCCTTCCAGAGTCTGTCATTAGCCCCATCAAAGAGCCCAGGTATGCTCCAGTGTTGGGTTGCCTCTGGCCAAACAACCAACAGGAAGGGAACCCAGACCCACCCAACAGCAGTCAAGTGGATTAAAGTTTTACTGAGCTCTGCCCATCAGAGCAACAGTCAGCTCTACCCACCACCAGTCCCTCCCATCAGGAAACTTACACAAGCCACTTAGATAGCTTCATCCACCAGAGGGCAGATAGCAGAAGCAAAAAGAACTACAATCCTGCAGCCTGTGGAACAAAAACCACATTCACAGAAAGAGAGACAAGATGCAAAGGCAGAGGGCTATATGCCAGATGAAGGAACAAGAGAAAACCCCATAAAAACAACTAAATGAAGTGGAGATAGGCAACCTTCCAGAAAAAGAATTCAGAATAATGATAGTGAAGATGATCCAGGACCTTGGAAAAACAATGGAGGCAAAGATCGAGAAGATGCAAGAAATGTTTAACAAAGACCTAGAAGAATTAAAGAACAAACAAACAGAGATGAACAATACAATAACTGAAATGAAAAATAAACTAGAAGGAATGAATAGCAGAACAACTGAGGCAGAAGAACGGATAAGTGACCTGGAAGACAGAATGGTGGAATTCACTGCTGCAGAACAGAATAAAGAAAAAAGAATGAAAAGAAATGAAGACAGCCTAAGAGACCTCTGGGACAACATTAAATGCAAAAACATTTACATTATAGGGGTCCCAGAAGGAGAAGAAACAGAGAAAGGACCAGAGAAAATATCTGAAGAGATTATAGTCGAAAACTTCCCTAACATAGAAAAGGAAATAGCCACCCAAGTCCAGGAAGCACAGAGAGTCCCATACAGGATAAACCCAAGGAGAAACATTCCGAGACACACAGTAATCAAATTGGCAAAAATTAAAGACAAAGAAAAATTATTGAAAGCAGCAAGGGAAAAACGACACATAACATACAAGGGAACTCCC
The DNA here is from genome assembly GCF_964374135.1 of Grampus griseus. Lineage (NCBI taxonomy): Eukaryota > Metazoa > Chordata > Mammalia > Artiodactyla > Delphinidae > Grampus > Grampus griseus. Next base: position 161,230,213 of record NC_139018.1, on the reverse strand, counting down.
ATAAGGTTAACAGCTGATTTCTCAGCAGAAACTCTACAAGCCAGAAGGGAGTGGCATGATTTACTTAAAGTGATGAAAGGGAAGAACCTAAAACCAAGATTACTCTACCTGGCAAGGATCTCATTCAGATTCGGTGGAGAAATCAGAAGTTTTACAGACAAGCAAAAGCTAAGAGAATTCAGCACCACCAAACCAGATCTACAACAAATGCTAAAGGAACTTCTTTAAGTGGGAAACACAAAAGAAGAAAAGGACCTACAAAAACAAACCCCCCAAAATTAAGAAAATGGTAATAGGAACATACATATCGATAATTACCTTAAATGTGAATGGATTAAATGCTCCAACCAAAAGACACAGGCTTGCTGAATGGATACAAAAACAAGACCCATATATATGCTGTCTACAAGAGACCCACTTTAGACCTAGGGACACATACAGACTGAAAGTGAGGGGATGGAAAAAGATATTCCATGCAAATGGAAATCAAAAGAAAGCTGGAGTAGCAATACTCATATCAGATAAATAGACTTTAAAATGAAGAATGTTACAAGAGACAAGGAAGGACACTAGATAATGATCAAGGGATCAATCCAAGAAGAAGATGTAACAATTATAAATATATATGCACCCAACATAGGAGCACCTCAATACATAAGGCAACTGCTAAGAGCTATAAGAGGAAATAGACAGTAACACAATAATAATGGGGGACTTTAACACCTCACTTACACCAATGGACAGATCATCCAAAATGAAAATAAATAAGGAAACAGAAGCTTTAAATTACACAATAAACCAGATACATTTAATTGATATTTATAGGACATTCCATCCAAAAACAGCTTTCTTTTCAAGTGCACACGGAACATTCTCCAGGATAGATCACATCTTGGGTGACAAATCAAGCCTCAGTAAATTTAAGAAAATTGAAATCATATCAAGCATCTTTTCTGACCACAACACTATGAGATCAGAAATGAATTACAGGGAAAAAACCATAAAAAAACACGAACACATGGAGGCTACACAATATGTTACAAAATAACCAAGAGAACACTGAAGAAATCGAGGAGGAAATCAAAAATTACCTAGAGACAAATGACAGTGAAAACACAATGATCCAAAACCTATGGGATGCAGCAAAAGCAGTTCTAAGAGAGAAGTTTATAGCTATACAAGCCTACATCAAGAAACAAGAAAAATCTCAAATAAACAATCTAACCTTACAACTAAAGGAACTAGAGAAAGAAGAAAAAACAAAACCCAAAGTTAGCAGAAGGGAAGAAATCATCAAGATCAGAGCAGAAATAAATGAAATAGAAACAAAGAAAATAATAGCAGAGATCAATAAAACTAAAAGCTGGTTCTTTGAGAAGATAAACAAAATTGATAAACCATTAGCCACACTCATCAAGAAAAAGAGGGAGAGGACTCAAATCAATAAAATTAGAAATGAAAAAGGAGAAGTTACAACAGACACCGCAGAAATACAAAGCATCCTAAGAGACTACTACAAGCAACTCTATGCCAATATAATGGACAACCTGGAAGAAATGGACAAATTCTTAGAAAGGTATAACCTTCCAAGACTGAACCTGGAAGAACCAGAAAATATGAACAAATCACAAGAAATGAAATTGAAACTGCACTTAAAAATCTTGAAACAAACAAAAGTCCAGGACCAGATCTTCACAGGTGAATTCTATTTAGAGAAGAGCTAACACCCATCCTTCTCAAACTCTTCAAAAAATTGAAGAGGAAGGAACACTCCCAAACTCATTCTATGAGGCCATCATTACCCTGATACCAAAACCAGACAAAGACACTACAAGAAAAGAAATTTACAGACCAATATCACTAATGAATATAGATGTTAAAATCCTCAACAAAATACTAGCAAACAGAATCCAACAACACATTAAAAGGATCATACATCATGATGAAGTGAGATTTATCCCAGGGATGCAAGGATTCTTCAATATACGCATATCAATCAATGTGATACACCATATTAACAAATTGAAGAACAAAAACCATATGATCATCTCAATAGATGCAGCAAAAGCCTTTGACAAAATTCAACACCCATTTATGATAAAAACTCTCCAGAAAGTGGGCATAGAGGGAACCTACCTCAACATAATAAAGGCCATATACGACAAACCCACAGGAAACATCATTCTCAGTGGTGAAAAACTGAAAGCATTTCCTCTAAGATCAGGAACAAGACAAGGAAGTTCACTCTCACCACTATTATTCAACATAGTTTTGAAGTCCTAGCCATGGCAATCAGAGAAGAAAAAGAAATAAAAGGAATACAAATTGGAAAGGAAGAAGTAAAACCTTCACTGTTTGCAGATGACATGATACCATACATAGAGAATCCTAAAAATGCCACCAGAAAACTACTAGAGCTAATCAATGTATTTGGTAAAGTTGCAGGATACAAAATTAACGCCAGAAATCTCTTGCATTCCTATACACTAATGATGAAAAATCTGAAAGAGAAATTATGGAAACACTCCCATTTACCATTGCAACAAAAAGAATAAAATACCTAGGAATAAACCTACCTAGGGAGACAAAAGACCTGTATGCAGAAAACTATAAGACACTGATGAAAGAAATTAAAGATGATACCAACAGATGGAGAGATATACCATGTTCTTGGATTGGAAGAATCAATATTGTGAAAATGACTATACTACCCAAAGCAATTTATGGATTCAATGCAATCCCTATCAAATTACCAATGGCATTTTTTACAGAACTAGAACAAATCATCTCAAAATTTGTATGGAGCCACAAAAGACCCCGAATAACCAAAGCAGTCTTGAGGGAAAAAAACGGAGTGGGAGAATCAGACTCCCTGACTTCAGACTATACTACAAAGCTACAGTAATCAAGACAATATGGTACTTGCACAAAAAGAGAAACACAGATCAATGGAACAAGATAGAAAGCCCAGAGATAAACCCACGCACCTATGGTCAACTAATCTATGACAAAGGAGGCAAGGATATACAATGGAGAAAAAACAGTCTCTTCAATAAGTGGTGCTGGGAAAACTGGACAGCTACATGTAAAAAAATGAAATTAGAACACTCTCTAACACCATACACAAAAATAAACTCAAAATGGATTAAAGACCTAAGTGTGAGACCAGACACTATAAAACTCTTAGGGGAAAACATAGGAAGAACACTCTTTGACATAAATCACAACAAGATTGTTTTTGATCCACCTCCTAGAGTAATGGAAATAAAAATAAAAATAAACAAATGGGACCTAATGAAACTTCAAAGCGTTTGCACAGCAAAGGAAACCATAAACAAGATGAAAAGACAATCCTCAGAATGGGAGAAAATATTTGCAAACAAATCAACGGATAAAGGATTAATCTGCAAAATATATAAACAGCTCATGCAGCTCAATATTAAAGAAACAAACAACCCAATCCAAAAATGGGCAGAAGACCTAAATAGACATTTCTCCAAAGAAGACATACAGATGGCCAAAAAGCACATGAAAAGCTGCTCAACATCACTAATTATTAGAGAAATGCAAATCAATACTACAATGAGGTATCACCTCATACCAGTTAGAATGGGCATCATCAGAAAATCTACAAACAACAAATGCTGCAGAGGGTGTGAAGAAAAGGGAACCCTCTTGCACTGTTGGTGGGAATGTGAATTGGTACAGCCACTATGGAGAACAGTATGGAGGTTCCTTAAAAAACTAAAAATAGAATTATCATATGATCCAGCAATCCCACTACTGGGCATATACCCACAGAAAACCGTAATTCAAAAAGACACATGCACCCCAATGTTCACTGCAGCACTATTTGCAATAGCCAGGTCACGAAAGCAACCTAAATGCCCATCGACAGACGAATGGATAAAGAAGATGTGGTACATATATACAATGGAATATTACTCAGCCATAAAAAGGAACGAAATTGGGTCATTTGTTGAGACGTGGATGGATCTAGAGACTGTCATACAGAGTGAAGTAAGTCAGAAAGAGAAAAACAAATATTGTATATTAACGTATGTATGTGGAACCTAGAAAAATGGTACAGATGAACCGGTTGGCAGGGCAGAATTTGAGACACAGATGTAGAGAACAAACGTATGGACACCAAGGAGGGAAAGCCACGGTGGGTGGGGATGGTGGTGTGATGAATTGGGCAATTGGGATTGACATGTATACACTGATATGTATAAAATTGATGACTAATAAGAACCTGCTGTATATAAAAATAAATTAAATAAAGTTCAAAAGTTTAAAAAAAAGAATGTAGGTGTCAGTCTCCCCACATTAAGCTTTCCAGGCCAGCCTCAACCTCATCTTTTGCAAAGGATGCACCCCCTTAATACAATTGCCCGGAAGGGATTCCTTACATGCTGCGAGAACATTTATAATGACTTTATAATGAATTTAGGTAAAAAAATCACAAATATTACCATTAAGAAGGAAGAAAGAAATCATAAATAAAACAAATGAAAGGAGGTTTGGATCAGAAATGCAAGAATGGTTTAATATTTGAAAAATCATTCATTTTATTAGAAACAAAAAGGATAATATCACGATCATATGATTATCACAACATATGCTGAAAAAAGCATGTGAAAAGTTTTAACATGCTTACATATGTGTGTGTGTGTGTGTGTGTGTGTATATACATAAACTTAACAGACTATGAATAGAAGGAAACATCTTTTTTTTTCTTTTAGCATCTTTATTGGAGTATAATTGCTTTACAATGGTGTGTTAGTTTCTGCTGTATAACAAAGTGAATCAGCTATACATATACATATATGCCCATATCTCCTCCCTCTTGTGTCTCCCTCCCAGCCTCCCTATCCCACTCCTCTAGGTGGACACAAAGCACTGAGCTGATCTCCTTGTGCTATGCTTGGAAACATCTTTATCTGAAACAAAACAACCTTTTAGGAACTATAGCATTCAAGGCTGAATTACTGACAGCTTTTCCCCTAAATAGGAACAAGACAAGTACAGCAGCTATCACAAGCTCTATTTAACATTTTTCCAGAAGTCCTATCTAGGGCTATAAAACCAAAAAGAAAACAGAAGGCTTAAGATTTAGAAAGAAGGAAGTAAAATTGTCATTATTTGAAGACAAAGTAATTATGAACCCAGAAAATTTGAAACATTTATAAATTCTTAACTGTAATAAAAAAAGTTGGGCTTCCCTGGTGGCGCAGTGGTTGAGAGTCCGCCTGCTGATGCAGGGGACGCGGGTTCGTGCCCCGGTCCAGGAAGAACCCACATGCCGCGGAGCGGCTGGGCCCGTGAGCCATGGCCGCTGAGCCTGCGCATCCGGAGCCTGTGCTCCCCAACGGGAGAGGCCACAACAGTGAGAGGCCCGCGTACCGCAAAAAAAAGTAAAAATAAAAAAGTTAACAAGGTCATTGAATACAAGGTCAGTATTTAAAAATATAATTGTACTTATATATACAGCAACCAAAAAAATTAAGTTTTTAAAATGTGACACAGTAGCTGCAAAAATATTAAAAACCTAAGAAAATATTAGCAAAATATTTTTTAAATCTATGCACTGAAAGCTTCAAATATTTAGCAAAATTAAAGATCTAAATAAATTGAAAAATTAGAAACATTTGAAAAATCATTTTTCAGTGAAAGACAAATCAAGGTTACACACAAAAAATCATTTTATACCCATAAGTTTTTTAAAAATTAAAAGAATATAATGTCTATTGATGGTAGGCAAATAGAAAAAAGCACTCCTTTTTGCTGCTGGAATTTTAGGTATTAAAATTTGATGGGAAAGTACATATCTTTTGGTAAAAATATAGGAGTCTCACTTTTAGTCCTTTACTGCATAGAATAAAAGCTCCCCATATAAGAAAATGCATACAAGTACGGATTTTGCAGCATTGTCATAATATTGTCACTCAATACAAGTATGGCTAGATATATTATGGCATATCCAGACCAAAGAAATAAAGCAAAAAAACAAAAAGAATTAGGCTTTTTCTGTTTCCAGGCAAGGCTGGGTATCAGGGACCAGATTTAGCCTTCTGTCTAACAGTAGCAAAGAAATCAAAACAATATATACTAAATAATAGTTTTCAAATGTAGGGCAATGGGAATGTAGAACCACAGGATAATGATCTCTGAGAGGGGAAACAAATGAACTAAGCCATACAATTTCCCCAGCTTACTGCCTAAACCGCGTTTCCAGCTGCCATTCAGGGAGGGAAGCCAGGAGGAGTGTGGTCCTCTCCTCAAGTTGAAAAGATGGCACCCCGGGGAGACTCAAGTGGCTACAGTTCATAAAGCAGAGTTCCAGGAGGGAAGAGCTGCAAAGAGAGAGAGCTCCAGAGAGCTCCCCACAAATTTCCACCTGAGTACTGACCAGGGCATGGATATAAGGAAACTACCTGAGGCTGGAGGAAAACCTTCTAAAAGGGGCAGTTGAAGCATTGCCTCAAGGTCACAAAGGGCCAGAAATAGTAGGGTCTTTTCACTAACCAGAGTGGAAACGTTAATTATACATAGGAATTGGAAAGAGTGCTCAAGTTAAATGAAAACTTATATCCAGACAAAACCTGTAGGCAAATTTTATAGAATATTCATAATCACCAAAATTTAGAAACAACCCAAATATCCTTCCATCTGTTTACACCCAACTCTAGTAATATGATATATACTCAATAACTGGTTTGAGAAAGGAAAAAAAAAATCATTATATGAGCTTGGAGGAAATGTACTATTAATACATATAGTTCTAATAATTAACAGTCTCCTTCCTATCATAAACTTTAAATTTAATCCAATCTGTCACAGAATCTTAAGGGAAAAATGAGACTCATTGGCACAAAAGCAACAATTAAGATCTCACTCCACTGTTAAATAATAAGCTGCATTTATAGTTTTAGATAACGGATGGATAGCCAAAGTCTCCCTTCCATCCCCTAACATCCTCCCCAACCCCAATTTCCAGTGGCTGAAGACACAGTCAATACTGTTAGTTTTCACATACTTCTTTGGAAATCTCAAAAGAGAAACAAATATAATAATGTCCAGTGAGGTTATACAAGCTTAAAGAGGATCTACAGTACAGCTGCCTTATTATAAAGTTAATATGATACTACTGTACCTTTGTAATGTTATCCAAACAAAACAAAAATAGAACCAAACCCCTGTGTTTTCCTTGGAGCTTCACAAACCCTTATTGGAATGCCGTATGCAGTTATGGTTGCTCTATTTTAAGGGGATATGTAAAAATTGTACTGCTGATTAAAAGTATATATGCGGAAGAAGTAAGATTGTTTATTACAAAGAAGCCATAAGAGTGATTACATTGCATTCAAGTATTTGTAGATTTATTTTAAAGATAGTGCTAACTCTCTGTTCTCAGAAAAAGGATTAAACTATTTTTCTTTCTGTTTTATGAAATTTGGATTGCTCTAAAAAGAAGACAACCCTACTGTACATGATTCATGACAACTAGAGAAAATTACCAGAAGACTTTTCCCCTCTTCATGCCTTCAATCCAACCTTTTAAAACGCGTAACAAAAAGTTTTGTTATTAAAACAATGCTCCTTTCAGGAAACTCAATTAAGCACAACTTATTAAGTTGATCAGGACAATTTAAAGCAAGACAAACCAGAGTTGCATTTATAAAGTCTATAGATAGAAGTGAAAACACATAGTATCATCATTCACAACAGGAAAGAAAGACAACAGTTTTGGGGGGGAAGGAAAAAAAAAAGAGGAAAATGTCCTACCATGATTTGTGTTTGTTGTGTTCTCAGCATCAGGAAGATGGTGGTCTACACTCGTCAACCTCTTCACGAATTCCCAGTGTGAATCTTCTTCTGTGAGAAATGGCTCCCAGCCACAGAAACCAGACTCAAAGCCACACCTGAGATGATTTGCTGTTATGCACAAAAAGAAAACTGGTAAGGAGAAATGAAGGGGGAGCAAGCAGGGAAACACTGACTTAATGTTAGCCAATCAACTTAGGCAGTCAGAACTGTCACTCCACTTCGTAAAGAATGTTTCCTGATCATCAGAATAGTTTTACTTTTTCCAACCTCACAAAGTGTTCCATGTGCTGTGTGAGGCATTGCCCCTCTATACTCTTCTGTTTCCAAGCCTGGCACATTCCACCCTGGTTGGCCATCTCCACTGCATTTAATGAGACAGGGTGAAACTCTACAGCTTTTCAGAGAGTAACCAATTCACCTGCCAAGATGAAAAAGATTCACCTGCCGAGACGGTTAAAAAAAATTTGAAAGGATGGTATTTAAATTAATTCTAGACACCTGAAGAGCTTGAGGTCAGCACCTTAGAATTCATCCTATTATGCTACTTCAACAGCTTCTCAAAAAAAAAAAAAACAATCCCTAGCCACTTTGCATTGCAGGTAAATTAGATATTTTGAACTTTGCTTTGTTTCCCGTTCTTAATACACAACTAAAAAGTTGAAAAATACTTAAGTTCCTACATTTATCACAAAGCACGACTTCTAGAGAAAGTCGGGATTTGGGGTAAGCTTCCTAAGCACCTTTCCTAGCTTTTTCACCAAATTAGTGAGGAAAAAACAAAAGTTTCAGCGGGCTGGGCCATACACCAGAAGTTCTAACAACTTGATTTGTGCTTTCAAGAAAGTAGCTTTTATGTGTTTAAATTTTCTTTTCCTGAAATAAGAATCATAGTATCAGCCTATCTTAGTTTGGGGGATAAATTAATACAATTAATTTAAAACGTATTTCCAGGTATTTCTCTTTATGCAGACACATTTTCATAACAGATGGGAGGACAAAATAATTCTTGGTCGGAAAACACCTAAAGTTTTGACAAGCTCCCTAACATCACAATTCTATTATCTTTAATAAAAGTAATAATAGATGTGTTCTCACTGAGCTCCAAGTATGTGTCAAGTATTTTGCATATATTGCCATTTGTTTTCACAAATACCCTACACAGCAAGCATAATTATCCCCAAAAGATTTTCTTTTTGAAATTTTAGCACTAAGCAACTCACCTATGGTAAGTTTTAGTAAATGGAATGTCCAGGCTTTGAGCTGTTTGACACCAAAGCTTACACTTTGAAGCCTCCCTGCACCTGGGACTCTGTCTCAAAATTTAAAAGACTGCTTCACTGTATGCTTGCTCTTAACCATTATTTTCAGTTTTAAATAATGTGAGCAATTTTATAAGCAATATTGAATAAGCCCACTATATCTTAATAATCAAAGGATTTTCAAATTTCTATAAAAACGGAGGCCTGGTTTCATGACCAGATATTTCATCACTAACGTGTCAACTCTTAAAACACTGAAGTGCACTTTGTAAGTGACAGGGCCACTTAAATTTTCTCTACGTGCTAATTCAACGTATAGATCTTAGAGCTATGCTTGTTTCGACAGTCATATAATGGATATATAACGAAAGATATTTTTCTTTACAAGCAAATATTATTTTCCCCTTAAATATATTTCCCCAAAAATAAAAACAAGTAAATTAACTATCATATAATAATGAAAAAATGTTGCACATCCCCTCATGGTGAAGCAACATGACAAGGAGATGCTGTTCACCCACATAGTACTTAGCTGGAAATCTATTGCTTCTGGATGTTTCTTTTCACAGCTCTGGCTACAGAGTTGATAAGCTACTGTTATTGATAAAAAGTTAATGCTCCAAGGAGAGCCTCTTCTGTTCTGTGACAGTCTTAAGAACCTATGACCTAGCTGTGACTGCCTTCCTGGGCATCCAGAAAATCCTCTGGTCTAGTTCTTTGGTCCTCTGTGACCTTTGCCACCTGCTAAGCCACCTCCCAGCTCCTCTAAGTCAGTTGGTAGAATGTAGAAATAGACAAGATTTGAAATATATACTTGACCCGTGAAATGTGCTTACAAGTTGCAAATTCTTGGTCGTGAACTTGGTCAAGGAATCCTTCCGCCTCCCCCACCACGGGTACCCTCAATTCCTAAATGCACACATCCTTGGAATAGAAAATCTTCCATCTGGGTTGGCCCAGGATTGTCCCAGTTTACACCTGTTGTCCAAGGATAATAATACCTCTCCTCTTTCCTCTCAAGTGACTCTGTTTGGGCAATAAATTCAATACTGCCCTATTGGGGCAATAAATTATATATTAATTCACAAAGGAAGCAAGTCCATGCAGATAACAATCTTATTGTTATATGCAATGGTGTGAAATAGCTATAAGACCAGTGAGTGTGGAAATGGAAAGTCACCCAAGCATCACCAAACCCTTCCGCAGACTCTTCACATCTGTGCCTGTGTCACTCAACTGCAAAAATGTAAAGAAGATTTCAAGACGAAATAACTTTGGATTGAATAAATGTTGAAATTTGGCTTTAGGAGAAAAGTTCAAACCATTTCTTTCATTATCTGGATGTTTTATCAGTTAAAATGTCAATCACTGCACTTTCCACAGAACACTAAACACCACTGTCCTTTGAAAAATGAAAATTAATTTTTAAAATCCATCACTATAAAGATATATGAAAGCACAATGGTGCAATCACCTCTGTAAAAATCTTGGTGAACTTCTCAGGTGTTTTTACCAAAGACATTCGTTCCAATACACTTCAAAGGACTTGTTTTAAAGCTAAATATTCTAGAACTTAACTGTACTATAAAATACAAGTCAAGCTTCAAACCAAAGTTGAAGTTCTTCCATTAATATTTCCCCTACATAATTCAAAATATTTAAGGTGAAGTTGTAAATATCTGAAGAAAACCAGGAAGGCCAAACACATTCTGGCAGCTAATAAATGTCTTATGAAACCACATGTGTTAAACGTTAAATGTTTACAAAATCTAAAAAATCATGTATTCATATAAACAAAATGTATTCATTACAAACAGTGATTTTTGATTATGTGGTTGCTTTTATTTAAATTTCTGTGACTACAAAACACATTTCACCATCTCTAATCAGAAGATGAGATATGCCACAGTTCATAATTTTAGTGAAATTTCACTGAGTTCATCAGTTAGAGTAATATTTTTAAATTATGACAATGCTTTGTCTTGCATATTTAACCACTGAAGCATATTAGCAGAAGAAAAAGAATTTCATTGTGGCGGCTGAGGAAAATTCTGGATCGTGAAAATAAAAATATTTATGAACTCTCCAGGTTGGAAGTAAATCAGTTCTCTATTACGTAAGAAAAAAGTTTGCATGGGAATGCTCCATTCAATAAGCGTATATTAGGCTTTAATATGATTATAATATATAAACATTTTGTTAATATTTATTGAGAACCTACAAGGATCTTTTCTCCACTAAATATACATATATTTCCCTTACCCTCAGGAAGTATTGTTAGTATTCAATATTTATTTTTCAAAATATGGAAGACATCCAGAGACAGTATCACGGTAAAGATTAAATGCATTGCACTGGATTCTTGGTTTAAGCTTCTTTCACTTGAATATTGTACCAACTTCTCCTTTGAAGTGTAACAGTTTATATTAGCAGGTTAAATGCTCTAACAACTCCTATTTATTCAATTAAAAGCTTTTTTCCCCATGGAATTGTCCAAACGGTTTTGAGTTAAACACACATCTGTCAATCCTGCCATCCTTTTTGGAACATACAGTCTTTTTCTGTATGTTATGATTGAAAATTAGATATATATATATATATTCAAAATTTTATTGTGGTAAAATATACTTAATATAAAAATTACCTTTTTAACCATTTTTAAGTGTACAGTTGAGTGGCACTAAGCACCTTCACACTGCTGTACACCCAACACCATCATGAATCTCCAGAACTTTTCCATCCTCCCAAATCCAAACTCCATACCCATTAAACACTTAGCCCCCATTTTTCTCTTCCCCTCACCCCTGGCAACCACCATTCTGCTTCCCATTTCTATGAATTTGATTCCTCTAGGTAAGAAGAATTATACAACATTTGTCCTATTGTGACTTGCTTATTTCACTTAGCATGTCTTCAAGGGTCAGCCACCTTGTAGCGTGTGTCTACATGTAAGCATTGGGTATATTTTCTTTGTAAGTTGTTCAGCTAGTCAGTGTATACCTTTAGATATGTCTGGCACATGTTATATTAGAAATGTTTTAAGAATATATTGCATATTTATTTTATTCTTAAATGTCCCTATTTTATACAGGATCATGTTAATAACGATCAAAAATCTATTGTTTGGAATCACACAGTATTTGTCCTTCTGTGACTAGCTTATTTCACTTAGCATAATGATTCCACTTATATGAGGTACCTAAAATACTCAAACTCATATGTTATTCAGTCGGTATAAAGTTTCAGTTATGCAAGGTAATGTCTATAGTCAACAATACTGTATCATGCACTTTTGTCAATTGTTTTGCAATACTTAATGCTTTTAAAATACTTTTGCAATACTTAATGCTTGTCAAAAATACAGCCTTTTGTGAAGTATTTTGAGAAGGGAGAAGCAGAAAGAAAGCTCACTTGTCTGCCACTAACACCGGTTCAGCAGGGCCTTTTTTATGTTCATGTGAACGATGTATTTGAAGCTGAAGGTGCTGTGGAGGACAGGCGTTTCCTGCGCATCTCCTGCACCAATCGTGAGGATGGAGCCTTTTAGGGTGGAATTGGCAAAGTTTTACTGGACAAGAGCGTCTAGACTGTTTAGAACTTTGACAGGTGACATCCTCCACTCGGTAAGGGTTAGATGACTTCGGACAAGTCCTACAAAACTGCTTGAAGTAAACCTCGTGAGCGCGGGGTTCACACCTCGCACCTCCACTTTCCCATCCTTGCAGTAATCACAGCCTTCTTCCAGCTCTAAGAACTGGAAACGCCCGCCGCGCTCCTCGCTGGCTCCCGGCTCTAGCCACCACCTGTTCCCGCAGCGGCCAGCTCGCCTCGGTCAAGGTCACGCTGTCTGGGGCCTCCCCACCGGAGGCGGCTGCTTCAGGCTCCTGGGAGAACGCCTCCCCAGGCCTCCCGCGGCTCCCAGATCACCCACACCGTGGCCTGGGCCACGCCCTCCTCTAGGGACCACGGCCATTGGGGCGCCTTCCTCGGCGACACCTCTCCTGCCTCGGGGTGTCAGAGATGGTGGCCCTCCCTCTCCCTCCGGTGCCACCAGCTCCGCTCGCCCTCTCGGCCCCTTCAAGGAAGGTGATGCGGCGGGATGCAAGGACTCGGGACAGCGCGGGAAGCGCACGCGTCCCGGGGCACCGGGATGCCCTGCTTGGGGAGGCCCCCAACCTGGGTGCCCTGCGGGGGAGGCCGAGCTGCCAGCACCCGCACCCTCAGGTCCGGGATCACAGGGGCAGGGGGTCGCGGGTCTGCATAGCCCCATGCACCGTCCCAGCGAGGGCTGCACCGAGATGTCGTGGCGCGTGTTCACCTGCAAGGGCCCATCGAGGCTGCTGACTGCAGGGTGAGGCGGGGCCTCACCTGCGGCAGGTGGTCCGTGAACCTTGCCCGCTGGGAGATGTGGAAACACTCGGCGGCCCTCAGCTCACCGCAGCCCCGGAAAGACCACGAGGTTGTGCAGAGGAAGTGGGAGGGTAGCGCCGGCTCGGGTGCCGCCAGCGGCCCTGCCCAGCCGCGCCCTTGGCTTTGGCTGCCAGCGGATAGGGGTAAGGATCCTAGCGGGGGCGCAACGCGGTACATGCAACCGTCCAGCACCTTGGCCTCCAGGGCACCCACATGCATAGCCCCATCTAGTTAAGAAGATAAATCTTGCGTCAAGTGTTCTGACTACAAAAGAGGTGGGGGGAGGGCAGGGGAGGACAAGGAAAACTTTGGAGGTGAAGGATGTGGTGACAGTTTCACAGGTGTATGCATATGTCCAAACTTATCAAACTGTATACATTGATTTTGTGCCGATTTTCATAAAATAATTATACCTTAATAAAACTATTTTAAAATGTATTGTTTGGAATAATGCCCTTAGGGATTAGTGAAGTACTGGGAGTTTTGTTTCTATCATGAAAGGCCTCCAATTTGCCTCTTAAGACTACTTTTTTTTTTTTATTGCCACCTGTTTTCTCTCTCAGCCATCTCTTCAATTTTGAAGTCTTTTAGGCACAGTGGTTCTCAAACTTTAATATGCAGGTGAATCACCTGGGACATTGTTAAAATGAAACTCCGGATTCTGTAAGGCTGGGTTATATCCTCAAGTTCTGCATTTCAAAGGAACTCTCAGATGCTGCCGCTGATACTGCTGGTCAAGGAAGTAATGCTATAATAGCAAACTCTAGCAAAACCCATTTCCGCTTTACCATTAACCGCTTTTGAAAAGGCACTAGGCTACAGGCTCAATCAACTACATTTGTCAAAACAGTACAAAAGTAAGAGGAACTTGGTAAAGAAAGAACACCTGAGTGAATGTGCCTTTTGCAAAAATCACACTGACTACAGATACCAACTGACAATATTCATGAGTTAATATTTACCGAGTCTCCAGTACTCCTGGTGATTTCAAACTATATCTATGAGCTACAGCACTCTGGAGATTCATCCTATACTGGGATACAAAGAAGATATAAAAGCACTTTCCTTGTGCTTCATGAACTTTAAAATTCTATTTTTAAGAAAAATTTGTATAACGAATTCAAATTTGTAAAATATAAATTTAAAAGTATGTGGAAAATGTTTCAAAGTGGCTTTAACTTTCAAAGGAAAGCCTCTTAATTTGTAATGACATATATATGCATGTGTATATATGCACAATATGTTAAACACTTTAGTGCAGGAAATAGTGTAACGTTATATCAATTCTAATAATTCAATTACTATATAATTTCCTCAAAGCAAAAATGATTGTACAAATATTTACATGAAATACTCATGCTGACATCAAAGTATATGGATATTTTGTAATATGTAACATGGCTACCTTTTTTTTTTGGTCATATCCCTTACATAAGGTTGATCTCAAGCAAGCATGACAGGTTTTCTTTGGCCAAATGAGCTTACATTATTTGGAATACTTATCAGACTAAGAAGTAACACTATCTGTTGATAAGCACAGCCATCTGTCCCTGAATTCACACAAAGGAAATGGCAGGATGGTATCAAGATATACTCTATGGGGAAAATGCCAGATAAGCAATCAATAAAACTTCAATAAAGGAGGAGAAATGGGAAAATATGTCCAAAATCAAATGCTAGAGTATCTACCAATACTCTAGGTGGAATTCGATTACGAAAACCAATTGAAAGGAAAGCCTTCACCAGAGGAAAAAAAGGAGAGAAGAAGCTAAGTTTCCATATGTAGAATTGAAAAGATAAGAAATATATTTACTTTCAGTTATTGGAATTGAGAATAATACAAACCACTAGAAAGGTGAATTTCTCCAAAAGAAATAAACCAAATTGTCTGTTAAAAAGCATTTAAATGAAGCATAAAGAGGAATGTGACACTCACATTGGAGAAAATGAATGGTCCTCATATTTTTTAATGAACAAAAAGAGAGCACCGAAAATATCCACAGAGATCATATTGGTAAGGAGATTATTTTGCTTCAATCTATGGTCAAGACCAGGTGTCTGAGGAATTAATTGAATTCCTGCTTACAAACAGGCAGAGGATTTCTCGCTTGCTTTCCCATCTTCCCTTTTCTACACCCCAGTCCACTGCTGTTAATAAAATGCTTACTTGCCCATCAGCAGAAGCATTTTCATTAAAAAGGTGACATTTATCTTACTGCCATACTTTTCTTTTGCTCAACAAAATATATCACTAAAATAAAACACTGCAGCAAAATAAATGTCAAATTTTTAATAATTAAAAAACCCTCTTGTTTGTGACATAAAAATTGGATGCATTTAGTTTTAATTCATTTCTAAAGAGACACAAGTATCTTAGTTGCTAAGTTACCTCATATGAGAACCATCATGTAGGTTGTAAATTACATTATATTTCCTTCCTAATACAACTAGGTTTGAATAGTCATGGAATTTCTCATCATTACTCCTATCAAAGACTCTCCATAAACAGTCTGAAATGAAGTTGTTGGGCTTTTTTGCCTAGTCATGAATACCAACCATGGCTGACAGGATTTCTATGTCACCATGGTTGTCTGGAAGGCCATGGCAGCCCTTCTCCTCTTTACCCTTTCCCCACAGCTTCCTACATGATTGGTCAGAATAGAAAAAGCCCTACATTTAATAAAGGTTAGCAATCCATAATATATGTCTCCAAAGAGAAGAGTACAAATAGGTTCCCTCTCCCATCCATTTTCCTCTTTAATCCACACACACACAAACACACACAACTAATCACAACTATTCATTTGTTGAACAAATAGAGAGATTTCAAGTGTTAGCAAAAAGCACCAAAACATCATAGAGATGTAGGACAGAGACGCCCACGAGGAATAGTAGTGATGGCTTCAGAATGAGAATGTACATTCATCTTACTTCATACAAATTAAATGTACCTTGCTCAAGACAAAGACTCTTAAATCCAAGCATAGTCATGAATGTGAGCATATGAGTGAGTAAACCATTAATTTACTTACAGCAAGTCGCTGGATCCTCATCACTCTCATCAGAACAGTCCTGCTGAGAGTCACAGACCAATTCCTGGGCGATGCACTGGCCGCTGGCACAAGTGAATTCATCTGCAGAGCAAAGCTGTCTGGATGGGGCCTGTGCACAGGCGTAGACCCAGAGCTCGTCTAGCCCAATAAAACCTTTCTGGCTCAAAATAGTCCCTTCAAAAATAATCTTCAGGGAAAAACAAAGAACAATTTGTGAACTTACAATCTCTTCAAAAAGACCCAAAAACAAATAATAGAGATTAAAGAATTATTAAGAAAAATGCCTGTTTAAAGAGCAAGCAAATACAACTAAGAATAAAGTTCCTATTTGATCAGCTTGACCCACACACATAAGACTGATGGGCACATTAGATCCACTGAGGCCTCTGAGAAACGACCCATGATCTGACGAAGGCATCCCATTTAACCACCGACAACGTCCCTGACTGCAAACTTGTTGTTTGGTCATCTTCACAGCCCTCTTACTTTAATATTCAAGGAAAAGAATAAATGTTAACACTACTTATACTAGAGCTATAACTGCATTTGGTTTTTTAACTACTAAAATTAGTTATTGCAATGCATGAAGGGAAATGTCAGGCAGACAGTAAGATACACAATAGAAGAGAACATTTAGAAAAATAAATTTAGGGCTTCCCTGGTGGCACAGTGGTTGAGAGTCCGCCTGCCGATGCAGGAGCCTACGCGTCCGGAGCCTGTGCTCCGCAACGGGAGAGGCCACAACAGTGAGAGGCCCGCGTCCGGCAAAAAAAAAAAAAAAAAAAGAAAGATTTGACCTGAGTAGGGCTAGGTACAATGAAAAGTAATTGCTCTCCCCAGATATACAAGTCTACATCCCTAATTTCAATGCTAATTTAAATTAAGCAATGGGTGATAAATTCATAACTACAAAGCTAAAAATTAAACTCATGATAAAAAATACTTGTTTTTCCCTTTTATACCTGAAATGTCTTCAGTCCTTCTGGTATTAACACATCCGCTTTCACCCATTTTCTGTGAGTTGATATGTTGTATGTCCAAAATATTTCTTCTTCCTTTGATCCAAAGAAAAAGACATCACTCATTCCCAAATTCTACTCCCATAGTTATATATGTGCTCTCTTAATTATATTTCAGTAGATTTTACCCTACCTGTAGGATATTAAGTACTAAGAAATCTAAAGTATTGGTTAAAAAGCTATATAACATTTTAAAAGAAAAATGAAGAAAAGGAGAGGGGAAGGGATGAAAAGATAGAGCACAGAGGATTTTTAGGGTAGTGAAAATACTCTTTATGATAATATAATGATGGATACATGTCATTCATTATACATTTGTCCAAACCCATAGAATGTGCAACACCAAGAGTGAACCCTAATGTAAACTAGAGACTTCAGGTGATAATGACATGTCAATGTTGATTCATCAATTGTAACATGTGTACCACTCTGGTGGAGGATGCTGATAATGGGTGAGGCTAAGCATGTGCGGGGACAGGGGGTATAAGGGAAATCTCTGTACCTTCCTCTTGATTTTGCTGTGAATCTAAAACTGCTCTATAAAGATTATTGTTTTTAAAAATAAGGAAATAAAGCATGTCTACATAGTAAAGCTGCCCATTCTTTTTTTATGATGGAGAGTAAGGACAGAACAAAAATTTGAACGGAATCTTGAATAAAGTACTGCACTTCAAAAAATAAAATTCTAAATAGCAACTAATAAACCAGCTATTTATATCTTAATCCCACTGACATTACTTCATTTTGCAATATTGCCATGATAATAGGAAAGAAAAAATGGCAGGCAAATATTTAACATGAAAGTTAAAAAATTGTTATCAGACATATTTTCTGTACAATCTCATCTTACATATTTTTTCCTATGGAAGAATTCATTCCAAGTTCCAAATAATACACTTGTTTTCTGGAGATTATACTTCTATTTGACTCTCCAGTCACTCAGTCAAAGACCTTTTCATGTCTTCTAAAGCATGCTATGTCATGCATTTGTATGGTGATCATTTTCTAGGTTGCAAAGTGTATCCAAAATTATGTTACTATATACTATGAGGTCAGATATTCGATAAAAGTCTATAATGTACTCCACAATTTTGCCTATGGTAGTGGACTTTATGATTTACGACTGTGCTTTTATGTTCTGAAATAATCCTATTTTTCCTTAGATTTAGTGAAATATATGTATAATGAACTATAGTGAAAATGCAAACAGTGGCATAAATATGTCTCAGGTTGAGCTCTGAGACTACCTCTGTGTTCTCCTTCTGAGAGATAGGAAACAGCACTGAAAGCTGACATCTAGTTGTAATTCAAATGACACATGACACTCATACTTTTTCAGACTGTCGTTAGCCTTCATTTCCTCACTTGGTTTCACTTATTTCATTCATACTTAAGATTTTCTAAAAATGAATCTATTTTTAACTTAGTCCTTTGCCCTTTGTTATCTACTCCAATTTCCAAGTCTTAAGTATTTCAGAAGATAGTCGAAACCAATTAAAATATACTTCATTCCATTACTTATTCATATCAATGGTTAAGACTTCCACAAGACAATGAAACATACATGGGGGACACATTTTCAGCTGATAGCTTCCAGGTCACATCACAATGAAGTGAAGTTATAAAAAGGTGATAAATACAGCAAATTTTTCTTTCAATAATTTCTAATGCAACGTCAATTATTTAGCATCGAGACACGACATTCTCCACAGATGCTGTTAGTGACACTACTTGGCAAGCTGCATTCACCATGTCCCCTCACTTTAATTTTATGAGGATAATTTACAGCTATTGTGCTCTTTCTTCACTGATTCCCCCGTTCTACTTGAAGAAGAATGCATTTACCTTTTTTTCAGAAAGCTGAGCAGAGTTCTTTCTAAACTTAAATGGTTTTTCACACAAGAAGTTAATGGTATATTGTGTCTGAAATCCAGAATTTTTTTAACACATTTTCCTATCTGACAACACAAGCAATGAAAAGGAAAAAGGATTTACCTCAACTAAATGAAATCAGCTTTTATTTTATTTTTGTCCTTACTCTCAGACTCTTATCTAGTTACTTTCAACAGGTGTCAATGTAAAAAAGAAACCCTCAGTTCCGAAAAGCCTTTCAAGGGATGTTCTAATTTTGTATTATCCTAAAATCAATCAAAATTATTTAAATGTCTTTATTCCCCTAGACCAGGATCAATAATGCCATTTTACCTTTCAAGAAAAATATTTATCGCTAGATCTCTTAGAGATCAGCTTATCCTTGCCCCTTTCAATGAAAAAAAATCAAGGTATCAAATTCAAGGTTATTTTTTTTTAACTACTTTTGATTGCATGTGGTGATAGGACCATGTACTGTGGCAAAAACCTTCCTTCAAGGAGAGCTTATTATAGCTTTAAAATCTGTATCATACAAGAAAAGATATTTTCTAAGGCATTTTCTTTCCTGTCCCAACTATGTGTTCCTGCTATTTATTTGCCAATGGGAATTTTAAAATATGTAAAAGGCACCACAAGCTGGACACCCCCACTATCCTTGGCTCACTGACATGGCAGCTGTCCTCAGGATGAAAGATAGGCCATTGCTATGATTATTTTCTTATAGATGATGGACAGAGACTTAATCCTAAGAATAGTTCGATGGTACAAACTAGAACTGCTACACACTGAAGCTGACTTGAAAAGTTTCAACTTTTTAGTTAACTTGTCTTTCACCTATTTTCTATTTCTCAAGTTCTAAAGTACTCTGAAAATAAAGAAAATTACCCTCAGCATTCTCACCAGATATTTCTTGGTTCATCAGCACATTTCGTTCTAAGGGTTATTTTCGTTATTCTATTCATGGAATATGTAAATGATCATTTTCATCAAGAGCTAATTTTTTAAATGATAGGTTTGAAGTCCTTTTTAACTTTGTGATAAAACATCAACTTGTAATTTAAATGTGCTTTGATGCAGTTTGCATCGGTGACCAACGTTTTATGTGTATAGAGCACAGCAAACAGTGTCAGAAAAGACTGGACACTGCCTTGCAGAATTCTGGGTAAACTAATGGATCAAACATCAGTCAACACTCTCTAAGATGTACCCCCAATCGGTTCTGATTAGCACACTAGGTCAGTTCTCCATAATTAACTTCTTCTTTTCCTATAATATGGGAGACGGAATCTTGGTAAGTCTATTCTTATTGTATGAGGTGGTATCTGAAGCCAATTTGTTTGCACTTTTTTCTTGTGCAACCCCAGAGCCAGCAGAGGAATGATATTGCTCACTTTCAATAATTCAAAACTCCATATCCACACACTGAAACTTAAAATCCATCACTGATGTTCAGGGTAGATTAAAATAATCCTTAGTATTAGAAGATAGATAACAAGTTTCTACTCAAACTTAGGACAGTGACTCATTCAAAATCTAATGACTATTGATTACCCACCATGTGAAAAACACTATTGTAGGACCGTATATTTTTAAAGCATCTTTAAGTATAATATAAGCTCAACAAAATTATTCCAGACTTTTTTTTTATGCCTTTGTGAAGAAGGATTTGGAAATTACAGAAAATTTCAAATTGCATGAAAGCTCAATGGGCTTGGTTTACATGGCACAGGTGATAATAACTAAAAGGTGCTTAAAGCTTGAATGGCATAACATATACGGTTAAAGTTTAACCTCTTTTTTTTTTGTAAAATTTCTCTCAATTATCTGGAAAGTTTGGAGTATTACACAAAGGGCAGGGAGAGGTTTCTGTCCCTCCACCCACCCCACACCATGTCAAATTGAATGAAATATATCAAATAGATTCTAGGGCAGTGGACTGCCAAATATTGCTACAAAAAAAAATGTTACAAAATGCTACAAATTGTGTCTCATCCGGGTAACAAAGGACAATGTATTAGGCCATCTGATGAGAGTAGTCATTCAACTTCATGCTTTAGAAGTCTGGAAAAGAGAAGTAGAAGAAAAAAGACTGGATATGAAGAAAACAACACAAAAGGAAAAGGGAGAGATGATAGGATAGAACTCAGAAGAAAAGGGGAATGTTTCTTGAATGTTCAAGTATCTTGGTAATAAGCAGTCTGATACTTGAGGATTAATTATGAAGTCACTGCAAACTTCAGAAAAGAATAGAAGAAAATGCTGTTGGCAGATGGTTAGTGGCACTTGTTAAGTACAGATGACAAACTTTTGTTGAATAATCAATCTGGCTGACGTCATGCAGAAGTTTCAACTGGATTTATCCAAAGTATTCCTGAGCCCAAGGAAACTTCTTGCTTGGATACTTTTACTGTCTTTCTTTTCCAATGTCAGAATTCCTGCAATTATTGTCAAATATTTCCCATTTGTAGAATAACTGCTGTTTACCCCTATGATTTTTCTCCTCCTACCTATAAATAAATTCTTCTTCACAACAGAAGTTCTTAAAGTGTCTCAAGTGTTTTCCCAATTGTAGAGAATTGTTTTCAGTTAGTTAGGTTAAAAAAAAAAGGGATTTGTTTATTCACTAGCATTACCACTACAACTTTCACTCTGCCCAGCACACCATTTTTTTTTAATTTATATGACTCATTTGGCTGTATTTAATCAGCAATTACCAATCTTTTAAAACTGTATCTACTGTACCAGAACAAGTAATTTGCTTCCATCATATTTACAGCTTTAAGTATACAGAGATCAAAAATCCAGAACAGATCACATCAGAGCTTCAGTATAGAGTTAACAATACAGAATCCCAAATATATTATTACACCATAGTGTTTAATGTATTTTCATGAATTTTACCAATTTTATGAAATATTTTGCAAACTACCACAGTGTACATGACAATATCTCCTAAACCAGCTTCTTAATACTTCTTTTTAAACGTATACCAATTAAACAACATTTGTGTTATTGTATAGCACAGGGAACTACATTCAATATCCTGCAATAAACCATAATGGAAAAGAAAAAAACAAATTACCCCTCAGAAGCAAAAAAAAAAAAAAAAAAAAATTAAAGGTATCCCAAATAAAGTCAAGATAAGGAATAGCCTACATGCAACTGAGAAATGGAAACAGAAGTCGCCAAGAATAGAAATTTCATTTATTCAATGAATTTGAAATTGATGCAAGTTTCTTCTCACCTTTTTATTATACAGTCCTACTCTCAGAACACTGTTTTCCATAGAGTAATAGAATTGAAGATGACAGCTCTTGCCCAAGCAGTGACACACAGAGCTATTTAGATAAGCCCTGCTGCCTAAATGGTTAAGAGTAGAAGCATGCTTAGCCCCTACCCATATATAGTAACCTGAAAAATAAAGGGGAAAAAACGCAACTTAGAAAAAATTAGCTGCTTTCTGTTTGAACAAAATTATTGTATTACTTTTCCAAATCAAGCTTGAAACACAAATATTTTATTTAAAAGAATACGATGTTTTTAAAAGATTGCATCAACTACAAATTACAGATTTTCGTTTCCATATTTGATTTCTAAAATGCATTGTAATCTCCTCCTAATTCCTAAAATCAGTTTGACAATACCTTCAATATGAAAATTCAATATTCTTATAAAAAGAAATCTACTGATATAAAAATCTCTGTGCCACCAAATGATCATTCTTCTGAATATAACAATGCAATCTTTCTTTAATCAAAAATTCCTCATCTTTCTTCCCAAAATTATTTTCCCTTTTGATTATTTTTTCTATTCTTCACAGAAAAACTTTTACCTTTTAAGGGAATATAATTTAAACTGCCCTCTTTCTTACCAAACTACATGGAAGCATCATATACTTACAGTCCTACTAAACTACACATATGGATTGTATAGTACATAAAAATACTGTCAATCAATTTTTTCCATCTGATTCTTAAAACCAATTTGGATTGCTTTTGAACTCAATAATATACACAATACAGAGATACAAAGATATTTCTATGTTTTATAACTTCAATTTTCAAAGATAAAGTCTTTCAAATGTTTTATTTCTTTGTAAGAGAGCAAATATTCCTGCAACATCTAAAAACGTTGAACTTAAATTCAGTGAAATTTATTTACTAGACATGTTAGCCTTTAATCAAACTAGTATATAATAAGTTAATACTTTTCCTCTGACCTATACGTAAGGAAATGATAAATAAAATAAAAACACATTTTTACAAAAGCAGAGACAGACTAAACAAGATAAAACATCTCAAAAGATAAGGAAAAAATAGATATGCCAAGTGATGAGCAGGGCTGAAACCACAGAACTCTTGGATGTTGGGACCAGAAGCAGGCTGTAGTAGCTAGAATTTTGACTAATTTAAATGTTGCAAAATCCTGGATGAACAGAGTCAAATTCTCTCTATGAGGTCAAAGATTAGGTCTGGAAATCATTCTCGTAAACTGAGGTGGGAAAGATACTTACCCTCACTGTTGTGGGCTATGGCTAAGAGACAGTACGTGCAAAACTCCAAGCATTACCATCAAGTATAAAACCCTAAACCAGGATTGTTACTCAGATAAGGTTCTGGGTTGCTGAGTAATACCACGATAAAATTGCTGAACAAGGAGGTAGGAACAAAGTAGAAGAGCAGGAAAGAGTAAAGTGGGTTTAGAAAGAGAACAAATTTCATTGAAAAAAAGCCTGCAAAATTTCCAGTTTCTGGACCACCATGTAAGAAGCTTGGAAGTTGTTATTCCTGTCCACTTAGCAAGAAAATATATGAACAAACTGAAAATCAACAACTCTTCTTAGACCCCTAGGAAAACTGAGGTCATGGTACAAACCACTGTGCAAGAATTGGTGAGGTAAGCAGATACAGAGAATCACAACTTTCAAGAAAAGAATCCCAAAATTGTATGGGAAAATACAGGGGTGGAAAAAACTAGATTGTGATTGATGAACTGCTGGAGGCTCAGTGTGAAAACATTTGCGAGTTAAAAACTCCAGGCAGCCCCATCTTAGGGAGGACCCCACTCTTTTGTGAGTTTTACCTTCAGGAGCCCTACCAGGTTCTCACAGTAAGAATCAGAGAAAAATCCTCTTGTGCCTACAGCTGGGGGAGAGGAAAAGTAGTCATTTTGAAATATATCTGGACTCTCCTGTTATCCTTAATAAGGCTTTCACTCAAGAGAAGCTTTACAACCAGCTAACCGACTGGAGATCCTAACTGGGAGAAGTGAGATATCAAATCTAGCAGGTTCTAACCTTCCACACGACAGGAGCAGAATACCCAGATCCAGCCCCCACTGGATCAAAGACTGAGATCCATTCATAGGACTACAGGATGCTTCCCTTCCCCTCACAACTTATCACCACATCAAAAGTGGTCCTGTATGATAACAAGGAAATAGTACCAAAAGAACTGCGGGTCTCAGACCTTATTTCAGAAGATATCTTTAGAGAAACCCGAAGACAACAGGGGGACCAAAACAAGAACACTACATGAAATTTTAGTCTCAGACATTAACGGCTACAGCCAACAGTAAACAGAGCCTAAACTCTAGTTGGATAAACATAAAAGCTCACATTAAATACCTATCTACCTTAATTCCTTTTATGCAGTACATTATGCCTGGCTTTCACACACACAAAAATTACAAGGCATACTAAAAGGCAAAAAAATATATAGTTTGAAGAGAAAGAAGAGACATCAGAACCAGACCCAGATCTGGCAGGGATGCTGGAATTATCAGACTGGGATAAATAAGTTAAGAGTTCCAGTGGAAAAAGTAGAAAACATGCAAAAAAGATAATGTAGGCAGAGAGTTGGAAATTCTAGGGAAGAATCAAAAAATGCTAGGGGTAAAAAACAGTATAACAGAAATGAAAAATGCCTTCAAAGGGCTCATTAGCAGACTTGACTCAGCTGAGGAATGAATCTCTGAGCTTAAGGATATGTCAATAGAAACTTCCAAAACTGAAAAGCAAACAGGAAAAAAAATTAATAACAGTGAAGAAAGGAGTGATTCTATCTAAGAACTCTGGGGAAACTACAAAAGGTGCAACATATGCGTAATGGAAATATGAGAAGAAGAAAGAGAGAAAGGAAGAGAATCAATATTTGAAGTAACAGTGACTGAGAATTTTCATCCAAATTAATGTCAGACAAACCAGAGATCCTGGAAGCTCAGGAAACACCAAGCAGGATAAATATCCAAGAAACTACATCTAAGCAAATTACTATATTCAAAACTGCAATCAAAGACAAGCGAAAACCTTGAAATATTCCAGGAAGAAAATAATCTTACCTATAGAGGAACACAGATAAGAATTGGATCAGACTTCTCTTCCGAACCACGTAAGCAAGAAGAGAGTGGAGTAAAATATTTAAAATATTAAAAGAAGAAAAAAACTCAACCTAGAATTCTATGTCCAGCAAAAATTATCCTTCAAAAATGAAATACAAATAAAGACTTTCTCAGACAAATAAAAATTGAGGGATTTTG
The DNA here is from genome assembly GCF_964374135.1 of Grampus griseus. NCBI lineage: Eukaryota > Metazoa > Chordata > Mammalia > Artiodactyla > Delphinidae > Grampus > Grampus griseus. The sequence continues at coordinate 161,204,233 of NC_139018.1, read as the reverse complement.
TGGCCAGTAGACTTGCAAGTAATGCTAAAAGGCATTCTTCAGTGAGAAGGAAAATGATACAGGTCAGAAACTCAGATCTACATAAAGAAAAGAATAGTATCAGAGAAGGAATAAATGAAAGTAAAATGAAACATTTTATTTTCAACTTGCTTAGTTAATGAAAAAATAAGTTTGTTCAAAACAGTAATAGTCCTAATGTATTTGATAATGAAATGAAATGAATGACAGCAATAATACGAGGGAAAGGAGGGAAGACTTAGGAGTATTTATGATAATGGGCTTGCACTACCCATGAGGAAGTATAGAGTTATTTGAAAGTAGACTTGGATTAGTTGTAAATGTATTTCACAAACTCTAGAGAAACCACTAAAAACAGTTAAAAAGGAAGCATAATCCATATGATTTTTTATTTGCTACCTTCATCATCACTGCTTTGATGCTGCTGAGGTGGAGATTCTAACACAGAAATTTCTCTTGCTTTTGTGCGCATCCAGGAAGTTTGCCCAGCAGATGTTTCTGACACCCAGTCACACATGTCAAAATCAAATCCACAGGCCTGACACACTAAAGAGAGGAGAAAAAGATGTCAGTGGACTATCACAGTCTACTAGAGTGGCTGCTTAACAATGGTTATAGTTGCAATCAAGGCTTAAACACACACACACACACACACACACACACACACACACACAAATTCATATCTGGAAATTTTGATTCAGTAAGTCTTAGAGTGCCCTCTACTTTTTAAAAGTTCTTCATTTGATCCAGATGGGCATCCTCCGAATGAGAACCACTGCCGCCAAAAAAAAAAAAAAAAATGAAGAGATTTCTTTTTCTTGTACCACTGCTTCCACTGTGGTTTTTTAAATGGCATAATATCTGACCTTACCTACTTTATGGAATTCAGTTAACTTAAATAATTTACTATTCACAATCACGTTGAAATTTTAAAGAAACATTGTATATAATTCCAAGATCTTTAATGTAATTGTTTTACAAAACAACATTATCTTAAATTGACATATTTACTGTCTTTCACTTTTTGAATAAACAACAGACTTGCAATAACACTTCAGCTAAAACCCCAATGATACTCCTGCTAAAACTAAGACATAGATGGCAACAGAGTTTGTCAAGTGAGTATCCCTACTAGTGGTCTGATATTCCTGTTAGACTTCTGAGACTCATGGACGGCCTACACACTGACAAGGCAGGCAGACATCTCATCTTAACACTTACACCTCAATCCTTCATCTGTAGAATCAAATCTGCAGAGACTTGCATCTGGATGGCATTGTTCCATCTTGGTATTCGATGTTTCTTGACATGGTAAAATTTCATCTGTAAGATTGGCAAGAAGTGAGATGCAGGTGTCACTAGAAAGGATCATGTATTTCTTAAAATGTTAATATTTGTTCTACAGAGCATGCTCAACCCAACTCCTCTCTATGGCAGCATCATGCCTTAGGGAGACTCATTACACAGACAAAGAGAGATCGATTCAGAGAGAGGAGAGAGAGAGAAAAAAACAACTATGCCAGTGCTTCTGGATTTTAACAGATCTCTGTAAAACTCTTAGAGGAAAATATAGGCGGAACACTCTGACATAAATCACGGTAATATATTTTTGGATCCATCTCTTAAAGGAAATAAAAGCAAAAATAAACAAATGGGATCTAATTAAACTTAAAAGTTTTTGCAAAGCAAAGGAAACGGACAAAATGAAAAGAAAACCTACTGAATGGGAAAAAATATTTGCAAATGATGACTGATAAAGGGTTAATATCCAAAATATATAAAAAGCTCATACAACTCAACATCAAAAGAACAAACAACCTGATTAAAAAATGGACAGAAGAACTGGATAGACATTTTTTTTAAAGAAGAAATGCAGATGGCCAACAGGCACACGAAAAAATGCTCAACTTCATGAATTATCAGGGAAATGCAAATCAAAACTGCAATGAGACATCATCTTATACAGTCCGAATGGCTATCATCAGAAAGAACACGAATACCAAATGTTGGCGAGCATGTGGAGAAAAGGGAACCCTCTTGCAGTGTTGGTGGGAATGTAAATGGGTACAGCCACTATGGAGAACAGTATGGAGGTTTCTCACCTTCCTAAATATCTGAGCTTTGAATCTTTTGACATCTTGTTACAGTCATCTACAGACACTGGTGCCCTACCCCTCAATCCCTGATTACTTTACCCGTTGGCTCAATGTCACTCTCTGTCACTTCAATGTTCCCATTCATCTTGCCCTTCAATTTCTCTATTTTTCTTACTGATGCTCATGAAGGAGAACTGCTGATGTAAAACCACTTCTGCCACCACTCGGCTGACTATGATCGTAACTAACGGTGATAACAACTTCCTCTATCTTAATTATGAGGGGCCCACTCCCCAACCATCACCCCTATCTTTCCACTCACTCCCTCTAGTATCTCTACTGTAAAAAAATTTTTGACAGCATCAGGACCTACAAAGCTAATGGTCCTCCAGTTTTGCAATTCCTTTCATCCTCTCTCATGTCCTCATTTCTTTTCTTACTGGTGTTAGAAAATAGTCATCTGCTGGCTCTTCTCATGCTTCCACAAACTCAGGACAAAAACTCTGACAAGTACAATCCTTCAAGTCGTGTAAATGCCTGACAATTAGCTTTCTTGATTGTAATGTAAGTGCCTGACATCAACCTTTTGATTGCTGAGGCATCCATTTCAAAGACATCCATCTCTAATAAACACATTGCCCCCTACACTGGATAAAGAGCCAGTGCGTCCCACCCATGAAGTTCCCCTTTTCAAAAGCCCTTGGTGACCTAGATAACTGAGCACTCGAGTGACCCAGCTTTTCCCTTACTGCACTTTAATTCCCACTTGTATGTTTTAAATTCAACAATAAAAAGTAAAACCGGGAAACCCTAGGCACCCCACCCTCGACCCCAACAAAGGCAGAACCCTAGGTTTACTCTCTCTCCCCACAACCTCGCTGTATGGCCCCTGGATGTGCTGGGTACCCTCCAGGACCTGTAAGAAGCAAATCTTGTTTTTCCAAAGTTCCCTGATGGTTGTTGCAGGGGTGTGTCTCGTAATCATAAGAACCGCAAGGGCTGGACTAGCCACAACATCACAACACTGCCTCTGGTCTGGGAAATGTCTGTGGGGACTCACGACATGTAATCTGGGCCCAGGTGAGCGCCTGAGATTCCTGGCAGATAGCATCACTGTGAATAGGCTGAGACCCACGCGACGCACTCCACCTGCATCTGTGCAGGTGAACGGGAGTGATGGGTCAACACCAAGCTGACTGAAACGACTTCATATCCCTGACTACTCACTTCATTGCACTGGGGCCATCCCGCTACATCTTCCTAATTCTTTCCTTTTCTTCCATTTCTAGACAACTGTTCAAAACCCTCTACCCACTCCTTAAATCTCCAACTCCTCCTCCCCCTGAGCTAATCATCTTGCTTTATGTTTCATTGGGAAAATGAGAGAAACCAGAAGAAAACCTCACAAGCCCCACCACCTGCACCGCCACCCACATGCCTTTCCTCTTCTTAACTCTGATCAACCAGTCCTTCTCTTCTCTAGGTCCACTCCTTTCATTTACCCCGGAAATGCATCTCCTCTCCCCATTCTGCAATCATTCCAGCAATTTCCTCCCCTCTTTTACATCCCACATGCTTTCTTTCCCTTCAGTATACAAGAGGCCACAATTTCGCCCATCTTAAGAAAATTAAACCTCCAACTCCCTCCAACTAACTTCTCCAAGTTCTGCCTATTCTCACTGATTCCAACACCACTTCTTCTCCCCCCATTCTCTCTTGCATCTGTTTCAATGAGGGTTTTTTTTTCATTTTTTTAAAAATGAAGTTAAAATTCATATAACCTAAAATTCACCACTTTAACCATTTAAAAGCACACAATTTGGTGGCTTTTATACATTCTCAGTGTCATGCAATTATCACCGTTATCTAATTCCAAAACATTTCCATCACTCCAAAATAAAACCCTGTACCCATGAGCAATCACTCCCATTCTCTCCCCCTCCTCAGCCTCTGGCAACCTCTGATCTGCTTTCTGATGACTTTGCCTATTCCGCACATTTTATAAAATGGATTCACACATTATATAGCTTCTTGTGTTTGACTTTTTTTTTTTTTGCGGTACGCGGGCCTCTCACTGTTGTGGCCTCTCCCGTTGCGGAGCACAGGCTCCGGACGCGCAGGCCCAGCGGCCATGGCCCACGGGCCCAGCCGCTCCGCGTGCATGTGGGATCTTCCCAGACCGGGGCACAAACCCATGTCCCCTGCATCGGCAGGCGGACTCTCAACCACTGCGCCACCAGGGAAGCCCTTGTGTTTGACTTTTTACTTCTCAGATGTTGTCAAGGTTTATTCATGTTGGTGTAACATATATCAGAACTCTATTCCTTTTTTTTTTTAACCCTTACCACTGCGCTGAAACTACATATATCAAAGTTGACCTCTCCATTGTTAACCTACAATAATATTTAATTTTTCCTTCCCAACATACCTGACATATCAGTAATACTGATATAGTTGATCACTCCCTTTTACTTGAAATGTTTTCTTCACTGGATCCTGGTACATAATTTTCTCCTGGTTTTCGTCTTAAATGACTAGCGTTTATTCTCGTCTCCTTGGCCGGTTTTCCCTCATCTCGTCGATGTGACACAAGGTGACATTAGCCTTGGATCTCGTCTCTTCTCACAATCTTGTTAATATCACCTAGTCTCCTGCCTTTAAAACATTTCCAATGCCAATAACTCATAAAACTATAACTTAGGTCCAGACCTTTCACTGGACTCTGACAAATCCTGTTCCCGACTTGGCCACTTCACTTGGATAACCAACATGCATCTCAAAAGAAATATGTCTGGAACTAGGCGTATTTTCTGATTTTCTCAGCCCAAACTTTCTCCTCCCACATTTTTCTCATCTCAGTCCATGACAACTCCATCCTTCTAGTTCAGGTAAAAAGAGTAGGGTCATGTATGATACATCTCTTACTTTCATCAGACATGCCATCCATCAGCAATCTTTGCTTGATCTATAAAACACATCCGGAACCTCACTACATCGAGGTACTCACTACTGCTACCAATTCTCAGTTAAGGGAACATCATTCTTTCTGGATTATAGATAAAACTTCTTACTTTGCCTCCTTGTCGCTGCCCTTGCCCCATTATTATCTTTCAATATCCTCAAACTAAAACAAAATTAAACTACACATCTGGGAAATCCACATTTTTTCGGTAATGAAATATCACACGTTTAAATAAAACTGAGATAACCAAGTATTTTGTTTGATCTGAATGAAAATATAACTTACTAAAATTTGTGTCATATAGCTAAAACAGTACTTAGAAGGAAATTAGTAATTATAAAAGTTTTCATTAGGAATGAAAAATGATTGACCTCAAATCCTATAATTTAACTCTCCATTTACAGAAAGAAGGACAAGAAGAACATATTAAAGCTAAATCAAGCAGCAAGTCAGATCATGTCTCCTCTGCTCAAAATCATCACACGGGCTTCTATCCTACACGAAATGCATGCAAAAGTCCTTTCCATGATCCTCCTCTTACAAACCAGGCTTACGCTTACTTCAGAACCTTCACCTTGACACGTGGCTTCCTTCCAATATACACATGGCTTGATCTCTCAACTTTTTTTTTTTTTTTTGCTCAGAAAATATGTTCTTCACGTGACCATGCCTGACCACTCTATTTAAAACTTATCTCCCCCTTGCCTGTGGCACCCTTATCTCAGTTTTCTGGTTTATTGTACCCACAGCACATAACACCACTTGACATAAAGTACATTTTTCTATTTACTTGCTTAGCTTCTTTCTCTTTATGACTAAAATATAAATTCCATAAACTCAGGGATTACCATTTGTTTTTTCACTGCCTCTCCCTCATGTCTAGAAAAATTCTTGACATAACATAGATGTTCAATATATACTTGTTTAATGAATGAATGAATAAGTGACCTAAGACCAATTCAATGAAATCTTTTACAACAGCACAGACTCTATATAAATTGTTCACATTTGTATTGGAAATAAAATTGAAGCGATTGGTTGTGCAAATGATTTACAAATAACATCCATAATCTGGTTTCTCATAATGGAAGCTAACAATGATGAATATGCAAAGCTTCTTGAACATAAGATCCACTGAAAATAAAACTGCATATGCAATTAAGGGAGTGTGGGCAATAAATGAAACTAAGATTGCACAATAACAATTACCATGAAACAATTAAAACTGTAATTTTTGTAGATTTGTATAATAGCTACAAATCTTCAGCCCCTGGAGGTGCATAATTAAATGTTTGCCATTGTTCAATTAAATGTTGTATATTATCTTTAATTTTTCACTATTTATACAATAACCGCAAAAGTACTGTAAATAAAAATAGCAAAATAGTCAATTATAAACTGCATGGAATTTAAAATTCAGCTTGTATCAGTTGCTATTAAATATCTTCCACCAATATCAACCACTTCTACTACCTTTAGTCCCCCAAATTGGAATTTGCAAGCACAAAAACAATGATATGATGGGGGTTAATAAGTTGTCAATCAACTAATCTCCTGGACAGCTTTTTATTTTAGTGCATTCTATTTCAGAGCTCAAAGCTATTTAAAGATGTCATTTAGCTATTTAAATAGCTCAAAGCTATTTAATATATTCATATTCATTTTCTCTCCCTCCCCACACCCTCTTTCATTTTTATATTGCACCACAATCCAGCAGTAGAAAATTACGTTTGGCATTTTAAAATTCTTCATCAATGATGTACAATCGGCAGGATGAAGCTTTGCCAACAATTTCAAAGTCTCTATACCAATGAAGACACATGTGTAGAGCCTGCCATCCTTCAAGTCTTATCTTGCACAAACAGGTTATGTGAAATTGGCCACATAACTCAGATGGAAGAGAATGAAGTCCAAGCCTCAAGGCCATTGCAGCAAAAGTTATAACTGACATCCACTTTTGACTCCAGGGGCTTTTGACAATTTCTTTATCAGTTTTCTTAAAACATCAATGAATTTCAGTGAATAGTCATTAGATCTTAAAAGGTAGCTAGAAGTTAATAAGATAAAAAAGGTAACTAGTTAAATAATGCTTATTTAACTGGATAATATATAAGCATTATTCAGGTTCTCATTAAGGAATAATTTGTGTATTTGGAATGTTTTAAAATGAGACTAAGGCAAAGTCCTGGCAAACCAACCTAAAAATATTCACAGAATATTCATGATATTTGATTATGAGCCCTAACATGCAATCTTTATAAAAATATACAGTAATTTGCTCAAGAAGCAATGTTATTTAAGAATCAGTGATTAAGCACATTCTTATTTAGTCACAGTCACAAACCTGGGTCTTTTTAGACTTTGATAAAGTCTAAACAGGTCTTCTTTCAATAAATGTACAGTGAATACTTGTATCTTGGGAAGGGCAGTAATTAGAAAGATACTGTTTGAAAGTGTGGGAATACTCTAAAAGATTTCTTTAATATTATAAAAAGAATTTAGTTTTATTTTTCATCTTGAAAATATTCAGAAACCACGAAAATACCTGTATCTAGCGCTTTTATAAAGAGAGCTGTATTTCTATAGAAAAGAGTAAGTAGAGAGAATCAGTTATGTTTCTTCCCTAAAGATAATACTACACTTAATAATCTATATGGTGGATTACTCATCATCAGAATTTTTCCAATTGTAAACTATTTCCAATTGTAAACTATTTCTTTTTTAAAAATTATATACAGTAAAATTGTACTTTTGGGTATTTATTTCCATGACATTCGACAAACATAGAGCCATGATCTGCAAATCCATCAATATTTCATTTATTCAGTCAGGGTTGTCCCTAGTTGTTTAGTACCTTGCTCTTATGGGCTGAACTGTGCCCGCCACTCCCAATTCATATGTTGAAGTCCAAACCCTCAGCACCTCAGAATGTGACCATATTTGGAGGTATACAGAGGTAATTAAGGTAAAATGAGGTCATATTGGTGGGTTCTAATCCAATATGATTGGTGTCCTTATAAGAAGAGGCATTTAGGACATCGACACACACAGAGAGAAGACTGTGAAGATCCAGAGAGAAGACAGTCATCCACAGGCAAGGAAAGAAGACTCCAAAGAAAGCAAACTTGGTGACACCTTGACCTTGGACTTGCAGCCTCCAGAATCACGAGAAAATGAATTTCTGTTGCTTAAGCCACCCAGTCTGTGGTATGTTTTTATGGTGGTCTTAGAAAACATGCACTGACCCTGGGGTGATTAGGGCAGGTACATAGTGACCCAGAGTGTGAAAGCCTAAAGTGGCTGGGGTGGGTGCTCTGGATTGGTCGGTTTGCATTTGAAACATACACTGTAAGGTAAGCTGTTTTACCGTCTCTAGGAATTGGCTCACCCTGGAAGAGACAGTCCCTCCAGGGTCAGCAAGACCCCAGACATCAAAGCATCAGAACATAGAAAATAAAAACACAGTAATAGAATTGCTCCCTACTCTCAAAACAAACAAAAAAAATTAGAACAAATTTTTGAAAGCACACTGGTTTGAAGAAATAAGAAAATAAAGAAGTCTTGTCAGAAAACCTATATATCTTAGAACCATTTTTATAACCACAATAACCCCCAAAAGACATATTACAGCATTCACTTCCAAGCAGTATTCATTTCCAAGTACTATATTTCGGCTATAAAATGACAAAAACACTATGTTTCTACTAAAATATGGCAAATGCTTGGCCCAGATTAATTCATCCCAGATAAAAAATCACATTATATAGTTTGAAGACATATCTTTATTTTTGATACTAAAACAAAAACCTAAAAATAATATAATATTTCTTAGCATAAGTGTAAGTACTGCTTTAAACATATTCCCATGATATTTTATTTAAACCTGATTTTTATAGAATGGTGCTGTAGCTTAAAAGAAAGAAGAAGAATTCACACAAAATCCCAAATACTTGATGTTTAGATAATTGCACATATTCTTTATTCAATCAATTATTTATTAAGTACTTGCTCTGCACTCGGGATCCACAAATGAGTAAGACACTACTAACTTTGCCCTCAAGAAACTCAGCATTTAGTTGTAGAGATAAATTAATACACTGTGTGTGTGTGTGTGTGTGTGTGTGTGTGTGTTTGTACAGGGAGTGGGAGTGGGGGGGGATTTTCTGTAAGAGAAGGCTTCTCAGAAAAGAGACATTGACTCAGTCTGGAAGGATATCTAGTAGCAGAACAGGCCAAAAATTTTTTTCATGAAATAAGAAGAGGGAGCAAGGTTTGAAAAGATACCCAAGAATGAGATAACACTGTGTTGCTGGATTCACAGGTAGTTCTTTTTGGCCAGAATATGGGAATTCTTGGGGAAATTAAGAAGGAAGAAGTTGGGCTGGTGCCTAAGAGCAGGATCCTGGTGAGCTTATGTCATGACAAAAAAATTTCAATTCCATTCTGAAGGCAATGAGACTTACTGATGGATTTAAACAAAATAGAGATTGGTCACATTTGGATGTTAGAAAGTACAATCTGGTGGATAGCAGGGAGTAGTGAACAGGGGAGTGAAATAGACTGAAACCAGAATTTTTAACAATGCAAGAGAAAAAAAATGGGGCAAACAAAATCAGAGTTGGATAAATAATAATGAATAAATAAGTGGAGACAATTTGAGAAATATAAGGACATTCCCTCAATAACGTTTTTAACCAAATTAATGTGGAGATGAGAAAAGGAAAAAAGGATTTAAGGACAACTCCTTGGCTCCTGAGTGAGACCAAACAGATGCCAACAACTAAAACAGGGGACATGGGAGAAGGAACAGAATTTGAAAGAAGATTGGAATTTAATTCTAAACATACTGATGTTGAATTTCTGTAGCAAATATATTTGCGCCCTCGGCTTATAAACCTGTTCCCCTTGCCTGCCTTTATTACAGAGGCCACATCTAAATCTTCAGTTTTCTTAGTCTCCCTAGCAACTAAGGTTGTCTGCCTGAACATCACCTAGCCGATGAATGACACGTCCGAAACTACGTCACTTCCCGTTCCTTCCTTCTTCCTGCCCTGAATGTGAGAGGTTATTCTATGAGCATAAGATGACAAGCATGAGGGAAATACAAAGGAAATCTGTTAGTCCTTGAATTTAGCAGTATCAGAGTTGCAGAACCTATGCCATGACTGTCTATATCCTCTATTAAGTCATCTAAGCAATCTTTTCTGCTTTCTTGCTTCCAAATGCATACCTAACCCTATTGTCCATTGGAGTAGGATTTTCTGATGGAAACGTCCAGAAGATGTTAGGTTGTATCTGCCTGCTTCCCCTACCTTGACTGTCACCACCAGGACCGCATGAGACTGAAACCACAGACTCTAGTCATCCAGAACCCTGCTCCAGGGCAGTCACTGCCAAGTGCAATAATCAACACGAGACTAGGTCTTGTGGATCCCAAAAGGTTAGTTCTGTTCTTAAACCTAGGATTGCCTGACTTCACAAAAATTTCCTGAGAACATTACTTTAAATGTAGGCTCCATCCTCAGTGATTCCCATCTATCAGGTCTGGAGTGAATCCCAGAATCTATCGCTCTTCTACGTGATTCTGATGGTTAACTAGGTGCAGTCTAACCTGAGAGTGCCTGAACTTGACTGCAGAGTCTCATTTGAAAATTTAATGCTACTTAACTTTACCACCTCTCACATTCTCACCATTTACAAAACAGAAGTCCATCCAAGTGCCAGTCCTATCCCATAATGCTTTATCCTTTTTCTCCATTATTCATCCTCACGCTGCTGTGTTTTCCTCCTTCTATTTGAAAAACAGAAAACAAAACCCCTGCACTCTCACCTTCAAAGAGTCAAAGTACACTCTGTGACCTTACCTGAGTCCTGGCTTTCCCCAAAAAGAGACCACTTCCTTTGTAGCTTTCCCAAGGGGAGACCTTCTTTTCCAACGCCCCATAAAACAAAAGGCCTAAAATTAAAATTGTCATCCTTCTAAATCCCCAATGTTGCTTCTATACAATGATTCATTCTTCCATGTTGTAAACACATCTTGGCCCATGACATCCAACTTATAGCCCTGTGTCATCCATGCAGGAGATCTGATGTCCATATTCACTAAAGACTTCAGTCTTGGATTTCAAAGTCTTCTTCTCTAGGCCTTTTCCTTGTAAACTTGTATAACTTCAATATCCATGTAAAAGGCCTGCCCAATAATTTAGCTTTAAAGTTCATGTCTCATCTTCAGTAAACTTTATTTCTACACCAACTCTATCTAGAACTATTCTTAGAAATTGTAGACTCCAATATTTTTTCTATGTGACCACAACTTCTCCTTGAATGTCCAACTTTCTGATGCTCTCACTCCCACTACTATTGCTTTTTTAAAAAAAATTCTATAGTGATTTTAAGGAGTTCTTTTAAGTGCTTACTAAAAATCTGGCATTCGTCTTCTGAGTAATTATTATAGCCCATCTACACCAGCCTCTGTCCCAGTGTATGGATCATGGGTAATTAGGGAAATGGCTTTGGTTCCCAGAGCCAAAGATGAAGAGTAAGTTCATGTTTGAAATGATAGCAGAGTCCTATTACAAGCGATCTCAAGTCCCAAGCACAGCCCAAGCATTCTCCTGTGTAAATCTGTAATGTAAACAAAGTTTCAAGGGCAACAGCCAGTTCCTAACTTCCTGATGGTTCAGAAAGTCCAGCCAATAGCTGATTTCACTGCTTTATTCTCCTTTGAGGGTGATCAGCCAGACTGGGCAATAAATAGAACTATTAGGGATCATTTTGTTTGGCAGACCTCAATTTCTGCAGCAACTATAAAACTGAGAATATATAAAGACCCTGCTGAAGTGATCAGGGTCAGGGACTAGGTGTCTCATTAAAACTCAAGCATAAGCAGGCTGTGCTCTGGCCTCAGGAACGACCATGCACAGTAAGAGAAGAGGAATTATTAGGGGACATTTGAATGGCAAATCATACTTTGTCTGGAGTTAACAATGTAGTCTACACTGGTATATTGATTCTCTTCTGATAAATCTAATAAATATTATCTTCTTTTAGTGAAAAGGCACTGATGTTTATACTTAAATTATTTACTTCTAGGAATGGGTGGAGGTTATAGTCTGTTCCTTTAAAGTTCTCCATTTCAATTTACCTATGTTTCAATTTATCCTATCATGATTTCTTACTAACCTATACTGAGAACTGACAGTACAAAGATGAAAGAGATCTTTATGTGTTCCAGTGTTTAGAAGGTGCTGTCATCAGCTCCTGTAAAACCTTATCTTGGTTTGAGTGGCAAAAGACACATACCTGTAAGCTCTTATCATAACAGCAGGAGTGCTTTTTAAACATCAAAGCGCAATACCCGTTATCAAGTTTCCTTGATTTCTCTTAGGGAGACCAATCCATCTCTTCTGTTACTGGAATATTTTTTACCACGACTACCATATCTTTGTACAAAATTAGAACTGGGAATCCTCTCTACAAAATAGCTATCTTTATTCTACTATATCATAATAAAATTTCAAAAGGAAAAATATCTATCAAATATCTATAATACATATCTGAATATGTATAGTTATTGCTTATTAGACTAAGTTAATTTTATCATTACCAATTTATATTTTAAACATTGAACATTTCTATTGAGAACAATGTGACTGGTGAATTGAATATTATACAGTTAATATAATCAAGGGACCGCTATGGATGACTTTTTAGATCTGTGTGGTTTATTGATCTAGTTGTTTCAGTCTAAATAGAAAATAGATTATAATTAATATATTTCTCTATTTGTGTCTTTCAGTGGCATAGTCAAATTGATTCTCCAAGAAGATAATTTCAAGTCTATGGAGGCCAGTTTTCTCCCGATCTCCTAGAAGGCATAGAGTTCGCTGAGTAAGATTTAACTAAACAGTGTAAACATGGCTACAAGGTTCCAAATCTGAGACTAAATTACACCCTTCAGCTCTTCATAGCCTCAGCAGTGAAAAATACCCTGCCTTCACCTCTAGCACAAATCTAGTCATTGTTACACAGTGTATTAGAACAATGGGAAATAGCTCACTCTAAAGCATTAAGTAAAAATAAAGAGCAGATCAAAGTCATTATACAATAGTTAAACTGCACTGCATTTATTATACAATAAGGATCAAAATAAGGAAAAGTTCTTACCATTTGCAGGCAAGCAGCCTGAGCTGAAGGATATATCATCAATAGCTATGACTTCATCCTGTTCATGAGTTGAAATCATCTGGCCTTCAAAAACAACCTGGATAAGAAAAATGAAATAAAATAAAAACAAAGAGCAAGGAACATGATTACCTGACAGTCTTATAGCACAGAGCCTACAAATAAGAAACATGTCACTTCCTAGAAGCACTTGGGTGACCATACCAATTCCAAGTGGAAAGAGATCTAAACGTACATTTTGAAGAACAAGAAAATGTACAGTCATCTCTATCCCACATGTCTAGGTTAGGTAACATGTTTGTGAAATGAAGCAACAGTCACCTGGTTTCTGCCCCATATCATCTCCTAAGTTTGGTTCCTATGCATTCATACTATTTAGTATTTACCAGTTCTTGGACCCATGCTCCATCTTGAACTCTTGATTCTTGGCATTTTTCATCTGTGCTTCACTTCCACCTCTGGTTCTCTGAATTTTACTCACAGTCCTGCCTTGGATGTCCTTGTGGTATCCTCCTGCACATTTTCTGCCATTATCTAGACGCAGCTTGGGACACTGACTGGAAATCATTGTTCAGCGACTTATTGTTAAAATGACTGAATGTTATATTGTGATGTGAAGCCAGCCCAGTCTCCACCAGGAAATTCTCTGGTATAATGAATCTGAGAAACTTGGAAAGATCAAGTAATCCTAATTACTTAAATCAATAGAAAATTGGTGTGTTGGTGGAAAGTATTATCCCACTTTCACTAATGAATACCAATGATGTGTGAGGCTTAATTCATGGATGCATTAAACTTGTGTGCACTGCTCAGCCTTGTTCATAATATAAACATTTTATTATGCCGAAACATCACACTGCTTCTTAGCTTAACAGATGGTCTGCATTTTTCTGTGCTGCATTCTCTTTTGTTTCTGTACAAGATGTACTAATACATTTCTTTTGAACCAGACGCTATCTACTAGTCTATTAAAAATATAAGAAACATCCATAATGTGTCCAGCAAACCATCAATATATAGCCCTCAGAAAGTCATCTCCTCTTCACATAAAACAGAATAACCATGTGACTAATTATAAGTCAGGACCATGCTGGGAAAGGTCTATCAAATTTTGTTACATAGGGGTAGTTTCATATGAGGCCAATATAGCACAGTGACTAAAGTGTATATTTGGAACCAGACTCCTTAAATTCAGATCCCAGATATACCACTTCATAGCAAGAAGATCTTGGAGAAGGTGCTTAATATCTCTGTGCCTCAGTTTTCTTTGTAAAAAGGTACTGATAAAAATAATAAGTTATTACCTATATGATAAGGTTTATGTAAGGATTAATGAGTTATTACATGTACAATTGCACTTGGCCTATAGTTGGCATTAGTGTTAGCTATTATTATAACATAGTTATTAAAATATTTAAGCTATTGGATGAATAGTGTTTACCAATAAAAAAAAATCTATTCTCTACAGATTAACTTTATTCTTCTTGAAAGCTTTCTCACATAGATATATTCCCTAGTTCTTGCCAAATTAAGCATATACCTGTAGCAGCCACATTTAAAGAGAGAAGTGGAAATAAGTCTTAACTAATCTCCAGTCTCTTCTTTTTTCCTCTACACCCTTCCTGAAAACCCATTCATCCTCAGGGCTTTAACTGTCACCCAGGCTGATGACAAATTTACATCAGGAATGTCAACCTCTCTCTTGAGCGCTCCTCCCACATCTCCATAGCCATCTCCATAGCTGGATATTTTCACTCCGATGACATGAAGTCACTTCTGATTCATAACGTTCTTTCTCCTCAACTAGGACCTCTCCCCTGACACTCAAAACTTCAGAAAACTGCTCAAAACTTCAGTGCTCAAAACTCTAAAATGGTCTTTGGAATGACTTTTTCCTCCAGTCACATGTCCAATCAGTCAGGACCTATTAACACCCCCTCCTTTCCATCCCTGTTGCCATTTGTATATCTTCACACCTGATCTAATGAAGTAGATTTTAAATTACCTTCTTAACTTCAACCCTCTCCTCACCAGAGTTTGCAATATGTATTTATTCGATTCAACTGAAGAAATGTTAGTATGAAAATCGGCTGCCTTTTGAGACCACTGGCACAGAAAGAGGAAACGTTTTCCTTAGGTAAAGAACAATTTCTCTAACTGTAGGGAAATTACTAATGGACCTGTGAGGCTATGAAACAGAAGACCCACCAGGCACAATGAGATACACCAGTTAAACGTATTTAACAAAAAGATTTACCAGGGATTTTGGTTGGGATCCTGCAAAGAGGGATAGGTTGAATGAGTTAAAGAAAGTGGAACCCCATGATAATTTTCTACAAAGAGAGGCCCTATATTCAGAAGTTATGTTTGTAATATGGTAGTTATGTTTCTAAGAAAAGCAATTAACATTCTTTGTTTTCTCCAAAACTTTGGCAAACAAGGTTTTCCAAACATCCCCACCTCACTTTTCTGTGTTAGGTGAAATAAAGAAAAGAAAAGGGAATTTCCTGGTGGCCCAGTGGTTAGGACTCTGTGTTTCCACTGCAGGGGGCAAGGGTTTGATCCCTGGTCAGGAAACTAAGATCCCCCATGCCGCGGGGCATGGCCCAAAAAAACAAAGAATAGCAAAGTAGCAAAATAAAAGCAGATCACAACACAGATAATGGAGTTAGGAGTTTGGCAACATCACAAAAGTCAGGTATTGCCTGCACCAATGCAAAAATAAACATGAGACACAGAGACCTCTGGGACAACATTAAATGAACCAACATTCGAATTATAGGGGTTCAAGAAGAAGAACAGAAAAAGAAACGGACTGAAAAAAAATTTGAAGAGATTATAGTTGAAAATTCCCTAATATGGGTAAGAAAATAGTCAATCAAGTCCAGGAAGTGCAGAGAGTCCCATACAGAATAAATCCAAGGAGAAACACACCAAGATACATATTAATCAAACTATCAAAAAAATAATAAAAAGAAAAAGTATTAAAGGCAGCAAGGAAAAAGCAACAAATAACATACAAGGGAATCTCCATAAGGTTAACAGCTGATCTTCCAGCAGAAATTCTGCAAGCCAGAAGGGAGTGGCAGGACATATTTAAAGTGATGAAAGGGAAAAAACTACAACAAAGATTACTCTACCCAGCAAGGATCTCATTCAGATTCGATGGAGAAATCAAAAGCTTAATGACAAGCAAAAGCTAAGAGAATTCAGCACCACCATACCAGCTTTACAACAAATGCTAAAGGAACTTCTCAAGGCAGGAAACACAACAGAAGGACAAGACCTACAATAACTAACCCAAAATAATTAAGAAAATGGTAATAGGAACATACATATGGATAACTATGTTAAATGTAAATAGATTAAATGCTCCAACCAAAAGACATAAACTGGCTGAATGGATACAAAAACAAAACCTGTATATATGCGGTCGACAAGAGACCTACTTCAGACCTAGGACACATACAGACTGAAAGTGAGGAGTGGAGAAAGATATTCCATGCAAATGGAAATCAGAAGAAAGCTGGAGTAGCAATTCTCATATCAGACAAAATAGACTTTAAAATAAAGACTATTACAAGAGACAAAGAAGCACACACATAATGATCAAGGGACCAATCCAAGAAGAAGATATAACAATTGTAAATATTTATGCACCCAACATAGGAGCACCTCCATACATAAGGCAAATGCTAACAGCTATAAAAGGGGAAATTGACAGTAACACAATCGTAGTAGGGGACTTTAACACCACACTTTCACCAATGGACAGATAATCCAAAATGAAAATAAATAAGGAAACACAAGCTTTAAATGATACATTAAACAAGATGGACTTCATTGATATTTATAGGACATTCCATCCAAAAACAACAGAATACACTTTCTACTCAAGCGCTCATGGAACATTCTCCAGGACAGATCATATCTTAGGTCCCAAGTCAAGCCTTGGTAAATTTAAGAAAATTGAAACCGTATCAAATATCTTTTCCGACCACAACACTATGAGACTTGATATCAATTACAGGAAAAAATCTGTAAAAAAAAAAAAATACAAACACATGAAGGCTAAACAATACACTACTAAATAACCAAGAGATCACTGAAAAAATCAAAGAGGAAATCAAAGAATACCTACAGACAAATGACAATGAAAACACGATGATCCAAAACCTATGGGATACAGCAAAAGCAATTCTAAGAGCGAATTTTACAGCAATACAATCCTACCTCAAGAAACAAGAAACATCTCGAATAAACAATCTAAACTTACACCTAAAGCAGTTAGAGAAAGAAGAACAAAAAAACCTCAAAGGTAGCAGGAGGAAAGAAATCATAAAGAACAGATCAGAAATAAATGAAAAAGAAATGAAGGAAACAATAGAAAAGATCAGTAAAACTAAAAGATGGTTCTTTGAGAAGATAAACAAAATTGATAAACCATTAGCCAGACTCATCAAGAAAAAAAGGTAGAAGACTCAAATCAACAGAATTAGAAATGAAAAAGGAGAAGCAACAATTGACAATGCAGAAATACAAAGGATCATGAGAGATTACTACAACAATATGCCAATAAAATGGACAACCTGGAGGAAATGGACAAATTCTTAGAAAAGCACAACCTCCTGAGACTGAACCAGGAAGAAACAGAAAATATAAACAGAACAATCACAAACACTGAAATTGAAACTATGATTCAAAACCTTCCAACAAACAAAAGCCCGAGACCAAATGGTTTCACAGGTGAATTCTATCAAACATTTAGAGAAGAGCTTACACCTATTCTTCTCAAACTCTTCCAAAATACAGCAGAGGGAGGAACACGCCCCAACTCATTCTATGAGGCCGCCATCACCCTGATACCAAAACAAAGATGTCACAAAGATGTCAAAAAGAAAGACAATGATGTCACAAGGAAAGAAAACTACAGGCCAATAGCACTCATGAACATAGATGCAAAAATCCTCAACAAAATACTATGAAACAGAATCCAACAACACATTGAAAGGATCATACACAATGATCAAGTGGGGTTTATCCCAGGAATGCAAGGATTCTTCAATATATGCAAATCAATCAATGTGATACAAACAAACTGAAGGAGAAAAACCATATGATCATCTCAACAGATGAAAAAAAGCTTTCAACAAAATTCAACAATCATATGATAAAAACCTTACCCAAAGTAGTTATAGAGGGACCTTACCTCAACATAATAAAATCATATATGAAAAACCTAAAGCCAACTTCATTCGCAATGGTGAAAAACTCAAAGCATTTCCTCTAAGATAAGGAACAAGACAAGGTTGCCCACTCTCACCACTATTATTCAACATAGTTTTGGAAGTTTTAGCCACAGCCATCAGAGAAGAAAAAGAAATAAAAGGAATCCAAATAGGAAAAGAAGAAGTAAATCTGCCACTGTTTGCAAATGACATGATACTATACATAGAAAATCCTAAAGATGCTATCAGAAAACTACTAGAGCTACTCAATGAATTTGGTAAAGTAGTAGGATGCAAAATTAATGCACAGAAATCTCTTGCATTCCTATACACTAATGATGAAAAATCTGAAAGTGAAATTAAGGAAACACTCACATTTACCATTGCAATAAAAAGAACAAAATACTTAGGAATAAACCTACCTAAGGAGACAAAAGACCACTATGCAGAAAACTATAAGACAATGATGAAAGAAATTAAAGATTATACAAACAGATGGAGAGATATACCATGATCTTGGACTGGAAGAATCAACAGCGTGAAAATGACTATACTACCCAAAGCAATCTACCGATTCAATGCAATCCCTATCAAACTACCAATGGTATTTTTCATGGAACTAAGACAAAATATCTTAAAATTTGTATGGAAACACAAAAGATCCCAAATAGCCAAAGAAATCTTGAGAAAGAAAAACAGAGCTGGAGGAATCAGGCTCCTGGACTTCAGACTATGCTACACAGCTACAGTTATCAAGACAGTATGGTACTGGCACAAAAACAGAAATATAGATCAATGGAACAGGATACAAAGCCCACAGGTAAACCCATGCACATATGATTACCTTATTTGTGATAAAGGAGGCAAGAATATAAAATGGAGAAAAGGCAGCCTCTTTAATAACTGGTGCTGGGAAAACTGGACAGCTACACGTAAAAGAATGAAATTAGAACACTGCCTAACACCATACACAAAAATAAATTCAAAATGGATTAAAGACCTAAATGTAAGGCCAGACACTAGAAAACTCTTAGAGGAAAACATAGACAGACCAGTCTATGACATAAATCACTGCAAGATCCTTCTTGACCCACCTCCTAGAGAAATGGAAATAAAAACAAAAATGAACAAATGGGACCTAATTAAACGTAAAAGCTTTTGCACAGCAAAGGAAACCATAAACAAGACAAAAAGACAACCCTCAGAATGGGAGAAAATATTTGCAAATGAAGCAACTGACAAAGGATTAATCTCCAAAATATATAACCAGCTCATGCAGCTCAATATCTAAAAAACAATCCAGTCCAAAAATGGGCAGAAGACCTAAATAGACATTTCTCCAAAGAAGATATACAGACTGCCAACAAACACATGAAAGGACGCTCACCATCATTAATCATTAGAGAAATGCAAATCAAAACTACAATGAGATATCATCTCACACCAGTCAGAATGGGCATCATTAAAATATCTAGAAACAATAAATGCTGGAGAGGGTGTGGAGAAAAGGGAACCCTCTTGAACTGCTGGTGGGAATGTAAATTGATACAGCCACTATGGAGAACTGTATGGAAAGTCCTTTAAAAACTAAAAATAGAAATACCATATGACCCAGCAATCTCACTACTGGGCATATACCCTGAGAAAACCATAATTCAAAAAGAGGCATGTACCAAAAATGTTCATTGCAGCTCTATTTACAATAGCCAGGACATGGAAGCAACCTACGTGTCCATCAACTGATGAATGGATAAAGAAGATGTGGCACATATATACAATGGAATATTACTCAGCCATAAAAGAAATGAAATTGATTTATTTGTGGTGAGGTAGATGGACCTAGTGTCCATCATACAGAGTGAAGTAAGTCAGAAAAACAAATATTGTATGCTAATACATATATTTGGAATCTAAAAAAAAAAAAAATGGTTCTGAAGGGCCTAGGGGCAGGACAGGAATAAAGACGCAGACATAGAGAATGGACTTGAAGACACGGGGAGGGGGAAGGGTAAGCTGGGACGAAGTGAGAGAGTGGCATGGACATATATACACTACCAAATGTAAGATAGATAGCTAGTGCGAAGCAGCTGCATAGCACAGGGAGATCAGCTCGGTGCTTTGTGACCACCTACAGCAGTGGGATAGACAGGATGGGAGGGAGGAGATACAGGGATATATGTATATGTATAGCTGATTCACTTTGTTATAAAGCAGAAACTAACACACCACTGTAAAGCAATTATACTCCAATAAAGATGTTTTAAAAAATAATAAAATAAACAAACAACAAACATGAGACAAATTCCTTTCACATCAAACATTTTAAGAGAAGATGGCTTTTGAAGCGAAGCTTAGGGCTCAGAACACTTGATTTAAATCTTAGAGGAAACTTTCATGTAGGTGAATAATGGACATAAACTCACTTGGATGACACTAGTAACTACAAGAACAGAAACCCTGGTAGTTATATTTACTGTGTGAAAGTTTTCTTAATTAGTAGTACACATTCAATATTATTTCTCAAGTAAACACGTGAAACACAAAAAAGATGACAGTAACCTTTTCTCCATCATGTGTTCACACTGTAAGTATTCTTGAATTAAAAGATAAAATGTCTCTCATATTATGATTTTGAAAAGTTTGAGAGTAACATTAAGTTAATAGTTTATTATTAGTAGTAACATCTTTTGTTCATATTAATAAAGCCTATTGTTTCTGAATAGGAGAGTGGTGAGAACTCTCTGGCATTTCTAAATGGAATATCGAAGAAATAACAAGTAGATAGTAGCATATTAAAAATGCTTCAGTATCTTTTCAAAATTCAGGCACTGACTTCTCAAGAATCCAGACATTCAACTTGAAAACCATAGTCAGTGATATAATTAGTAACATAGTATTCATTCCTTCCTACCCATAAAACCAGTAGGTGAGCTCCCTTCAAGAGCCAGAAAAAAACATGGATGAGGGAATTTTTCACTTGAATTTGAGACTAAATTTTTGCTGTACATTTAGCCTATATTCTTTGCTTCTATGAATATTTGAAGAAAATACTAAAATTAATTGCTTATATCTGCGATTTTGAGAAATGTGATTGCAGTTAATCAGCACCACGCAATGCATAGTAATGTTTCATCTAACACAGCAGACAAAAGAATATTTAATGAGTCACATTAGATCTGACCAAATCTAGAGGGTGGAATTTTTTTTCTATATTTTATAAATCCTTATACTGCTTTAACATGATACAAAATTATCACGGCTCAGTGACTAAATGACTGAGATCTGAAATCAAACTATCCTATGTTCTAATTTTGTATGGGATTTGGTAGGTTATTTCATTCTCCAAAGCTCATAATACAAATGTGAACAGTGGGGTAAATTATAGTTCAGAGGACTGCCGTGAAGGGTCAGTAAGATAATATACATGAAGGACCAAATGCAGTGCTTTACACATAGTAAGTGATCAATCAGTGTTAGATGCTATTCCTTAAACATCTCCAGAAACTTTCTGAAATACTGCCATCTCTGTGGACTAAATGTGTAAACACCATTCCTTGTTTAATTCTCTCAGAAATTAACATATGACTCAGGTTTATTAAGAAATGGACCTAGTCCTTTCCAGATGAAGGTGGCAAAGCCCACACACAGGAGCCAGATCCAGAGGCTTTCTCAGAAACCCATGCTAAGCCAGGGTCCAGCTGGGATAAATCTACTATTTGGGTATTTCTAAAGGAAGCATAAACGGCTTTAAAGCTATCAGAAGGCAGAATGGAGGAGAAATTGCAAAACACAGAATAATTCTCGGAGGCCTGTAAATTGATGAGGCAGCAGATATTGCCTGGAGACGCTGATTACAAAATGGCCTCAAATACGCCTCTTGCTTAAGCTTTTTAGGAAAGAGCTACTACATGGTTGCAGACAATATTCCAAGCACAGCACATCTCTGTGGCCCAGCTCAACAAAAGTAAATGAACATCTGTTCACTTGCTGACAGGACAGAACTAAAACATACCTGCAATCTTAAAGACTGGTGTAGCCAAAAGATCCCAAGAGAGTCATAGGGTTTCCTAATTTTTTACAAAGCCTTTAAGGTAGAAGCACTGTTTTCATGTCAGCAATAAAGTATTTTGAGAAACAAATTAATATGCTACACCTGCATCTGCTTTGGTTGAAGATACTGCTGCATTTTCAAGTGTGCAGGTGGATAATCTCGCTGCCTCTGCTGAAGCTGAAATGCCCTGGAGATAATATATTTGGGAATTTGAAGTTTTACGTTTATCTACTACACGTATTTAATCATCAACACCCATAGTATGCTGCTTGGGAATGGACAGCTGAGAAAAGCAAAGGAGTTATTTTAAAAGGTTTAACCTACAAGCAGCAAGTTTCTCCTCTGCCCAGCATCAAATCTCCGTTGTGCTACTAACAAAGACCTTGACTAAAAGACAGAGAACGTTAAATATAAGAAGGCACAATGCGTGACAAAGACAGCTTAAGACTCTTTTACCATCCACTCTGTTTCAAAGTTGGAAAAGATGTATAAATACTGATAAAGTTTATACACAGACAAGAGTCCCATCTCAGTCCTTAAAGTTTATACAAGTATGCAGAGGGACTTTAGCAAGCTCCTCCTTCAGCATCGAGTCAGTGTGACTCAGTCCCTTCAAAGGCACCCTTGGCTCTGTTTTGTTGCTCTTGTTGTTACTGAAAAAAGAGAGACACACAGGGATGTAAAACAAAATCATAAGAAATAAACTAGAAACTTCTCTATAGTAATTAATGACACCTGAACATCCACAACAAACTGGATGCATTATTGGTGGCTGGCATTCTCATTCTGCACAGCACTCGCCACTAAAGGCAGGGACACAGGGTGTCTCAGCCCCATGCCTGATCAATCCCTCACAGGAGGACTTAAATGCCCGATGGCTTAAAATACCACCTCCCACCCCCATATACACCAATAATATTGGATTTCAAGAGAGTACAATGCCTCAAATGACAGAATTATGTTTCCCACTACACAGTTCTGTTCTCCTTAAGTCCTATCATCTAGGAGTCACTTAACTGCCTACTAAGTGATTTTCTTTCATCTTCTTTGGAACCCCATTTAGTTTTACAAAACCCTGAAAATTCCAAACTTCAGTGATTTTATGACAGATCAATTAAGAAAATGTGCCATTCTTATAGTTTATAACTCAATTTTTATAATAGAGGTCCTGCTCATTCTCCCATCTTCCCTCTGTGCCACTCAAAATTCAATCCGATTCAATCTCTATATTCAGGCAAGTGCTAAATCCATCAAATATCAAATGATTTTCTATTCCGTATCAAAATTATAAAATATTATACTATTCTAATAATAGATGCTAAAAGAAACCTACTTGGGTTAATTTGGCTCATGAACCAGGTTTAAAAAGCAAATTTGGAGAGATAGCTTCAAGATGGCAGAGGAGTAGGACATGGAGATCACCTACCTCCCCACAAATACATCAAAAATACATCTACACAAGGAACAGAACACGTACTGAACGCTGGCAGAAGACCTCAGGCTCCCAAAAGGCAAGAAACTCCCTACGTAGCTGGGTAGGGCAAAAGAAAAATGAAAAGAACAGAGACAAAAGAACAGA
This sequence comes from Grampus griseus, assembly GCF_964374135.1. Lineage (NCBI taxonomy): Eukaryota > Metazoa > Chordata > Mammalia > Artiodactyla > Delphinidae > Grampus > Grampus griseus. The sequence goes on along the minus strand of NC_139018.1, from coordinate 161,180,115 downwards.
GATGGGACCTGCATCTCTGGGAGGGAGCTGGGAAGGAAGAAAAGTTTCCACACACTAGGAAGCCCCTTCACTGGAGGAGATGAGGGTTGGGCAGCAGGAAATCTTCGGAGCCATGGAGGAGAGCACAGCAACAGGTGTGCAGAGGGCAAAGTGAAGACATTCTCGCACAGAGGATCACTGCTGACCGGCACTCACCAGCCTGAGGGGCTTCTCTGCTCACCCACCGGGGCAGGCGGGGGCTGGGAGCTGAGGCTCGGGCTTCGGAGATCAGATTCCAGGAAGAGGACTGGGGTTGGCTGCGAGAACACAGCCGGAAGGGAGCTAGTGTGCCACAGCTACCCGGGAGGTAGTCCAAGACTACCTACCCGGGAGGCAGTCCAAGAAAAGTCTGGACCTGCCTAAGGTGCAAGAGACCATTGTTCCAGGGTGTGCGAGGAGAGGGGATTCAGAGCACCGCCTAAATGAGCTCCAGAGATGGGAACGAGTCACAGCTATCAGCACGGACACCAGAGACAGACATGAAATGCTAAGGCTACTGCTGCAGCCACCAAGAAGCCTGTGTGCGAGCACAGGTCACTATCCACACCTCCCCTCCCGGGAGGCTGTGCAGCCTGCCACTGCCAAGGTCCCGTGATCCAGGTACAACTTCCCCACGAGGACACACAGCACGCCTCAGACTATTGCAACATCACGCCAGTCTCTGCCACCACAGGCTCGCCCTGCATTCCATACCACTCCCTCCCCCTGGCCTGAGTGAACCAGAGCCCCCGAATCAGCTGCTATTTTAACCCCGTAATGTCTGGGTGGGAACAGAAGCCCTCAGGTGACCTACACAAAGAGGCGGGGCCAGATCCAAAGCTGAACCCCAGGAGCTGTGCGAACAAAGAAGAGAAAGAGAAATCTCTCTGTGCAGCCTCAGGAGCAGAGGATTAAAGCTCCACAATCAAACTGAAGTACCTACATCTGTGGAATCACTGAATAGACAATGAATCACCCCAAAATTGAGCTGATGGGCTTTGGGAGAAACTGTTGACTTGGGGTTTGCTTTCTGCATCTAATTGTTTCTGGTTTTATGTTCATCTTAGTTTAGTATTTAGAGTTTATTATCACTGGTATGTTTATTGATTTGGTTGCTCTCTTTTCATATATATGTATTTTTCCATTTTTCCCCTTTTGTGAGTGTGTATGTGGATGCTTCTTTGTGTGATTTTGTCTGTATAGTTTTGCTTTTACCATTTGTCCTGGGGATGTGTCTGTCCACTTTTTTGTTTTTTTTGTTTTTTTAGTATAGTTTTTAGCGCTTCTTATCATTGGTGGATTTGTTTTTAGTTTCGTTGCTCTCTTCTTTCTTTTTATTTCTTTTAAATTTTTATTTTTTAATAATATATTTTTTATATTTTATTTTAATAACTCTATTTTATTTTATTTTTCTTCCTTTCTTCCTTTCTTTCTTTTTCTCCCTTTTCTCCTGAGCTGTGTGGCTGACAGGGCCTTGGTGCTCCGGCTGGGGGTCAGGCCAGAGCCTCTCAGGTGGGAGAGCCAACTTCAGGACACTGGTCCACCAGAGACCTCCCGGCCACACGTAATATCAAATGACAAAAGCTCTCTCAGAGATCTCTGTCTCAATGTGAAAACCCAGCTCCACTCAACGACCAGCAAGTTACAGTGCTGGACAACCTATGCCAAATAACGAGCAAGACAGGAACACAAACACACCGATTAGCAGAGAGGCTGCCTAAAATCATAATAAGTTCACAGACACCCCAAAACACACCACCAGACGTGGACCTGCCCACCAGAAAGACAAGATCCAGCCTCATCCATCAGAACACAGGCACCAGTCCCCTCCCTCAGGAAGCCTACAAAACCCACTGAACCAACATTACCCACTGGAGGAAGGCACCAAAAACAACAGGAAAAACGAACCTGCAGCCTGCAAAAAGAAGATCCCAAACACAGTAAGTTAAGCAAAATGAGAAGACAGAGAACTACACAGCACATGAAGAAGCAAGGTAAAAACCCACCAGACAAAACAAATGAAGAGGAAATAGGTAGTCTAAATGAAAAACAATTCAGAGTAATGACAGTAAAGGTGATCTAAATCTTGGAAATAGATTGGAGAAAATAAAAGAAACGTTTAACAAGGACCTAGAAGAACTAAAGAGCAAACAAACAATGGTGAACAACACAATAAATGAAATTAAAAATTCTCTAGAAGAAATCAATAGCAAAATAACTGAGGCAGAAGAACAGATAAGTGACATGGAAGATAAAATAGTGGAAATAACTAGCACAGAGCAGAATAAAGAAAAAAGAATTAAAAGAATTGAGGACAGCCTCAGAGACCTCTGGGACAACACTAAATGCACCAACATTTGAATTATAGGGGTCCCAGAAGAAGAACGAAGGGACTGAGAAGATATTTGAAGAGATTATAGTTGAAAACTTCCCTAGCATGGGTAAGGATTGTCAATCAAGTCGAGGAAGCACAGAGAGTCCCATACAGGATAAATCCAAAGAGAAACATGCCAAGACACATATTAATCAAATTACCAAAAACTAACTACAAGGAAAAAATATTAAAAGCACTAAACTAAAAGCAACAAATAACATACAAGGGAATCCCATGAGGGTAACAGCTGATCTTTCAGCAGAAACTCTGCAAGCCAGAGGGGAGTGGCACGACATATTTAAAGTGATGAAAGAGAAAAATCTACAACAAAGATTACTCTACCCAGCAAGGATCTCATTCAGATTCGATGGAGAAATCAACAGCTTAAAGACAAGCAAAAGCTAAGAGAATTCAGCACCACCATACCAGCTTTACAACAAATACTAAAGGAACTTCTCAAGGCAGAAAACACAACAGAAGGACAAGACCTACAATAACTAACCCAAAATAATTAAGAAAATGGTAATAGGAACATACATATCGATAACTACCTTAAATTTAAATGGATTAAATGCTCCAACCAAAAGACATAGACTGGCTGAATAGATACAAAAACAAAACCTGTATATATGCGGTCTACAAGGGACTGACTTCGGACCTAGGACACATACAGACTGAAAGTGAGGGGTGGAGAAAGATAGTCCATGCAAATGGAAATCAGAAGAAAGCTGGAGTAGCAATTCTCATATCAGACAAAATAGACTTTAAAATAAAGACTATTACAAGAGACAAGCACACAATATAATGATCAAGGGATCAATCCAAGTAGAAGATATAACAATTGTAAATATTTATGCACCCAACATAGGAGCACCTCAATACACAGGGCAAATGCTAACAGCCATAAAAGGGGAAATCAACAGTAACACAATCGTAGTAGGGGACTTTAACACCTCATTTACACCAATGGACAGAATGTCCAAAATGAAAATAAATAAGGAAAGAGAAGCTATAAATGACACAATAGAACAGATAGATTTAATTGGTATTTATAGGACACTCCAGCCAGAAAAAGCAGATTACACTTTCTTCTCAAGTGCACACGGATCATTCTCCAGTATAGATCACATCTTGGGTCACAAATCAAGCCTCAGTAAGCTTAAGAAAACTGAAATCATATCAAGCATCTTTTCTGACCACAACACTATGAGATTAGAAATGAATTACAGGGAAAAAAAAGTAAAAAACACAAACACGTGGAGGCTCAACAATACGTTACTAAATAACCAAGAGATCACTGAAGAAATCAAAGAGGAAATCAAAAAATACCTAGAGACAAATGACAATGAAAACACAATGATCCAAAACCTATGGGATGCAGCAAAAGCAGTTCTAAGAGAGAAGTTTATAGCTATACAAGCCTACCTCAAGAAACAAAAAAAAATCTCAAACAATCTAACCTTACACCTAAAGGAACTAGAGAAAGAAGAACAAACAAAACCCAAAGTTAGCAGAAGGGAAGAAATCAAGATGAGAGCAGAAATAAATGAAATAGAAACAAAGAAAACAATAGCAGAGATCAATAAAACTAAAAGCTGGTTCTTTGAGAAGATAAAGAAAATTGATAAACCATTAGCCAGACTCATCAAGAAAAAGAGGGAGAGGACTCAAATCAATAAAATTAGAAATGAAAAAGGAGAAGTTACAACAGACACCACAGAAATACAAAGCATCCTAAGAGACTACTACAAGCAACTCTATGCCAATAGAATGGACAACCTGGAAGAAATGGACAACTTCTTAGAAAGGTATAACCTTCCAAGACTGAAGCAGGAAGAAACAGAAAATATGAACAGACCAATCACAAGTAATGAAATTGAAACTGTGATTAAAAATCTTCCAACAAACAAAAATCCAGGACCAGATGGCTTCACAGGTGACTTCTATCAAACATTCAGAGAAGAGTTAACACCCATCCTTTTCAAACTCTTCTAAGAAATTACAGAGGAAGGAACACTCCCAAACTCATTCTATGAGGCCACCATCACCCTGATACCAAAACCAGACAAAGATACTACAAAAAAAGAAAATTACCAACCAATATCACTGATGAATATAGATGCAAAATACCTCAAAAAAAATACTAGCAAACAGAATCCAAAAACACATTAAAAGGATCATACACCACAATCAAATGGGATTTATCCCAGGGATGCAAGGATTCTTCAATATATCCAAATCAATCAATGTGATACACCATATTAACAAACTGAAGAATAAAAACCATATGATCATCTCAATAGATGCAGAAAAATCTTCTGACAAAATTCAACACCTATTTATGATAAAAACACTCCAGAAAGTGGGCATAGAGGGAAGCTACCTCAACATAATAAAGGCCATATATGACAAAACGACAGCAAACATCATTCTCAATGGTGAAAAACAGAAAGAATTTCCTCTAAGATCAGGAACAAGACAAGGATGTCCACTCTCACCACTATTATTCAACATAGTTTTGGAAGTCCTAGCCATGGCAATCAGAGAAGAAATAAAAGAAATACAAATTGGAAAAGAAGAAGTAAAACTGTCACTGTTTGTAGATGCCATGATACCATACATAGAGAATCCTAAAAATGCCACCAGAAAACTACTAGAGCTAATCAATGTATTTGGTAAAGTTGCAGGATACAAAATTAACGCCAGAAATCTCTTGCATTCCTATACACTAATGATGAAAAATCTGAAAGAGAAATTATGGAAACACTCCCATTTACCATTGCAACAAAAAGAATAAAATACCTAGGAATAAACCTACCTAGGGAGACAAAAGACCTGTATGCAGAAAACTGTAAGACACTGATGAAAGAAATTAAAGATGATACCAACAGATGGAGAGATATACCATGTTCTTGGATTGGAAGAATCAATATTGTGAAAATGACTATACTACCCAAAGCAATTTATGGATTCAATGCAATCCCTATCAAATTACCAATGGCATTTTTTATGGAACTAGAACAAATCATCTTAAAATTTGTATGGAGACACAAAAACCCTGAATATCCAAAGCAGTCTTGAGGGCAAAAAATGGATCTGGAGGAATCAGACTCCCTGACTTCAGACTATACTACAAAGCTGCAGTAATCAAGACAATATGGTACTGGTACAAAAACAGAAACATAGATCAATGGAACAAGATAGAAAGCCCAGAGATAAACCCACACTCCTATGGTCAACTAATCTATGACAAAGGAGGCAAAGATATACAATGGAGAAAAGACAGTCTCTTCAATAAGTGGTGATGGGAAAACTGGACAGCTACATGTAAAAGAATGAAATTAGAACACTCCCTAACACCACACACAAAAATAAACTCAAAATGGATTTGAGACCTAAATGTAAAACCAGACACTATAAAACTCTTAGAGGAAAGCATAGGAAGAACGCTATTTGACATAATTCACAGCAAGATCTTTTTTGATCCACCTCTTAGAGTAATGAAAATAAAAACAAAAATTAAAAAATGGGACCTAATGAAACTTCAAAGCTTTTGCACAGCAAAGCAAACCATAAACAAGAGGAAAAGACAACCCTCAGAATGGGAGAAAATATTTGCAAACGAATCAACGGACAAAGGATTAATCTCCAAAATATATAAACAGCTCATGCAGCTCAATATTAAAGAAACAAACAACCCAATACAAAAATGGGCAGAAGACCTAAATAGACATTTCTCCAAGAAAGATATACAGATTGGCAACAAACACATGAAAGAATGCTCAACATCATTAATCATTAGAGAAATGCAAATCAAAACCGCAATGAGGTATCACCTCATCCCGGTCAGAATGGCCATCATAAACAAATCTACAAACAATAAATGCTGGAGAGGGCTTGGAGAAAAGGGAACCCTCTTGCACTGCTGGTTGGTATGTAAATTGATACAGCCACTATGGAGAATACTAAGGAGGTTCCTTTAAAACCTAAAAATAGAACTACCATATGATCCAGCAATCCAACTCCTGGGCATATACCCTGAGAAAACCATAATTCAAAAAGAGTCATGTACCAGAATGCTCTATGTATAATAGCCAGGACATGGAAGCAACCTAAGTGTCCATCAACAGATGAATAGATAAAGAAGATGTGGCATGTATATACAATGGAATATTCTCAGCCATAAAAAGAAACGAAATTGAGTTATTTGTAGTGAGGTAGATGGACCTAGAGACTGTCATACAGAGTGAAGTAAGAAAGAGAAAAACAATTGTCGCATTCTAACACATATATATGGCATCTAAAAAAAAAAACAAAAATGGTTCTGACGAACCTAGGGCAGGACAGGAATAAAGACGCAGATGTAGACAATGGACTTGAGGACACAGGGAAGGGGAAGGGGAAGCTGGGACAAAGTGAGAGAGTGGCATGGACATATACACACTACTAAATGTAAAACAGATAGCTAGTGGGAAGCATCCACATAGCACAGGGAGATCAGCTCGGTGCTTTGTGACCACCTAGAGGGGTGGGATAGGGAAGTGGGGAGGGAGACGAAAGAGGTAGGGTATGTTGGGGTATATGTATATGTATAGCTGATTCACTTTGTTATACAGCAGAAACTAACACACCATTGTAAAGCAATTACACTCCAATAAAGATTTAAAATTTTTTAAAAAAGCAAATTCGTTCAGAACAAAATGCTGTAGGATCCCATTTTTACTGGAAAATTCCGCTTGGCTGTCCAAAATATTAAAGTGGGCAATTCTCTTCCAAGAACTCCCATAATAATTATTGGATTATAATTTCCACCATCCGTAAGTTTTATTAGGCTGCATAAATAAGTTTGTCTTTTATAGGCTTGCATTGGCTTTAATTCTCAAATTTATTTTGGAAAATGAAGACTGTATTGAATAATTTGACTTTCACCATGAAATGAATATGACAATATTCCACTTCAACAGCATTTGGAATTAGTATTTAAATCAACCTGTCTATTTCCTCATTACCTAAGACAGTCCCATTCTATCAAAAGCATGAGAAAACTTTGGAAGGGAAGTGATTCTTAAGAATAAGAAATGAAAAGAAAGAGAAGATTGGAAGAGTGAGAGCTTTTAAGGAAAGTGGAGGGATTCAAGAAATTAGGAAGAGTATTAGAAGGTCATGTTTTACTTATATATCAGTATATGTTAATACAGAACAACCTTAGTTTTGATACATAAATTTAAAACTTTTTAAAATTGTCTTTTAGGGTGACTGGCCATCCCAATTTTCTGACTGTTTGGTTCCAGCACTTGAAGTTCTGGCAAATTCCTCAGTCCTCAGACAACTGGGATGATTAATCATCCTGCTTTTGATTCACCTGGTGCAAAACATCTATACTTTATCGTTTTTCCTTCAAACACAGAAAATACAACGTGCATACCTGAAATCTCTGGGGGCTCTGGATTTTGAGGACATGCCTCTCCCACTGATTGTGGAGCCCAGCCGTGCTTTGCCATAAATGCCTTGTAGGACCACCACAGGTAGTTTGAAAGCCAACTGTTAATTTGCCATTCATCTGGCTGGAGAAGTAATAAAATGTAATCTGTGAAAAATAATGAATGTCCAAATAATTATAATAAAGAAGTTCCCAAATGTGGAAAGTAATTCAAATGCTGTGTGCTTTCAAATACCTGACAACCCTGTTGGTTATTTGTGGAAAGAAAAACTCTGCTTCGTAAGTTTGAGGAAGGAGAATCCACGTTCGAGACCAATGAGAGGAAGTGAGCTGTTAAAAACAAGGGTCAGTGTGTTAGATGCAGAGCCACCACTGGTAAACGTATTTAATACACCAGGCAATAATTCAGGCCTATATCCACTTTGGGTCAATATATTTTTAAAGAATGAAATATTTAACCGTACCATTTATCTTTGCAAATGGTCTGGCTGATATTGTTACTTCAATATATTCCCCAGTAAAATAACTAATTGTGAGTGTACTCCCTAAAACACTGTTATGGGCTGTAGTCCATGACCAAATTCATCTCATAACTTAGAAAGTTATAACCCAGCAAAGATGATATCCAGGGAAAACATTACACTGGGATTGCCCACCAAAATAAGTAATTCAATGAAGAATTCAAAAGAGATCCTATTTTGTTGGGTTTTTCTCCGGAAAGAGTTGGATCAAATAGTCCCAGCTTTTGCCAGGATTATGGAAAACGATACTGAGTCCCGATGCTCTTCTGTATGCTGCAGTACAGACCATGCCGGTCAACTTACTATTTAGAAGCCTATAAAATAAATGTGGAACATTCCCTGGGCTTTCATAGATTTTTTTGCAATGCTTGACAAGGTTATAGTGTATAATGCGGGAACCACTGTTTCCTGCTCATCTCTTTGGTATGCCACTCTTTGTCAAAAAGAATGAAAAAATGATGTTGATGATGTTGATGATGGCATACCTACCCAAATTATTCTGTGGTATTTGAAAGCTGTCTTGGAAATCAAATTTAATTGTCACATCATTGAGAGAATCAATAGTAAAATTATGAAACCTAAGAAACCTCTTCTTCCCTATAGCTATTCCCAAACTGTACCCTAATGAAGCAGAAGAACATTAATGATTGCATATAACATAGTCATAAGCATAACTGAAGTCCCTGCAATAACAGAAAATTGTTCTCAGAATGTACTACCTGGAATAATTTTATAAACATAATTTCGATGAAGAGCTGGTATCATGGTGATACAAGTGGACAACCATTATTTTGCTCTTGCTTCATAAATTCAGCAGGGAAATCAAATGCTAAGCAAGTGAATAATCAAACGAGAATAATAAGCCATATGGATTTATTGTTTGCAGTTTAAATACAATTATTTGCAACACAAATGGTAATAGTATTCAACAGGCCTTCAATTACTGTTTATAAATATTCAGCTACTAAAAAGCACTTGTGATACATACAGTAAAAATTATTTTCATTTGTCAAGGAAATCACTTAAATTAACCATATTTATTTTTGAAAGTTTGGTCCTAAAACTCAGACTGATACATTAAGGTATTAAATAACAGAACAGCATTTTCAATAAAATAATAAATTATATGAATATTTAAGCTAGGTGTTTTATAAATACAAACTATGTCATCTGGTACATTTTATGACACTGTAAATTATTCTGTATTTTGTCAAAAATTAAATGAGGTTAACCTTCAGGTTATCATAAAAAGTAAAGTTTTAAATTCAGAAACAACTTGAGATCCTTTAGCCTTTGTTCTAGTAATAAGATTTCTTTTCATGGGGTAAAAAAGTATTCAAAATGCACCCAATAACAATACTTGTTTTTTTGTTTTTTATTTATTATTTTTTTAATTCCAATTTAGTGACAATAGCGTTCTTTCAAATGCAGACTCAATTTTACCTTGCTCCCTATGAGTACAGAAGTTCTTTAATTCACAGTTGGAGATGTTCCTTAGAGAACATCATCTTATAGAAAGTTATCTTGCTTTCCCTAGGACTTTAGTTATCGGGTCTACGAGTATAAAAGAAAGAAGCAGATCCTTGGCAGCATAAGTTTTTCCCACATGCCCATTCCCTCATCTGATATCCTCTCCTACTGCTGGCTCGAAGCATCAAGAAGAGACTTACAAAGCTGATAAAAAAAAAAAAAAAGGTATTCAATATTATCTCCACACACCCCTTTTAGTCCTTGAGGGAGCCTAGTAACATCATACCACACAACACCATTCTCATCACATGTCTCCTATTAATCTCTACCATATTCATTTCAGTTTGTTCATATGATTCATAAATTCCCATTATATTCCTGCATCAATAAAAGCAACTTCATAGCCTATCTTCGAAACAGATTTAAAACCACCTTGTGATGAAGTCGTTAATTATTAAAGCTACAAAATAAGAATTATTAAAATTACAAAATAAGACAGGATGACTGCATTTATAATCTTTTTTTTTTTTTTTCCCCCGGTATGCGGGCCTCTCACTGTTGTGGCCTCTCCCATTGCGGAGCACAGGCTCCGGACGTGCAGGCTCAGCGGCCACGGCTCACGGGCCCAGGCGCTCCGCAGCATGTGGGATCTTCCCGGACCGGGGCACGAACCCATGTCCCCTGCGTCGGCAGGCGGACTCTCAACCACTGCACCACCAGGGAAGCCCTCCATTTATAATCTTAAATGTTTATGTTAAAGGGCTTTTTCTTCTTAGTAGCTGGGTACATGTAGGAGTAAAACCCCAGAAGTATATAAAATATGAAAGCAACAAAAACCATGAATCAAGTTTTGAGGGCTAATTCAATAACTTTGGGCAGTGAATTACCCCAACCTTGATCCTTAGAAAAGATAAGGTAGAATTTTCAGTCTCACTTTCTTCAACTACTGATAGGCAGTCTTGCCTTTCTTCCATTTCCCAAGTTCTAAGTGATTAATGGGAATGAATGCAAGCAGGAGAAACAGAAATCCTATTGCATGCTGTAGAGTAACCAATGGGCTCAAAGGAACTCGAAAAACTGAGTATTTTAACAGTAAGATAACATCAAAAAAAAATCAGGCTGCAGGAATGGATCATTGTGACAAGATCCAAGGTCTGAAGCAAAGGTTAAAATGTCAAAACTTTTGGAACAGGAAAAGTGTGTTCATTTGTGACAGAAATATGGCTCAGTTCAGATAACAGAGGTTAAATAACAGTCTTAGATATAAACTCCTTCAAGTTGGTAATTTCTGTTTATTAAATTCCATTTCTGTTGAATCATAAGGTTTGCCTCATTCCTGTTCATTAGACTAACAAGTTTGACATAAGCACATAATATTTGTTAAAACTGTATCAAAGGATACCCTCAAATAGTAATTCCCTATAATTGCTAGCACTGTGTAAATAAATGCTGCCATGTACCTTTAGGTCTGCTTCAGTGATAAAGGGCTAGGTGGATCACTTTAGGGAATCATAAAATAAGCAATAAAAATGAGAGTGATATTAATAAAAATGTCAATGTAAAGACCTCTGAAATTTTTCTCCTCAATAAAAACAATGAAAATATTGGCAAAAATGGCCACAGTAAAGCTTACAGCAAACTGGAGACCTTTTATTCAATAAATAACTGAATCTCAGTAAAAACAGTAAATTTTAGGGGGGGGGTTCTTTTCTTTTTCTTTTTCACTTGGCCCTATTCCTACCGCTCTCCAGCTCCACAGCAACTATAAAAAATGGCAGCCCACACTCCTGGGGCAGCATGGCAACCACAGAAATGAGCAGAATAGAGTTAACACTCTTTCAAGCCTCATTACCAAATAATTATTAAATAATTATCATTATTTGATATGTCTGGTGTTTCCTGAAAGATACCACTTATAAGGCTGTCTGAGATTGCCCAGTGCAAATAGACTCTTTACAGTAGGCATGTGTTGAAAACAATTACTGGCAAGTGTTTTAACTTTACTGTTGCTTGGTGCAGTACATAACATATGGGGTCAACAACAGACTAACCAAAAGCTTAAAGCATAACTGAAATGTTGCATAGGAGCTTTGAAATGCTCCAACATCTTCCCACAAACCTATAGAGACATATGCATGCATAGGGCTGTACACATGCTCTGGAAAGACCTGAAAAGGCCCTAAGCTCTCATCTCTGGCTGACTTTGAAGCTCTCTTAAGGCAGGAAGTGAAGAATAAGACAGAGATATCAATGCCTAGGTAAGTGTTGAAGATACACCACAATAGAGTCCCTCAACGAACACTGGGAAATTTATTGGTTCCAGGCATTTAAGAAACTCTCTTTACAGCTGACCACTTGGCTGACCAAGCAGAGAATTCAATGGACACACATGACAGGAATAAAGACTTTACAGAATTATTCCAGGAAAGTCACTAAAGTAAAAACAACAAATACAACAAACCACAACAAACTGTAAAATTGAGGGAAAAAGATTTCCACACTTGCCACATTATATTGTTGTAGATGTCCGTGTTTCAAAAGAAATTGTGAGAAATGCAAAGAAACAAAAAAATGTGACTCATACAAAGGAAAAAAACAATCAAACAAAAGTGTCTCTGAGAAAGCCCAGATGCTGGACCTACCGAAAAAAAGACTTTAAATCAGATATTTAAAATATTTCAAAGATCTAAAGGAAACCATGTCTAAAGAACTAAGAAACCATGAGAATGATATCTTACAAAGTAGAGACTATCAGTAAAGAGATATAAATTATAAAATCAATAACTAATCACTATAATTGATTGTTATATTTGATAAAACTCAAAATTCAGTGTTGATGGGCACACAATATATTAAGATGCTATTTGTGGCAACAGCAGCATAAAGGTGGGGAGAATAGAGCTAGGTAGGACAAATTTCTTAAATACTATTGCAATTAAATTGTACTAATCCAGCATCGATTATTGTAATCACTATAAAGAATCCAGTAAACTAATTCAAAATATTATATATATACATACAATATATAATACATATAGAAAATATATATGTAACAGAGAAGAAAACAGTAATGGAGGAACAGAGTAACAAGAAAGACATAGACAAAACAAATAGCAGATAGCAGGTGTAAATCCTATCTTATCAATCAAAAGTCTGAGGTTGATATATTGTATAAAGACATAAGCCAACAATTCAACTACAAATTAAAGGGTTGAAAATAAAGAAATATAAAAAATATACAAACAACTAAAAGAGAGCTGGAAATTCATAAAACATATTTTAATGCACAATAAAAATGTTATTAGAGACATAAAAGAACAATTTATAATGAAAAAAGAATCAACCCATCAAATAACAATTATAAATATATATGCACCTAAAAACAGAGCCCCAAAATATAAGAAACAAAAACTAATAGAATCAAAGTGAAAACAGAGAATTCAACAATAATAGTTGGAAACTTCAACACCCCATTTTTCAGAATGAATAGAACAATTAGACAGAAGATCAGTACGGGTACAGAAGACTTGAGCAACACTATAAACCAGTTAGACCTAACAGACACATATGGAATCCTCTATCCAACAGCAGCAAAATGCATATGCCTCTATTATGTACACAAAATGTTCTCCAGGAAAGACCTTATTTTAGGCCACAAAACAAGTCTCCATACATTTAAGAGGATGTTAATCATACAAGTATGTTCTACAGCTACAATGGAGTGATTTGAGTCAAGAACAGAAAGAAAGAAAGAAAAACAGAAACAGAAAGAAATTAAGGAAATTTGCAAATATGTAGAAATTAAATAACACACTCCTAATGGGTCAAAGGTGAAAATCAGAAGAGAAATTAGAAAATACTTGAGATGAATAACTAATTTAACTGCATCTCATGCATTTTGAAGCATTGTGAAAATACAATATATCAAAATGCATGAGATGCAGTTAAATTTGTGCTTAGAAATAAATTTATAGCTATAAATTACTAAATTTAAAAAAAAAGTTTTAAAATCAACAATCTAAACTTGCACCTTACAAAGCTGGAAGAAGAGCAAACTAAACCCAAAGCAAGTAGTAGAAGAAAATAGTAAATATTAGAGCATAAACAAATCAAATAGAGAATAGACAACCAATAGAATAAAATTAAGTAAACCAAAAGTTGTTTTTTGGAAAGATCAACAAAATTGACAAATCTTTCACTAGCCTGACCAATTAAAAAAAAAAAGACAACTCAATTTACTGAATGAATAGTGAAACAAGGGTCAGAACTACCAACTTTATAGAAATAAAAAGAATTATAAGGAAACATTATCAACAAATGCAGGCTAACAAATTAGATAACCTTGATAATATGAAAAAAATCCTAGCAAGACACAAAAACTGATTCAGGACCTAAACTGACTCTAGTAGAGATAGAAAATCTGAATAGATAACAAAAGAATGAATCAGTAACCAAAAAGCTCCCCACAAAGAAATTCTCAGTCACAGAAGGATGAACTAGTGAATTCTATAAAACATTTAGAGAATTAACACTAACTTCACCAACTCTTGCACAAATTATAAGAGGAAAGACTTCCCAATCCATTCTGTGCGGCCATTATTTCCTTGATACCAAAACCTGGCAAACATGTCACAAACATATCAAAAAAAAAGAAAATTATAGATCAATATCCCTGATTAACATACATGTAAAAATACTAAACAAAATACTGGAAAGCCTCATCAAGCAAGACATAAAGATACAAAAAGGATTATTCACCATGACCAAGCGGAATTTACCCCAGGAATGCAAATTTGGTTCAACATATGAAAACCAATCACTATATGAAAACTAATCACTATAAAACACCATATAGGGCTTCCCTGGTGGCGCAGTGGTTGAGAGTCCGCCTGCCGATGCAGAGGACACGGGTTCGTGCCACGGTCCGCCAAGATTCCACATGCCGCGGAGCGGCTGGGCCCGTGAGCCATGGCCGCTGAGCCTGTGCGTGCAGAGCCTGTGCTCAGCAACGGGAGAGGCCGCAGCAGTGAGAGGCCCGCGTACCGCAAAAAAAACCCCAAAAAACAAAACACCACCACCATATAAATAAAGGCCCAAAATGACATGATCATCTCAATAGATGCAGAAAACACATATGACAAAGTCTAACACTTTATTGGGATAAAAAACACTTCATATATTAGAGACGTGAACATGCTTACTTGATAAATGACATCTACAAAAAACCCTCAGCTAACATCAAACCTGATGGTAAAAGTTTAAAAAGTTTTCCACTAATGGAAATAAGGATATCTGCTATCACCAATTCCATTCAACATTGCACCGAAGTTTCTAGGTGGGCAATTAGACAAGGAAATGAAATAAAAGGCAGCCAGAAAGGAAACAGAAAGTAAAAATCTATTTGCAAATGACATGGTCTTGTACATAGAAGGTCCTAAGGAACCATGCAATTACATCAGCCCATTTGAACAGTCGATGATAATCTTCCCATGTTAAGATCAGCTAATTGGTAACTTTAATTACAACTGCAAAGTTCTTTGACAGAAGTACCTAGATTAGTGTTTGAATAACCAGGGGATGAGAGTCTTGGGGGGGACATCTTTAGAATTCTGCCCACTACAATCAGTAGCCACTAATTTGGTTCCCTTGTTCCATTTGCTATGTTATAAGGTACTGACCAAAATCTATGAGGCCTAAAGTAGTTATGTTCCTACGAGTTCTCCCTTTACTGATTCGGTTGTAGGACACTGAATCAGCATAACTAATCATCAGAATTGCGAGACTTCATTTGCAGAGAACTAAAATCTTCTGAGTCCTTTCCAACCACTTTAATTGGTAAAAGTCCCTGCCCACTTTCATTTGGCAGAATCTCAGTCTACTGACCATTTGGCTATGATTCAAAAGGTACATTCTTTGAAATTTGTATCATATTTATTTCAATATACATTTATTTTATGTATTTCTGTTCAGTATGGATTCAGTATGAGGCGGAATTAATTTGAATTAATACTCATATAAATTTAACAAATAAGTCACCTGCCTGTAAAGATAAAATTTCTGCCAAAAGGAAAGCAAATGATATAAAGGAAAAAGTTCTATGTCTACAGAGAAATTGTAGCACATATTATTTTGTGGCTCTAATTAGTGAAATAATATCATTTACTTTAAGATAGGTTTACTACTAATTTATGTGGAGTAATTTCATTGGCGTCATATCAGTTAATTCAAATAATCATCTGGGTTGTCAATTATGCTTCCCTGACTGATATATTACCTGAATTTGAAATAAAAGGAATGAGGAAATAAACAAATATATTATCCAATAAAAAATAAGCATCACGTTTATAGAAGAATTATATAAACCTCATGTAGCTTATTTTAAATGCACACATGCAGGCACACATCAAGAACCCTGATATCATGAACTTGGCAATCAAAGAATTTGTGGGAAAGAAAAACAAAAACGGAAGCTCTCTGCAAAACACTACTTGAGGCAGAAAGAATTACGAAGTACCAAATGTGTATGCCTTTGAAATTAATTATGTGGTGTGGCTGAGGAGTTGCATTATCCATCAACCCTCTCATTTCCACTGCCTGCTTGGACAGTATTGGTAATTATTGGTAATAGGACTGTCAGCTGTGAAGGAGTTTGGGTAGAGATGGGAAAAGAGGGAAGGAAATGGTACTGATGAGCAAAATCTGTAACCTTTGGGTGACATAATTCCTGACATTCCCGAATACACTTTTGGTCTAATCTTCATTTCCAGAGACCGTATTCTCTAGCCATAGCAGACTGCTGTATCATTGCCTGGGCACACCAAGTAACTCTATACGGTCCTTATGGGGTTCTTTCAGTTTGAAATATTTCTTTCACTTCCTTGTCCATTGAAATATCATTCATCTTTCAAGTCCTTTCTCAAATGCCCTTCTCCTTTCCAGTGTCAGAATTTGCCTATAGCCACAGAGCAATCTGCTCAGACTAATATTATAGTACTTTTCTAATTTCTCCCTGTATTAAAATTAACTGGGTTATTCTTGAGAATGCTTTCCAAAGAGATCATAAACACTCTAATATGCAACATGTATCTTAAAAATCTTTATAACATTCACAGCCTTTATCATGATGCCTTACACACAGGGCTTAATAAGAGCTTTTGAACTGAAATTAACAATTGATACCAACATATAAAATTATATTTCATAAACATAATAAATTTTTCATCTTTAATTTTTACTTTTAAACTAGTGTAACTACAATATTAAAAATGCAACAAGTGGAAAAATACACTGTATACCCTCTTAATGAACATAATTCTTATTTTTATTTTTATTATAAGAAACAGGGTTAACTACTGTAATAAAATCTCCTCCATAATTGAAAATTCAGATGAATTTTTAAATAACAGTGTAATGAAGCTGATTTCTTTGCAAAATCAGAGTATAGATCAAAGTAAGCTTCACCGATGTTTGCTACAAAAATGAATTGAATACCAACCACTAAAATTAAGATTATAACTTATCTGTTAGTGGAGGAATTTTATCCTTTACTTATGTATCCCCATTGCATACTGTCAGATGCAAAAATGCTCAATTAATGTTTATTGAACAGACTAAGGGACAGCAAACTATGACCTGCAGACAAATCTCACCTTCCACCTGATTTTGCATGGCCTGAGAGCTAAGGGTTTTTACACATTTAAATGGTTAAAAAAATTCAAAAGAATAGTATTTTATGACATGTGAAAGTTATATGAATTATAAATTCCAGTGTCCATCAGTAAAGTTTTATTATAATATAGTCATGCTTTATCTTTAAGTATTGTTTATGGCAACTTTCGCAGTATAGTGGCAGAGTTGAGTAGTTGAGACACAGACTGTATACCCTAAAAAGCCACAATTATTTACTATCTGGCCCTTTAAAAAAAATATGCAGATCCCTGGAATAGAACATTAATGTTCAGGTTAATGTCTCCATTACTAAACTGCAGCTTCACTGGGGACAAGTTCTGTGTTCTTGTTCACTATTATAGCTACACATACACAATGTGTGGAATAATATATTTGCCCAATAAAAAGTTTTTAAATATATAGAATAAATAAACATTACTTTTCCACTAACATCAAAATAAATGGATATTAAAACTATAAAGGCTATAAAAACTTGATCTAGAGAGTAAGAATATGAGACTCTTTTCTATTTTTTGTCTTTTGCTGTTTCTTATTAATAAAAGAATCTAAGTCACTGTCTAAATAACACAGCCTGTCAAGTATTGAGAAATAGATTATGGTTCCTAGTGCCCTTCAGAAAGGGCAGCATAGATCAGTTTAGGACATCCTGGTGTTAGAAAAACCAGTGATGAATATAATGCTTATATTAAAAAAACAAGAAAAACCTAAAAGCTTTGGCCTGAGGTTAAGCTACCACTGCAGCTAAAACACTGATAGAAAGGTTGCTATTTCCTTAGCCTGAAGAATCAGGTAAAGAAGCCAAGGACATGCAGGTCCGCCATAAATAAAGGGCAGAATTCTAGAAAGAAAAGAGCCTTAAAAAGGGGTGACCCATGTTCTATGAATAAACTCCACCCAAATCTCCACCTAAAACTGAAGCATGCATGTGCAGGGAACACTTCTAGTAACTAAAGCTAAAAGAGCTGAATTGATATTTGAACTACTGAATTGATATCTAAACTACAAAACAGAATTCTCAATTTGAGTCTAAGCAAGCTAATCATCTACTTAAACGAAATCAATCATAAGTACTCTCAATAAATATAACAGAATCCAGAGACTCTACAGTAGTAAATTTATAATGTCATAGATGTGATCCAAAATTATTTGACAGAAGAAGGACCAGGAAAATACGACCATGCCATGGGAAAAGACAGTCAACAGAGGTCAATTCTGAGATGAAGGAGACAAGGATTTTTAAATTACAATTATACTGATGCTCAGTGAAGGACAATACACTCATAATGCATGAAAGGATAAGAGATCTTAGTAGAGAAATTAACACAATTTAAAAGCAATTAAATGAAAATTTTTATATAATATCTGATATTTTTAAAAGATCATTAGATAGGCTTATAAGCATATTAAAGATGACACGGAAAAAAATCACAGAACTTGAAAATAAATCAATTGAAATTGTTCAATGTGAAAAAAGAGAAAACAATCAAACTATATAAGACCCTCAATAACAATATGTTAGACATGTTGTCTAACATCATGATGATTGAAGTCCAAGAAGGAGAGGAGAGAAAGAATGAGATGGAAAAATATATCTGAGTAAATAAGGGGAGAACACTTTCCAAAACTGGTGGAAAAACAATTTAAAATTCATGAAGCTTATTTAACTTGATTAGGACTTTTAAAAATCTCATGCCTAGGCACATTATAGCCAATTGATTAAAACCAACATAAAATATCTTGATAGCACTAAGAAAAACAAAGCTATATTAAATATAGCAAAACAATCATTTTAATAACTGTGAATGTCACATCAGGGAATAGGGAGGCCAGAAGACAGGGAAATAACATCTTTAAAGCACTAAAAGAAAAACACGTGCATGAAACAATTCTATATCTAATGAGAATATATTTCAAGAATAAAGGGAAAATAAAGACATTTTCAGTAAAGGAAAACTAACAATTTATCATCAGCAGAACTGGACTACAAGAAATACTAAAGGAAATTCTTTATGCTGAAGAGAAATGATACTAGAGACAAACTCAGATAGAAGAAATGGAGATTATTGCAAGTAATGTATATGATAAAAGAATATTTTTCTCTTCATTTATTTTTAATAATATTTAAAGAAAAATAGCATTGACTTGTAAGATTTATAACTTACATATTATAGATTATAGACATAATACATGGGATCACTATAAAGTAAAGGACAATGAGAAAGGGATAAATGACCTATGCTTTTCTAAATTTTCTACATTGTAAGTATATTTTACAATATCAATTTTAAGTATACTATAAAGAGTTAAGAGTATATGCCATAATCCCTAGAGTTACTACAAAATTAAATGTTAAGACATACATCTAAAAAGCCAATTAAAAAAGGATTTTTAAAAATAGTCAAATAATCCCAAAGAAGGCAGAGAAGGAGACCAGAAGGATCAAAAACAGAATGTTCAAACAGAAGACAAACAATAAAATGTTGAGCTAAATCTAACAATACCAATTATTACATTAAATTAAATGGATTAAACATTCCAATGAAATGAATTATCATAATGGATACAAAAGCAAGATTCAACTATATGCTGTCTCCCAGAGACACACTTTAAGTATAAAGACACAGACAGGTTGAAAACAAACAATAGGAAAAAATATATCGTAAAAACAACATAAGAAAAGACAGATGACTTGCACACTATTTTATCACCTTAACCTAAATGATAGTTATAGACCCCTATACCCAATAATTGCAGAATACACATTCTTTTCTAATTCACCTGGTATTTTCACCAAGACAGATTATATGCTGTATCATAAACTAAGTCTCAAAATATTTTAAAAGATTGAAATAAAAGAATGTATTAACCAAAAGGTAATTAAAATCAGAAGTCAATAATAATATGTCAAAACCCCAGAAACATAATATTTGGAAATTCAACAACACACTTCTAAATAATCCATGGACCAAAGAATAAGTTACAAAGGAAATTAGAAAATGTTTTAACTGAATAATATATATCAAAACTGGTGAACCAAAATTTCCACTTCAGGAAATAAGAAAAAAAAGAAAAATAAATAAAAGGAAAATCCTAGGTAGAAGAGAAGAGGAGAGAGGAGATAAAACACAAATAATCAACAGCAGGAATAAGGGGGGTTGTTGCTATACATTCTACAGACACTGAAAGGATAACTGACTCTTAACAACTTCATGCCAACAAATTTGACACAGTAAAAATAGAAAAAATGGATTTCATAAAATTAAAGACTTCTCATTAAAAATATCAATAAGAAGATTAATATACATTCCACAGACTTGGAGAAAATATTTGTAAGCATAAATCTTAGAAAGAATGGGAAGCCAAGATATATAAAAACTGGTACAAGGAACTCTCATCCATTGCTGATGGGAATGCAAAATGGTACGGCCACTTTAGAAGACCGGCAGTTTCTTATAAAACTAAGCATACCCTCACCATAGAATCAAGCAGTCATGTTCCTTGGTATTTATACAGAGGAGTTGAAAACTTACGTGCACACAAAAACCAGCGGCTGGATGTTTACGGTAGCTTTATTCATAATTGCCAAAATGTGGAAACAACCAAGATGCCCTTCAGCAGGTGCATGGGTAAACTACAGTACATCCAGACAGTGGAATATTATTCACCACTAAAAAGAAATGATCTATCAAGCCATGAAAAGACATGGATGAAACTTAAATGCATATCAATACATGTCATTATACATTTGTCCAAATCCACAGAGTGTACAACGCCAAGAGTGAACCCTAATATAAACTACGGACGTTGCGTGAAAATTATGTGTCCATGTAGGTTCATTGATTGTAACATATGTACCACTCTGGTGAGGAAGTTTTGTAGTGGGGGGAGGCTGTGTGTATGTGGGAGCATGGGGTGTACAGGAAACCTGTGAGGTCTCTTCAATTTTGCCGTGAATGTACTCCAAAATTAGAGCCTATTTTAAAAATTACAACTCATTCATAAAAAACAAGTAGCCCAATAAAAATTAAGCAAAATATGTGAGCAGAAAATTTACAAAAGAAGATATATTAATAGCCAATAAGCTCATGCAAAAGAGACCAATATCAATAGTCATCAGGAAAATTCAAATTCAAACCACGGTGAGATACCACCACATACCTAGCAGAATGATCAAAATGAAACCACTAAATAGAAAATATTAACAAAGGGGCAGAACAACAAGAAGTCTCATAGATTGTTGGTAGGAGTGTGAAATTGTACAGCTACCTTAGAAAAAGCTCTGGCAGTCCTCATAAGAGTAAACATACATTGATGCAGCATTTCAGTTCTACGTATTTACCAAAGAGAGTTAAAAACATATATTCACAATGACTTGTACAAAAATATTCATACCAGTTGTATTTATAATAGCCCAAAACAGGAAAAAAACACAGGTGTCCATCAATAGGAGATCTGACAAATAAACTTATTCAATTGCAAACTGCTCAGCAATAAAAAGGAAAGAACTCATGTTACATGCTACAACCTGGATGAATCTGAGAGCAAAGTGAGAAAAGTCTTACACAAAAGGGCATACAATGCACAAGTTCATTTAAATGAAGTTCTAGAATAGGCAAAACTAATCTACGGAGGAGGAAAAGGGATTAAAGCAGTGATTATTTTGAGAGCAGAGGATGGGAGCAAGGATTGACTAGGAAGGGACCTGAGGGGACTCTCTGGTGTGACAGTAATGTTTCACATTTTGTTAGGGGTTTGAGTTGCACAGGTGAATGCATTTGTCAGAACTTATCCAATAGTATTGATACACTTAAACTGGTATTTTCATATAACGTAAGTTTTACTTCAAAGGGAAAAAAAAAGAACTGTAATGAATACCTAACTCCAGCACAAGGACAAACTTTTTCTTAAGGGACCAAATAGTTTAGGCTTTGTCGACATACGGTCACTGTCACAACCACTCAACTCCAAGACTGTAGTACAAAAGCAGCCACAGACAATTTGTGAATGAATGGGCATGGCTGTGTTCCACTAGAACTGTATTTACAAAAATAGGAAAATGACCCACAGGACATGGTTTGTTGATCTCTGCGTCTAGTTAATGATACCATGTTGCCGTATTTGCGGTAAAGTTATTCCTGCAACTTTCTCTGAATGCATAGAAAATATGACAGATTGATGGATGGAGAAAGGGTTGGGTGGATGGATAGATATTGATAAAACAAACATAGAATAGTAATTTTAATTATATAACCTAAGTGGTAGGTATATGGTTAGTCGCAGTAAGTTTTTTCAAACTTTTTCACATTCTTGAAAATTTTTATAATAAACTCTTGTTGGGGGAACATACAAATAAAAAAATAAGTGGGTTCATAGATCCTGTTCATAGCTTACTAGGCAAGATAGAGCTAATACGGCCATAAATTAAGAAACACAGTGTAGATGAAACTTTCAAAGCTATTATGTGCTGCCCAACAATCCCACATGACCAAAGAAATGCTGCAGAAATGGGTCCTGCAGGTGTGTCTGTGGAGGATAGCAAAGGACCTCCAGTCCTAGACTATGATCATCATACCTCCCTAGAACAAAATAAAAAGACTGGATGCTGTTTAATAGTGTGTGTGTTTCATAATATAATATATGGGTTTTAGACCCAATTTAGCAATTGGTTAAAATAAGTTCTCATAATCCCATTTAAACCTAATTTTAAATACCCAAATAAGAAAAATAATCTGTGGTATAAAAGGAAATATTAACTTTCCAAATAATGTCTTTTATCTTTGATAACCTATACAGTTTAGGTTTACAGAGGACTATATATTTTAAAAACCTCACGTATCACCTTTACCATGAGCTGAATTCTAGAATTATTTTAAACTATTTTTATAAGAATTAAGAAAAACTCATATTTGTTATAAGAAAAACTTTTATATTCTTATAAGAAAAACTATTATATTCCATTCTTTTAAAAAAGTTTTACTATCATTGCAAAGATATATTTGAATTTGTGTAATGATACTATTTTATCTAATTACAATGTTATACACTTTTAAAAATCAATACTACATCTTAATCACTTTGCCTCAAGCTTTAGTAGACTTCAAATATTGACACAGTGATGTTTTTAATGTTCTAATAGATTTTCAAACTTAGCTCTGAAAACTTCTCAAGGCATTGATTACATGATGAAAGATATTAATCTGGAGCACTGACAAATTATTTCAAGTGTAAGTTAATCAAAAATTTTATTACTACTCATGAAATAAGGATTGTTGAATGGAGACAAGATTCCAGCATGACTACTTTTTCCATAAACATTTTCAAGCACCTTATATCTGAAGGCAAAACATTTGCTTATTTAAAGCAGTCTCTAGGGAAATACTCATATTTTAACATTTAATTGTAGTTATAAGAGATGCATCACTATTATTAAAACCACTAGCCTTCAATTATTATGCTAGGCAACATTTTGCCCCTCTTTCCCTATGAGGCTTATAGTATTATTATTATTTCCATTTTACAGATGAGGAAACTGAGACCACACAGCTAGCAGGTTAGCAGGGCCAGTGTTCATACACAACCAGTCTGACTCCAGAGATCTTAAATTAAACCAAGCGATATAGCTAAGATAGTGTCTGCCTATATAACATTTCAATTTTGATGTGAATTGATCCCATTTTATCTCTTTACTAGGCTATCAAATGGCAAAATAAGAAAAGAGAAGGAAGAAAGAAAGAGGGAGGAAATGGAGGAGAAAAGAAAAGGGGTGGAGACCCTGATGTTGTCTAACTTCAAGACGAGGTGGCAAGAAGAAGAGAATCAGAGCCACATATAACATAAAAAGAAAATATCAAGTATGCTGCCCATGATGGAGACTAAGGTAAGTAGCTGTATACTGTGAAAAATCTTCCTCTAAGTAAAAGGAAAAAACAGTGAGGAGGTTCTAAAAGGGAAATGGAATTACAATGGCTAAAATTTGGGAACCAGATTTAATATCACCATCTAACACAACTGTATCCATAATAAATGTTTCATGTAATTGCAGTGAGTCGGTCCTGTTTGTGATGTCTGGCTCCCCCCGTTTTTATTTTTAGTGATAAAGTTGGCTTATTCCTAACAATTGTTAAACACTCTTTTTTAAAACTTATTTTTGTCATCAAAGCCAAGGACAATAAACTCCATTTTACTTACATAAGAGTTAAAATTAGGAACACCAAAATTATTCAGAAATGTACTAAACATCAACTTTTATCAGGTATTTTATGACAAGCTCTACTTACAATATCTTACTTAGCTCTCAAATCCTATCTTATGATAGATTTTAGAGTTGAGAAAACCAAGGTTTAACAAAGTAAATTGCTCAAGATTATATAGCTAGTGACAGCACCAGAATTCTAACCACATGTATAGTATTTATGTAAACATTTCCAAACCACTAACATCTAATCACTTTAAATTGTCTCTAGGGAATACTCATATTTAACATTTAGTTGTATTTATTTGAGAAAAGTATAAATTTTATTAAAAAATCACCAGCCTTCAATTAGTTATGCCAGGCAAAAGATTACCTCTTTTCATACCATGTGTAAGGCCATCAGGTGAAGGCAGGCACAGAAGTCAGTTTTTGCTTTACTAAAATATCTTAATCACCTGGTATAAAATGGCAAGTGAATGAACTTCATTAGTTAACAACTAAAGAAATGAATAAATGTCTGCCTCCAGAACTCCCATCAGAGCTTTCTAGTCAGCCGAAGAATTCAAGTATTACTAGAGAAAGCTAAAATCAGTCTAAACAAAAGCAAAGATATTTGACAAATTAACCTATGGAGTACTATGTTTAAATTTCACAGTTTCCTTACAGAGTCAAAATAGCTAGAAAATCCCAATTATTATCTAGATAGACCTTTGAGGTCCCAGGAACCCAATTATAAGTATCTAATATGACATTTTAGAATCATAAATATCTTGAATATAGTTAAAGAATGTATAAAATTAGACATCATCATCCTTAATATCTAACCATCAGCTCTGATTCTACTGTCCTTACCAACCACTTGACCAAAAAAAAAAAAAAAAAAAGTTCAAAGCACTTACCAGACATATCACCATTGTGGTCATGAAATGGAGGTGATGGGCCAGTTATCCCACTCCTCTTTGCCCAGCCAAGTCGCAGACTCTGATCTTGCATCATACTACAGAGTCCATCCTCAAAATCACATCTTTCATAGTTTGAGCCTAATGGGAGAAAAAAGAAATCCACTTTCACAACCCCACATGTAGCTTTTTAAGAAATAAAACAATAGGTGAAAAAGAAAGCTTAGGAACAAATTACAAGGAGATTAACATCAGGATAATTTCTCACAATTTAAGTCTACTTCATCAATGCAAAGCTTTTTTGCATATGACATTCAAATAAATCACCACATATTAAAAACCAGTGTGGTCATACAGAAAGAATGCCACTCATGAGGTCAGAAGACTGAGGACCTAATCTTGATTTTGTCTCTTATTAACTGAGGGCCTTGCTAAACCACTTAACCACACCAAGCCATTTTCTTCACCTATGAAATTGAAATAATGGCATGCTGCCCTTTCTCCCTCAAATGACTGCTGTGAGAATCTTATGACATAATATATATATAAATACAACTCTTAGGCACCACAAAATATGAGGCATTATTACTAAGGTTACATCTTCACATCCACCTTAATGTTCCAGCCATATCAGAATTTCAGGTTTGGGCAGACCATTTCAGAGAGGACCCTCTGATACAAATTCAGCCATTGTGGCTGCGACGGAACCCTGGAATTAAGCAAAGCACCTCCCTGTTGAATCTCAATGTTCTTGAAATCCCTGGTGTTTTTAATCACAACAAGGCATTTTCTGGCTTTTTTTTTTCTTTTCTTTTTCTCTTGGTATAAGTGATCCAAGAGGCTTGGGAGAGGGAGAAAGACCTGGACACTTGGTTGCTCACAATAACCCCCCCCCCCAAGGAGGGCTTTATTCCATTATCCACCATCTGTAAATGTCACTCTCTAAAAAAACAGATTAATTCAATGGCAACTATACCGTCCCTGGGTTGCAGCTCTTAGTAACTGGAGATGTTCCTTTGACAAGCTTGTTCTTGTGCTAACTGGTTGCATTAGCCACGGTGGTTATTCTGATTAATAGATAGACAGTGCCTGGCAACCCAGTCACAAAAACGTAATTTTTAGTCACATTTCGGAAAAATATTACTTAGTAATAATACATCTGGTGCATATCCTTGAGAACATCCATGTGAGTACTGAAAGCTGAATTAGAAACTACACTTTTAAACATTATCTAAACCTGCTTTATTACCAATGGTCTATTCTATTATTTTTAGTCCTAGCTTCCTTATTTTGAAAGATTTTACAAAGCAGCTGTATTCTGTAATGTTAACAGGTATCTTCATAGCCACGATTTACTGAGGGAGATCAGTGCTAGGCATTCTAAGTGCGGTAGTTTATTTACTCCTCAAAAAAACCTTACGAAGCAGGCAGCCGGTGAACGTTGGGGCCAAGATTGGAACCAGATCTTTTTTGACTCCAGAACCTGAATTCTTAAATCTCTGTTCCAAGGTCTCATTGTTAAGCCACTAACCCACTTTTACCTCTAGAATTAGAGGCCTGTCAGAGTTTCTAATACTGAGGAAACCAGTATTTCCAGGCAGAATTCATGTCATTCTATCTAAAAGCTGAGAAACTTGATTAGTCTGTGAATCGTACCGTGCTTAAATTTACAATTGCCTTAAGGCCTTTGAAATATTTAGAATATCCAGAATATCCCAATCATTACCTCATGGACCCCTAGTGGTCCAGGGAAGCTGGTTAAACAGAAAATGAACTAAATTATATAGTTATTTATATATGAATGTGCATGTCATTCAACTAGTTATGCATGTGTATCTTCGTAAGTATGTATGTTTTCAAGTCTCTTTTAGTCCCAGTATTTTTTCCAATGATCTACTTGTGATTACAAAATATTCTAAACTATTTTTATCACCATATTTCAGCAATTATGTGTATGAAATGTACACACACACTCACATAGGTGTCAAACAGTTTTTAAACACCAAGAAATTACCTTGCATTACAATTACTTAGTTGATGTCTGTTTCCAATGTTCTTTGTTCTCTTTAATAAACAAGGATAATGAGGATGTATTCTGGAAGTGTTAGAACTAGAAAAATGGCTAAATGAAACATTTTTATTTCTGAATAGTCTCAACAGGGGTTCCTTTTGTTACAAAATGAATCTAATGAGCATACATTTTCCAACTAATTGTTATTAAAAAAGCAATCATGAACTTCTCATAACTGCCAGATTATTCAAAAATGCATCAGAAAATTTTCTAAGTATTCATTTTCCTCCCAGTAGAGAATTGTGTATTTTAAACCATTTGAACAATTTTTCCTGAATTGTGGTTGACTTGCCTTTTATAATCTCATATCCCCCACATCTACATTCAAATCTGATAGTACTTACTATACTAAAGTGTGTCTGCGTGGAGATTTTCCTGCTACCACAGCAATGCTGCAGTTGGACAACATGAGGAACGGGAGGAATGGGATGCAGGAACTTAGGAGAATCCACGTTCCTCGGCTTTTTGAACTTGAGCAACTCATCATTTTGTTTTTAATTTTGTGATCCCACAGGTCCAGCATACTGCAGTGAAAAAGAGAGGGTATCTCCATGTTGTGCTTTGAGGTTGCTTGGAAGACCCAATTATCTTCTGAATTGGCTTCCACCATGCCAGATTCTCTCATTAAAATTTTACTGCAGAGCCATTCGTGGATTCAATCATTAACACCATAAGTGGAGAAAAATATTAAACTATATCCTCAAGTGATAGTTAACATAGGGCATGCTTCTGAGAAAATGGTAAGGAATAGAAAAAAATTTTAATAGTGGTAGTGGTGAAGAAATTGATGCAGAACTCGGGATTAACTTAGTATGAGTAGATCATCACAATATAAAGTTCTTAGAAGACAGGGAAACTGTAAGAGTTAGGAGAACTCTAAAAAGGAGAGGTAGAAGGTATTAAAAGCAAGCCATTTATTTCACAATTTTGCCTGGGCCTATATTAATAATGCACGTTTCTTTTCCTCCTGAAAGTTCTATGAGGCACAGTTGCAGACTTGCCTAATGTTAAATCCTGCTTTTCTTGGAAAACTGTGCCAAAATATAGAATGCATCATTTTAACCATTTCACGTATATAGTTCTGTGATAAAAACAGTAATTCACATTCATATGCAACCATCACTACCATCCAAGTCCACAACTGTTTCATTTTCCCCAGCTGAAACTTTTCATTCCTCCCTCCCCTGAGCCCCTTGGAACCACCATTCTACTTTCTGTCTAAAAATTTGACTACTCCAGGTGCCTCATATAAGTGGAATCATGCAATATTCGTCCTTTTGTGATTGGTTTATTTCACTTAGTATAATTGTCCTCAAGGTTCAGCCATGTTGTAGCATGTGTCAGCATCTCCTTCCTTTTAAAGCTGAATAATATTCCACTTATGTATCTACCATATTTTATTTATGCATTCACCTGCTGGAGGATACTTGGGTTGCTTCCACTTTTTGGCTATCGGGAATAAGGTTGTTATCAACATGGGTGTACAAAAATCTGTTGGAGTCCATTTTTTCATTTCTTTTTGATATGTCTCCAGATTTGAATGGCTGTATTATACAGTAATTCTATTTCTAATATTGAATGGAATTGCCATACCATTTCCACAGAAGCAAAAAGGCTTTACATTCCCACCACCAATGCACAAGTGTTCCAATTTCTCAACATCTTTGCCAATACTTGTTATTTTCTTGGGTTTTGTTTGTTTGTTTATAATAGCCATCCCAATAGATGTGAGGTGGTATCTCATTGTGGTTTTGACTTGCATTTTCCAAATGATCAATGATATTGAACATCTTTTCATGTGCTTATTGGACATCTGGATATCTTCTCTAGAGAAGTGTCCATTCAAGTCCTTTGTTCATTGCTTGTTTTTTGTTGTTGAATTGTACGAGTTCTTTATTTATTCTGCATGTCAATGTCTTAGATATATAGTTTGAAAACATTTTCTTCCATTCCATGGATTGACTTCTCATTCTGATAGTGTCCTTTGATACACAAAAGTTTTTCATTTTGATGAGCTGTAATTTATCTAGTTTTTCTTTGTGGCCTGTGATTGCCAAAAAATCATTGCCAAATCCAATGTTATGAGGCTTTTCCCCTGTGTTTTCTTCTAAGGGTTTTATAGTTCTAGCTCTTACATTTAGGTCTTTAACCTATTTTGAGTAAATTTTGGATATGCTGTAAGGTAGGGGTCCAAGTTTAATCTTTTTGCATATAGATGTCCAGTTTTTACCACACTGTTGAAAAGACTATTCTTTCCCCATTGAATGGTCTTGGCACCCTTGTCAAAAATCATCTGACCATCTATGAGACAGCTAATTTCTAGGCTCTCTATTGTATTTCATTGGCCTATGTGTCTGTCTTTATGCCAATTCCATATTCTTAATTACTGTAGCTTTGTAGTAAGTTTTGAAATCATTAAGTGTGAGGGCTATAAGATGGTTCTTTTTCAAGATTGTTTTGGATATTTAGGGTCCCTTAAGATTCCATATGCATTCTAGGATGAATTTTACTATTTCTGCAAAAAATATTCTTGGGATTTTGAGAGGGATTACTTTGAATCTATAGATCACTTTGGGTACTACTGACATCTAAACAATATTAATTCTTCCAACCCATGAACATGAGGTGTCTTTCCATTTATTTGCATCTTCTTTAATTTCTTCCAGCAACAATTTTTTGTTTTCATAACCTTGGTTATGTTTAGTCCTGAGTATTTTATATTGTTTGAGGCTATTATGAATGGACTTTACTTCCTTTTTAGACTGTTCATCGTTAGTGCACAGAAATGCAACTGATTTTTGTGTGTTGATTTTGAATCCTGCAACTTTGTTTAATTTGTTTCTTTGTTCTGACATTCTTTTCATAGACTTTTGGAGTTTTCTACATTTAGGATCACATTTTCTGTGAACAGAGATAATCTGACTTGTTCATTTCCAATCTGAATTGCTTTTATTTCTTTTTCTTATCTAATTGCTCTGGCTTGGACTTCCAGTACTATGTTGACAGAAGTGATGAAAGAGGGCTTTCAGTCTGTCACCATTGAGTATGACGTTAGTTGTGGGTTTTTCATATACAGCCATTTGTGAGTTAAGGTAATTTCTTTCTATTCCAAGATTGTTAAGTGCTTTTATCTCCTTCCCTTCTTGAGGAAAGCTATTTATTACATAGTTACAAAATTTTACATACATTTTACTGTTTGGAAAATGATTTCCTTCATGTAGATAGCATATAAAAACATTTGTACAAAGAATTACCTCCCTTACTCTCATTTAATGTAAAAATTAATGGCCAGTTCCTGCAAAGGATGAAATAAATTCAAAATAGTCCAATTAAATGAAAGTAAAATTTATTCTCAAAAGTAGATTTCCATGAAAGAGTGCTATTATTTGGCCTGGCAATGTGAAACCATTAATTAATTTTTATCAGGGAAATGTTTATCTTTCACACTGAACTAATTTTATTAGTTTCATTGAAACAAAAACAGGAAAAACTGTAAATCAGAAAGGTATGTGATAGCATATGGAATTACAACTTCCATAGCTCACACCAGAATTATCTAATATTACTTAAGTTGGAATCTTGTCATATAGTTGCCTTTAATCTCAAGCCATTGAGCACATCTTTGGCAAGAATTTGACATAGATACCATCATTGTCACATGAGAAAAAGATTTCCAAACCATATTTTAACTATAACACTGTTTCAAGATTAGTGAATTTCACAGAATTTGTTATAATAGCCCAAACTAAGACATTTTGCTATGATGAGTAGGAGTTTTAGTTGATTAATAAAAAATATGTTTAAAACATTTTACATCCAATGTAGTGGTAAGATAAATATTGCACATGAAATCTCACATTTCACTCTATTAATGCTTATCTTCAAGTATTTTAATGAACTTCTACAACTACTTTTAAAAGTAGTTGACATTTATGTCATCCTACTGAAGAAACAATGTACTTACTATCATCTGATTAAACACTACCACCTCTCAGATTTTCAGAATGCACCTCTAATGTAATTTTCACACATTTCACATACAAATTTAGATTTATATGAAGTAAAGACCTTTTGAAAAAATTATTATTCCTAAATCCAAAAAAGTTTGCAAAAGAAGTTAGGTAATACTTCAAAACTTTATGATATATTTCATAAAATCAAAGTATTAAAAATAGACCAAATGGAAATGTTCTTAAGCAAGACATGTACGTAGGGGAGAAATTATTTAACTGAATATATTTTTCCATTTTGAGTCACAGTAATTTTAGCTCTAAAAGTAAATGTATGGAACAGTTAATGTTAATACTAACTTCAGGTATGCTACAGTAATTATCTAATTACTGGAGTAATTTCTGAGAAAATACTGGAGTATTTTCTGGTAATATTCCAGTGGTAGGAACCCACTGCAGGGGATACATCTCAACATTGTAACACTATCAACAGTACAGTTTATAGTCTTATGGTTGACTCGGATCTGCATAGCAACATAAGTAATATTACTGTTTTACTGTTGAGTAAAACTAAAACAGAGTAAAGCCTTTATATATCAAATAATTCTGAACAATTACTAGAAGAGAAACTAAATTATTGCTGTGCTTAATAGAATGAGGAAGACCAGGCAATGGGGTTCTGCGTAGAAGCAGACATTGCAACACTAGAAACATAATTCTTTAAAAATACCCAGATCAGTACCACAACATGTACTTCCCTGGCTCAGGATATTAATAAATTCTAATGAAGAGAGATTCTTGTCAACATTAGAACCAAATAGTTGTTACACCTAAAAATTATTTTTCTTGCTCACGATTTATTGTGTTCAATATTGTGTATAAATAGAATTTGTTTCATTGTGAAGATTTAGTCTTTTTAAATCTAATATCTTTAAAAAATACTGAGTTAAAATAATAGGTTCAAGTATTCTGAAAAACAGGTCCATCATGTAAAATAAAAAAATTTTCAAAAACACTATTAATAGAATCAGTTGCATCCAAATTTCAACTTCAACTATGCCAATTTCATTTTAAAAAGTCAACATATTAATCTATTTCTTTAAAGCTCACACCATTTGTACTTTAAAGAGGGTCACAGATTAATTTTTTTCCCGAAATGTGACTACTGAAACATCATTATAAAGTCAGCTTCAGTAAAAAAAAAAAAAAATCTTGTCTATAATTTTAGCATCACAAATTTTCAAGAGAAAAACTGCTTGGCCATCATTATTCCTCCACAATATTTTCCCCCTAGTGGGTGTACAAAAGAAACTCACGCTTTAAAGTGATTCTCAATTTTATCTACAGGTTATCCCATTTTAAATAAAATACCAAAGTGGAAACTTCTCAGAAATGAAAAGCAGAAAAGCCAAAAGGTGACCTCCCAGTGTAACATTTAAAATGAAATTTGTTTATTCGACAAATCTGTTCCTTCACTCTCCTCTAAGGCTGGGCTTATTAGTATCTTTCATGTAGCTGAGACCTCGCCCACTGGGCGGCTTCCCCTTCTTTCGCATTAACCTTTTCCCTGAAGCAGGACTATGCATGTTATCACAGCAACCACGCAGAAAGGAAGCTTCAGAGGGATTAGTGGTGGAAGGGACTTTGCATTTCTTGTCAAACCAACCGAGTGGTTCATCTTAGCTGCTCACCAAAGAACAGCAAGGGCTTTCCCCAGACAGGCCAGAGAAAGGACAGCACATCCACATGTAGCGTCTCTGGGGAAATGGGACAAATATAAAATGAATCCCTGTCTTAGGAATTGTTAAACACAAAGTGCAATCAAACAGCACGATCACAATTCCCAAACTATGGGAGAAAAATCTTCCACCTGTTTCCTTCTAAAGGGAAGAAATTATTCAGTAATCACTCCTCTTGTTTTAAAGTAATAACGACTGAATATTTGAATAGAATTCCAACAATGGTAAAATCAAACACGTAGAACCTTATGTAGGAGAAAAAAATGAAGAATTCTGTAAACACTAATTAATATAGTATCTGAATAAAGAGTAGAAAATACGTTTGAGCATATTGCTCTAAAATACTAGACTCAGTGCCTCTAAATAACTGACTCAACAGTTACTAAAAATCAACATGAATGAACCTATTTAATTGTATGATAATGTTTTTTATGAAAGGTGACTGTAGGAAGGGCGCTAGTTCCATTGATGAAATGCAGTCTTCTTTCAGGATGTGATACTGATAATAGAAACTACAGAAACATGCATGTCTCTACCCATATCTTCCCTTGGTGAACTTTTATTAATGTTATACCTGGAGTATTTTCCTGCCAGTGAGATCAGTTTATCTCACTTTATGACCTCTTATAATAAACTGGAGGTTCAAAATCACACAGTTAGTAGATGGTTTACCCAGGATCCAAGTCTAGGCCCTGCACTCTCTGATGCTTGCACTCTTTCCTCTGCCTTAGAATCAAAGGATATAAGTCATTTATGCTCTGTGTATGAGAGGTACCAACTCACTTGGTGGTAGTGTCCTATAAGCAAAAATAAAATCTTCTCACCCAACCTAAACTTCATTTCAAATATTCCCATACTGAACTCAAACTTAAGCTCATAATTTCCATCACAGCATTTTAAAACTGCAGTCACAAGCTTCTTTCAAATCTTGTTTCACTGATACACCATTAAAAGCTACCTTTCTACATTTCACTCCTTCTTTATACTCGGTAAAACTGATTCAAAATACATCCCATTTAGTTAGAATCTTAGCAATCTCATACCATTTAATTAGAGTTATTTTTATTTGTGGATCTCTTTCTTAAAAAGAGTATTTTAGTTTCTGACTGACTCTAAACGCCTATAAATGGGATCCGTGCAGGGCCAGGTGTCTTAGCCTCCCCAGGCGGCTCAGCAGCCTCTGGACTAAAGGTGGACAGGACTTGGAGGAGGGAGAGGAAGGGAACTTACATTGTTGTTCATCGCTCATGTCGCCACACTGATCTGTGAAGTCACACACATTGTCAGGAGGCAAGGAGACCCCATTGTCACACTGAAAGGCTTCCATTCCTTGCTGAACCAGTACAGAGGTGAAAACGCAGGAAACCCAAAGGGTACCAAAAGCTTCATCCTTCAGGAAAGCTAACATTCTGGCCAGGCAGAGGAGCACTGTCTGACAGGTCTTCTTAGAGATCAGGCCGCTGTAACGGGTGGGTTCATAATTAAAAACATTCTTCCTCTTTTCTCCATTTTTTGATTTCCAGATTTGCCTCTTACGACTGAAACTGCTGGTAACTATCCACAACTCTTAACAAATGAGTCCAAGGCAGTTCATTTACTCTTTCAGGGGAGTGTCTTTAGAAAATATTTAACTTGAACAATTGCACCATTTCTCTATCTAGCTAAGCACAGATGTTTATTGCCCTATGTATACCATGTTTAAACAATTTAAGCCCTTATGATAAATTTTTCTTTCAGGACATAGCATTAACTACTAAAGGGCAGGCACATAAATGGGAGGAAAATTACAATAAAGTTATAAGTAACATAAAAAGGTTCTATATTAATTCCTATGCTTAATCATGTTCATGTAATTTAGAACATTGTCACTAAAACTCATTCATATACTTCAGGCCCAATTATTAGAATTGTTTCATGAGAATGAAATGCTTGTCCTCTATCACTGAATGGAAACTTTGCATTGTTTGCTTAGATAAACTGAAAACCACAGGATTTTAAAAACTGAAGGGACATCGGGGATCATTATTTTCCAAATCACATTACTTGGACCCAAGAAAGTTAAGGGATACTTATGAGGAAACACAGTAATTTGGTATTAGAAACTGGAATTCAAATATCCTGCTACCGGGTGCAGTGTTTCTTCCTCTGCAGTACACGGATTTTCATGTCAATGCATCTTCATGTGCTTTTACAAGTGAAACATACAATTTCAGGATCCATATTCAGAATGAACAGTACACTGAAGTTCAGAACACCTGAACTTTATATTATAAATAATAACATTTTATGAAGGTGAATAATTATAGAAATTATATGGAGTTAAATATTCAAAATATGCCTTTATACTTGATTTCTTAAAGGCATCTTGAAGTTCTATTCAAGTATCTTCTTTTAATTTCTGCACTATAACTGCAAGAGACGGAGACACCAAGACTGTAAGAAGAGACTGGAGAATGCAGGGTGGAAAGAACCATAGATCAGGGACAGAAAACGCTTCTGTGCTTTTAGAGAAGATACAAAGAAAGCAGATTTTCCCATATTCTAAGAAAAATGACTCAATAAAAACAATATTCTAAGATATGAGCATTCAGAATTCTAGGAGGAAAATCCATAATTTGCCCTATTACAATTGACCACTCCACACAATTTAGCATTTCATTGCTCTGTGCTCCATTCCAATTTCAGAAATATTTATTCTCCTTACCTCTCTGCTTTGTAAATGAATTCTAAGAAACACATCTACTTCTCTCTTTGTGTATCTCTTAAATGTTGACTCTCCTTATAATTCCACATTAGTCCTCCTCTCTGCTCAGATTATACATTTTTCTAGGTTTTCTCTTCATGCTCATAATTTCAAGTAATATCTATACATTGTTATCTCCCCAACCTATATCTGAAGTCCTGATATGACATGTTACTCAAACCAATATCTTAAGTGTTCTTCCAGCACACACACACACAACACATAGCCTAATTGACTTGTCTACTTGAATCAAAAACTAATTTCATCTTCCTTCCCCCCACCCAACCAACCAGTCTGTCTTTACTCCCCTATTCTGTATTTCAGTGAATGGCGCCTTCTTCTGTCCATCTCGCCAAGCCAGGAACCTATATGTTGGTCCTGGACTACCCTTACCCGTTCTACCCATCAATCATCAAGTCTCACACATTCTGTATATGTCAAGACTCCATCAATTTTCAACTCAGCAATACCCTGAACCAGATGTTTCCACTACCCAAAACTCGTTTCCCATTCTTCAGGCAGAGTGATCGTTCTGAAGCATAAAGCCACGCCTACATATTTCCGTAAGCGCCATATTTCCTAGCACGGCTTGCAAACACAGCTCACCTTCCGCAGTTCACTGCTGATTACATCTTCCTCTGTGTTCTCAGTCAAGATCTTACTCAGTTATTACACTAGCAGTTTTCTGAACATGCCACCTCTAGACTCCTGATCTGAGATCCCTTTCCCACCCCAAGCACCAGGTGAATACTAATTATTCTTTAGTTTCCAGCTTCAAGGACTACTGCTGAAGTATCCTGGCTTATTTTCTCAGGCTGAGTTAAATTTCATTCCTGGGTTCTCTCACAGCCTTCTGTTCTCACTGATCTTAGCACTTCTGGGGCTGGTGTGGTCATTGCAGGCTTACTTCAGTGATTCCTCCATTAGTCTGTAAGATTGAAGCTGGATTGTGACTTTCTCACTATTGTATCCCCAGTTACTAGCAAAGTTCCTGGCAGATAGATGTTGCTCAATAAGTAATTCCTTATTGAATGTATTTTATCAGGGCTTACCATCATTTCAATTTTTGCTAGGCACATGTAAATAAATGCAAGATGTGAATTTTTTTTTTTTTGTGGTACGCGGGCCTCTCACCGTTGCGGCCTCTCCCGCTGCGGAGCACAGGTTCCGGACGCACAGGCTCAGCGGCCATGGCTCACGGGCCCAGCCGCTCCGTGGCATGTGGGATCTTCCCGGACGGGGGCACGAACCCGTGGTCCCCTGCATCGGCAGGCGGACTCTCAACCAGTGCGCCACCAGGGAAGCCCAAGATGTGAAATTTTTAAATGCCATTACATAAAAGATATATAGAGAAAGGGCCCAAATTTGCTGTCTCACTGAAATAAGAGATATTTATCCAAAAAGAAAAAATAAGATATACATTTCTTGTGTTCAATGTGGCTTTTCTATTTCTAAATCTCATGCTATTTTTAAAGGCCCTTTAGATTTTGAAATTGCAATTTGTGTTTCATTGGCAATGCACTACACCATCCCCCTACACTGAATAAATAAGGAATGCATCATATCAAAGCTCATTCCAGGTTTTCCTTTTTAAGGACGGACGGAAGGAAGGAAGGAAGAGAGTAAAAATGAGAAAAAGTTAAGAAGGAAGAGAAAGATGAAGCAGAAGAGTGTAAAAAGGCACGCAAACACAGAAACATTTCAGTTTTACATCCGGATTCTGAATTTAGGTCCCGTAACATTTTATACGTTCACTATTTTCCATTTAGAAAAAAAAAATCACATATTTCATTGCTGTCATAGCTGTTTACTGCCTAGTTTCAGCTGGGAAACTCCTTTATTAACTGTTACCACCTACTAAAAATAACATTACTCGGGCTTCCCTGGTGGCGCAGTGGTTGAGAGTCCGCCTGCCGATGCAGGGGACACGGGTTTGTGCCCCGGTCTGGGAAGATCCCACATGCCGTGGAGCGGCTGCACCCGTGAGCCATGGCCGCTGAGCCTGCGCTCCGCAACGGGAGAGGCCACAACAGTGAGAGGCCCGCGTACCGCAAAAAAATAAAAAAAACATTATACTGTTTCAAATGCCATTCATCATTTAGACAAGAAATGAACTGGAATGGTGGCACCTAAGGTAAATCAGTACAATCCAGTAGTATAATAGTTTATAAAGTAAATTTATATTTTGTTGCCAAAAGATAAAATTATATTCAACTGATAATTTCTCTATCACTTTTTCTCTACATATACCAAAAGGGGCAAAAAAATAAACTGGTAGCAACCAGAGTTTTTTTTATCTAGTTTATTGAGGAAAGCTAACACGTCTTAGAGATCCAGTGCTGTAACACTGGGCTGCGGGCATCATACATATTGTCTCATTATGTCCAAAACATCTTGCATTGTTCCCTACTTCTACTTTAAAAAAAATATTACTCAGTTGTCCAAGATCACAAATGATGGAGCTTGACTATATAATTTTAATTGAATTATAATGCTTCTGGATGAGACTTCCAAGAGGCAAAGTGACAGAGCAAATTCATTTTAAAAAGAAATGACATACTGTTTTATCTTTTTTAAAAGATTGAGCACCTACTTTACACTAGATATTGGGTGTAGGGAGATAGGAGAGATACAATGAAAGATAAGACAATACACCTAACTTACAAGGATTTACAACCTGGGAAGTGCATATACGACCTTTATAAAAAATGTACACACACTGCTTCTAATTTGGTCTTAAAAAGAGTGGATTATGTTTTCTATAAAAAAATAAGCCAACTCTCAAGCTACAAAGAAGGTAGATGTTGGATGGAGTGAGATATAAAATGCTTTAAAATATATAAATGAGGGGCCTCCCTGGTGGCGCAGTGGTTGAGAGTCCGCCTGCCGATGCAGGGGACACGGGTTCGTGCCCCGGTCTGGGAAGATCCCACATGCCGCGGAGCGGCTGGGCCCGTGAGCCATGGCCACTGAGCCTGCGCGCCCGGAGGCTGTGCTCCGCAACGGGAGAGGCCACAACAGTGAGAGGCCCGTGTACCGCAAAAAATAAAATAAAATATATAAATGAGCCCTGAGCCTACAAAATGCAGAGCAAATTCCCAAGAGTTGAAAGGGAGATAGAAGGAGACATAGCCAATGCAACAGAGTTTATTATTGAATGACTGTCCTCAAGAATATTTTAAGGAAAATTCCAGAATTAATGTGGAATAATCATTGAAAGAAAGTATGAGATGCAAGAAGAAGGGGTGAGTAAATACTGAAGCTCTATTGCAGATTAAAGTGACCCAGAACCCTAATCTTGAAAGATGAACTGAGAAAGGTCATTAAAAGATTTCTATTTACATAAGATAGGGAAATAGAAGTGCTATCACTACAGAAAGCCAGAGGAAGAGTATGCTAGGAAAAAAATTCCTGGCACCTTCAATGAGGATTCCCATAGATTATGACCATCCAAATAAGAGCTCACAGCGAAAAATTAACCAGCAAATGACAAACAAGACTCTATGACTCAGGGCCAGCACAAAAAAATAAGCAAAGGTACAATTAGATACCTGATAATGTCATATATTGGCAGTATGTCATCGTGAATACAAAATAATTATGTATCAAGTGTTAAAAAGATTAAATTTTTAAAATAAGCTCTAGGAAGAAGAGACTAGCCATGCTTTTGTTAAAGTGACCAGGAAGAATATAATCACTGAGAATGAAAGAAAAGTAGATGGTGTAAGTAGGAAGAAAATAAACAAATGAATAAAGAATTTAGTGAACTGGAAGACAGGTATTTTTTAAATGTACAAAATGTACCATAGAGATGTACGCACACATTTTACAATATAGTTTAAGACTGTGGAACATAGCATGGTAGGGTCCAACATATGACTAAATGAAACTTACAGGGGAGATTTTAAAAAAAGAATGGAGAGGCAGTATTTGAAATAAAACTTTTCCAGAAGTGAAGAAAGTCCTGCACTCTGAGGATTCAGATGACTGCAATGACTGCAAGTACTTCGAATCCCTTAGCCCTCCCCTCCACCTTCCCTTGATAAAAGAAGTAGTCCTTTCAATTATTCCAGTTCTCTACAATCTCTTCTAGAAAACAGAAGCAGAGGGAATGCTTCCTAACTTATTCTGTGAGGATAGCATTACCCTATTACCAAAATCAGACAAAGACAGTAAAAGAACGAAAAGTTACAAACCAATCTCTCATGAACATAGATATAAAAATCCTCAACGAACTACTAGAGAATTAAATCCAAAAATGTATAAAAATAATTATATGCCACTGTATATATTACCAAGTGGAATTTATTCCAGGTATGTAAAATCAGTTCAATATTCAAAAATCAATTAATATAATCTATCACATCAAGAGTCTAAAGAAGTTATATGATCATATCCACTGATGCAGTAAAAGCATTGGACAAAATCCAACATTAATTATAATAAAAACTCTCAGAAAACTAGAAAATAAAGAAATTATCAACTTGATAAAGAACATCTACCAAAAACCTATAGCTAACATCATACTTAATGGTGAGAAACTAGGTGTTTCTCCCTAAGATTAGAAACAAGGCAAGGATGTCCTCTCTTCCTATTCAATATCACACTGGAAGACCTAGCTAATGCAGTAAGACAAAAAAAGAAAAGAAAAGATATACTGATTGGGAAGGAAGAAATAAAACTGCCTTTGTTCACAGGTGACATAATTTTACATGTAGAAAATCTTTTAAAAATCACACATAAAAAACCCCTGAAACTAATAAGTGGTTGAAGTAAGGTTGCAGGATGCAAGGTTAATATACAAAGTTAATTGATTTCCTATATACCAGAAATAAACAATTAGCATTTGAAATTAAAAACACAGAACTATTTTTATTAGCACCCAAAAAATGAAATGTATAGATATAAATCTAAAAACATATGTACAAGAGTAGTATAAAGAAACCTATAAAATTTTGATTAAAAAATCATAGAAAATCTATATAGAGAGATATCCCATGTTTATGGATAGGAAGTCTTAATGTTGCTAACAGCTCTTCCCAACTTGATGTATGGATTCAACACAATTCTAATCAAAATTCCACCAAGCTATTTTATGAATATCCACAAAGTAATTCTAAAGTTCATATGGAAAGGCAAAGATCCACAATAACCAACACAATACTGAAGAACAACAACACTGGAAGACTTCACAACAGTGTGAATACACCACCTGACTTCACAAGTTAGTATAAAGCTACAGTAATCAAAACAATGTAGTACTGGTAAAAGAATAGGCAAATTAATCAATGGAACAGAATGGAGAGTCTGGAAATAAACCCACACAAGTACAGTAAGTTGGTTTCTGACAAAGGAGCAGAGGCAATTCAATGGAGAAAGAATAACCTTTACAACAAATGTGTTGGAAAAACTGGAAAACCACATGCAAAAAAATATTAATATAAACATGGACTTTAGAACTTTCATGAAAATTAACTCAAAATAGATTATAAACCTAAACGTAAGAAGTTTAACTATAAATTCTAGAAAATAACATTGGGGAAAAGCTAGGTGACCTTGGGTTTAGCAATGACTTTTTAGATATAACACCCAAAGCACTATACATAAAAGAAAAAAAATGGGTGTTTGATTTTATTAAAATTAAAAATATGTCTCTGAAATTCTGTTAAGTGAATGAAAAGACAAGCCACAGACTGAGAGAAAATCTTTGCAAAACATTTATCTGATAAAAGACTTGTAATCCAATATAACAAAGAACTCTGAAAACTCAACAACTAAAAAAAATCTAATTCAAAAATGGACAAAAGAAAAATGGATTATAGCCTTTAATCCAAGACCGGAAACCATAAAACTCATAGAAGAAAGCACAGGGAGTAAGCTTCTGGATGTTGGTCTTGGCAATTTTTTGTTTGTTTGTTTTTGGATTTGACACCAAAAACAAAGGCTGCAAAAGCAAAACTAAACAAGTGGGACTATATCAACTAAAAA
Organism: Grampus griseus; assembly: GCF_964374135.1. NCBI lineage: Eukaryota > Metazoa > Chordata > Mammalia > Artiodactyla > Delphinidae > Grampus > Grampus griseus. The sequence continues at coordinate 161,138,021 of NC_139018.1, read as the reverse complement.
CCTTCTGCAAAGCAAAGGAAACCAACAACAAAATGAAAAGGCAACCTATGGAGTGGGAGAAAATATTTGCAAATCACATATCAGATAAAAGCTAATATCCAAATATATATTTTTTTAAAAACTCACACAGCTCAATAACAAACCCCCCCACAAATAATCCAATTTAAAAAATGGGCAGGGGCTTCCCTGGTGGCGCAGTGGTTGAGAGTCCACCTGCCGATGCAGGGCACACGGGTTCATGCCCCGGTCCGGGAAGATCCCACATGCCGCGGAGCAGCTGGGCCCGTGAGCCATGGCCGCTGAGCCTGCACGTCCGGAGCCTGCACATCCGGAGCCTGTGCTCCGCAACGGGAGAGGCCACAACAGCGAGAGGCCCGCGTACCACAAAAAAAAAAAAAAAAAAAAAAACAAGGCAGGAGAATCAAATAAACATTTATCCAGAGAAGACATATAAATGGTCAAAAGGTACATGAAAAGGTGTTCAACATTACCTGGGAAGTGCAAATCCAAATCACAATGAGATATCACCTCACACCTGTTAGAATGGCTGTCATCAAAAGACAAGAGAAAATTGTGGGTGAAGATGTAGAAAAAAGGGAACTCTTGTGCGCTGTTGGAAATGTAAACTGTTACAGCCACTCTAGAAAGCAGTATGTAGTTTCCTCAAAAAATTAAAACTACCATATGATCTAGTAATCCCACTTCTGGGTATATATCCAAAGGAAATGAAAACCAGATATCAAAGACATCTCTGCACACCCATAGTGATTGGAGCGTTATTCACAGCAGTCAAGATATGGAAACAACCTAAGTGTGTCAACAGATAAGTGGATAAAGAAGATGTGGTGCACGTATACAATGGAGTATTGTTCAGCCATGAGAAAGAAGAAAATGGCGCCATTTGGGACAACATAGATGGACCCTGAGGGAGTTAGGTGCAGTGAGCCAGACAGAGAAAGACAAATCGTGTATACCACTTGTATATGGAATCCAAAAAAGCTGAACTCATAGAAATGGAGAATAGAAGGGTGATTACCAGGGACTGGAGAAGGGGGAAATGAGGAGATGTTGGTCAAAGCATACAAAGTTTGACTTAAAAGATGAATAAATTCTGGGGATATGATGTACAGCATGGCAATTATACTTAATAATACTGTAGTAATAATACCTGAAAATTGCTAAGAGGATAGCTCTTAAATGTTCTCATCACAAAAAAAGAAATGGTAATTATATGACATAACAGAGGTGTTAGCTAATTCCATGGTGGCAATCATTTTTCAATAATATAAATGCATCAAATCAACATGTTTGATACCTTAAACTTCCACAGTGTTATACATCAATTGTATCTCCATAAATCTGGGGAAAAAATTGTAATGAGGGAAGGGTATGAATAGTTACCTCACCTAGAAGATATACAGATGGCAAATAAGCATATGAAACGATGCTCAACATAACACGTGTGCAGGTCACTGTGAGTTAAAACAATGATATAATACTACACATCTATTAAAATGGCTAAAATCCAAAAAAGGAGGAACTCTCATGCCCTGCTGGTGGGAGTGCAGAACAGCGCAGCCACTGTGGAAGACAGTTTGGCAGCTCCTTACAAAACTAAACACACTCCACCTTAACGATCCTGCAATCACACTCCTTGGTATTTAACCAAATTTTTTGAAAACTGGGTCCACACAAGTTATTTATAACACTTTATTTATAATCACCAAAAACTGGAAAATATGAAGAAGTCATTCAACAGCTGAGTTGATAAACAAATTGTAGTACATCTATACAATGGAACAGTATTTAGTGATAAGAAGAAATGAGCTACGAAAAGACATGGAGGAAATTAAATACTCTAAGTAAAAGAAGTAAGATTTGATTCCAACTGTATGACATTTCAGAAAAGGCAAAACTATAGAGGAGTGGGATAGAGAGGGTGGGAGGGAGACGCAAGAGGGAGGAGATATGGGGATATATGTATATATATGGCTGATTCACTTTGTTATAAAGCAGAAACTAACACACCAGTGTAGAACAATTATACTCTAATAAAGATGCTTAAAAAATTAAAAAATAAAGATTTCAAAGTAGTTTTAAAAAAAAACTATAGAGAAAGTGAAAAGATAAGTAGTTGCTAGGGTTCCAAGGAAGGAAGAAATTGATGGGGCACAGAATTTTTAGGGTGTTGAAAGTATCCTATATGATACTGTGAAAGTGGATACCTGCCGTTATGCATTTGTTAAAACCCAGTCCTGCACAACACAGAGTGAACCCTAATGTAAACCATGGACCTTAGTGAATAATAATGGCAATATTGGTTCATCAGTTCTAACAAACATACCACACTAATGCAAGATGCTAATAACAGGAGAACCTGTGGGGGTGAAGCAGGGGAGAGGGGTTATGCCAAACTCTCTGTACTTCCTGTGCAAAGAGCAATTCTCGGTAACCCTAAAACTGCTCTAAAAAGTAAAGTCTATAAAATAAAATTTTTTAAAAAAGTAAAGTCTATTAATGTAAAAAATTAGGCTGAGCCCAGGAACCGAGCAAGAGATCATGATTTTTATTAGGCTGACAACCACCAATCTTCTGCACCTCCATTTCTCCCTTTTCTGCTGGCAGATGTGAAGCAACGCCCTCATTGGCTGCCCATCTGTGTTCCCCCTTCCGATGCCAAGCTCTAATAACCATATCCACAACTTCCTGCAGGTCAAGGCCGTTCAGCTGCCCCTCTGACCTTGAGGATCATTATGGAACCTCAGTTACAGACTCTTGGCTTCTGGCAGTTAGATCCTGCTACCTGGTCTCTATTATTTCAGGGCCCCACCATTCCCTTGGATAAGAATGAGCCACATTCTGTGACCACTTATCTTATCAAAAGGTCTGGACTGCAAAGGAGAGTCACCACTGAATGCGGTGTTGGTGGTGACCCTTTCATCAGCACATTCCTCATGGTCTTGGTCAGTGATGTGCCCTCTGGGCTCCCCCCACCCCTCTAGCGTGTCTGTCTCAGCAATATTCTCTGCCCCGGAAACTCGGGCACATCTACTTTGGTTGCCTTTGTCCATCACTGTCTCCAGGCTGTAAGCATCACCCAAGAAATGAGTTCACCCCACCCCCTGGACTCTTTGCTAGGGTTTAAAATCCTGTGTTGTGAAAAAGTTCTCCCAAGTCCTTGAAGCACTGCTGATTCAGGCCAACATTCCAGAACCTTCAAAATCCAGTCCTGGGGCTCTCCTTAGGCTCTGCACGGTATGGCATGTATGACTGATTCCTACAACTCCTATAGTGTATAATTTCTTTCCTTTGTTATCAAGCCCAGCCCATCCACGGCCAGGTTATGCTGGGATTTAACTCTAGTTATGGGCCTGGCAGCCAAGGAGGGGAGACAGGGACAGCTCCTAAGGAGGGCATCTGTTGCCTTCGAGGAGAGATCTCTGCAGCATCTTGTAGCATGCGGGAAGCGCTGGCCCTTGGAGGACCCTCTCCTACTTTCCCCCAGCCCCCCAAAGGAAAGATTTCGGAGAGGGCGGGGGAAGAGAATGGGGTAGCATGTGGGGAAAGGAGCACCAAATACAAGAGAAAGTGCCAAGGTGCAGCTGTTGGAGCCGCCCTGGTGAGAGACTGAGTAGAAAAATAGACAGTGGCCAGATCACATGGGATGACAGAACTTGACCCACCACTTCTGTGGCAACCAGGCCAGGAAACTAAACCACAACCACTGCAGCAACTGGCACAGAATGGTTAGGACTTGCTCTATAATTGCCAGCTTCTCTCCTTTTATGCCCCTGCTTCCAACTCAAGATCAACCAAAGAGTCAAACACGGTCCCCAAACCAAGCAGATAACATGCCTCACGTGTTATTCATTAGACCCCCTCCAGTTTCCCCATGACAACAACATCCAATGAGGCCACACCTGAAGCCCTTTTTTTCATTATAAAACTTCCCTACTTCCCTGCCTGCCTTTGAGTCTGTGCAAATGATGGCGACTAACTCTCTTGCTAGACCAAGCTGGGAATAAAGAGCCTCTATGTGTTCTCATTTGGGTGGTCTTTGTTTACTTCCACATCAGTAAGAAGGTTAACACCCGTTCCCCACGCCTTCCAGCTGTTCTACCCATCCTGGGAGAAAGGATGCATCATCTCAGGATTTCAGAGACGAAAGTGCATTAAATGTGTTTAAAGTACAGATCCTCAGTGTGTGCAGAAATTTATGTTAATTCTAGCAGCTAGCCACTCTTTTCGTGAATGTCATGGCACTGCCAGCTTGGGGTGGGGACAGCCCGTACACCTGCCGAGAGGGGCTCCCAGCCAGCCCGTTACACCCACAACCAGGATCCCACCCCACTCCCCATGACAGCAGAGTGGAGAGAGAGGTCAACAGAAGGTCAACCTTCCCTCACCGCTTGACGATACCACACCACCGATAGGTTCTGAGGGTTCGGGGCATCCACGTGGATGTTTTAGTCTCACATTTCAGGGTCTAAGGTTTTCCCAGCCAGGGCCTGACCTGAGAATAGCAGGCCTGCTGGCTCTCACTCTGAGCCTTGAACTGCTTCCTAAGGACCTGCAGTTTCTCATCATCCCTCTGCAGGGCACTAATACCACTTAGCAGTAACCAGCCAACTCTGCTGTCTTTGAAAGCTTTGGTTTCAAATAACCTAATCGTTGCATCCTCGAGGGCATTTATTTCCCGGGTCACTACTGGTAAAATCATTAGCAGTTGGGCTGTCACCTTGTGTCAGGAATTATTTTGCCCCACATACCATTCTGAGTGGTGTCCGTTTTACTCACAAGGTCATGAGTGCACCAGTCCCCAAACCCCATCTTACCACCTTCTCTCCTAGACCATTCTTGTTATGCAGGTCTAAGAGCAGATGCTCAAATGGAAGACAAGATACTAATGAGGCAGTAGGAGGGGCGATCCTCATGACGAATAAAGGGCTGGGAGATGCAGTAGCAGGAAAAGTCTTCTAATACCTCGTAGAGAAGCGAGAAGGGAGCTTGGATAGCAAGAATCTGGGTCTAGAGCACAGAAAATTTTCCAGAAACCATCCCTTCACTGTTTAGACATTATAACAAAGCTAATGACATCATCTTAGAGAAAGTTTTGTGCTATAATGGCCTTTTTCCCCCCGAAACTAAACATATAATTTTTGCCTTTAAGACTTGAGAATGTTTTGCCGACAATTTTGTTCCCACAGGACTTGGGTATATAGTGTGATGACTACATTCTTAGTTGAAGAAGAACCATCCAGAGACCCTGGCGTAATCAAAACTGTATGATCTTTCAAACTGTGGGGTTCTATGGCTTTCCTCCACAGTGGGGTGGGTGTTTGTTATTACTGGTTTCTGCCATAAAATAAATACAACTCTATAGAGAGCTAACTGTGCAGAAGTGAAGAGGGTGTAAAGAGGTTAGATTTTCCACAAATATTAGAGGATCTCTTTCAAGGTATCTATGAGCACAAGGTTAAACTTCTTCTCAGCCAAAGTCTTGACAGCGGGTGGAGGCAGGTGATGATCTCAATCGACCACCAACCCCACGTTCAAAGTCCATCCCACTGAAAAGTGACCTTGCAAGATTCAGGGGCATGTGGGTTCAGGTCCCCAGCTTGCAGTTGAGTTTACTGAAATACAATGCCATAGTAGCCAGGCTGTCTAACATAGCCTTGTGGTCCCACTGGACTCTTCTTTCATTGTATTTAATATTGATTTTGATTTTAAGAAGATAAAACATTGATTTCAAATTTAAGGGAAAGGGCATATTCTGAAATGAATCTCTTCTGATTACTCTCTATTCAACTAGCTTTATGAAAACTTTATTATTAAAGACATATTTTCTAAAAATTATAACCAAACCAGAAACTTACCTTGTGGATTTTAACATAAGGGTACTTAAAAATGGTTTGCGTAAGATAACTTTTCATTAAGCTATAATGAGAATATCAATAGTGGTCTCACAGTCTTGCTGGAAATTCATAGGAACTCTAGTTGCACAGTTGCAAAAAAAAAAATGTTTCTATTGGAAATTAAAAGTGATTCTCTGATAGAGTAGTATGGTAGAGAATATCTAAGAAATATCAAGTAGTAAATGAAAGATGAAGGAAATAGGGCCCCTCTTTCTACCAAGGGTACTTTCCATGAGCAGGATGGTGAGCACACAGCTTGAGCTGAGCAATCAGCAAGCACTTCACTGGCGCATAGATCCCAGAAGAGGAGAAACTAGACTGCTTGAGGTCCAAGTGTAAACTTCAGGATCTCATGCTGAACCAACAAGCAAGCTTGACGGGAAGCCTCGCCATATCTCCCACAATGGGAACAGCGTATTTGCATAAGGGTAGGATTTGGTAAGGTGGAATAACTGGCGAAGGTAGCCATCCACAATATTATTTGATCTGAGTTTACCTCATTTATTGAATTCTGTATCAGACTGTGAATGGTACACAGGCAAGAACACTGTTTTAGTATGATAGATATTCCCAGGTAAAAATCTATACCAAAGAAAGCTGATGGGTATATGAAATCCCTAAACTTGGCAACACTGAAACGCTGTTTAGGAAAAGGAATTCTATTTAAAATAAAATTCATATAGGTTTACAAATCTTCACAAAGATATTCTATATGATTTAGAAGAATCTCACTCCAGTCTTCTCACAATTTTTGTACTTAAACCATATATGTAGGCCTCTAGTACAACTCTATCCTTCCGCTGAACAGTTATTGAATATTTGTCTTATCAAAAGCTTTTGTTGTAATGTTTGAGAAGCCAACCCTTGACAAAGACAGCTAGAGAAGAGTGACGACAAATAATAATCATTACAGAGAGAAGGATTAGAAACCAACATATTGGAAGATTAAAGTAGTAAGTCATTAACAGCTTGACAACATCACAACAGTGATGGACATTCAGATGTTAAGGTGACCAGTTCAGTTCAGGAAATACATGATCATAAATAAAGAAAACAAATTCACTGGGTATTCATGTGTCTGTGTTTAGAAAAAAAAGTAGAACTTGGACCATATTATGTTATCTAACAAGTGACCAAAACTCTTATCACTCCACCTGACATACAGAAGACCTGGCATTGTAGGCTTAAAGACAGAAGCTACACAAATACATCAGACATGGAATATGCCAACTGTGATTAAATCTTAGTGATGCACGGTTCCTTGACATTTGTTTTTCAAAAAATTTATTTATTTTTTATTTTTAACATCTATGACGTTTGCTTTTGTACTTGCCCTTTACCCTTTGTTCTTTGGCAAGAGTGCAGAGGTAAGGGTGGGAGGGAGGGAGCCATGGGAAAGGCTGCTTGTAATTATTAAAAAACTTCATAGAAGGGTCCTTCAAAAACTTGCAGGGCTTCCCTGGTGGCGCAGTGGTTAAGAATCCGCCTACCAATGCAGGGGACACGGGTTCGAGCCCTGCTCCGGGAAGATCCCACATGCCATGGAGTAACTAAGCCCGTGTGCTGCAACTACTGAGCCTGTGTGCACTAGGGCCCGTGTGCCACAACTACTGAGCCTGCGTGCCTAGAGCCCGTGCTCTGCAACAAGAGAAGCCACCGCCATGAGAAGCCTGCGCACCACAACGAAGAGTAGCCCCCACTCCCTGCAACTAGAGAAAGCCCGCGTGCAGCAATGAAGACCCAACGCAGCCAAAAATAAAATAAAAAAATAAATTTATTTAAAAAAAAAAAAAACTTGCAAGAACAGGAAGATGTCCAGTGAATAATAGAGAATGATTTTTTTTTCTTTTTTTGCTCTTCAGTGGTAAATAAGGACACGTCTGGTATTTCTCATTCTATTCACCATTTTATTCTCTCTTGAACTACTTTTGCTTCAACCTTTTAAAGGCCTGTTTGTGTTCAGAGTTCTTAGAATTACAGTTCTTAGAATTACAGCGGAATAAAATCCAGTCAGAGAATAGAAGATGTGTATGGTATGGGTTTGAAGTGAGAAAGCATGAGTCAGAGACACTTGCTGCAAGACAGTAGAAGGTACATTTAAGGCAGATGATTAACAAAAGCAAGCAGGACTAAGAGAAATTAGAAAGATTCACTAACTAAGCTAAACATAACATCAAACCATCAATAAGAAGTTGGAATAGTACCTATACAGAAGGCAAGACAACTATCATTGCTCCACTAGTAAGTAGGAAGCAAAATTAGGAAAGGAAAAATGATCATTTACGATGTGTGGGTATGTTGTAGAAACGCAGGGAAATTACTTATGAAACAATCCAAAGGTATACAGCTATATAGTAAGTGTAATTTAACGCAGTAAATTAGCGTTGAACAGAGAGCATCCAGCCTGAACCAAGACTGTAGAATATGATTGTTGTAGACAATTCCGTAATCTAAAGATACATTTTTGTCAAGGCTATATTTGGAGTACTTAGAGGAAAATGTAAATGATATTCATTGCTCACTGCCTTTCTTTGGAGAGTTGTGAAGTAGTGATGAAAACTAAAGCAGCAGGAGATGGAACAGCAAAACCGACTATGACAGGAGAGCCAAAAAGTGTGAAAGAGGAGAGAATGTACCCACTGGATCTCATGTCCCAGTGGGGTAAACTCCGGGCTGCACAAGTAGGGATGGGTTGCACAGGCGCAGAGGTCTCCAGGTGGCATGAACCAAAAAGGCTCTTGTGGTGTCTTAGTCCGTTTGGACTTCCGTAACAAAATACCATAGATTGGGTGGCTTATAAACAATAGAACTTTATTCCTCATAGTTCTGGAGACCGGGAAGTCCAAGATGAAAGCACCAGCATATTGAGTGTCTGGGGAGGACGCGTTTCCTGGTTCATAGACAGCCTTCTTCTCCATGTCTTCACATGAAGGAAGTGGGGAGGAAGCAATCTGAGGTCTCTATAAAGGTGAGGTCTCGGGGCTTCCCTGGTGGCGCAGTGGTTGAGAGGCCACCTGCCGATGCAGGGGACACGGGTTCGTGCCCCAGTCTGGGAAGATCCCACATGCCACGGAGCGGCTGCACCCGTGAGCCATGGCCGCTGAGCCTGTGCGTCCGGAGCCTGTGCTCCGCAACGGGAGAGGCCACAACAGTGAGAGGCCCGCATACCGGACAAAAAAGAAAACAATAAAAAAGTGAGGTCTCTGATTGCATTCACTTTGACCAAATCATGTCCCAAATCTTGGGGATTTGGTTTCAACATATGAATTTTGAGAGAACACCAACAATCTATGGCATGCAGGAGGCAAGAAACAAAAGGTGCAGGGGTGCAGTTCGAAGGCAATGAAGAGCTGAAACAAAGGAGAGTCTCTGAGGATCTGAAATGGTGCCCAAGAAAAGCTGATGCAAACAATATTGAAAACTATGATGCAGATGAGAGCACCAAGGTAGTGAAAAGAAAAACTCTGAATGCTATTCCACTCCAGCAATTCGAAGTCAGAAAGATAAGGAACAAAAGTGGCAGAGAGGCAACAGTTGGGAATGTAGGATGAAAGCCATGACAGTCTGGCATTCCGGAAACTAAACTGAAGATGGAATTCAAGAGGAGAGAGTGATCATCTAAGTCAAATGCAGCTGAGAGATCAACTAAGAAAAGATGGACAGATGGCTACTGCAACAATGTGAAAGCTTGTTAGTGACTGTCAAGAGCAGCAGACCAGAGCCTACTCAGAGTTCAGGACTGAATGGGAGGAGAGGAATTTGGAGAATTGATTATAGGTAACTCTTTCCAAGAGTTTTGTCACAGTGGGGATAGGAGTGGGAGAGTAACTGACAAGAAGATGTGAGATAAAAAGAGTTTCTCTTTTTAAGAAGAGAAATGAAAACTGGTTTGTATGCTTATGAGACTAACCCAGAAGAAAGGGACAAATTAACAATGCAAAAGAGGAGAAAGTTGCTACAGGAATATCGCTGAGTAAAGGGGATATGCTCTACTATCTAGGGGAGGAGCTGCTGGGACAGTTGATCCTCTAGAGGTGAGGCAGAGTATATATATGGATGCAGATTTAGGAGGATGGGGAATTAACAGTGGTGGAGAAACAAAGTCATGAGCTGAGAATGTGTGGAGGAGAGGAGATACTGGAGGTTCGAGGAGAAAGGAGATGTATAAAATAGTCCTACAGGAGAGGAGGGGAGAAGAAATGCACCAGGGACAAGTATGTGACGGGGGCAGCATTCAGAGCCCACTGGGGGATGATGTGCGGCATCTGGGCCAGATTCTGGAGTCAGAGAGCTTGAATGAGAACCCAGCCTCCAGCACCTTTCAGCTATGTGATCTGGGCAAGTTAGCTAAGCTCTCTCTCTAAGCCTCCCTTTCCTGCTCCATAAATCAGAAATAATAATAATACTTTCTCATAGAATAAAAGATTCACTGATTGGATGCATGGATAGATGGATAGACAGATGGAGATAAATAGCATAGAAATGTGCCTGAAACAAAGTTTTATATGACAGCTATTATCTATCCTGATGTTAATGACCATGAATTTAAATTCAAGATAAACACCAAAGATCAACATTTATCAAAGTCAGTTAACTCCTTCCTCTTTCACCACCGAATGCAACAAGTTACCAAGTCCTGTTAATTCTAATTGAAAAAACAAAAACTTTAAAATATCATGTTGTGTCATATAAAATTACTGATATTCAATTGCTGATTTTCTACAGATCTGTATACAGTTCAACCTATTGTGTTCCCTAACTTGTGTCAGACTGACTTTAGATGAGGGACCCAAACCCTAACAGACGGTGGAATTTTTATCCTGCTTTATTGGAAAGTTCCTTCAGATGTCAACATACGTCTACCTTCACAGCCTTACCATACCTTTTTTCTATGTCTATTCCTATTCTATTCTAGAATCTCAGGACACACACATACACACACACACACACACACACACACCCCTTCTAAAAACTTTCTTTTAAAAAAATCACTGGAAAAGGTATTTTTCTAAATCGAAGAAAGAGGCATCTAAGCCGGTCAGGAGAAAAATGAGTGATGAGCTCTCATGAGCTGAAAGGAAAGTGTTGGATCCACTGAGCAGAAAGATCAACTGAGGCCTGGAGGGAGCAAAGGGAGCCTCAGTAGGGACCATCCCTGTGCCATGCCTGAAACAGATTTCCAAGAAAAATATCATGAAGATGAAAGATGAGGCAAAGCCCTGAGAGGCAAAAACCCTGAAAACAATAACAACCAAACCAACCCTCTAAAAAGTCAACTCTCATAAAAAAAAATATATATATACCACACACAGAAACCTCAAGCTTGAGACCAAATGACTTGCGTTGTTTTCTATCAATACATAATGCAATAGGTTCCACTGAATCAAACACTCATCCCATCCCCAAAACTTTATATGATACTGCAGTTACTCCAGTTTCGACCCAAAGAGTCAATTTTTTAAAGGAACCTCAACTCTTCTGAACAGGCTTATACACCTGCTGGATAATAATTTACCTTTTTAAAAAAATGTGATCACAATTTCTGAAGAGTTGAAAATATCATGTACATTCACTCTGCTGCTTGGGTGGTAAGTGAGACTGTGTTTGCAGTACCTCCGAGCTGCCTTCCTTTAAACCAGTGAGAATGCCGGGCAGATGAACAGGCTGCACAGTCTCCCTGGACTCCGTGCTGGAGAACATCTCACAAGCATAATGAACTTTATGCAAACTACCGCCCATGTTTACACAGGGACAATTTTATTTTCTAACTTAAAATAGCAAAAATAAGTTTTATCTCCAAGAGGAATTCACTACCCAACTACTTCATTTTGAAGTTGAGGTGCCAAGATGCATAACGCATATATAATTTATGTGATTTCTACACATTTTAATTGCCAAATTCAAGTTGAATTAACTGTATTCATGAAAGCCCCAGCAGTTTCAGTAACCCTTGGCTTAATCCATATTTAACAAGTACTGACAGGCTTTTTTTTTTTTTATTAGGAAGGCAGTAATCACACACCATCTGCTGCCAGTTAAATGGAAATAATTCAATTGTTAAACTACAAATGTAAAGGACTGACTTATAAATATGTTTGATTAAAACAGACACTGGGGCTTCCCTGGTGGCGCAGTGGTTGAGCGTCCGCCTGCCGATGCAGGGGACGTGGGTTCGTGTCCCGGTCCGGGAAGATCCCACATGCCGCGGAGCGGCTGGGCCCGTGAGCCATGGCCGCTGAGTCTGCGCGTCCGGAGCCTGTGCTCCGCAACGGGAGAGGCCACAACAGTGAAAGGCCCACGTACCGCAAAAAATAAATTAAATAAATAAATAAACAAATAAATAAATAAACAAACAGACACTGGGCAGATTTCTTTTGGCAGCATCTGGTGCAGCCAACTCTCGATCACTGAAGGGTGGATAACCCATCCCCTTTCCTTTTTTCCCTCTCATGCTTTGCAATTTCAGGGTATGAGCACTTTTGTCATAGAATGAGCAGAACAAGAAGTGATGGATACACATACATCCCTGCCAGGTATATGACTCCACGTTAAAAACAGTAATAACATTCCCTGTTTTAAATGACAAAAAAGTGACCAAAACACTAGTCACCTATATGGTAACTAGGAAACAGTATTTTTCATTGTACTATAGTGTTCAGATTCATGAATTTCTAGACATAAACATTTAGTAGATGAAATTGTTATTAATCACCACTTAGTTCATTCAATTCTGAGTCCATTTATGAAATTTATATTCTCCATGAGTCAACTTATAAAAATAAGAATTTTCATCACACATGGCAGATGGTCTCTCTGATCCCTAAGCTAACTGATATAAGGACAAAAGACAAAAAGATATAAATACAGAGATATTAGGAAAGGAGATGATAGCAGAAACGAGATCAACAAATTTTGAAAGATGGAAAGTAGACAGAGAAATTGTAAAGGAGTTGGCAGAGAAGAGGAGGGTTAAAAAGCTGTGTGTCTCACAGAAATCCTGAGAATTTCAGCCACTAGAGGCACTGATGATTTGGAAAGCAGAGCTGAGTTGCAGGAATGAAAATCAGGACTTTATTAAAAGCTGGTATACAAATCTTAGACTCTCAGATCTCTCCCTAACCCAGCACATCAGGTTCTGTCCTCAATTCTAGTCCTTTCTCCCTCCGTTCATCATAGAGAAGACCAAAGATCAGCCTCTAAGAAATCCTAGAGTCTCAAATTACATAGCATCATTCACAAATGAGTGCATAGCAAAGGATCACTGATATTTTAAGGAGGCTCAGTGCTAGATATTCTCCCTTTGTCTCTCAGAGCCACCCCCTCCCATCTCTACCCTGCAGTGTGACCCAGGAGGCCAAGCCCTAGAGACTATACCCAGGCTCCTGAATTCTGCCTCCTATGTGGATTAGGTGAATGGGAGGCACCAGCCAGAGATGGCAGGGCAAGAGTCAAATCTCCCTCTCTGTGGGGCTAAAGGTTATCAGTAGCAACATTCCCTTATTAGACAATATAATATTATTTAGTAAGCAATATAATAATGATTTTTTTAGTAGCCTCATTCAGGCAACCCTCTCCCCGAGCTGCAGCTATAACTAGTGCTCTCTTCAGGTCCCAACAATTTCTCCCTCCATAGCCCTTTAGGTCCAGGGACATTAACAGCTCTTTGCTGCTGTAAACCTCTGCTTTTCACCATCTCTTATTTACCCTAAACCCTCCAAACAGATCTTCCTAAGTGTGACAATAATATCTTCCAAATATTATTATCTACTAGGATCCTAACTGATACAGTCTCTGACTTGAAAGAGAGAGATCAACTCAAACTAGCTTTTTAGAAGTAGCTAGTAACATAGGGACAGAAGATACAAAAAATATCAGAGAAATAAGATATTAAGATAGTACATCTAGTAACAAGAACAAAATGCTAGAGAATAGAAAAAATCAGAAGGAAAAACTCCTGGAATTTAAAAATTTAACTAACTGAAATAAAATAATAGAGGTGATAGAAAGTAAAAAAGAAAATCTATCAGAAAGAAAATGATAAATACCAGAACATGAAAATGGGAGAGAAAATAAGGTTTGGGCATTGACCTAGGGTATCCAATATCCCACTAATAAATAATCCAAAAAGAGAGCAGGGAAAACAAAGAGTGAATGATTAAGAATTAAAGAAATCAGGGAATCTGAGTGAGCGATATACAAGAATTATGTGTGTTATTTTTGTGACTTTTCTGTGATTTAAAAGTTATTTCAAAATGAAAAGTTTATATATATGAGATATATGTACATACATATATACATAAAATTTTATTTGGCTACATATTCAAGTAAGAAAAAAATGTTACTTACAAAGGATCAACATGGCACTGAACTTCTCAACAGCAACAATGGGGATGTGAAAGCAATGAATTTATAATGTTAACATTTTGAGGGAAAATTACTTTCAACCTAGAATTTTGAGCCCAGTCAAACTGTCCATCAAGTTATAAGTTTAAAATAAAGAGATTTCAAAAATCACAAGGACTGAAGAAAATTTATCATGGATGCTCTTTTCCTTAGGAAGCTACAGTAGAATGTGTTATAGCAAAACGAGGTAGAAAACCAAGAGAGGAAGACACTGGATTCAAGAAATAGCATTTCTAACCCTGGGGCTAGACAGTGGAAAGCTCCAGGATGAGAGCTGGCAGCACACCTAGAGCCGTCGGTTGAGGTGGGAGCAGGGGTGAACGGCTAGAGCAGGACATTTATTTTCCAGGGGAAACAAAAAGAAAGTTGTGGGTTAATTGACGTGTTTGAATATTTTGAAAATTATTGGTCTATTGAGTATTTGGTGGGAAAAGATATGTAAAAAGAAAACTAAGCAAATGAATGAAAAAGGAAGAGAGAGATGAGAGACAGAGACCACCATTAATTCCAGGAAAAAAAGACAAAAGGCTGTGCCAGAAAGAAGACGATCAACAGTGTTCAAATCATAATAATAATGGTATGCACTGTGAATAGTAATAATATGCACTGACTATTGGCATAAATAAAAACTATAATACAACTCATCAAGATGATGGTGTTGGTGGTAAATGAGTAAGATGGTCTAAGAGAGGCATACTGTCAATCACCATAACAGGAAGCAAATAAAGTCTAAACATTAATAATTAAGAAATCACAGGGGGCTTCCCTGGTGGCACAGTGGTTGAGCATCTGCCTGCCAATGCAGGGGACACGGGTTCTAGCCCTGGTGTGGGAAGATCCCACATGCCATGGAGCAACTAGACCTGTGAGACACAACTACTGAGCCTGCGTGTCTGGAGCCTGTGCTCCACAACAAGAGAGGCCGCGACAGTGAGAGGCCCGTGCACCGTGATGAAGAGTGGCCCCCACTCGCCGCAACTAGAGAAAGCCCTCGCACAGAAACCAAGACCCAACACAGCCAAAAATAATAAATAAATAAATAAATAAAAATTAAAAAAAAAAAAAAGAAGAAATCACGGGACTTCCCTGGTGGTCTAGTGGGTAAGATTCAGTGCTCCCACTGCAGGGGGCCCGGGTTCGATCCCTGGTCAGGGAACTAGAACCTGCATGCATCTTGCAACTAAGAAGTCCACATGCTGCAACTAAAGATCCATGTCACAACTAAGGCCAGCCACAGCCTAAATAAATAAATAATAATAGTAATAAAAAAGAAATCACAACATTTGCATGTTGTTTTAAAACATGGGTGTAAATGCCAGAAGAAACAGCAGGGAGTTAAAGGTTATTGCCTTTGCAGAAAGAGACTAAGGGTTGAATGGGGTTAGGGAGGCAGACCCGTTACTTAGGGTAAGCTTGGCGTTTTAACATTAAGCGCATACATTACTTTGATAAAAATAAAATTAATAACAAATTAAAATACAATGACCATGTATTCCTTATATGTCCTATCTTTCATGTAAAATATATTTATATCTATATTACTTATATCTATAATTATAGATAACTGTCATTAACTTCAAGGAGCTTTTGGGAAATAAATAACCCATGGAATGGAAGTAATGATGTACCTTAAAATCAGCGAGACGCATGCTCATCCGTTCATACCTCGTTAGATTTTCCAGAATAGTTACGATTTCAACTATTTAATCCCACTCTTTTGATAAATATGCTTATGCTTTTCAGATAGTGTGACCTAATTTTCTGCTTGAAAATTATTGTTACCCTAACTATATATTTAACCTATCGCTAATTGAACTTAGGCATATCAGATAACTTAATGCTGTGCTATCGTCAACATTTTACACCAGATACAGAAAAATCTATTGCCTATATCTTCAGTGTGATAAATATCACCTTCAGATGAAACAATCATTGTGCTGTTTTAGCTTTGGCATTTAAAGAATTACAGCTACTATTCTATAAATATAGATCCATTTTGAAATCACCTGTCACCGTTTGCTTAACCTTTTCAGATAGCTAAATCATAAGGTATATTGCAAGTAAAGTGAAGAGCTTTAAAAGAGAATAAATAAATGGTAGACAAGGAGGCAAAGGGGGAAAAAAAGAGACAACAATGTTTTCATATCCATCAGTTCATCGAACTCTCTTAACTGAATGAAGTAGATTACACCTTACAGATGAGGAAACTAAGGTTCAGAGAGCTTTCAATTTGCCAAGGATCACAGAGGATAGATCAATTTAACTGAACAATTATTGAACAGCTACTGTATACCAGATACTGCACCACCACACACACTAGGAATGTTATGGTGATGGTTTTCAGGGACCTTACAAAGTCAAAGGGGACAGAGGACAAAACACTAATGGATAAGTAAGGTACTACGGCAGCTAACCCAGGCTTCCTGGAAAACCAGCAGCTAAACTGAAACCTGGAAAACAGGTAGGAATTATCTGGGCAAAGCGTATTAATTTTCATTCTAAGTAATATTAACTCAGTATTTCTTGATGAGAATTTTAGAGCATATCCAATATATACAACACATTCTTCCCATCTGCTATGGATAAAATGTGTCCCCCCAAAATTTGTGTTTTGAAGCCCTAATCTCAATGTGATGGTATGTGGAGGTGGGGTCTTTGGGGGTTCATTAGGTTTAAATGAGATCATGAAGGTAGAGCCCCCACGATGAGATTAATGTCCTGAAAAGAAAAGGAATAGAGACAAGAGGTCTCTCCCACCATGGGAGAACACTGAGAAGGCTGCCAGCCAGAAAGAGGGTTCTCACCAGGAATCAAATCAGCCATCATCTTGTTCTTGGACTTCCAGCCTCCAGAACTGTGAGAAAATTCATTTCTGTCGGTTAAGCTACCCAAAATACCTGGGTTAAGCTACTCAGGTATTTTGTTATGGTAGCCCAAGCCAACTAAAACATCATTTTTTATAAAATTCAAAATCTACCTAGGAAGGCAGAATAAAACCACAAAACAGTATCAGAAACAGGCAGAACTGAATAAAGCGACCTGGTTTTGAATCTAAATTCTTCAAGGGGCCAAACCTCTCCAAGACAGAGTTGTCACCTCTCTAAATTAATAATCATATTGACCTAATAGAACTGTTGTAAGGATTAAGTGAGTTAATAAACGTGAAGTCCCTGTAAAAAGTTCAAAAAGTGATAACCATCACCATTATAACAAAAGATGTCATGAGACTGTGGAAGAAAAATTAATCAGTTGATCTAGAAGAGAAATAGGAAATTCTATTCAAGAAAAATTTGAGGATTATAACCTGGGAAGAGCATCTCAGAAAGCTCCAAGACCTGTTCCATGCATTAGAAGTCAAGACATAGTTATAGAAGCTTTTTGAAGTAGAGGGCTGTGTATTAAATGATGTGTTATTGACAGTTCACACAATCCAGATCTAACCGTCTTCAGCCTAGAAGATCAAGAAGCAATGTTATCTTTTAAGGAGTTGCCTCGTTGCTGCTAGGAGGAGGTTGCTCTTTCTGGTTAAGCAGGTATTTCTGCCGACTGGGGAAGGTTTGGTTGATGCATAAAGCAGATACACAATGCACAGTAGAGGGGAGAGAGGAGGCCAAAGGGCAGAGACAATATTTTATGATTAAATTTTTCTCGTCTTGCCATAAAATATGAATTTGATTTCACAAGACAATACCTAATTACATGCCAAATGATTAATTAGTATAAAAAACATTCATTTCTCTCTTCAGGATTTTTGCTCCTCCCTCCCTCTGGAACACACTCTCACCAGCTCTTATCATCTCAGCCCACCTCTTATCATCTTTCAGATCTCCATTTAATTACCCACCCCCAGGACTTGCCTCAACTTCCCTGAGCCTAAGAGAGCCTCTCCTTCCTTCCTCCCTCCTATGGCTCTATCTCAGCCCAGGATTCAAGGACTTGTGACCACATGAAATCACCCACTTTAATTGCATACTTTTCTTATCTCTCTCCTCCTAAGATAACGTAAACTTTATAAAACCAAAGGCATTTTCTTAGTCAATGTCCTTACGCAGAAACAGTATCTGGCACGTAGTAATGGCTCAATGAACTTTTTGAACAAATGACTGACCGCTGTTGGATTAAGAATGCATGTATCAGATAAAGAGAATTCAACAGTTTCTTGGGAAGTTGACATCTATGTAGAATCTTAATAGTATCTGTAGGGGTCACCACAAGGGAAATAATATTCTATCCAGGAAGCCAGTGTCCGCAATTTGGGTAGCTGTCCCCATAGAGCATTAGAATTTATCTTGATCTTGACACACAGTATGTTAGTGTGAGATCGTTACATCTCACCCAGTAGCTCTTGAAAAACCACCCCCTTGGGGCATATCTTTTTGTTCACCTAAGGTCTGAGAGTGAGGGATGCTAGATGTCCTGAAACGCAATGAGCAATGCCTCACCACAAAGAATTACCCTGAGGGGAAAAAAACAAAAACAAAAAACACTAGTACTGCTTCCCCTCAAAGACAATGCAGGGCAAGGCTTCATAGCTTCCCCCGCTGCTGAGGCTAAGTAGCTGAGAATTTGGTGTTTCTCTTTTTGAACAACTGAACCCGCTTGCTGTCTAGTTTAACAATTCTCTCCCTCTGCTGACATGTTTACCCTTAGCCAAGAAACTTTTCCTGAGCTGCCTCTTCCAAGAATTCTTCAATTCTGATTAAGGTCAAACTCTCAGTTGTGTATCACACAACTTTCAATCCGTAACATTTTAGTAAATACCTGAAAAGTTGATTTTTTTCCCCACGATCTATGGTCTCAAAATGAGTTGAACTGACAGCATTATAGCTCTTAAACAAAATTTAAAAGACAATGTTTTTTTAAAAAAATAAATATACTAAGTTGGTATGAATCCATAATGCTAGGATTTAGGTAGATGTAGACAGCTGCGAGAGGCCGTATAATCGGGTTTTTTATTTACTCAACTCATATTTCTTGAGCCACTAGGTGTACAGGCACTGGGCTAGGGATATAGGTGACATCAGCATATGTCTAAGTCCGTTTGGGATGCTATAACAAAATACCATAGACTGGGTGGCTTAAACAACAGATGTTTACTTTTCACAGTTTGGGAGGCTGGAAGTCAGAGATCAGGGTGCCAGCATGCTCACATTCTTGGCAAAGGCCCTCTTCTTGGTTTGCAGATGGATGTCTGCTTGCTGGGTCCTCACACGGCAGAGAGCAGAGAGAAGAAGCAAGCTCTAAATTCTATCGTGTCTCTTTTCAGAAGGCACAAACTCCATGCATAAGAGCTCCACCCTCATGTCCTAGTTACCTCTCAACACCGCACCTCCTAATAGTATCACATTGGGGGTTAGAATTTCAATGTATCTATTTTAGGGGAGACACAAACATTCAGTCCATAATAGCATATACAAAGCTTCGTCCTTACACTAATGATATTGAAAGAAAATTCCCTATTGGTCTCTCATGATTCTGCACATCTTCTGAGCAGAGGCACCAACTGCTTTTTGTTTCAAAGATGTTTGTAGAGTGAACAGGCTTGGAAGACAGAAAGAACAGAGGGCAAGTTTGTTGACTGTCCAGTATAAAAATATGTCTCCTTTCAGAGAGAGAGTCTACAACACTTATTTGGAGCCCACTGTAAAATACTCCCTAAGTATGGGGTTCCTCTACTGTGGTACAAAGCATCCACCTGGGCTTCTCTGTATTACTCCCATGGGACTCAGGGAGCAAGAAGAACCAACTGAACAAAACTCATGCTGCCTGCTACGCCATAAATATCAAAGTCCTTTGACTCAGAAGTCTCATGTCTGCTGCCAGAACCCATGAGATTGTGAATTGCTAACTTTTTAGCAAGCAATTAGGATAAATTCTCAGATTATTCATAATACTTGACAATAGGAAATAGCAATCATGGTATAAACAACCATATAGCATACACCTTGAAAAATATAATAAAATTGCATTAGAAGTGAGAGGAAGAAAAAAGTGTCCTCAGTAGCATTTGTATAAGATCTCATGAACAAATGTTTAAATGAATAAAGAAAATAAATTTTAAACAGGAAGAAATGTCATGTGTAAAAGTACAGAACTGAGAAATAGGATACAAGTTTAGGAAGTGACAATTCTTCTGGCTGGACGAGAGACGTGATGAAAACAAAGCTAAATATAAAGGCATTGCTCTCTGGCATGCAGTACTTATTCGGGGGCTTAGATTGGAGAATCAATGATCTATTGCCCTCAGAGGGCAAGAGCCTAGACTGAATAGTCTAAATCTTGTCCCTTCTGCTTCAGGGAACATCTAGGCTGTTTTCAAGATTGGAAACCAGCTGCATAACTTACTCTCAGACCACATCAGCCCTCACTTGAATGACTGTAACAGGCCCCTAGCTGGTCCCCCAACTTCTACATTTGGCCTACCTACCACACCACTTTCCTTCTCCATAAGTTGGCCAGAAAAACCTTTTAAAATAGTAAATCAGATCCAATCACCCTTGATTTAAACCTTCCAAGGGTGTCCAATCATACTTGGAATAAACTCTAAATTCCTATCAATCTAGTCCTGGCCTACCCCCCCTCCCTCCCTCATTCTGAAATTTCTAAAGGCTCAGTATGGACAAGTCTAAGAGTTAAAAACTCCAAGGGGAGACAGTTAAGGGGAGCCAGGGGCTCACACTATTTTGAGTTTTACCTCCTGGAGCTCTACTAAGTTCTCACAGTGAAGATGAGAGAAAAATCCCCTTGGGCCTCAGGTAGTGGGAAGGAAAAAGGGACAATTTTGAAATATGTCAGAGCATTCCAAACTTAACAAGGTCTGACCTCAAGAGAAACTATTTTATTAGAAACTATTTTAATGTATTGCCCTTTAATCAGAGCCAAACCAACCTGAGGGGAAGGGAAAATACCCAACTCCAGTCCCCTTTAGCCATCCTATACCACTTAATGGCGGGGGGGGGGGGGGAAGCTAAGAGGCACTTGTAAAGTTCATTCCAGAGGCACAGGGTCACTAAAAGACCAAGCCCTAATCATAGGACTCTATGACACTTCCCCTACTCCCATACCTTACCACCACATTACTAACAGCTTATTTACTGCAGTTCATCTTATCCAGTACATCATATCTGGCTATCAGGAAATAATTACAAGGCATACTACAAGGCAGAAAACACAGCTTGAAGAGACTGAGCAAGTATCAAAACCAGAGTCAGATACAGCATGAATGTTAGAATAATCAGATTATACATTTAAGACAACTATGATTAATATGCTAAGAGCTCTAATGAAAAAAGTAAACTGCAAGAGAAGATGGAAAATGTAAGCAAAGTGATAGAGATTCTAAGAAAGAATCACAATGAACGGGTAGAAATCAAAAACACTGTGATAAAACTTTGTAAATGCCTTTCATAGGCTTATTAGTAAACAGGACATGACTGAGGAAAGAATCTCTGAGCTTGAGGATATGTGAATAGAAACTTCCAAAACAAAAAATAATGGCTAACGATTCCATAAATTTGATAAAAAATGTCAACTTCTAAAACCAAGAAACTCACCAAGTCCCAAGCAGGATAAATACATAGAAAGCACAATTAGACACATCATAATCAAATGCTAAAATCAAAAGAAATATTCCTGAAGTAGCATGAGAAAAATTACTTTAAAAATTACTGCTAACTTCTCATTAACAACAGAAGAGGCTAAACGACAGTGGAACAACAATGTTTAAGCACCGAGGGAAAAAGAAAACAGTCAACCCAGAATTCTACCTCCAGTAAGACTATTCAAAAATTAGGGTGAAACACAGACATTTCAGATTATTAATAAAATGTAAAAATTCAGCACTAACAGATAGGCTTCCCAAGAAATACTAACAGAAATTCCTCAGGCTGAAAGCAAATGACACCAGGTGATAATTGGTGGAAGAAATGATAAGAATATGACTACATTTTCTATAACAGCCTAACAAACCATCCCAGACGTTAGTAGCTTAATATAAAAATGTATTATTCTCTACCATGGTCCTGTATATTAATTGCAATCAGTTGGGCAATACTTACTTGTGATCACTCATGTGGTTTCAGCCAGAGGATGGCTGAGGCTAGCGTCATCTAAAGACACAACTTTAGATGACTCACACCATGGCTGCTGGCTAAGCTTACCTGAGTTTTCTCCATGTAGCTTGGGCTACTAGCTTGAGCTAGTCACAGCATGGTGGCTGAGTTATAAGGGGAAACGTTCTAAGAAACACAAACTGAAGCTGCAAGGCTTTTTATGAGCATCATTGAGAGAATAACATAACTTCCACTGTATTTTATTGATGTAGCATTAAAGTCAGCCCCAAGTCAAGAGGATTGGGAATTATACTCCACACTTCAACAGAAGTAGTAGCAAAAGTAAATATTTGTGGCCATGTTTAATCCACCACAAAATATAATCAATCACAAAATGCTCATTTCTTTGTGTTATATAATAGTTTAAAACAAAAATTATAACACTGTATTATGAAGTTTATAAATGTATGTAATTGTAAGTATATGGTGCAATGGCACAAGGGACAGAGAGGCAAGTAGTAGTACACTGATGGAAGATTCCTATACTTTGCATGGACTGATACAATATTAACTCTAAGCAGATTTTTATTAAAGATGTAAATTGCAAATTCTAGAGTACCACTAAAATGTTTTCAAAGGGGAAGACCTAAAATGTCAACATAATTATTAAAATAGAATATTTTTCAAATATTTGGTTTGCCCTAAAGAAAGTAGGACAAAGGAAGCGAAGGAAGAAAAAAGAAAGTTAATAAAGTGGTAGATTCAAATCCAACCATAACAATTATGTTCATTTTAAATGAGCTGAACTTTTCACCAAAAAGGCAAAGATTGTCAGGCTAGATAAAAAAAATCAGGGCCCTATAATATGTCTTTAAAAGATGCACTTTAATAGAAATGAAAGGGAGGAAAAAAAGATTTATCATGGGTTATATTAACACTGGACGAAACAGACATCAAGACAAGCAGTATCAAAAATAAAAGACTTTTCATCATGAAAAAGTTAGTTAATACATCATGCAGATATAACACTTGTAATGTGTGTGCACCTAACTACAAAGCTTCAAACTACAAGAAGCAAAAACTAACAAAATTAAAAGGCAAATGATAAATCTAACAATATCAGAGTTGGATAGTCTTGTATCCCTTCTCAGCAACTGATAGAATTACTAGGCTATCAACCAGCTTGATCTTATTGACATTTATAGACACTATACCCTAAAACTGTAGGATATATTTCTTTTCAAAAGCACGTGAACATTCAGCTAAAGACACCACATGCTGAGCCATAAAACTCCAGTCATAATCCCAGCAAGGTATTTTTACAGGAATTGATCATCTATTTCTAAAATTCATATGGAAATACAAAGGACCTAGAATATACAAAACAGTCCTGCAAAAGAAAAACAAAGTTGTAAAACGTATGTTGTCTGACTAAAAGATTTACCATAAAGCAACAGTAATCAGTTTGAGCTTGGAATACAGGTAGAAAATAGAGTCCAGAAACAGACTCACGGTTACATGTTAATCAATATTTGACAAAGGTGTCAAAGCAATTGAGTGGGAAAGAAAAATCTTTTCAATCAACAGTACTGAGACAACTGGACATCCAAATGGAAAAATGAGTAAATAAACTCCACCCCTATTTCACACCATATACAAAAATTATTCTGAAATGTAGCAGAGTCCTAAATGTAAAAGATAAAACTATAACACTTTTAAAAGAAAACATAGAAAAAAATCTTTGCAGATTTAAACAAAGATTTCTTGGAAAACAGAAATAAATAATCACAAGAGAAAAAAAAAGAAAAATTAGGCTTTCTCAAAATTAAAAATTGCTCATCAAGAGACATCACTGAGAAAACTAACAGCAAATCACAGACTGGGAGAAAACATTCACAAAACATGTAGCTGACCACAGTCTTGTATTCAGAATATGTAAGAAATTCTTTTTGACAAATCAACAGTAAGCACATCAAAAAATGCTCAATATCATTTACCATCAGGGAAATGCAAATTAAACCCATAAAGCATCACGAATGGAAACATAAAGTGGTACAACTACTTTGTAGATATGCTTAGCCTTTGTTACACAAAAAAACATACACCAACACTTTAGCCTAAAAGCTCCATTCTTAAGCATTTATCCAAGAGAAGTGAAAACATATGTCCAGAAAAAA
The DNA here is from genome assembly GCF_964374135.1 of Grampus griseus. Taxonomy (NCBI): domain Eukaryota; kingdom Metazoa; phylum Chordata; class Mammalia; order Artiodactyla; family Delphinidae; genus Grampus; species Grampus griseus. The sequence goes on along the minus strand of NC_139018.1, from coordinate 161,113,475 downwards.
AAAAAAAAAGACTTAAAGAATGTATATAGCAGCTTTTGAACCACAGCCAAAACCAAACTCATTTCAATTGCACATGAAACATTCAGCTAGATAGACCACATAAAACAATGGCAAATATCCGTTACTGGGAGAATGAAATGACAAATTGCCGTATGTTCATACGATGCAACACTACAACATGATGAGGAACTAATTAGCATTAACACATGTAAAAACGCGAATGAATCTTACATTGTTCTGAGTGAAAGCAGGAAAAAATGAAGAATCCCTAACGTACGGTTCAATTTAGAGATGAAATTCTAGAACAGACGAAACCAAAATAAGGTGGAAAAAAAAAAATGAGAACAATCATTGCCTGGGTTAGGAGGAAGGGGGATGGTGGCAAAAGTAGATTGCCTTGGAAGGCACAGGAGTGAACTTTCTGGGCAGATGAAGTGTTTCATATCACGATAAAGACATGGCATACTAAGGTATATGTATTTGTCAAAAATCATACAGATAAGATTTATGCATTTCAATATATATAATTTTACCCTCTCCCCCCCAAAAAGAATTGTGTCCCCACTGAATTATCAAGCATGGGATAAATAGGCTAAATGATATAAGAATGGTAGAATGATGGTAACTGTTGAAGTTGGATGATTGGTACAGGGGGTTCATTATACTAGTCTTTACTTTGTATATGTTTGATATTTACTATGATATTAATTTTAAATTATTGTATAGCCATCATTCATTCAACAAACAATTGCTTTGTGTTTATGTGCTAGGTGTTCTCAGTTTTGATGATAGAGCAATTAATACAACAAACATTGCTACTGTCATGGAGGTCACATTCTAGTGGAGGAAGATTTAAAAAATAAAACAGTAAATAAACAATAAATAAGTTAAAGATGAAGTATAACAGGTGGTCATAAGTGCTTTAAAGGAAAAGTGGACAGAGAGGGGAAATCATGAGTGACAAGGGCCAGGGATATAATTTCATAATAAATAGAGTGATGAAGGACTCACTGAGATGGTGATATATGAGGAAGAAATCGATCACGAGAGGGAACAAAACAGGCAAATATCCCAAAGTGGGAGTATACCTGGCATGTTCAAGGGGCAGCAAAGTGGGGAGGGGAACAGGTCATTAAGGAACCTTGCAGGCCAGTGTAAAAACCGGCTCTTTTTTTTTTTGGCTGTGTTGGGTCTTCGTTGCTGCGCGTGAGCTTTCTCTAGTTGATGCAAGCAGGGGCTACTCTTTGATGCGGTGCTCGGGCTTCTCATTGTGGTGGCTTCTCTTGTTGTGTGCATGGGCTCTAGGGGTGTGGGCTCAGTAGTTGTGGCTCGCGGGCTCTAGAGCACAGGCTCAGTAGATGCGGTGCATGGACTTTGTTTCTCCACGGCATGTGGGATCTTCCTGGACCAGGGCTCGAACCTGTGTCCCTGGCGTTGGCAGGCAGATTCTTAACCACTGCACCACCAGGGAAGTCCCAAAACTTGGGCTCTTAATTGTAATGAGATGAGAAGCCATTGAAGGGTTTTAAACAGAGTAGTGATGTGATTTTATTTACATTTTAATAGAAACGTTCTGGCTCCTGCATTGGGAATAAATTTAAGAAGGCCAAGGTGGGAGCAGGGAGAACATCCAGATGAGGCAGAAACTAGATCTGAGGATGTTGGTTTGTACCACAGTGTCTGAGTTATGCAAGTTGCGTCAGATCCCGGGCACATTCTTCAGTGAAAGCTGCCAAGCTGTGCAGCTTTATTTCTGAAATCAAGAATGACTCCCAAATATGGCCCTGACAAATATAAAGATGGAACTCCCTTTTATGGAAATGGGGTAGACTGTAGAAAGAGTAGATCTGGGGATGCACTCCATCCTAGGAGGTCAAGGTGGAATCCTGGGGGTTTTCAACATCTGTCATGGTTCTCCCTAAAGGCTCAACATCAGATCTCACAGGTCATAGGGTTTTTTTCAGCTCTTAAGAGAGGAACTCTTCAAGGCAGTCCAAATTTTTCTTATGTCTTGTCCAAAAGCTTCTTTCCAAAGAGGGTGAAGGTGGCAAATTTAGAATGGCGTGAGGGAGAAAGGAAATCCAACTCTGTTCTGTGGAATGTGAAGCCACGTGACTCTCAAATTTCAGACTGTAGTCATTTATTGTCCAAAATACAATTTTAGATTCCTAGTGCATAGGAAGAAGGAAGTTAAATGGAAACAACATTAAGAGATGGTGGAAACAAGAGTGTACTGGAGTATTGTGAAGAGGGTTAGGAATATGGATAGGACAGTAAGGAATCATGTTGATGTATCCAGTTGTGGCATGTCATTAAGGGGAGCTTTGGCTCTCAATCTTTAACTTAAAAGGTTAACGCTACTTTAGCTTCGTAATGAGATTATAGTATGGATACAGACCATTTTTCAAAGTACTAGTTCGAGGACAATTGGTATAAAACCATGATTTCAGCCACAGATTTCTGAACACTGCCCGTAAAATAAGCCTGGTCGTGTTGATATTAAGGTTGTTTGGTTTAGGCGTCTAGGGACTGCATCTGTTTTTAGGCCTAGGGAAGGTACAGCCCATGAGTGTAGCACGTCTTCGGAGGAGACTAGTATTCGGACTGTTATCTCTATGGGTAAGACTACTCGGTTGTCCACCTCTAGTAGCCGTAGTTCTCCTGGTTTTAGGTCTGATGTTGGGATTATGTAAGAGTCGAAATTTAGGTCTTCGTAGTCGGTGTATTCGTAGCTTCAGTATCATTGGTGACCCATTGTTTTTACAGTGAGAGAAGGGTTATTAATTTCATCTATCATGTAGAGGATTCGTAGGGAGGGCAAGGCAATTAGAATTAAAATGATGCTGGAAGGATGGTTCAAATGGTCTCTACCTCTTGGGCGTCTATTGTACTGGTATGTGTTAGTTTAGTTGTAAGTATTAGGGTGATGATGTAGAGGACTAGGGAGCTAATTAGGAAAACAATCATTAATGTATGATCATGGAAGTGTAGGAGTTCTTCTATAATGGGTGATGTTGCATCTTGGAAGCCTAGTTGAAAGGGATATGCCATGGAGATATACAGGATTTTCACTTGTAACTTAGCTTTGACAAAGTTATATGAGGTTTTACTAATATCTCGTTTATAAAGAAATACATAGTGGTTATGATGTTGGCTTGAAACCGATTGGAGAGGGTTCGATTCCTTCCTTTCTTGATCATTTTGGGCTGACGTATGCTGGCTCTTCAAATGTGTGATATGGTGGAGGACATCCATTTAGCCACTCAAGGTTTGTGGAAGTGTAGTCTACTGATATTACTTCTCGTTTAGATGTAAATGCTTCTCAGATAATGAAGACTATTAGTATAACTGCTGTCAGTGAGATAAATGAGCCTATTGATGAGATAGTATTTCATGTTGTTTAGGCGTCTGGGTAGTCAGAGTATCGTCGAGGTATGTCAGATAAGCCTAAGAAATTCTGTGGGAAGAATGTTAGGTTTACACCTACGAATATGATTATAAAGTGGATTTTTGCTCATGTTAAGTGTACATCCCGAGAATAGCGGAAATCAGTGGACAAACCCTCCTACAATGGCGAAGACAGCTCCTATTGAAAGTACACAGTGAAAGTGAGCAACTACGTAGTAGCTATCATGAAGAACAATGTCTAGTGATGAATTGGCTAGAACGATGCCAGTTAGACCACCTACTGTGAAAAGGAAGATAAAGCCTAAAGCTCATATTAGGGCGGGGGATCACTTAATATTGCCCCCGTGAAGCGTTGCTAGTCAACTAAAGACTGTTACCCCTGTGGGGATAGCAATGATTATAGCGGCTGATGGAAAGTATGCCCGTGTGTCAACGTCTATACCCACTGTGAACATATGATGAGCTCATACAATAAAGCCCAAGAACCCGATAGAATTCAGAGAAATAGAAAACCCAAAAGAAAGAAAGGCAGGTAGGCAGGGAGGGAGAGAGTCACCAGGATGATATAAGCAATCAGTGTTTTTGTGTCATTTCAAATATCTTGTGGAAAACAAAAGCTAGAGGACCTTTTCCTAACATCTTGCAAGTTTACCTCTGATGGTTGTTAGTTAATTATCAGCTGTCATTTCAATCCTCCCCTTCCTCCTCTTTGGATGAGGGTTCCCACTGGAGATACTAAAAATATCTAGCCCTCCATTGTCTTGCTTCTGAATGCTGTTGGACTGGTTCCTAATGCTTGGAGCTACCGAAGCTGTCCAGGGATAGGTGGAAACCATGCCCAGTGATATGAGGAAGACATAACCAACACAGTGAAGATGTTACAGAGGATGGAAAGGGTGTGGCTGACCTTCGTGCCACTGAACACACTCAGGGACTCTCTATTTCTGGATTTCTGATTATGCAAGATAATGCTTTCTATTGTTAAATCATCTTCAGTCAGGTGTTCTATTATTTGTTACACAAAGTAATCCCACCTGAAGCACTTCCTCTGTACCAGGGGTTCTCAAAATGTGATCCCTATCCTAGCACTTAGTCTCACCTGGAAATTTATGAAAATAAAATTCCCAAGCCCTAGCCTAATCTCTGGAGATGAGGTCCAGCAATCCATTGTAACAAGGTGATGCTGATACACCTCCATTTTGAGAATCCCTGCTCAGTACTTTAATGAACAGAAGCAGATGGATTAAAAAAAATTTTTTTTTTTCATTCCATTCCCCTAGATTCTGACTTCTAAATGCAGGTCCTATCAGGGTAGGACTGAGAATATACCTCAGTTGAAAGAGCCACCCTTACATCTTGGAAACCACAAACAAGGAATCTATGGGAATAATCGTGTAAAGTCTGAAGCAATTGTGGTCTCTGCCACAAGTTTATTCTCCAAAGCATAACTATTCAAGAGAGATATTGAAAATTTAGCTACTGGAAGGAGAGGGAGGTAGTAGTTCCTACGACAGGCCCTACCCCTCAACAGGCCACATCATGGTCAAAGCTAATTTCACAGCCGTTGCTAATATCCTTTCTATATGCATATTTTAACCACCTCACCTATAATCCCCAAACTTGGTTCCCACTGATAAATTTATGTATCAGTTGCTGGCAGCAGCTAAGTTTTTTAAGCATGGCCAATCATATTTCATACACCCTGAATTTAAAACATTTGAAGCTAATTTAGCGGTTATGTCTAGCATTAGATATTTTAAGTGCAGCAATAAACTCTTATTGCTCTCCTGACTGATGGAATATGTAATACAGTTGCCACTGTGTGTTCTGACTGTCAAGATGATTCATTAGGTCCCATATAAACTATTTTAAGAGAGAGCAGGTTACATCAAATAACTTGAATAAAAGTTTAAAACCAAGGTCATCAAAGTGCTTGAGACTCCTTTTAGAATTAATTAAAATTCAGGTACATTCTCTGGAATGATTTGAAGTCTCTTCCCAAATATACAAGCCGTCTGAAAGCAACAACTTGCTGCCACGCTAACTGAGCTGTTAAGCAATTATCAGTGACCTACACACAGCCAGCTTTTTAATTCTTTCAGCTGACAGTTACTGGATTAATATTTGACACAGTTCAACCAGCTCCACTTTATTGGTGATCCTGGGACCCCCAAGATACCGAGAGCCTCCTACATGCCAAACTCTCTGCTGCACAAATTCACACCTATAATCTCACACTCGTTTTTTTTACTACAATTTCAAGCAGAGAAAACCAGAACCCAGAGAAGATAAAGAGTTTTACCATGACTCTAGGACTAGTCACATATGAATTCAGATGATTCTGACTTCAAAGTGCTTTCTCCTTGTATAGCACGTTAGGGTTTGTGTGTCATCATTTGCCTAATTCTTAAAACCATCTTGTGATGGGAGAAGCCTAATGTGTAAGAAATTAGACATCTTCCATGTTTCACTGTGCATTTTAGAAAGAGCTGTTCCACTGTAAGCCAGTCCTCAACTACGCCATAAGTGGTTACACTCTTAAATGGGAAAAGAATTTGAAAAAGAATAGATACACGTATATATATAACTGAATCACTTTGCTGTACACCTGAAACGATCACAACATTGTTAATCAACTATGCTCCAATATAAAATAAATTTTTTTTTAAAATAGTGGCTACGTTAATTTATAGGACCTCTCACTTCCTTCTGTGGGGGAAAGAGAGGAGAGAAAGAATGAAGAAGGAAGATAAGCCAGGACCCAGGCACTTGCTCAACCCCTACCATGTGGTAGCCATCATGCCTGATTATTTATGCACATATTAACTCATTTAACATTATTCTCCCCACTAGCCAGTGAATTAAATATCTGTTCCAATGGTGAAGCTTGGTCTTCAATTGGTGAGATAATTTTCCCAGAGATTACAGGACTACTCAGAGGTGCAACAGAGATTAAAATTGAGTTCTGCCTGATCAAAAGTAATTGCTTTTCCCACTATATCTTTAAGATATATGCACTCTCTCTTCTCTCTCTTCCTGGGATAAAACTCTAATAAAAGAATTTCAGACAACAGGGCAAGTCCCCTATTCCCCACTGTAGACAAATGCCTCTTTTTAGTCACCCTGGCTTTGGTCTCAATTAATATCAAAAAAATATATGACTGCGTCACTCAAAAACTTCATTTGTAGCCAAGCACTTGAACCACTATTCTTCCTCTCTTTGCTATTGAGCTTGGTAGTAGGGTTTCACTATCTTTGATTTCCCCTAGGCATCTTCCTGATGGATTCACTGTGAACTAAGTAAGAGGTGAAAAGAGGAAAAAAGTCAACTGAAGAAGTTTATAGTGTTGTGATTAGAAAATTAAATGGAACTCCCTTACAAAAAAAAAGTACATTTTATTTAAAATGCAAATATTCATTACGGATTGATTTAAGTATTGCATAGGCATTTTCACTAGGAAACTAATGGTTTATAATTCTTTTGTTGTTACCAAACAGGAAGTTTTCAAAATCTAGGGTGCATTAAAGGGCCTACTTTATATAACAGAGTAGGAAATTTTTCACTGTAATGTTTTCCCTCATTTTAATGAGAATCTCAGCAATTCTCAGTATTGTATTTACCAATGCACATTTATCAAAATAAAAAAGTTTAGACTTTCACATACGGTTAATCTGCAATGATTGTCAAATGTATTCTAATTGATTTAATGCCCATTAAAATTCTATTTTGAAATATAAAACACCCAAACATGAAATAAATGATCAATCATCTAGCACAACCAGAAAAAAACACATTAATTATAAATTATTCAAGTGAAATGGCATCTCAGCAAAATCTTTAGACCATCTCTGTCTGAGAATTAGATAAATAAGAAAAAAATCAAGGTTTTAAATGGATTTTCATGGTTAAATTGGTATTATGCTTCAAACACCCATTAGGAGTTACTAGAAAATAATACTAAAATAAGCCCAATGTTTATATTACTGTTGCTATATTTAATGGAAGAAGGTAAAGTCAAGAATGTTCCACTAAAATTATGAAGATTATTCATTTTGAGGTTGTATGTTAAACTTTTTCAGGACTGTAATATGCTATGAAATGAATCTTAAATAAGCCTGAAGATATTTTCAGAAAACAACAAGATGAATTAGTGCTTATGAAAAAAAAAAAGGAAGAAGTTACACAAAGCTTAACAGACTATAAACAAACATACACACATATGGATATAAATAAATTATATAGCTATATCTACATATCAAAGACAGGCAGGGAGAGAGAGAGGGGGAGAGAGTATAATAGCATAAAATCTGGAAAGACATCAAAGATTTGGCACATGTGACTATGTTAAGTGTGTTAAGGACCTGGTCAGGTGATAATTTGCAAAACTGGACTGGATGAATCTAGTGGCCCTGTGAAACAGGCTGTGTGCTTGCCAGATCGCAACTTTTCAATTACTACTTCTCTTGGGTGACGCTAAATGCACACGAATATTCAGCAAAAAATCAGAAACACAAATCATCTGACACAATGTATCACGTATTTACGTAGAGGAATTGATGAAAAAGCTGTGTTAATGCATAGTGTTCATTGTAATTTTGTCCTGCAAACTCCCTTCCTGTTGTTTTTAGGAATGGTCTAACCGTACCTCCATACCTGGTTCAAGATGTTCAATCCATATCTGAGGTTAGGGTTAACAGGTTATAGTTATTAGTTCCGAAATGGATGAGTGACTCACTTCCTGTCACTAACATGTAAGAAGTTTACTGTGGATTCTAAGAAAGATGTTTAGCCACTCTGTGAGAGACCTTCTAGATGGGTCTTTCTCTTTTTCTAGCATTGACAAGAAAGCATGTATCCCTGGCAATGACTGGCAGCATCATTACCTAAATGAGGAAAAATGAGAATAAAGCTGACATTGTCAAAGTCAGACTGGAGAGGTATACGTGAACTTGACCCTAGATGAACTGAAGGAGCCACTGTGTCAAACCAGCGTCAAAGGTCCTTTCACTTTTGTACTTTCCTGATATGTGAACCATGAACTCTCCCCACACTCACAGTCTAGGCCAATTTGAGATAGTTTTCTTTCATTTAGAACCAAATTCATTAAAAATGATATACTCACTTTACAAAGTGTTTATTCAATCAAAAATATTTAGCTTCTACTTTTAAAAAGGAACTAACATTTATGAAAATAAAAAAGGTCATACTTCCAGACTACATCTAGACAATAAAACAGAACTCTGCATCACTCAGCTTTTATTAAGTTACACAATGGCAACAGACTACCCCAAGACCTCTGTGGATTACAACAACACAGGATCATTTCTCACTTCTGTTGCACGTCCAATGTGGATCTTCCCCGTGTTGTTTTCATTCTGAGCACACAGTGGCAATGGTACCACCCACACGCAGAACCCAGCCTACAATCTCTCCAAGCAGTGGAGCCCAGCATACAGCCCTGCCTGCCTGCTGAACATCCAGACCCACTCAACTGTGGGGTCCATGTGAAGGCCCTCCCCAACCAGAGAGCCAGACCAGTGACCTTAACCAAAGGCAGAACACAACCAACGGCCTGCCTGATCGTAAAGCCCAGCCTGGAGCCCTGCCCAACTCTGGGGCACAGCCTGATGTCCCATCTAACCATGAAGCCTGGCATATAAGCCTGCCTGCAGGGACCTCCCTGGCAGTCTAGTGGTTAAGAATCCACACTTCCAATGCAGGGGATGCAGGTTCAATCCCTGGTTGGGGAACTAAGAGCCCACATGCTGTGTGGCCAAAAAACAAACAAAAAAACAAAACAAACAAAAAACCCTGCCTGCATATGCAGTCCAGCCAGTGTAAACATCCATGCAGGGAGCACAGCCTAAGGCCCCACCCACCCAAGAGCAAATGTGGAGCCTGGCCCACAGCCCTGCCCAACTGTGGAATCCAACCACTGGCAACACGTTGCCAGAGAACACAGCCTGCAGCCCTGTCTGACCAGAGGTGATTGCAGAGCCCACCTGACTGCGGAACATAGCCAGCAGCCCTGCCCAACCAGGAAGCCCACCCAGTAGACCTACTTGAAAACACAGCCCAGCCAGCAGGCCCACCCGACTACAGAGCAGCACTCCCTCCCCCACCCCCCGAAATCAAATCACCGGCTGTGGCCTTGCCCAACTAAGTACCCAAATAGCAACACTCACCTGCCCACAGATGCTACCAGATGAAACAACAGTACCCCAAGCTGAGTTAATGGTGAGAGTACGTCCCTGCTGAAATGAACCCATAAAGTCTGGGGAAAAAAGACCACTTACTAAAATGCAAACACCAGTGCAAAGATATAAGTATTATGAAAATCAGGCAAACATTACACCACTGAAGGTAACTAATAAAGCCCTAATAACAGACCCTAAAGAAATAAAGATCTATAAACTGAAAAAGAATTCAGAATAATTCTCTTAAAGAAGTTCAGGGAACTACAAGAACACACAGACAACTAAAGAAAATTAGAAAAACAACGCATGAACAAAATAACAGTTTAGACAAAGAAATAGAAACCATAAAAAAAAAAAAACCCTAGAGATGAATAACACAGTGGCTGAACTGAAGAATTTCAGCAACAGACTCAACAAAGAAGAAAGAGCCAGTAAACTTGAAGACAGATCATTTGAAATTATCCACAGGAGCAAAGGAAAAAAAAATTTTTTTTAAAAAAAGAAAAAGATAAGAAGAGTGAAGAAAACCTATGGGATTGATGGGAAACAAGTAACGATACACTTATTATGGGAATCCTGGAAAAAAGAACAGAAAGAGAAAGGGACAGAGAATCTATTTAAATAAATAATGGATGAAAATTTCCCAAACTTGTAGAGAAAAATGAACACTCAGATCCATGAGGCTCAAAAGACCACAAATAGTTTGAACCTAAAGAGATCTACACTGACACACATTATAATTAGATATTCAAAAGTCAAAACCAAACAAAATTTTGAAGGCAGCAAGAGAAAACTGACTTGTCACATACAAGGTGGCCCCCCATAAGATGATCAGTGGTTTCTCAGCAGTAACTTTGTAGGCCAGGAGATGGTGGGAAGATGTATTTAAAATAAAAGAAAAAAACTCAATGAAGAATTATATTTTTCTGGAAAAGTTGTCCTTCATGTAAATTGTTGCAGCCATTAGAGAAAACAGTGTGGATATTCCTCAGAAAGGTAAAAATATAACTATATCATGATTTGGCAATCCCACCTCTGGGTATTTATCAAAAGGAAATGAAAATACTATCTCTAAGAGACATCTGTATTCCCCATGTAGCATTATTTATAATAGCCAAGGCATGGAAACAACCTAAGTGTCCACAGATGGGTAATCGATAAAGATACACACACACACACAATGGACTATTATTCAGCCATTAGAATAAAGGAAATCCTGCTATTTGCATCAGCATGGATGAAACTGAAGGGCATTATGCTAAGTGAAATAATTCAGACAGAATGATTACAGAATAATTCAATTTGTGATCTCACTTAAACATGGAATCTAAAAAACCGAACACATAAAAACAGACACTAGATTATTGCTTGCCAAGAGTGGGGGTATGGGATAAAGTGGTCAAAAGGTACAAACTCCCAGTTATAAGATGCGTAATTTCTGGGGATCTATTGTACAACATGGTGACAATAGTTAACAACCTTGTATTTTATACTTGAAAGTTGGTAAGAGAATAAATCTTAAAAATTCTCATTACACAAAACACACACACACACACATATACAGTAATTCCAGAGGTAATTTTTAACTGAAAAAGAAAAAATGAATTTTCAGAATACCATAGCTATTAAAAGGTCCCACAAGTCTTCAGAAGAAAAAAAAAGTATATATATATATATACACAAAGGATTGAGAGCCGGAATGTCATGAGACTTTTCAACCAGAACCCTAGAAGGTAAAACAATTGTATCAGTGCTCTGGAATTATGAAGTACAAATTTTTAATCTAGAATTCTTCGTTAACACTAAACACTCAATTAAAAGTATGGGGAGAATAAAGATTTGCTATCAAAGCAACCTTTCTCAAAAAGGTTGATTATATTGAGAGGAGTTTTACAGTTTGGTCCAAAACTAAGCCAAAAGCCAAAAAGAAGTATCTTCCAAGGAAAAAACTGTACATCATAGCAAACATTATTATTGATGCAATGCAGTTCACTTGTCAACAATATTTACATACTATCAATATTATTATATTAACAATATTATCAGAGGGTTGGGACAGGGAACTGCTTTTTAATATTATAATCCTTATGGTACTACTTGACTTTTAAATTACGACCAGCTATTTCTTTGATTAAATTTTTTAATTTAAATAAAAGAAAATAAGGAAAACAATTTAAATGCTTAAAGTTCTTTCCAAGGTTTTCATTTTATTTTAAATGAGCTTAATTTCCTGTCTCTAAAATGAGAAGCTGGACTAAATTATTTCTATGTTCTCTCCCAATTCTGTTGTTTATTCTATGAGTCTATGTGTCCATAGACAATTTATTCCATTCCACTGGTGGAGAAGAATTATGAATGTGTAAAGAAACAGAGCATTGAATTCATTTTTTGAGCTCTTTTCTAGAGTTCACATTTGCTGAGTTAATACATTGTTTTCGAGACTCATCCAGGCATCACCTTTAGATTATTATTGATGTAGTGTAGCTAATCTTCATCTCTCCACTCCCACCTTTAAGAAACAGCATATCCTTAAAAGCTGATGAATGTCTGTGAATTTCACGGTAGAATGATCTTTTAAGGAAGGGATGGCTTATTGGGATACCAAGTAGTTCCTATTTTCTGCACTTGCCCATATTTTCCAAATGACTTTAAAGACATTTTTGGTGGGTTTTTTTTGTTTTGTTTTGTTTTGTTTTTGCTGTACACGGGCCTCTCACTGTCGTGGCCTCTCCCGTTGTGGAGCACAGGCTCCGGACGCGCAGGCTCAGCAGCCATGGCTCACGGGCCCAGCCGCTCCGCAGCATGTGGGATCCTCCCGGACCGTGGCACGAACCCGTGTCCCCTGCATCGGCAGGCGGACTCTCAACCACTGAGCCACCAGGGAAACCCTGGTTTTTTGAATTTATATATTTTTGAAAATGAATTTTGTGCTAAGACTAATGTGATAGAGAGAGCCCTGACGGGTTTATGACAAGGTAAATTCCAAAACCAAAGAAGCACAATTTGCTTTTTCACATTAAAGGTCAAATTTACAAAATGTCTCTCAAAGGCACAGGTCTGCTTGTCAACTTTATCAGATAAGATCTAGATGTATTGATTCAATCACCTTGATTGGTAACCCAAATATACAGTATAGGCCCTACTAGGAAGGTTACTGAATGCTGTATCACATTCTGCTAACAGAAACTAAAGGTAAAAATGCAGAACCAATTTGGTATAGTTACGCATGAAATCTTTTACAGTACACAAGCTTCAACTTTCTTATACAAAGCATCTTAGAACTCAAGAGCAGTTGTATCTGAACCTTCCCACTGAGACAACTAATGCAGTATTACAGACATGATCATTTGATTTTTGCCCATATTGTTTACGGCTAATTCAATCTATTTTAACTTAATGAATGGAGAAGTCAGCGTTTTTTCTTTCAAAATAGAAAAGCATTTTTAAAATACAATGGAACTGCCTCTGATGTATATTTGTTGTGAAAATATTCTAAGCCAAGGTGAAAAGTGTTGTATCTTATTTAAAATATTTTCAGTCTTAAACAGAAATTCGAACAACGGGAAAATGTGTAAGCTAATACTGAAGTAGTAGTTGAGCACCTCCTTGGTACTATTCTATGTTTAGTGGGCCTTTATAGGGCCAACCACAAACTCTCCACAGGTTAGGAAGGATTCCTAGTACATTCCTCCTTCAAAAATAAATCACTGCCCACTTCCATCTATATTATGCTAAGCAAGGCAACATGTGAGATTTGATGCTAAAGCATTCATCAGCTCTGAAATTTGGGACTGGCAATAGTTGGGTATCTGTAGCTATTAGTACTCTCAGTTGTGAAATTTAAAAATCTGAATAAAATTAGTATTTTTCATTTAAAAAAGGAAGCTATTGCTAAGACGGCTGAAAAGTCCAATCCAGAATGTGAAGCACTGTCACAGGACTCAGTTTCCTTCTCTCCGATCTGTCTTTCCCTGGATTGGCTTCATTCTCAGATTTTATCCTTGGCTAAGACAGCCATTCTTCTTGACTAGAGGGAGCTAAATGGAACAATGAAAGCACACGCGTCTCTCCTCCAACAGTCCCAGCAGACATGTTCTTGGCTCTGATGTGGTTTCAAGTCCATCATTAAATCAATCCCTTTGGCCAGTGAAATGTGGTGTTCAGAGGGGCCAAGACTGAGTTAAAGGTCTACTACTTGAGCACCTAGTCTCTGCCCCAGGTTCCTATTAATATTTGGTCTTTGATTCCGTTGCCTAATTTCCTAACACAGAGCTCCTAAAACCCTTGAAATTTCCTGAGTGACAGGAGTATGTGACACAGGGCTCCTAAATCTCTTGATACTTCCTTGGTGTTAGAAGCATCTTTTGTTCCAATGAGGTGACTCTCGGTGGATTCTTGGAAAGGGGCTGGTCATCAGAGATCAAGCCATGATTTGAAGCTTGGAACTTTCAGGCCTACCCCCATTTCTAGAGTGGGGAGAGGAGCAAGAAATTGAGTTAAAAATTGAGGATGCCTATATAATGAAGCCTCCATAAAAATCCTAAAAGTATGGAGTTCAGAGAGCTGTCAGGTTAAGAAACAAATCCACTTGCCAGGAGGTGGCACACCCCAACTTCATGGGGACAGAAGTTCCCAAAGTTCCCATGTTCAGGACCTTTTCAGACCTTAGCTTAGGCATCTCTTCATATGGCTCTTCATCTGTATCCTTTATTATAATAAACTGGTAAACTGTAAGTATTTCCTTGCGTTCTATGAGCTGCTCTAGTAAATTAACAAACCCAAGGTTCCCAAGACCTCCAGTTCATAGCAAATTGGTCAGAAGTACAGGTGACAACCTGAGACTTCAAAGCCCTTACCTTGAGGGATTTGACACGAATTCCAGTAGGTAGTATCAGAAATGAATTGAATTGTAGGACACCCAGCTGGTATTAAAAATTGGCTGATGTGAGAAAAAATGCACACATTTGGTGACCAGGCATAAAGGTACTGAGTGTAACGGAAAGCACAGTTTGATTTTTTTTCTAGGTAGAGAGGAACATATGGTTCTCCAGAAGATAACAGGTGTATTCTCTCCAGAGAAAAATAAATACCCAATGGCAAAATCAAAAGTCATTAAAGTCCCCATCGGATCTTCATTCTTTTTCTCCCTAAATATAACTTCCAACTCGCTCCATAAGTCAAGGAAAAATTCTGTATGTATACATACTGTTGTTACATATATTGTTGATTTATTAACACTGAACTCACAGCTAAAAGTTGATTCATTGACACTAGAACTCATGCCTGAAAGAAACTTATCTAACACAGGTATTTTGTCCATAACACACACCACTGCCTTCCTGCACTTGTGCATAGTAGGCAGTACTTCAGCACTATCCTTGGGACCAATTTTAAACAATGAAGTCATCAACAAAAAGCACAAAAAAGGAACTCACTCTATCCAAGACCTCTAGGAGAGGGTCCGGATCATGAAGGGTGCTTTCAAGAGGGCAGAGGAGTAAGAGGTGGAGATCACCTTACTCCCCACAAATACATCAAAACTACATCTACTTGTGGAACAACTCCCACAAAACACCTACTGAATGCTGACAGAAGACCTCGGACTTGCAAAAAGCTTTGCTTTTGCCATTTGTCCTAGTGTTCTGACTGTTCATTTGGGGGGATTTGTTGTTTTTCTTTTTTTTTTAGTATAGTTTTTAGTGCTTGCTATCATTGGAGGACTGGTATTTTGGCCTGCTTGCTCTCTTCTTTCTTTCTCTCTCTTTTTATTATTACTTTTTTATCTTTTATTTTTTAATAATTCTTTTCTATTTTAATAACATTATTTTATTTTAATTATTTATTTTCTTTCTTTTTTCTCCCTTTTCTTCTGAGCCATGTGGCTGACAGGGTCTTGGTGCTCTGGCCGGGTATCAGGCCTGAGCCTCTGAGGTGGGAGACCCAAGGTCAGGACATTGGTCCACCAGAGACATCCTGGCCGCATGTACTATCAAACAGCAAAAGCTCTCCCAGAGATCTCTTTCTGAAGCTAAGACCCAACTCCACCCAACGGCCAGCAAGCTCCAGTACTGGATGCCCCATGCAGAACAACTAGGAAGACAGGAAAACAAACCCACCAATTAGCAGACAGGCTGCCTAAAATGATAACAAGTTCACAGACACCTCAAAACACACCACCAGATGTGGCCCTGTCCACCAGAAAGACAAGATCCAGCCTCATCCACCAGAACACAGGCACCAGTCCCCTCCACCAGGAAGCCTACACAACCCACTGAACAAACCTTACCCACTGGGAGCAGACACCACAAATGACGGGAATTATGAACCTGCAGCCTATGAAACGGAGACCCCAAGCAAAGTAAGTTAAGCAAAATGAGAAGACAGAGAAATACATAGCAGATGAAGGAGCAAGGTAAAAACCCACCACCCAAACAAATGAAGAGGAAATAGGTACCTACCTGAAAAATAATTCACAGTAATGATAGTAAAGATGATCCAAAATCTTGGAAATAGAATGGAGAAAATACAAGAAATGTTTAACAAGAACTGAGACGAACTAAAGAGCAAACAAACAATGATGAACAACACAATAAATGAAATTAAAAGTTCTCTAGAAGGAATCAATGCAGAATAACTGAGGCAGAAAAACGGATAAGTGACCTGGAAGATAAAATAGTGGAAATAACTACAACAGAGCACAATAAATAAAAAAGAATGAAAAGAATTGAGGACAAGCTTTGAGACTTCTGGGAGAACATTAATCGCACCAACATTCGAAATATAGGGGTCCCAGAAGAAGAGAAAAAAAGGGACTGAGAAAATATTTGGAGAGATTATAGCTGAAAACTTCCCTAATATGGTTGAGAAAGTAGTCAATCAAGTACAGGAAGCACAGAGAGTCCCATACAGGACGAATCCAAGGAGAAACACAAAAGACACACATTAAACAAACTATCAAAAATTAAATACAACGAAAAAATATTAAAAGCAGCAAGGGAAAAGCAACAATTAACATACAAGGGAATCCCCATAAGGTTAACAACTGATCTTTCAGCAGAAACTCTGCAGGCCAGAAGACAGTGGCAGGACATATGTAAAGTGATGAAACAGAAAAACCTAAAACAAAGACTACTCTATGCAGCTAGGATATCATTCAGATTCAAAGGAAAAAGTAAAACCTTTACAGATAAGCAAAAGCTAAGAGATTTCAGCACCACTAACCCAGTTCTACAACAGATGCTAAAGGAACTTCTCTAGGCAGGAAACACAAGGGGAGAAAAAGACCTACAAAAACAAACACAGAACAATTAAGAAAATGGTAATAGAAACATATATAACTACTTTAAATGTCAATGGATTAAATGCTCCAACCAAAAGACATAGACTGGCTGAATGGATACAAAAACAAGACCCATATATATGCTGTCTACAAGAGACCCACTTCAGACCTACAGACACATACAGGCTGAAAGTGAGGGGATGGAAAAAGATATTCCATGCAAATGGAACTCAAAAGAAAGCTGGAGTAGCAATTCTCATATCAGACAAAATAGACTTTACAATAAAGACTATTACAAGAGACAAAGAAGGACACTATGCAATGATCAAGGGGTCAATCCAAGAAGAAGATGTAACAGTTGTAACTATTTATGCACCAACACAGGAGCACCTCCATACATAAGGAAAATGCTAACAGCCATAAAAGGAGAAATTGACAGTAACAAAATCTTAGTAGGGGACTTCAACACCCCACATTCACCAATGGACAGATCATCCAAAATGAAAGTAAATAAGGAAACACAAGCCTTAAATGATACATAAAACAAG
This sequence comes from Grampus griseus, assembly GCF_964374135.1. Lineage (NCBI taxonomy): Eukaryota > Metazoa > Chordata > Mammalia > Artiodactyla > Delphinidae > Grampus > Grampus griseus. The sequence goes on along the minus strand of NC_139018.1, from coordinate 161,096,042 downwards.
ATGGACTTAATTGGTATTTATAGGACATTCCATCCAAAAACCACAGATTACACATTCTTCTCAAGTGTTCATGGAACATTCTCCAGGATGGATCATATCTTGGGTCATAAATCAAGCCTTGGTAAAGTTAAGAAAATTGAAAGCATATCAAGTAACTTTTCCGACCACAATGCTATGAGACTAGATATCAGTTACAGGGAAATATCTGTAAAAAACACAAACACATGGAGGCTAATGGATACACTACTAAATAACCAAGAGATCACTGAAGAAATCAAAGAGGAAATCAAAAAATAATTAGAAAGAAATGACAGCAAAAACACAACAACCCAAAACCTATAGGATGCGGCAAAAGCAGTTCTAAGAAGGAAGTTTACAGCAATACACTCCTACCTCGAGAAATAAGAAACACCTCAAATAAACAACTTAACCTTACACCTAAAGCAATTAGAGAAAGAACAAAAAAACCCCAAAGTTAGCAGAAGGAAAGAAATCATGAAGATCAGAGGAGAAATAAATGAAAAAGAAATGAAGGAAACAATAGCAAAGATCAATTAACCTAAAAACTGTTTCTCTGAGAAGATAAACAAAATTGATAATTCATTAGCCAGACTCATCAAGAAAAAAACGGGAAGACTAAAATCAGTAGAATTAGAAATGAAAAAGGAGAGTAACAACTGACACTGCAGAAATACAAAGCATCCTAAGAGACTAATACAAGCAACTACATGCCAATAAAATGGACAACCTGGAAGAAATGGACAAATTCTTAGAAAGGTATAACCTTCCAAGACTGAACCAGGAAGAAACAGAAAATATGAACAGACCAATCACAAGTAATGAAATTGAAACTGTGATTAAAAATCTTCCAACTAACAAAAGCCCAGGACCAGATGGCTTCACAGGTGAATTCTATCAAACATTTAGAGAAGCGCTAACACCCATCCTTCTCAAACTCTTCCAAAAAATGGCACAGGAAGGAACACTCCCAAACTCATTCTATGAGACCACCATCACCCTGATACCAAAACCAAAGATACTACAAAAAAAAGAAAATTACAGACCAATATCATTGATGAATATAGATGCAAAAAACCTCAACAAAATACTAGCAAACAGAACCCAACAGCACATTAAAAGGATCATACACCATGATCAAGTGGGGTTTATCCAAGGAATGTAAGCATTATTCAATATATGCAAATCAGTCAAAGGGATACACCATATTAACAAATTGAAGGAGAAAAACCATATTAACAAACTGAAGGAGAAAAATCACATAATCATATCAATAGATGCAGAAAAAGCTTTTTACAAAATTCAACACCTATTTATGATAAAAACCTTCTAGAAAGTAGGTATAGAGGGAACTTACCTCAACATAATAAAGGCCATATATGACAAAACGACAGCAAACATCATTCTTAATGGTGAAAAACTGAAACCATTTCCTCTAAGATAAGGAACAAGACAAGGTTGCCCACTCTCACCACTATTATTCAACATAATTTTGGAAGTTTTTGCCACAGCAATCAGAGAAGAAAAAGAAGTAAAAGGAATCCAAATCAGAAAAGAGGAAGTAAAATTGTCACTGTTTGCAGATGACATGATACTATACATAGAGAGTCCTAAAGATGCTACCAGAAAACTACTAGAGCTAATCAATGAATTTGGTAAAGTAGCAGGATACAAAGTTAATACACAGAAATCTCTTGCATTCCTATACAATAACAATGAAAAATCTGAAAGAGAAATTAAGGAAACACTCCCATTTACCACTGCAACAAAAGAATAAAATACCTAGGAATAAACCTACCTAAGGAGACAAAAGACCACTATGCAGAAAACTAAAAGACACTGATGAAAGAAATTAAAGATGATACAAACAGATGGAGAGATATACCATGATGTTGGATTGGAAGAATCAACATTGTGAAAATGACTCTACTACCCAAAGCAATCTACAGATTCAATGCAATCCCTATCAAACTACCAATGGAATTTTTCGCAGAACTAGAACAAAAAATTTCACAATTTGTATGGAAACAAAAAAGACCCCGAATAGCAAAAGCAATCTTGAGAAAGAAAAACAGAGCTGGAGAAATCAGGCTCCCTGACTTCAGACTATATTGCAAAGCTACAGTCATCAAGCCAGTATGGTACTGGCACAAAAACAGAAATATAGATCAATGGAACAGGATAGAAAGCCCAGAGATAAACCCACGCACATATGGTCACCTTATCATTGATAAAGGAGGCAAGAATATACAATGGAGAAAAGACAGTCTCTTCAGTAAGTGGTGCTGGGAAAACTGGACAGCTACATGTAAGAGAATTAAATTAGAACACTCCCTAACACCAGACACAAAAAGAAACTCAAAATGGATTAAAGACCTAAATGTAAGGCCAGACACTATAGAACTCTTAGAGGAAAACATAGGCAGAACACTCCATGACATAAATCACAGCAATATCCTTTTTGATCCACCTCCTAGAGAAATGGAAATAAAAACAAAAACAAACAAATGGGACCTAATGAAACTTCAAAGCTTTTGCACAGCAAAGGAAACCATAAAAAAGACATAAAGACAACCCTCAGAATGGGAGAAAATATTTGCAAATGAAGCAACTGACAAAGGATTAATCTCCAAAATATATAAGCAGCTCATGCAGCTCAATATCTAAAAAACAAACAACCCAATCCAAAAATGGGCAGAAGACCTAAATACACATTTCTCCAAAGAAGATATACAGATTGCCAACAAATACATGAAAGGATGCTCAACATCATTAATCATTAGAGAAATGCAAATCAAAACTACAATGAGGTATCACCTCACACCAGTCAGAATGGCCATCATCAAATAATCTACAAACAATAAATGCTGGAGAGGGTGTGGAGAAAAGGGAACCCTCTTGCACTGTTGGTGGGAATGTAAATTGATACAACCACTATGGAGAACAGGATGGAGCTTCCTTAAAGAACTAAAAATAGAACTACCATACGACCCAGCAACCCCACTACTGGGCGTATACCCCGAGAAAACCATAATTCAAAAAGGGTCATGTACCACAATGTTCACTGCAGCTCTATTTATAATAACCAGGCCATGGAAGCAACCTAAGTGCCCATAGACAGATGAATGGATAATGAAGATGGGGCACATATATTCAATGGAGTATTATTCAGCCATAAAAAGAAACGAAATTGAGTTATTTGTAGTGATGTGGATGGACCTAGAGTCTGTCACACAGAATGAAGTCAGAAAGAGAAAAATAAATACTGTATGCTAACACATATATAAGGAATCTAATAAAAAAACATCATTCTGAAGAACCTACGGGCAGGACAGGAATAAAGACACAGAGGTACAGAATGGACTTGAGGACACAGAGAGGGGGAAGGGTAAGCTGGGACAAAGTGGAGAGTGGCATGGACTTATATATACTACCAAATGTAAAATAGATAGCTCTTGGGAAGCAGCCGCATAGCACAGGGAGATCAGCTCATGCTTTGTGTCCATTTGGGGGGGGGGGTGGGATAGGGAGGGTGGGAGGAAGACACAAGAGGGAGGAGATATGGGGATGTATATATATGTATAGCTGATTCACTTTGTTATACAGCAGAAAGTAACACACCATTGTAAAGCAATTATACTCCAATAAAGATGTTTAAAGAAAAGGAAAAAAAGCACAAAAATGTGCAAAATGATAACTCCGTATCATTTTGCATAGCAGTGGTACCATTTTGCATTTCCACCCAGTCATCCTAACAGGTGTGGTTTTCATTTGCACTTCCCTGACCACTAGTGACATTAAGACTTGGTACTAAATAGACCATGCAAAGTGTTTTTATTGTTTTGTTTTCTTTACAGTTTGACAGCTGAACCAAGAAGGAAGAACATCACCTGTTCAGCTTCAGTTGAGAACATGAGCTTCAGCCAACTCAAATATTTCACCACTCTGCATTTCCACAAACGACGACAAATGCATAGTAAGTATTAATTTGGGGGTTACAAATAATCTTTGGCAAGTAGGAAAATTTGCAAATATGATATCTGTGAATAATGAGGATTTATTTTATTTCCTATCCATGACTTTTTGAGTCCTTTAACATCTTACAAAGTCCTTGTTTTATTCTCAGGTATATAGATTAGTATTTTCTTTTTTTTTTTTTTTTAGTTATTTTTATTTTTAGGCCAGTATTTTATTTGTTGTAAACTTATTTCTCTCAAAGGTTTCATAGTCCTTTTAGTCATTCCACTCTATTTTTTAAGGCTGAACAAAACATGTTTTATTTCTCATTATTTTATATTCCATTTCCATTTTGAGGCACTAGAAAAATGTATATTACCCTATTTGTTAATGAATGACACATTATCTTACTCCAGCTTTTCACATGCCATTTGCTGTTTCTGTATTAATAGCTCATTTCATGCTGCAAATTGGACGTTTGTTGAAATTTTTAGTGTTCTATAAGTGGCAGCTTCTGGGTGCTTGAGGTTAAAATGAGATTTGCATGATATGGCATTTACAGATTAAAAACTAAGCTAGAATTGAAAGCTTATTTGGGAGGAGCTTCTGCAATACTACTTCTTTCTTCTAAATCTAGACTGAAAACAGAATCAATAGATATCTGAAACTAGAAATATAAGGCCAAGTAAAAACTCTGAGGTATTTCAATCCTCTCCATAATAAATATATTTTTCCTTAACTTTATATTTGAGGACCAGGAAGTGTCACAAAACTATTAGAACCTTTACATTGAGTCCCAAAAATCACCTTAACACCTGCTATAACTCTTTTCCAATTGCCTGTGCTAATTAGGGATACAGGGGGGAAAAGGAAGAAAATAATATCTTAATTTTCAGTAAAAAGTAACCTATAATTTCAAACTACCATTCCTTTTTACCAAACCATTTATTTGTAAGAGATTAAAATAGTTACTTTGTGTACAATCTGGATTATACTTTGAAATATTAGCCTTAATAGATGCAAAGAAAGAATTCTTTGGCTGAAATGGTGTTAAAAATTTCTTGAATTTTCTGGATAGCTCTTGACTGTTTCTTAATAGCTTTCTTTTATCATTTCTCCTTCCCACTGACACATGCTATTTTTTTGCCTGGTGTCATTTCACTCACCACTTAGTAAAACTAAGATTTTATCACCAAGAAGCAGCAGCAGATCAAAGTTCAAATATATGTTGCTTTATCTTTGTTTCTTGTGTCTGAACCTTGGCCTAATAAATCCACAGCACTAATTATAACCACAGGGAAGATCAAGATGAGGATAAGGGTTGAGTTCGTGTTATAAAAGAATCAAAAACAACATTGATAGTGACTTTCAATTTAAAGTAATCAGTCTGTTGGTGGTTTTTATCTAAGTTGCAGTTTACCAGTTATTAAATTTGGATGTTCTGCTTTCATGTTTTACTATTTGGGGAAACAAATTGCTCTCTTTGCTGTTGAAAATTCAATCTTGGGAATTATTATGGAAATTATTATTTTAGATGTCAATGGTTGCATTAAGGAAGTCAAATAAATTTGAAATAAGAATGTATGCTAGTCTATATTATCTCTACATAAAAGTCCTCCAAGTTGAAGGTATAATATCACAAAGACAGAAACATCCGTCTCTCAGAGTAACTGGCTTCAGCACAGAGTAAAGCCATGGCTCAGTAGATGCATTTCTTAGGTGTTAACCCTTCTGATTTTTCCTTTCAGTGTATACAATGTGAAAATCACAAATTTCCCAGAACCTATTGAGCAATTATTTAGTCATCTGTGATCAAAAAATTATTAGACAAACACTGCTCCAGGGTGTCTGGAGACCCAGCTTCCTTTATGCTGTTGACTGTCATAGCTGGTCTCAATCTCACAGTCCAAGATGGCAACATCCAAAGAGTAGGATGGAGGAAGGACCAAAGAAGAGAAGGAGAAAGACATGAATCTGCTGTTTCCAGGAAAGGATCCCAGATGATTATAAGCTATTACCCAGAATGTGGCCATACCAAACTGTAGAGGGGGCCGAAAAATAATTTTTATCAATGATCTGTATCTATAGATTACATGATTTTCTCCCTTCTTATATTAATGTAGAACACCATACTGATAGATTATCTAATGTTAAAGTTAAATCATTCTTAATTTTTTGAGATAATTCTATTTGGTCATCATGTATTCTTCTAATATATTGCTGAATTATGTTCACTAATATTTGATTTAGGATTTGAGGATGGTAATGAGTTAATCTATGTAAAGCATTTAGAAAACTCTCTGGCACATAAAAACAGTAACTGTTAGCTTATTAAATTTGTAAGTCAACTTGTCATAATTTTTTCAAGATAGTAATAGCCCTTTAAATGTGTAAGTTTTTTTAAATTGAAGTTTACATAAGTTTGTATCAGCATGTTCTTTATGAGTAAATTTCTAAATATCAATTTAAATTTTATTTTAAAAAGATGTTGGGGGCTTCCCTGGTGGTGCAGTGGTTAAAAATCTGCCTGCCAATGCAGGGGACACGGATTCGAGCCCTGGTCCAGGAATATGCCACATGCCGTGGAGCAACTAAGCCCATGTGCCACAACTGCTGAGCCTGCACTCTAGAGTTCGTGAGTCACAACTACTGAGCCCACATGCCACAACTACTGAGCCCACATGCCACAACTACTGAAGCCCGTGCACCTAGAGCCCATGCTCCGCAACAAGAGAAGCCACCACAATGAGGCGCCCACGCACCACAATGAAGAGTAGCTCCCGCTTGCCGCAACTAGAGAAAGCCCGTGCACGGCAACGAAGACCCAACACAGCCAAGAATAAAAATAATAAATTTATTTTTTTAAAAAAAGATGGTTTATTCATGGTTTTCTCTTTCTTCATGACAAGTTTTTGTAATGCATGTTTTTCTAGAAAGTTGTTTATTTCATCTGTCTTCAAATTTGTGAGAAAAAAAGGCTATCCATGATATTTTCTCATTGTTTCTGAAATCTTCAGAGTGTTTGTAAGTCATTTTCATTCCTAAAACTCTTTACCTGTAATTTCTCATTTTCTTTATAATTTTTGATGGCATCTTCTGTTTTACTAGCATAAATGATTTTATTGCTTGCAACCATACAGTATTGAATGTTATTTTCCCACTGGTTTTTCCCTTCATAACATCCTGACCTGATTGCATACTATTTAAGTTAGTATACATATTTTTATTTATCTCAGTGATTTATTTTTAAAATATTTAATCTCAAAATTAGTTATCACTATATTTATTGTTATTGTTGGGGTAATTCTTACCGCCTTTTGTTGTAGTCAATAGTTATATAGAATTACTCACATACTGAACTGGTAAATACCAGTTCTCCTTACACGATTGCTTCTTGAACCCCACTTACTTCTGGGTTCAAAGTCCTGCTTATTGAAGTGCAGTCTTTATCAGCACTTCTGGCAATTATCTGTAATTAAAAGGTTTTGAGTTTTGGTTTCCAACTTCCAAAGATATTGTTCCTGTTGGGAGATTCTAGAGTTAAAAGTCTGTTTTTGATATATTTGTCATTTTAAAAATAATTGTCTTTTCTCTGATTGCTTTTAAGTTTTCTCATATGCCTAGTGTTCTATTGCAATGTATCTAGGTAGGATCTGTTTTATTTATTCTATTTAAGAATCAGTAAGTGTCTTCAGTTTAGATTCTTGTTCATTCAAGAAAATTTCTACCAATTATCTCTTACTAAATCTGTCTCTCTTAGTCTCTATTTTCTCCTTGTAGACTTTTAATTGATTGTATTTGGTGATCTATGTACATTTATACTTTTAAATCTTTCATATTTTTTCATTTCTTTGTCTTTCTGGAGTCTATTATGAATCCCTTAGCTATATCTTCTAATTTACCAATTCTCTCTACAGCATTGTCTAATATTCTCTAAAACCATCAGATTGTTAATTTCAGATTTTGTCAGGTTGTTAATTATAATGAACATATTTTTCATTTCTAGATGTTCTGGTTGATACTTATAACAATACTGTCTATTCTTTCTTCATCGTGTTGTGCTCTTCACTATGGTTACAATTTATTTTTTATTGCTTGAAGAATTTCAAACATGTTGTATTCTTAGAATTTTATTTATAATCTTGAGAGCATCAATTCTCCCCTAATTTTATCTGTTGACTTTACCTTCTGATGGTTCCCTTCCTTGTAAGTTTTATAATTTTTTAATTGTGAGATAACCTTTAATGCAAGGTTTTTATTGTGAGAGTCCAGTGTGCTCTACTTCATGCATATGTCCATATATACAATGTTTTCCCCTTATTTTTCTGAAGATTTTGGTATTTTTCCACCTCCGGACTAATGTTTATGTTTACAGTTTAGCTTGGATTTCACACAGCAAGTATATTGTGTAAAGTCAGATCTCACTTCCGTATCTTGATGTTTGACTTCTCTGATGGAAATTTTCTAACTTTCTTTTTACTGAGCATCTGACATATCACTACTTAGCCATGGTCCTTAGTTTTTCTACTCTAGCTCACTGACTGGAAAACAATTCCAAGAATTCAACTTCACACAAATAAAACCGGTTGCAGCTCTCCACTCGGTGCAGAACCAGGGCTATAAGCCCTGTCCCCATATTCTGGTTAAAATTAGAACCTCCTTCCCCAAAGGTCAACATCCAGGTCTAATGCCTCATGGATTGTTTTAACATCAACTATAATTTGCAACTATTCCTTTCATTTTTGTCTTTTGCATCTGGAAATGCCTCCCCTACCTTGTTTCTTGAACTTGATAATATTTAAAAAGTGTATTGTACTGTACTGTATTGTATCCAGTATTTCTATGTATTTGTACCAGAATACTTATATATCAACTCAAACCATTCTGTTTCCTTAACATAGACTTCCTCTTTTATAAAAGATTTTCAGATTTCCCATTCCCTAAAACACACATGTAAATCACAGAAGCGAGATTCAAGTAACAGACACCATGATGTATTTAGTATCACCCCACACATGACAACTGCTCTAATTTGTGGCAGGTCAAGATTTTTGCCTAACTTGCTCTGCCTTTTGAACAGTTCGTAAGGAGGCATCTCAGTCCCTCAGGCAAGTAGGATTTTAACACACATTCCCTATTAGTTTTCAGACACGTCTGAGTATCATTTATAGGCTAGCATTAGTTCAGTCTGGGACCCTCTTCCATATGTAGAGATCATCTCACAAATAAAATATGTATGAACAAAGTTAGTGATATGGGTCCTGAATGAAATAGTGTACATCATAGTAAAGAAAAAAAAGAAATAAGACAATGTGTACCATGAAGAAACAGAAAGAAAAGGAACACTGCAAAAATTATCTTAGTCACTCGGATTAAACGATACCACAACAATTTCCTTAGTGATAAGGAACTAGACACATTAAAATTCAATACAGGTCTTTTATTTTTCAATCTGGTCTTCTTTCTGGCTTCCCTGTGAATGACTTTATCATCTTTTCAGCTGTGCAACCAAAATCCAACACTGGATTTAATTAATCCTTGGTTATTGGTCATTATCAACCTATGCATGGCCTTACATTTAGTCAATTTAAAAAATATAACGACCAATTTTAATTTACAACTCAAACTAAGAACTAGTAAATTAACAATAACTTAAATCTACCTACAAGCTCCTCTTCTATCCCATCTCTCTTTCTCTCCCTTTAAACCCCTCCTGGAGATAACAACTAATCTAAATTAATGCTAATCCCTCTATAGATGCCAAACAATATGTTGCTTAGTGTTTCCTGTTTTTGAACTTTATATCCAGCACATAGTCTTCTGGGACTTGGTTTTTTCTTTCAAAACTATACAACAAATATTATCTATGCTGTTATTCATAGTTGAAGTATTCTATAGTGGGAACATTGTATAATTTATCACTCTTTGATAAAAAATTAGATTTTTCCCCCCAATTTTTTGCTGTTAAGAATAGGAACATTATTTTTTATTTTTCTTGGAGCATGTGAGTAAAATTTTCTCTTGAATATATAGCTAGGATTGGCATTGCTGCATTATAGGGTAAGGGATTAAAATAGAATGGCCAATGTTTTTAAGTAGTTTTACTAACAGCATATAAGCTACCAGCAATGTAAAAAGGTTTCAGCTAATCCATCTCTCTAACACTGGCAATTGTCAGCCTTCTCAATTACTGCCAGTATGAGTTTCTCCTTCTGTCAAATATTTACTCATATATTCTACCCATTTTTAGTATATGTGCTGCTGAAGCGAGAACAATTTTACCCATTTTCATGCTGTGCTGTTTTGTGTTCTTAATGATTAGTAGCAGTTAATTAAATAATCTGGTTACTAGTACTTTGTCAGGTATTTGTAACATAAATATCTCTTCCTAGGTGGTAGCCTCCCTTTTCAGGCTCTTCAAGGTGTTTTTAGTAAAAAGAAGTTCTTAATTTTAATGTAACAAATATATCTATAATTTCTCTGCTAGTTGACTTGTTTGTCTTAAGAAAGCCTTTCTAATGCTAAAGACAACAGGGCATTTCCTTGTATTTTCTCCTAAAAGTTTTAAATCTTTACTTTTCATATTTGTGTCTTCAATCCATTAGGGGTTGAATGTTTAGTATGGTGCAATGGAAGGTTCCAATTTTATGTTTTCATATAGTTAACCCATTTTCCCAATCTCATTTATGAAATAGTATCTCCACTAGAAATCTGTTTTGTCACCTCTGTCAAATATCAAGTGCCAAGTACGCATGGTCTATTTCTAGTCATTCTATCCTTTTTCATTATTCAATGTGTCTACCTATGCACTAACACCACAAGGTCATAATTACTATAGCTCCAAAGAATCTTGATACAGGGTAATGCAAGTAATTTTTTTTTTGGAGTGTTTTGACCTTTGACCCTTTGTTCTTCCTTATAAACAAGAAAATTAGTTTGTCCAGCTCCATGAATAACTCTGTTGCGATATTTATTGGCCCTGCATGGACTCTATAAGCATATTGGGAAAAACTGAATTATTAATGATATTAAGTCTTCTCATTCCTGAATTTGGCAGACCTCCCCATTTTCTGAGGCTTATTTAATGTTTTTTTTTTTTTTTTTGGCGGTATACGGGCCTCTCACCATTGTGGCCTCTCCTGTTGCAGAGCACAGGCTCCGGATGCACAGGCTCAGCAGACATGGCTCACGGGCCCAGCCTGTGCATTGACTTGATTTTATACAGTTGTATTCTATTTCTTCAAATAAATAATTTGTATATTTTCACCAGTATTTATAGTGAATATAGTATTTATATACTAGAATTTATAGTATAATATAGTAAATACTATATATTATAATATTATTTTTGTCTGCCTATCATCCCTCCTTCCTTCTTCTCAAATATAAACACTTTTCATCACGAAGAACAAAATTTAAATGTTTTGTGTGGGGATAAACTATCACCTGCTCCAAACACAGGCATGGATAACCCATCCTTCCAAGCCATAGTAATTGCCAGTCCAATAAGAAGCCATCTGAGCTGGGACAAGAGAGAAAGGAACATTTATCTGCTTCTGAGATCACTGGTGCTAAGGACCATGTAAACCTGCAGTACAGAGTCATCTCAGCTAAGACATAGAGAAAGCCTGTCTGATAAACTACCCAAAGTGAGCAAAGCTGGGAAATGGAGAGCAGCAGTCCAGTGGTCCTAGAAGGTCTGAAAAATAACCTCCACTTTTCAGTTATGTGCCAAAAATTCCTACCCACATCTACCACTTTTATTGCCACCATGTTGATTTTCCATTTGTTCTGCTTACAATCAAAAGAATCCTATATATCACACAGATGGTATTTATTCTCTTTATATCCTAGTCCATAAACTAGGAAAACAGAAGCCATATCTATTTCTACCCACAGTACCCATCACAATGGCTGGCACATAGAGATACTTCATTTTTGAGTGCATCAATAACTACACTCATGAGTACGTAAAAATTGTATTTCGTTTTCTATATAGAATATAAGCTGATATATTTTGTCACATCAACCTAAATTTATTTTGACTTAATATTTTATGTACAACCCAATAATGATAAACAAATTTTTATGAATTTTCCATCATTTTAAAATTGTCACTCCTGTACTTTTTCTCCTTTTATTAAAAGGATATAAACTCTTATTATTGGTCTTATTCTCCTCTCCTTTAAGCATTCATTCAACAAGCAGGTACCCAATGCCCATATGACACCATGTTAGATACTCCAGGACGTTCAAATTGAGTAAGGTATGGTCACCACCTCCAAAAATCTTCCCCATGAATTCAAAATGTTTTCAGTGTACTTCACAGAAACAAAGTACAAGTGGGGAAGAGGACTGTGGTCATTCAATGGCTTTCTAGTAATCCAAAAACCAAAAAGCTCTAAGTATACGATCCTGCCTAAGACAAGTGCAAAAGTAAAGAGGAAAATCAATAGCAAGAAAAAAATGTAGCACGATGAAGAGGTTAAAATAAAGAGAAATGAAGACAGCCAGAAGCATGTAATTAGAACTGAAACAGATGCTGAATTACCAGCAGCATCTTTAAAATCACATTTACAAACTACCAATCATTTCTAAAATCTTTATCTTTGAGCATCATTTTTCAGACAAATTGCCTACGTACGGCCATAACTTCAGGAGTTTGCATTTATGCCAGGAGACTCGAGAAAGCAAAGCTCTTACACAGCATTCAAGCTGTTGTTCTTGCCATTATTAATCTGGCCATTTATACTGGTGAACGAAATACAGACCACAAAAACTTGAACTTCAATTTCCTCATCTGTAAATGTAAGATGTAGAATTTCCAACACAAGAAATTTCTCACACTGATGTTGGGGAAATTAAAGAAGATGATGCATTTGAAAGTACAACATACACACAGTGGATTTGATACAATTAAACCGTGAAAACTGAGAGGCCACTACAGCAAATATTTTCTATTAACACAAAAGAAGTGTCATAAGTTCTTTGTGCCAGACAAGACTTTTTCCAGGTTACTGTCAAGTCCAGAAGTTGCTCTTTTCTTGTCCAAATCCTATAAACTCCTCCCACGGCACAGCACAGATCAGCAAGTTCACAAAGATCAGACTAAACTCCACAGTGGATAGAAACCCATTCCCAGGATAACAGGCTACAGGTATTTCTCAGAAACTTTAATGAAGAATCTTCTTATGGACCATCTTTGCTAAGATAGTCACAAGACAACAGAACGGAGGAGACACCGTTAGCTGATTCTTAGCAACCTGCAGAGACCCTGAGCTCAGATTAGTACTGTTTCCTAGTGGGGCCACCCCACTATCCTGCTAGGTGCCCAGACTCGATAAGCTAAAGTTAAGCTTTCCTGTACACGTATTAAGAGTTGACCAAAAAAAGGGACAATATGGTATAAATAGGAAGATCAGAGGATGATGGCCCAGGATCAGACTACAGAAATGGGAATAATACTGCATACTCACTAGTTATGAATGTGTTAAATATTTGTGATTACATGTATATGCATATGTATATAATATACATACACAAAATATATATACATAATTGTGTATACATTCATACATATGTATATATATTCATGTTTTAGCCAGTCGGTAATAAGCTAATTGATAAGTAAAAATAAATAGCACTTATTTCATTGAGTGGATTCATTCTAAGGATGTTTTTTAAATTCTTACATTAAGAACACCATTTTTTTTTCTTAATTTGTCCTAAATGTAGTGCTGAAATTTAAAGTGGTGTGCAGGCATCAACACTTCAGTTGTCAGATCCGTAGGGTGAGAATATTCAGGAGGGTCTCGACAGCTTGGAGGGAGAAAGCAGGGGAAGAAAGCTACTTAGGAGGAACAGGGAATTATTTGAATATTTCAACAACTACCCGACTGGGTCAGTATGTCCTCTAAAAGCACCTCCAATGAACAAGTGCAGTTAAGATTATAGCACCCAGAGTAAACCAACCAAATAAGCAGCATCCCTTACGGCACGATGACTGAATAAGGCCTGCCCCTGCTTGAATGAAATCTCTTATATAGGAGAGGCTGTTATATGACCCAGCAGAAAAATAAAATATTCACTGTAAATACAGGCACATTCAATACAACCATGCGTGTGTTGCCTAGGTGTTCTGGGCAAGAAGAAAAAAGAATAAAGATACTGTTAACCCACCAAGGATTAGAGCTTAATCCTGTGTTTAAATCTTTTTCCAACAATGATGCTGCTCACGTGTTTGTTTCCAGACTCCTGCAATTTCCCCATGGTAACCGGCCACAGCCTTTTATCAAGTGGCCAAGAGAAGGTTTCAGCATGTCTTGTGTTCCCACAGAAGTAGACCTTGAGCAAGTATTCAAGTACCAGTAGTTTGAGAGGTGCAGGAAATTCCTATCAAGGAGTGAGGATATAACAGCAAAGGGAAGGCAGCCAAAAAAAGCTCCATCACAAAGCCAGCTACCAATGTGGATGATAAATGATGCAGAACACACCCTCAGAGTCATTTACCCAGAGGCCGGGAGTCAGACACCACCAGCCAGCGGTTGAGCGCTTTGAGGGTTGAGAGAGCACTGGTTAATTTCTTGGCACTTCTCAGACTGCAGACTGAACTGCCTTTGGATGCTTCAGAGAAATTTCTCAGACAAGGTGCAGAAGATGGTTATTGAACCTGACCTTTAGGCAAGAAGTGGTGCTTTAACTTAGGCTGCCACAACAAAATATATAGATTGGGTGGCTGAAACAACAGAAATTTATCATCTCATAGTTCTGGAGGCCAGAAGTCCAAGATGAAGGTGCAAGCATGGTTGGTTTCTCATTCCTGGCGTGTAGATGGCCAACTTCCCATGTGTCTTACATGTCTGGGAGACAGCAAGCTCTCTGGTATCTCTTCTTATAAGGGCCTTAATCCCATCATGAAGACCCACCCTCATGACCTCATCTAAACCAAATTATCTCCCAAAGCCTTATCTCCAAATACATTGGGGACTATGGGTTCAACATATGGATTTGGGGGGCACACAATTCAACCTATAATATTGGTAAGGTCCTTAGGACAGGACACAGTCTACCAGCATATTTCCAGACCTAACTTGGCCATATGGAAACCGGCTACAATCTTGATCCATTAGCCTCTTGTCTAACCATATGCAGTCATAAGATACCAACCTTTGCATCAAGGGCAGACTTGAAAATTAGCCCTCCCTAAAGTGATTAAAATCATACTTCCTCAAAAACATTTTACTTACAATTATTCAGAAATAGGATGAACTGAATTACAATGTCCTCAATTCCCTATGCAAATGTAAACTTCACAAGAATTAAGTGGAATATTTTAATTTAATTAGCAATGAACCTTGTCTTATCCGAAAGAATATTCCTTTTTACGATAAAACAAAAAGTAAAAATATCAGTGAATATGGTTTAAATTGGAAAATCATTCACTGTGTAAGAGAAGCATCAAATGGATTTGTAGATGGGAAATAAATGAGCTGGAAATGAAGGAGTCATGCATTAGGGATGTTATTCTTTATGGAATACTTTTCTGCATCTGATGGAATCTGAATTGACCACCTCTCCAATACCTCATGAGATGGAAATGTCAGCAAGGAAGAAAAATGCTAGAACTAAAATTCTTATTGTCCAGGGTATTCATTGAACTCTTATCATATGAAATCTTAGAGTTTCAGTTATCTTTCTATGCACACGTGTATTATCTTCCTGCTACTAAATTATAAACTGAGGTCCTGGAGGATTAAGGTCATATCTCAACAAACCATATCTTTCCTTTTTTCAAACCATTTAACTATTTCAACCTTAAACCAATTAAGAATACACAATGATGACCCTTAGTACAACCAAACTAACACTTGTACATTTTTTGTCTGCCTCTGAATATTCTCATCCATATTCACAGTTTTATAGTTATGATGGCTTACATAGAATTTCATGTTGCCTTCAAATAATCCATCAAGTTGATTTAACAATTTCTATAACTGTTTCCCTTTATCCCTAGTTTAATCTTTTCAAAATTGTTGTATTAAAAATAATTTGCAATAAACCACTCCACACAAATAGATTTTACTTTAAAAATATATCCATAGGGTACATTTCTGGAGTGCAATACACCTTCTAAACCAACAAAAGTGTTTGAAACTGCTTTGTACACATTACAAATAAATATAAAAGACAAAATTGGAAATACTCAAGGAAAAACATTGAAAGTAATTAAGATCTATGGATCAGGAAAGTTAACCATTGAAAGACTGGAGTGGGACAGTAAGGATCTTACAAGTCTACCAATTGAACCCACTGGATAAAATTAATAGCTTGCATTACCAGGAGGAAGAATATAGGATAATTTAATAAAATGAGGAAAATGAAATTTAGTTTTAAAATCTAAAGATCGGATCCGTACAATGTTTTTTCGATGGTAATGTAGTATCGTGTGGCTTGGGGCATACTGCTCAGAAGGTGGCTGTCCTCTGACCCAAGTCCTGGCCCTCTGCACAGTCATCCTTGGGCCTGAAGCCTGGGGGTTCCACCTCCTCAGCTGGCTCCCCAGAGTTTCCGTATTAGTGGCTGAGAATCTGCAGTCAAATACAATTAAATCTCATCCCTTCTGGGAAAGTTCTCTTTTCTTCCCCCCATTTAAGAAAAATTAGCCAACAAAATAAACTTTTTAATAATGTCTTACATCTCTGCAATTCTGGACTCCGCTAATTGGAATTACAGATCACACAGGGTAGAACACTTTGTTATGTCAGTAGGAAAACTATGTTTTGATGGGTAAGCAGGACCTCTTTCATGGTACCTTTCTAAAGATGACTTACATGTGACTGCCTAGCCCACCTAATTATGTATAAAAAGACTTACTTTTATGTAAAGTCTATTTAGTATCTCATAAATAATTCTAAATTAACAGCATAAAAGAAAAAGAGAAGCTCCTTCACTCTTCTTCACAGTTATTGTATTTACAGGCATATTAAGGAGGCAGAATAAGAAGCTACCTAGACTAGGAGGACTTCAAGCAAGCCCAGGGGTCACTGCACAGCCAGAAAAAATGGAACAAGTAAACTTATAGATTGCTGAGTGGTATAAATTTATATAGCCGTTTTGAAAAACAATTTCATACTACCAACAGACATTTATAAAATGTTTTCTTACCCTTTGATCCACTGAATTCACCTCTAGGAAAAATCCTAAGTAACTAATCTCATACATAAAACGTTTCATGCCCCAAACCTACTTCTTGGAAATATTTATAGCTTAAACAGCTTAAATGTCCATTTATAGAGACCTGAGTATGAATCTTGGTTCTGCCACCTTCTGGCTGTGTAACTGTAGACTGCAGGCAAATTACTTAACTTCTCCTGTGTCTGTTTCCCTGTCTGTGAAATGGGGATAACAATATTACCTACCTCATAGCCTCATGAGATTGTTGTGGGAATTATATGAGCTAATTAGTGTAAAATGCAAAGAGAATGTAAAGATGGCAGATAAGCCCATGAAATGATGTTTTAACCTCATTAGTCATTAAGTATACGCACATCATGATGAGCTACTGCTCCACACCTATTAGAATAACTCCACACCTATGAGAATAACTAAAATGACATTTAATACTAAATTCTGGCAATGATGCAGAACTACCAGAACTCTGATGCTTTGCTGGTGGGAATGCAAAATGATGCAGCCACTCTGGGAAACTCTGGCAGCTTCTTACAATATATAAACTGCTGGGTCATATGATAATTGAAATCTCACTCCTAGAGAAAGGAAAAACTATTTTGCAAAAAAAAAAAAAGATGTGAATGTTTATAAAAACATTTTTATAATCCCTCTCCAAACTGGAAACATAAATGTCCTTCAACTGATGAATGGAAAAAAATAACTGTGGTACAGCCATACAACAGAATACTACCCAACAATAAAAAGATGTACACTATCAATACATACAACAAATTGCATGATTATCAAAGGCATTAAGATGAGTGAAAGAAACCAGTCTCAAAAGGTTATGTACCATATAATTTTATACATATGTTGCTCTACAAAAGACAAAACTAAGTTCAGTGGTTGCCAGGAATAAAGGGCAGAAGGAAAATCTGACCACTGAGGGGTAGCAAAAGGTTGTTTTGGCGGGTGGGGAATAATGAAACTGCTGCATATCCTGACTGTGGTGGTAGTTACATGAATCTATACATGTGTCAAAACTCCTAGAACTGTATACCAAAAAAAGGCACTTTTACTATGTAATTTTTTAAAGATTTTTTTGCTGTGGACCATTTTTAAACTTTATTGAATTTGTTACAGTACTGCTTCTGTTTTATATTTTGGTTTTTTGGCCGCGAGGCAAGTGGAACCTCAGCTCCCCAGCCAAGGATCGAACCCACACCCACTGCATTGGAAGGCGAAGTCTTAACCACTGGACCAGCAGGGAAGTCCCCACTATAATTATTTAAGTCAAAAATAAAAATAGTAAATATAAAGTACTTAGAAATGTACCTGGCACATAGGTGCTTTATATATGTTAGATACCTTAGACCATACATCAAACGGGATATTAAGCATTAATCTTAAATGATATTTAAATGACTAGATGATATATACAAAAGCTTATGAAATCATGTTGCTTAGAAATATTCGTCTATGTAGTATAATAGTAACTGTAGTATAAAATATTTAAATTTTTTGTTTCTTTCTAAGACTTGTTCAGACTAGTTTAACTTCACAGCAAGATTCAAGGGAAGGTACAGAGATTTCCCACACTCTCCCTGCCCCCACACATCCGCAGCCTCCCCCCAACTAACACCATTTCCCACCAGATGGTGCATTTGTTCCAATCGATGAGCCTACATTTACACATCATAATCCCCCAGAATCCATAGTTTACATTACAGTTCACACGTGGTATTGTACATTCTACGAGTTTGGACATTTGTATGATGACATGTATCCATCTTTATAACATCATATGGAGTGTTTTCTCAGCCCCCAAAAATCCTGTGCTCTGCTTATTCATGCCCAACCCTTATTCACACCCCCAACCCCTAGTAATCACTGATCTTTTTACTGTCTCCACAGTTTTGCCTTTTCCAAAACTTCTTAAAGTTGAGATCATACATTGTGAATATACTTAATGCCACTAAACTGTATGCTGAAAAATGTTGGAGAGTCATTTTTATGTTAGTTGTATCTTACCATAGTGAAAAAAATCTCAAAAATAAATAATATCACAAGGGTTCTGAATAACAAAATTATTGCTTTGTTCTTAGGGAACGCAGATAATAATTTGGTTAAAATACTAGATTAAAAATGAGATGATTCTAGAAGATGTATTGTTTAAGTGAAGAGGAGGGGTTTCTTCACGATAGTTTTTTTTTTTTTAAACAGATCTTTATTGGAGTATACTTGCTTCACAATACTGTGTTAGTTTCTGTTGCACAACGAAGCGAATCAGCCAGATGCATACAGATGTCCCCATATCCCCTCCCTCTTGCACCTTCCTCCCATCCTCCCCATCCCACCCCTCCAGGTCATTGCAAAGCACAGAGCTGATCTCCCTGTGCTATGCTGCTGCTTCCCACCAGCCAACTATTTTGCATTCAGTAATGTACATATGTCGATGCTACTCTCACTTCGACCCAGCTTCGCCCTCCCACCCCCTTCCTCAATTCCATTGTCTAGGTCTACCTCTTTATTCCTGCCCTGCAACTGGGTCCATCAGTACCATTTTTTTTTTTTTAGAGTCCATATATATGCATTAGCATATGGTATTTGTTTTTCTCTTTCTGAATTACTTCACTCTGTATGACAGACTCTAGATGCATCCACCTCAGTACAAATAACTCAATTTCATTTTTTTTTAAGTCTGAGTAATATTCCATTGTATATATGTGCCACATCTTCTTTATCCATTTACCTGTCGATGGACATTTAGGTTGTTTCCATGTCCTGGCTATTGTAAATAGTGCTGCAATGAACATTGTGGTACATGTCTCCTCTTGAATTTCTCAGGGTATATGTCCAGTAGTGGGATTGCTGGGTCATATGGTAGTTCTATTTTTAGTTTTTTAAGGAATCTCTGTACTGTTTACCATGGTGGTTGTATCAATTTACATTCCCACCAACAGTGCAGGAGGATTCCCTTTTCACCAAACCCTTTCCAGCGTTTACTATTTCCAGATTTTTTGATGATGGCCATTCTGACAGTAATGAGGTGATACCTCATTGTAGTTTTGATTTGCATTTCTCTAATAATGAGCAATGTTGAGCATCTTTTCATGTGCCTCTTGGCCATCTGTATGTCTTCCTTAGTGAAATATCTGTTTAGGTCTTCTGCCCATTTTTTAACTGGATTGTTTTTTTGATATTGCACTCCATGAGCTGTTTGTATACTTTGGAGATTAATCCTTTGTCTGTTGTTTCATTTGCAAGTATTTTCTCCCATTCTGAGTATTGTCTTTTTGTCCTGTTTATGGTTTCCTTTGCTGTGCAAAACTTTTAAGTTTAATTACATCCCATTTGTTTATTTTTGTTTTTATTTACATTACTCTAGGAGGTGGGTCATAAAGGATCTTGGTGTGATTTATGTCATAGAGTGTTCTGCCTATGTTTTCCTTAAGAGTTTTCTAGTGTCTGGCCTTACATTTAGGTCTTTAATCCATTTTGAGTTTATTTTTGTGTATGTGTTAGATAGTGTTCTAATTTCATTCTTTTACATGTAGCTGTCCAGTTTTCCCAGCACCACTTATTGAAGAGGCTGTTTTTTCTCCATTGTATGTTCTTGCCTCCTTTGTCATAAATTAGGTGCCCATATGGGCGTGGGTTTATCTCTGGGCATTCTATCCTGTACTTTTTGTGCCAGTACCATACTGTCTTAATTACTGTAGCTTTGTGGTATAGTTTGAAGTCAGAGAGCCTGATCCCTCCAACTCCGTTTTTCTTTCTCAAGATTGCTTTGGCTATTCAGGGTCGTTTGTGTTTCCACACAAATTATAAAAATTTCTGGTCTAGTTCTGTAAAGAATGCCATTGGTAGTTTGATAGGGATTGCACTGAACCTGTAGACTGCCTTGGATAGTAGTCATTTTCACAATACTGATTCTTCCAATCCAAGAACATGGTATATTTCTCCACCTGTTTATGTCATCTTTGATTTCTTATATCAGTGTTTTATAGTTTGCTGAGTACAAGTCTTTCACCTCCTTAGGCAGGTTTATTCCTAGGCATTTTATTCTTTTTGTTGTAATGATAAATGGGAGTGTCTCCTTAATTTCTCTTT
Source organism: Grampus griseus (assembly GCF_964374135.1). Taxonomy (NCBI): domain Eukaryota; kingdom Metazoa; phylum Chordata; class Mammalia; order Artiodactyla; family Delphinidae; genus Grampus; species Grampus griseus. The sequence goes on along the minus strand of NC_139018.1, from coordinate 161,074,784 downwards.
CTGATTTTTCATTGTTGGTGTATAGGAATGCCAGAGATCCCTGTGCATTTATTTTGTATCCTGCAACCTTACCAAATTCATTGATTAGTTCCAGTAGTTTTCTGGTAGCATCTTTAGGATTCTCTATGTATAGTATCATGTCATCGGCAAACAGTGACAGTTTTACTTCTCCTTTTCCAATTTGTATTCTTTTTATTTCTTTTTCTTCTCTGATTGCCGTGGCTAAGACTTTCAAAACTATGTTGAATGATAGTGTCGAGAGTGGATATCCTTGTCTTCTTCCTGATCTTAGTGGAAATGCTTTCAGTTTTTCACCATTGAGTACGATGCTTGCTGTGGGCTTTTCCTATGTGGCCTTTATTATGTTGAGGTATGTTCTCTCTATGCCCATTTTTTGGAGAGTTTTTATCATAAATGGGTGTTGAATTTTGTCAAAAGCTTTTTCTGCATCTATTGAGATGATCATATGGTTTTTATTCCTTAATTTGTTAATGTGGTGTATCACATTGATTGATTTGCATATATTAAAGAATCCTTGCATCCCTGGGGTAAATCCCACTTGATCATGGTGTACGATCCTTTTAATGTGCTGTTGGATTCTGTTTGTTTGTATTTTTTTCAGGATTTTTGCATCTATGTTCATCAGTGATATTGGTCTGTAATTTTCTTTTTTTGTGATACCTTTTTCTGGTTTTGGTATCAGGGTGATGGTGGCTTCGTAGAATGAATTTGGGAGTGTTCCTTCCTGTGTAATTTTTTTTGAAGAGTTTGAGAAGGATGGGTGTTAGGCTCTTCTCTAAATGTTTGATAGAATTCTCCTGTGAAGCCATTTGGTCCCGGACTTTTGTTTGTTGGGAGATTTTTAATTACAGTTTCAATTTCATTACATGTGATAGGTCTGTGTATATTTTCTAATTCTTCCTGGTTCAGTCTTGGAAAATTGTACCTTTCCAAGAATTTGTCCACTTCTTCGTGGTTGTCCATTTTATTGGCATATAGTTGTTTGTAGTAGTCTCTTATAATCCTCTGTATTTTTGTGGAGTCAGTTGTGATTTCTCCTTCTTCATTTCTAATTCTATTGATTTTGTGTCCTCTCCCTGTCTTTCTTGATGAGTCTGGCTCATCAATACAAACTGGGAACACTTTTATAAAAGTCTTTGAAAATTATCTGACTACTGACTTTATATATATGTGAAATCATCAATTGAGGTTACACAACAGAAGGTCACCCCCAAAACTGGAGATAGAGGCAAACACAGATGATCACAGTATACCAGGAGCAGGAACCATCCTAGGAGCCAGTAACTGGTAGGAAAACTTAAAGGGTAATTAATGAATTGTTGCAAAATGAGCAGGGACAAGATGGAGAGATAAAACTTCCTGAGAACCCAGCCTTAGGGAGATTCCCCACCTCCACCACTTTCATGAGTTGACCTCTAGGAGCCCTATCAGGTTCTTAGGGTAAAGACTGGTGAAAAAGCCTCACATATTTCCAGCAGGGATAGGGAAAAAGTAACCACTTTGAAATACTCTCAGAGGGTTCCGTTCTCCTCGACAAAGACTTGCCTTCAAGGAAAACTATTTTACCAGATACTAATTAATGTAGGTTCCACCACAACCTAACCAACTCCAGCCCCCTCTAGCCTTCCTGTCTCTCCTAGGAGGGTGTGAGGGGTGTGGATGGCTGAGAAGTTTACAGTCCAGAAACACAATCAGACACTGGTATGATAGCAGGTAATTACAGCTCCAAGAACTAGAAATCTCAGACCCTGTTTGAGAATTTTCTAGAGAAACCCAAAGATGACAGAGGAGACAATAACAAGGCCACCAGAGGACATTTTAGCCTCTGAGACCTCCAGCTACAGCCAAGAGTAAACACAGCCTAACTTTTAGCCAGGTAAACATAAAACCTCAAACTAAAGGCCTGTTTACCTGATCTTTTACCCAGTTCATCACGTCCACCTTTTCACAAAATATTACGATAATGCTAAAAATAAACACATACTGAAGACATAAAGCAAGCATGAGAAGCAGACTTAGATATGGCAGAGATTTTGGAATTATCAGATGGGAAATTTAAAGAACACCGATTCATGTGCTAAGATCGCAAATGGAAGTTCAAGACTGAAGCAGAAAACAAAGTCAGAGGACAGGCTCTGCCTGACATCAAGACTTACTATAGATCTACAATAATCAAGACAGTGTGGCAGAGCCAGAAAAACAGACAAATAGGCCAACAGATCAGAATAGAGAGCCCAGAAACAGACATACGCAAATGTAGTCAACTGATCTTTGACAAAGGAGCAAAGACAATGCGATGGAAAAAGGAGTCTTTCTAACAAATAGTGTTGGAACAACTGGACATCCACATGCCAAAAAAAATCTACGAAGAATTAAGAGGTATTAAGCTACTATAAAATAGACAAAGATGTTATGTATAAAACAATATTTGACAATAACGTTAAATGAAGTATAATCTATAAAAATATTAAATCACTATGCTGTACACCTGAAATGAATGTAACATTGTAAATCAAGTATACTTAAAGTTTTTTTAAAGTATCTAGAAAGAGATTTTAAACCTTTCACGAAAATTAAGTCAAAAATGGGTCATAGACCTAAATGTAAAATACAAAATAAAACTTCTAGAAGATAGCATAGTATGAAAATCTGCGTGACCTTGAGTTTGGTGATGATTTTTTAGATAGGATAACAAAAGCATGATTCATGAAAGAAAAAAACTGATAAATTAGATTTCCTTAATAAAAATAATCAATTGCCCTCCTAGGTATTTACTCAAATGAATTAAAAACTTATGCCCACACAAAAACCTGAACACAAATGTTTTTTAAAATGCTCTAAAAAATAAAGTATATTACAAAATACTAAAGGAGTAAAAACAAAATAATTGTAGGAACTGCGTAAGCTATAAAGAGTAACATTAAAATCACCTTTAATAATATCCCCCAGAGCCAACTGCTGATTTTTTTCTACTTCCAATTAATATATTCTGTTCTACTTATAAATAGGTCACACCATATATTCATTCCTCTATTCTGCTTTTTCCATTTAACATCACACCGTGTTTTACTATGTGTGTAAGATGTGTTTCACCAAGTAAAAATTGTGCAAAAATGTCAGTTTTTATAAATTTTATTTTATGAATGCGATAGGTTATTCTTTTTCTATTGCTGAATATTTAATTGTATCTTCACATATAAGTAGTAGTATAAGCAGATAGGGTAGGGGGTCCCCAGAGAAAGAACCAGGCACACTTTCCTGACATAAGAGAAGCCATTTTTGACCTAAGCCATTTTATAATCTAAGCCTGGCTGCAGTGATTGTCCGTGAAAAGGTCTCAGGAATTAGTGATCTTAAGGGAACAATTAGTGATCTTAACAGAAACAAACTGTTATCAGGAAAGAGAAGTAACAATAGCAAAGATAATGTATCAGTTGTAAAGAGCCCCAGTTCTGTTTCAATGGTGAAGATTAGCCTGAGGCTCAACTACCAGATCAACTGGCACCTAAGGGATGATGATGTTGACTTTTTCTGACCCTCCTGACTTCAATCAACTAAAGCTTGGAATCTGTCCACCACCCAGGCCCCTTCATGAATATGCATGAACCCTTAGTTTAAAACTTCCAATTTTGCAGACTGGGGAGACACAGCTTTGGGAAAGATCCCTGGTGTTCTCTTGCTGCAAGTAATAAATCCTTCATTCTCCTGCTCTTTGCCTTGGTTGTGCCTTCTGGTTCAATGACCACCAAGAGGTGAATGCAGTTTTCAGGTAACAGTTTCTACCTATTTATTCGTATCTTGAAACAGTGATGTGGCAAAAATCTTTGACCACAATTTTGCCTGGTTTTTTCATCTTTTTAAAAAAATTAATTTATTGAAGTAGAATTAGTGTGGCTAACATTCAAGGAATTACTTAAGACGCTATGCTGCACACTTAGAAAACGTTTTATGAACACTTTAACGAAATGTGTAAAGCCTTTCATACATAAGACACTACTAGTATCTGGCAAGAGTGTGCCATGTCATGGTCACGCTCTGATTTTTCCCATTCTTTCTCAATTAATGAAAATGTGAAGCTATTTCGTTGCTCAAAATACAATTGTAATGCCATGCTGCTAAATACTAATGTAAATGAAAACTTTACAAAGAGCCACATGTTTAACTTAAAAAATTTTTAGATCAGATTTCTGACATTGACACTGTATAAAGAAATAAATTAGATCAGGACAGCTAACAGAGATGAAGCATTCAAAAGAATTAAAACTACAAAGTACCTGGATGTTTTCATTCAGAAAGCTATCAAAGTGTCTTGTCACTGAACATTTTCATCCCACTTTAAATTCAGGATCTCTAATTATAACAATCACCAAAGTGTGCAAAACCATTTCTATTAAAATTTCCTATTTTCACTAGCATATAACTCCTCTGAACAATCTCTGCTGGTTTTACACTTTACCTTTCCTGGTTACAGTTTAATGGTAAATTTGAGAGATGTGGTGAAAATCCTTTCAGCTATAATTAATTTTACTTGTTAGATTTACTATCAAATTTTAAAAGTGAGACTTTTCTCAGTTTTTTTCAAATTTCTTGGAATCTGTAACGTAAGGAGGCATTGATAGTTTGAGTAAGGAAATAAACAAGGAAGATAATGAAAACATATCAGGTAGAAACAGAGGTACTGCTAATGCTTACAGATAACACTATGTACCATATGACTTTCCAACTGGAGTCAATTACACCAGAAAAATCCATGCCATTCATTCCTTGTATGAATGAGTACTTAACTATTTGCAGAGTACTATGCTGGGTGCCAGGAATTTACGTTCAAAGGCTGATAAAAACCCAGTATGACTTTTCAGTAGGACATGTTATGTCCCTATGGAATGATTGAAAGGTTAAGTCACAAGTCATGTTGTCCCACCTTCTCAAATGACAAGGCCCTCAGAGATCAAGCGACTTGCCCAACACATATTCCCCATTTACCAGATGTCCCCAAATGTTCACATCAAAAACGAAAAGTTTCCCATTGATTTCAAATACTTTACCCCCACCAACCCAAATCCCACCTTGAGATCACTGAGTTTTAGCTTCCTATTTTTTTTTCTTTGTATCAGGCACAGTCAAAAGAAAGTAAAATAATTAGTTGGGGTTTCAAAAGAAAAGGTCAAAAATATGCAAGATAGCGAAGGAACAAAATCCATTGCATTACAGTCATTTTAAAATAAAGACTTATCACAGGAAATCAAAGAATTGGATTCTATTACGTAGAAGCACTTCTGCTCTTACATTAAAGGAAATCTGAGCTCAAGGCAGAAGACTTCGGAGAAGGAAATAATGGAGAAGTGCCCCAGCACTGCAAATAAAATGCAGGTCTTTATCAAATTTCTAGCAGAGGAGAAAAGCTGCAGGTTTTCCTCATGTCTTGTCAAACAACAACAAACCAGGAAATATCTCTGAAAGTGTTTAACTTTCTTTTAATGGTTTTGTCTTAGAGTTTACTACACCATATAGATTGATTAGTTAATCAAAAGGGGGCCTTTACAAATACTTGAATGTTTTCTCACTGCGTAAATATGTCCTCATAAACATCACCAGTCTCCTGTGCAGTTTCAGCATCTCTCCCTTGCCTTATAAGGACCAAGGTTCTGATAATTTTTCACTATAAGTTTTCTTATAGGGAGGGAGACACAAGAGGGAAGAGATATGGGAACATATGTATATGTATAACTGATTCACTTTGTTATAAAGCAGAAACTAACACATCACTGTAAAGCAATTATACTCCAATGAAGATGTTAAAAAAAAAAAGTTTTCTGGACAACAGCTTGTCTTCCTTATCGGTAGGTAAATCAAACCCTGCCCCATTAGTCAACCTTTATCTCTAGGGCTGAACTTTTCAAATAAGTCAGGTCTAAAGTAATGCTAAGGGCTTGAGTGTCATCAGGCCTTCTTACCCAGGTCCTACCTACACACCTAACACTCATTTGCATGCCTATGTATCTTCTTCACCTGTGTGTCTGAAACTCTACCCACTGCCTAACCTAATAGGGCTTAACCCTCAAGTTAAAAACCAGGGCTCCCAATCATATCTACCCTATACTCCCTAAAAAATCATTATTTTGTAGTTTAATTTCTCATCCTCATAATTAAATTATTCATCTTATTTTGCATTTCTGAGTGCCTAGTATGGCAGTAAACAGTTAAATACTATTTGGTTGATTTGATCAAGGTAATTCTTCAACAGCAGCCATTTTGTTTCCCGCATGCATTTCCAGGCAAGTGGTGGCCTTATTTTATTAAACGTGGAGAATCAAATCATGTCCTCCTAAGAAGTATAAATTTTAAATCTTCATCTTAACGTGGTATTAAGTAAATTGCCATTCTACTCCTCTTAAGAATTATTTGAAACCCTCCTGCTATTTTTATTCCCAGAAAGGGCACGCCTGTTAAAGCTGACCCTTTTATTTTTTCCCCTGCACTGCACCACTATTATTATTTTTCCTTTGGGTAAAATAAGTGTGGACTACCTGACAAGATGTGATGTGTGTGTGTGTGCGTGTGTGTGTGTGTACACGCTATTTGGGAAGGGGATAAGTAAAATATAATTCTACATTAGCCTTAAGGAATCTTTTTTTGAGTAAATTCCACATAGATGCAAAATACAAAAGACATTTAGATAAGGCCGGTCCGTTTATTTTTCTAAATGTGTACAAAGACATGAAGAATATAGGTAATGAATGATTTACTTTGAATTGATTTTATTGGAAGAAAAAATCTCTTTCAGGCCTAGACCTAAGTATGTATTTCATTATGTTATTTGTTAGAAATATTTTATGGGAGTGTCTTTGGGTGCTACCTCAAATGATTCCCATAACTCTGAAAATTTTGAAAAAAACATTAGAAATTGGAGAAAATTAAAACTTTTAATATCATAGAAAACTATAATAATTTCAATTAATATTGTTACAGGCAGTTGAGCAGAGCAAAATTTTAAGTCTCACAATGCCCTTGCCCACATGTGACAAACAAAATAGTAAGAGACATAGCAGATTATTACTTAGAAGGATACTGAAGCTTGAAGCACATGTATTAAATTTGGGCAGCCTTGGTGAAAATGAGAATAGGTTTCCCCATTATACAATCTGACATCCTTCACCTAAAACCAAATGAGATAATAAAGAGAAACGAGATAATATTTTCTGCATAAAGAACCATATAATCCTTGATCTCATTTAAATAATAGATCCATAATTTTATTCCAAGTAAACTATTCTGTGAAACAAGATCATGCTTGATAATGCCACATGCCCAAAACATACATGATATTCCTGTATTCTTATTATGTGCACAAGTTCTCACATATTTTGATTTTGGTCTAGACATTTTTATGGAGTTTTTCTTGTGCCATATAGTATAAACTAGAGGAATAGAAGGAGGTAATTTTCCAAAAATAGGATGATAAACAGTTTTTAATATAAAACTGACAAAGAGATTGAACTGACAATATTTAATGCACCTATTAAAATGTTAAAATAACTAAAGTACAATTTCTGGAATATCTCATTTAGAAATAGGATTTTTAGTTCTTGGAGGTAGAAATAACTTTCAAGAATCAACTCAAATTTTTAAAGATTTCATTAAAATGTAATTGTTACTTACTGTGCTTTCTTATGTTTAAAATCTTTTCCAAATTCTGAAGCTAAATAAGTGATAGGCAAATAATATTCATCCTATTAGTCTCTACACTTTTCTGTACTCTTGAAATCCTTCATTATATAGAATTTATTCAATATTTTAAAATTTTTCATTCCACAACAAAATCTCTGAAACTTAGAATTCTACGATTATACCTTCATATTCAAATATTTAATACAAATATATAAACATAAATTTCAAGTAACATAGTCTATTATGCCTAGTACAATATTATACTTTTAAGTATGAACTAGCAGACACATCCCGACCCTATCAACTCTATCAGTTTCTCCCTGAAATTCTTAGAAGCAAATAGGAGGCATAAAAATTAATCAGTTTTCCAAGACTGAGGAAAAAGGGTAATAAAATTTAGTTACCTAGCTATTCCCTCTTTCACACACCCTTTATGAAGACACAAAACACAAATTCCTTCACTCAATTCAACAAACACTGAATAAAGATAGGGACCTTGCACATAGGAATTCAAAAGCTAATGGGGCCGTCATAGTATTACACCAGCCGATACTAACAGAAGTGTTTTCATTAACTTGGTTTTATACTCAATAACTCATATTAAATACAGTTCACTTTTATTGAGCTACATACTCAAAGTTTTAAAACAAACAAAAAAAATCTATCTCCAAATTCAAAATGAGGAGGAAAGCAGTTCCCCAGCAGCTGTGAGGTTCTCAACAGCCACAGGTGTCAAGGGGGAATATTGGGTTCCAGCAAAGGGACAGTAACACTTAACATCCTCTTTCTTCTTCCAGCCCGATCAGCATCATTGTAATGACGTCTACATTACATCCCTCTCTACTCAAAATACCCAAAGTGGTTTCTTTTCTCTGACTAGACACTACTGACTGATAATATGAAACAGATCCTTCTGTTTAATTTTCAATTTATCTGGGTAGTTGGTATATGTGAAAGAAACTAGAAAAATATCAACAATATTACAACTATGGATTATTCTTACTGTCATTTCGTAGAAGTTGCATAAAAAGGAATGGAAAAACACAAGGTCAAAAAAAGAGTAAAGTTGGGAATAAAGGGCAATTGCACAATATGCTATATTACGGACAATTTATCTTCATATTCATGATCAACAGTCCCAGTACGTATTAGGTGAAGAGAAAACAGTGAGCATTGGGGTGGTCTTTTCCTAAAATAAGTCTTGGGTTGGTATCCACTCACGGACACACAGCCCTTCTAACAAAATCCTTGTCAGTCAGAATAACTGCAAAACACACAACTCTTCATCATACTGTGTACTAGCTGCCAGAAACAGTAAACAAACAGCAAATCTAAACAAGTTAACATATGTAATAAAATTCTACAAAAAAGGGGGAGGGATAAATATATTTAGGTAGGTCACTGAAAGTTATTATATTTGAAAATTCTGATGGAGTGTGCAAGCATGAAATGGATTGCTCTTATTCTATGAATTTTCTTCTCATTGACAGTTTATTAGCTAATACTAAAACATTAATAACATTTTAATAACCTTAGCATTCACTCTGCATCAGTTTAATGCAACATTTATTGATTTCCCACTATGAGTTAGGAATTTCAAATAGAAAAACCAGAAAAGAACAACTATCACCTTAAGATTCTCATAGCCTCCTCATTTTCCCCTTTAAACAATGGTCTCCTTAGCTATGTTTGAATTTCAAAATTTGAAACTGTTTCATTTTCAAAGCAGGAGATCTTAGTTTTTAAATTTAATATTTTACTTCAAGAATAAAGTTTTTCTTATCCAATAAATTATGATAGTCTAAAGAGGAAATTTATCTAGAATTGAAGTGTTCATACAAAGACTATATGGCATGAAAATAATGTGTAAAGTGATAGAAATGATAAAAATCCAATGATCTAAATTATTCTTCATTGCTTGAAAAATATATTTATAGTAAAAAACACTTGGGAAAACATATTTTTTGATTTTTACTGTGAGTCAGGTACTGTGTTAGACACCAGAGTACAAAGGAGTATGATACAGTTCCATCTCCAAAGTACTCATTCTAATCTATCTTTACATATAAAACTAGTCACTTTGACACCTCAAAAAGAAGAATGCAATATTCTTAATAATTGACTATTATTTCCCATACAAATTCATTACCAGATATGTCTAAAACATTGAGATTTGCTCTTTTTGCTTCTCTTCAACAACCTACAAAAGCATATATTCATAGTAAGGAAAAGTATATAATGACTCTGGTTAGTTTTTTTTTTTAACAAATACATATTATAAAACTCGTTTCATAAAAATTACAGCCTTCTTGGCAAAAAAGGCAAAGAAAAAGAAAATGTGATTTAAAAGAGCAAAAGGTCACCTTGAACCCATTTCATTCATCCAATGTTACCAAACTTTAACTGGCTTCAGTGACATGAGAAAGGAAATAGCTCATCATTTTAACCAGGTGTTTCGAGTAACTTTTACCTATACTCATTTCCAGTTTCCATATAAATAGTTTCAAAAACATTTTTCCATACACTAATCCTAAGGCTCCAAAGTCCATGTTGCCATTGACTTTATTTTACATGTTTTTATTGACCCATGAACTTTCAAGTCCACATATAAATCTATCCATTTATAAACAAGTACTCATCACAAGGTTCAGCTTTGCTACAAATTAGCTGATCAGCCTTTGTTTCTTTTCTAAACACACAGTACTTACAATGTGTTTAGGAGAAACTACATTAGGCAACAAGCTAGAATATCTATAATTGATTTATTTCACAGTGTGAACTGGATGAGTTGCAAATAGAAAACATTTATTGATTGATTGTTTATTTAAAAAATAAGAATCTGTGGCTTCAAAATTGCTTTTTGGCTTTTCTTACCCAAGATACCTTAAGACAGATTCCTTAATTTATGGTTACTTTAGCATACTAAAAATCAGTAGATTCTTCTTCCAGTAATGGCAGAGCGGATAACTCTCCCATAGATAACAATTATAAACTCTAGACAAAATGTGAATAAAAAGATCATTCTAAGTTAAGGGACTAGAAAGTGAGCAAAACTTTCAGAATTGAAGGAGAAAAGACTTTTGAAAGAGTAACTGCAGTGTGTGAAATTTATGTTCACACAGCTCTTTCTGTGAGGACACTTTCCAGCCTGAGCAGTTCAGTGCAATGTGAACTCAGATCTGAGAGAAAACTGCCTATGAAGAGAGCTATAAAGGAGGGGGACTAAACCTATTTACAGACTCTAAACCCAATCCTTCTCTGATCCCTGAACTACATGGACTTCAGGTCACCAGGTAAAAGAAATAGGTGGACGCTTAAAGAACTGAGAGGGAATTTCGGCAACTTGCTCACCACAAAGGTTACAGAGCTGGGAGCTGCAATTCAATCATGTTAAAATGCCTGCTAGGACAAAAGCCAAGATTCTACAGTGCAAGACAAAATCCACCCCAACAATATATCAAGAGTAATGCCCATTGAACAACAACAACAAAAAAAAATACTTGACATTTTAAAAAAGGCAAAAACATAAGAAACAAATTAAACAATCCCATTTACCACTGCGTCAAAAATAATAAGATATCTAAGAATAAACCTATCTAAGGAGGCAAGAGACCTGTACTCCAAAAACTGTAAGACACTGATGAATGAAATTGAAGATGATACAGATGGAAAGATATACCATATTCTCAGATGGGAAGAATCAATACTGTTAAAATAACCACAGTACCTAAGACAATCTACAGATTCAATGCAATCCCTATCAAAATACCAATGGCATTTTTCACAGAACTAGAGCAAATAATTTTAAAATATGTATGGAAACACAAAAGACCCCAAATAGCCAAAACAACCTTACCAGACCTAGAGGAATCATGCTCCCTGGTTTCAGACTATACTACAAAGCTACAGTAATCAAAACAGTATGATACCAGCACAAAAACAGACACAGGTCAGTAGAACAGGATAGACAGCCCAGAAATAATGCCATGCACGTATGGTCAATTAATCTATGACAAAGGAGGCAAGAATATACAGTAAAGACAGTCTCATCAACAAATGGTGATGGGAAAACTGGACAGCTACATGTAAAATAATCAAATTAGAACATTCTCTAACACATATAAAAAAAGAAACTCAAACTGGATTAAAGACCTAAACCTAAGACCAGAAACCATAAAAGTCCTGGAGGAAAACATAGGCAGAATACACTTTGACATAAATCATAGAATTATTTTAAATCTGTTGCCTAAAACAAAGGAAATAAAAGTGAGAACAAACAAACGGGACCTAATTAAACTTAAAAAGCTTTTGCACAGTAAGGGAAACCATTGACCAAACAAAAAGACAACCTACTGAATGGGAGTATATATTTGCAAATGACATGACCGACGAGGGGTTAATATCCAAAATATATAAACAGCTCTACAACTCAGTATCAAAAAAACAAAAACAACCCTATTAAAAAATGGGCAGAAGACCTGAATAGACATTTTTCCATAGAAGACATACAGATGGCCAACAAGCACATGAAAAGATGCTCAACATCACTAATCATCAAGGAAATGCAAATCGTAACTACAACAAGGTATCACCTCACACTTGTCAGAATGGCTATCATCAAAAAGAACACAAATAACAAATGTTGACAAGGATGTGAAAAAAGGGAACACTTGTATACTGTAGGTGGGAATGTAACTTGGTGCAGCCGCTGTGGAGAACTGGGTGGCAGTTTCTCAAAAAACTAAAAATAGAACTACCATCTGACCCAGCAATTGTACCCTGAGCATATAGCTGAAAAAAACCAAAAACACTAATCCACCCCAATGTTCACAGAAGCACTATCTACAATTGCCAAGATATGGAAGCAACCTAAGTGTTCATGAACAAATGAATGGATAAAAAACATGTGGTATGTAATATATACAATGGAATACTACTCAGCCATGAAAAAGAATGATGGATGGACTTGGAGAGTATTATGCTAAGTGAAATAAGTTAAACAGAGAAAGACATACTGTACAGTATCACTTATACATGTAATTTAAAAATACAACAAGCTAGTGACTATAACGAAAAAGAAACAGACTCACAGAGAGAACTAGTGGTTACCAGTGGGGAGAAGTTAGGGGGGAGGGGCAATATAGGGGTAGAGGATTAGGAAATACAAACTATTATTTATAAAATAAGTTACAAGGATATATTGTACAACACAGTGAAGCTAACCAATATTTTATAACTATAAATGGAATATAACCTTTAAAAACTGAATCACCACATTGTACACCTGTAACTTAAATACTGTACATCAACTATACTTCAATTTTTTAAAACTCTTAAAAATTAAAAAAATAATATTAATGTAAAACTAGTATTTACATCAACCAAAATATACTTTTGAGAACCTGGAATTCATAAGATACTTTGGAGGAAAAAAAAATTCAAAACAAAAAATTGTCCCACAGTCAAGAGGAAAACCAGTCAAGAGAAACCAACTCTAAGATTACCCTGATGTTGGAATTAGCCCCTAATTCAGAGTAGCTATGATAAACATGTTCAAAAATGTAATGAAAATTTTTTTCAAATGAACAGATGAAAATGTTATAAATTTGGAAACTATAATAGTAAACCAAATAGCAATTATAGAATTGAAATTCACAATATTTAAAATTGAAATTTTGCTGGATAGTCTTAATAGCGTATTTGAGATTCCAAATGACTAGAACAAACTTGGAGATAAATTTAAATATTCCAATCTAAGGAATAAAGAGAAAAAAGTATTTTAAAAATCACTGAAATCATCTCTATCGAAATTTCAATGGCATTTTTCACAGAAATAGAACAAACAATTCTTTGCATAAAACCATGAAAAACCCTTGAATAGGCAACACAATCTTCAGAAAGAAGAACAAAGATGGAGGCATCACACTTCCTGATCTCAACCTATACTACAAATATATAGTAATAAAAATAGTATGGTCCTGGCACAAAAACAGGCACACCAATCAATGCAGCAGATGAGAGAGTCCAGAAATAAACCCACACATATATGTCAATTAATTTATGACAAACGAACTAAGAATATACAATGGGTAAAAGGTAATCTCTTCAATAAATGATGCTGAGAAAACTGAAAAGCCCCATGCAAAAGAATGAAACTGGACCACTATCTTGCACTGTATACAAAACACATCTCAAAATGGACGAAAGACTTGAACTTAAGACCTAAAACCATAAATCTCCTGGAAGAAAACAAGCAGTCAGTTCTTGACATCAGTCTTGGCAATGATTTTTTGGATTTGACACCAAAAGCAAAGACAACAAAAGCAAAATTGAACAAATGGGACTAAAACAAAACAAAAAGTCTCTCCACAGCAAAGGAAACAATCAACAAAGGGAAAGGGTAATCTTCTGAACGGAAGAAAATATTTGCAAATCATATCTGATAAAGGGTTAATATTCAAAATATTAAATACATAAAGAACTCATACAACTCAATACCAAAAAAAATCTGATTAATAACTGGGCAGAGGATTTAAATAGACATTTTTTAACATCTTTATTGGAGTATAATTGCTTTACAATGGTGTGTTAGTTTCTGCTTTACAACAAAATGAATCAGTTATATATATACATATGTCCCCATATCTCATCCCTCTTGCATCTCCCTCCCTCCCACCTCCCCTATCCCACCCCTCCAGGCGGTCACAAAGCACCGAGCTGATCTCCCTGTGCTATGCGGCTGCTTGCCACTAGCTATCTACCTTACGTTTTCTTCCAAAGAAGACATAAAGGTTAACAGATACATGAAAAGTACTCAGCATCACTAATCATCAGGAAAATGCAAATCAAAATCACAATGAGATATCACCTCATACCTGTTAGAATGGCTATTATCAAAAAGGTAGGAAGTAACACATTCTGGCAAGGATATGGAGAAAAGGGAACCCTTGTGCAAGCTGTGTCTAGCTTATTTCACTTAGCACAATGTCCTCTAGGTTCATCCAGGCTGTCATAAATGGCAGAATTTCCTTCTTTTTAAGCCTGAATAATTTTCCATTGTATATACATACCACATTTTCTTTAGCCACTTATCCATTACAGGAGACTTAGGCTGTTTGTGTGTCTTGGCTATTGTAAACACTGTTGCAATAAACATGAGGGTGGAGGTATCTTTCTGAGCTACTGTTTTTAGTTCTTCTGGATAAATACCCAGAAGTGGATTGCTGGATGATATGGTAGTTCTATTTTTAATTTTTTGAGGAAACTCCATAGTGTTTTCCACAATGGTTATACCAATTTACAGTTCTACCAACAGTGTAAAAAGTTTTTTTTCTCCAAAATCCTCAACAAAATACAAGCTAATAGCACAATTCAACAGCACATTAAAAGGATTACACACCATGATCAAGTGGGATTCATCCCCGAGTTGCAGGGATGATTCAATATACACAAATCAGTGTGATACACCACATTAACAGAATGAAGGACAGAGATCATTCAATCATCTCAACAGATGGAGAAAAAGCATCTGACAAAACTCAACATCCTTTTATGATAAAAACTATCAATAAATTAGGTATAGAAGGAACATACTTCAATATAAATGCCATGTATGACCCACAGCTAACATCATCATACTCAATGGTGAGAAGCTGAAAGCTTTTCCTCTAACGTCAGGAATAAGACAAGGCTGCTCACTCTTGCCACTTCTACTCAGCCACTTCTACTTAGCATAGTACTGGAAATCCTACCCAGAGCAACTAGGCAAGAAAAACATATTAAAAAGACATGCAAACCACAAAGAGTCTAATTTTTTAAGCATTTAAATAATACAGAGTATGTTATCTGACCACAGTGGAATTATTATAAATTAGCAATCAGTAACAGAAACAAAAATGAGAAACCCCAACTATTTGAAAATTCAACACCACCTTTAAATAATATATGAGCCAAAGAATTCACAGTGGAGATTAGCAAATTTCTTGAA
The DNA here is from genome assembly GCF_964374135.1 of Grampus griseus. NCBI lineage: Eukaryota > Metazoa > Chordata > Mammalia > Artiodactyla > Delphinidae > Grampus > Grampus griseus. Next base: position 161,059,108 of record NC_139018.1, on the reverse strand, counting down.
CTGAGTGAAAGAAATCATAATCTATCAACCTTCAAATAATGCAGCTAAAGTACCCAGATTTGACCACATTAATCTGTAGAACTGTGGCTCAGAGAACCTGGATGGGGGGCGGAGAATTATGGAACTATGGCTACTGCTACTGTGAGTAATAAACTGTCCTTTGTCTCTGGCTCACGTGACTTTTCTTCCTGAATCTATAAAACTGGCAGACCCTCTTGTTAACTTAGAAGTAAGGTAAAATCTCAGAGCCTTCATAGTTGTTGGAAGAGAATTGTAAAACCCAACTCAGAAACAGATCTACTGTATTTGAGAAGTTACTGTTTGACAAAGGAGGAATTTTATTTCAGTGAAAAACTGACATTTAACAAATGCTATCTGAACAACTGGCTTTCCATCTGGAAGAAAATTAAAGCAGATTCATTCTTTTCTCACAAACAAGTTTTAGAAGAACAAAAAAACTTAAATATAAGACATAAAACAATAAAATCCCTGCACAATATAGAATCTAAGGAAATATTCTTTACCATGGATAGAACCCCAATAGCTATGAAAGATAAACTTATTTGAGCATTAAAAGTTTTACAATTTTGTATGATAGAAGATATCACAGCCTAACAGATGAATAAGATTTTGAAAATATCACAATGCAAACAAAGGATTAATGTATAATATAGTGTAATTTCTTACCAATAGCCAAGGAAAAGATAAACTACCTGTAGAAAATGCGCTAAGGATACAGGAAGGCCATTCACAAAAGATTTCATCCAAATGACATAAGATAGATTAGGAAAAGATGCCCAACTATAGTAGCAGTAAGGGAAGTGCAAACTAAAGTTACTGTGAGATATCATCTTATCCCTGTAAGACTGGCAAAAACTAAAAAAATTTTTTTATCATCTCTTACAGGTATAATGAAAAGGAAAGGGTACTCTGACACACTTTTTACGGAAATAGGGCCTCTTACTACCTTATTGTAAGCCTTTTGGAAAGCAATCTATCAACAACAATTAAACTTAAGAATATTGTACCCCTTCAACACAGCAACCATACAAGAACATTTGTATTATAATAATGTTAAATCAGCACTGCTGATAGTGGCTAAAATTGCAAACAAACTGAAATGCCCACTGTGGAGGGAATACTGTACAACTTATAGTATGCCCAACCATGATCTAACCTGTAGTTAGTAAAAAGAATGAATGAGAAATAAAGCTTAAATTAGGAGAGATTTTCAGACTGCATTATTGAGAAAAGTAAGATGCAGACAACTGTGTATATTATGTAATTATTATTCATCTTCATGTATATGTATATTTTAAATGGTTATTTAAGCATGAAGAAAACAGGAAGATATCTTTAGCATTGGATGCCTGTGTTAGAGGTGGAGGGTCAGTGATTTGATGGGAGAGGGAAAAAACGGCAGAGGGGAAGCTCAGAAAAAGATAGAGGAGGATGCATAATATAACATGAACTTATGGAATGCCCATGTGTGTATGCACATGTGAAGAATTTAACCAAAGAACTGTTTTTTGTTGTTGTTGTTATTTTGTTTTTTTGTGGTATGCGGGCCTCTCACTGTTTTGGCCTCTCCCGTTGCGGAGCACAGGCTCCGGACGGGCAACCTCAGCAGCCATGGCTCACGGGCCCAGCCGCTCCGCGGCATGTGGGATCTTCCCGGACCGGGGCACGAACCCGTGGTCCCCTGCATCGGCAGGCGGACTCTCAACCACTGCGCCACCAGGGAAGTCCCCAAAGAACTGTTTTAATAAATTATCAGAAAATAATAGACTCTTTAAATCACTACAGTAAAGGAAGAAATGTATTCACTTCAATTAAGTAACCTGGCTTCAGATTTTGCCTTTGTCACTATGGCCAAGTTAAATAACCTCCCAGTCCCTCAGTTTCTTCATTTGTAAAATTTAATTAGAAATATGACCCACAGAGGTACTTCCACGAGGTTGTTACAAAGGTTTAACTCTATAATGTCCATATAATTTTAATAAATTGCAAAATTTGCACTGCATGACTGTTATGGTTGGAATTACATAAATTATGAAAATGTCAGGATGAAATCTATAAGTCACTAAAGCCATCACTAAACAGGAATTACCTGGTCTTACTTCCAAAGTAATAATTTCACCAAACTGGAAAATGAAAACAATCATAAACATGGCACCAGACCATACTGTACTGTAAGCTTTTCCTACAAGTACCACCACCATTGCCATCACCACTTACCCTCACACATTTTAGGTTAAATACAGGGCAGCCTGAATTCCTTCCTTCAGAAATGCTAGTCATGCACAATTTGTATTTGACCTTGTTCACAAGAAAATGGAATACTTAACATATACTAGTTTTCTAACTCTACATTACTACACCTCAAGGACGATCAATGTCACAGGCATCCAGCATCACGGAGACAAGGCTGCAGCAGCAGCCGGAGAAGAGGGTGAGTGCTGTGCTGCTCTGGAATCACTTACAGGGAGTTGCTAAAGTAATGCGGGTGGAGCTGTTGAGGATGTGCGTGGGTAGGTGATGTTAACAGTCGGCAAATAAAGGATGATTGTTTTTGAAGTGATCCCATTTGGACCCTCCTGCTACCTCATGTACCCTCATGAGACTTGGAGAAATACAGGTTACATTACACAATATTTCTATGTTTTTCCTTCTAAGACAGAATCTAAATGTGGTTAAGCCATTATTTCTTAAAGACTTCTAAATTTATAGGACAAAAGACCTTCTACGTATTCAGCATATTGGTCCACTTGGAAGCACAAATACAGCAGATTGACTAACATAGTGCTAGTGGTAACATTATAGTTAATGAAAGAATCAGCTTTCACCTCTTAAAGCTATTTTTCCAGGATGACAAAAAATGATTGCTAATGTTATCTTGCTTTTAGACTACATTTTTTTCTTGTCAGTGGCAACGAAAGCATACTTCTTAATGGAGCAGATTTTAAAAAGATGTTTGCCGTATTCTTAATTGAATTGGGTGATTATATAATAATTTCTCCTCTAAGGGAAACCAAGAGCACTGTATTTTTTTTTTTTTTCCTACTCTGAACTAAACCCCTGCAATCAAATAGGGAGGAGGCAGGGCAAAAGGGTATATTCATTTATAAGTAAAATAAATTGAGCCTTGACTTTTAGAAAGTGCAATTTGAGAACAGAAAAATTACTTTCTTCATATAATAGCTTGGCATTTCTCATCCTTACATAAATCTGTTCCTTTTAAACTCTTAGCTTTTAGGCCTTGGCTGCTCTCATTACATTCAGGAAAATTGTCTTCAATTACATGACCCCAGACAAGGCCGTGGACTCTTACAAATCCATTTCTAATGTGATCTGTATGCTGTACCTTAAGGACTCGTATCTCAGACTGAATAGTACTGCATCATGGCGGAGAATTATTATTCCCAGCATCTTAGACCCTGAATGAATAGTGAAGCAAAAGAGAATCCTCATGCTATGTAAAACTGTCCCTGAGAAGCTAAAATACAAGATTTTCCAGATGCCAAATATCAGCTCAGCTTCTCGCACCATATAATCTCCCTTACAGAGGCCTTATAGCATGGGTTGTAAACAAGTTTTTGACAATTACTCAAAAAAAAATGTATTAAACACCTACGACATTCTGGGCACTGATCCATCTAGGGGGTTAGAACATGAACAGATATATGGAATTGTTAGTGATTGTATTTGTCTCAATGTAACTTAATTGATTCTACCTGTACATCCAAGAGGAAAATAACCACGTACACCAAATTTTAAAAAAAATTTAATAAGACAAGGTACCAGTTGTTCTGGCATCAACAACACGTGAAAAAGAAAAGTATAGAAAAGTACACTGTTCACCTGACATTAAGTGTTACTCAGTTCCTTAGCTCCTACTTCTTACTGGACCCCATTTTAAACCATGAATAGAGACAAAAGAATTGAAAGAAGCATGGCCTTCACTCTTTACTGATTCAATAGTAAGTGAAAAGCTCAAGCTGAGGACACAAAATGTTGCTTCCAAAGCAGAAAACAGTAAACCGGGAAGCAGCCTTTTTCCTGAACTTAGATTAAAAGTCTCTTACCATAAACACTTTCTTTTCCTTTCATTGAAAAATAAAATTCTAGATTTTCTTGGAATGTATTCCTATTTAAAATGTAAATGTGGCCATAATGTATTTATATGTAGTAACACGTTCTTCACAACAATGTTTGTAACAGTGAAAAGGAGAAGCATTCAGTGTCCATCATGGGGGTCAGATTAATAAATGTTGGTATGACCACGGTGTATTAAAATCATGTGGAGATTCAAGATGGCGGAGGAGGAGGACGACTTGGAGTTCATCTCTCTCCACAGATGCAGCAGGAATACACCTATAGATGCAACAATTCTCACAGAACACTAGCTGAAAACTAGCAGAAGACCTTGGACACTGGAAAGGACTAAAGATCCCTGCATAACTGGGTAGGACGGGAAAAAGAAGGGAGACGGAGCAGGAGAGGAAGCAGGACGGGACCTGTACCCTGGGGCAGGGGAGCTGAAGCAGAGGAGAGATTCCCGAATTCGGCAAAACCCCCTCTCTGATAGGGAAATCGATTGGGACAGAAGGAAAGCATTTGATGTTGTCGGAAAAGGATGAGGTGGGCGATCAGCGGCAGACAGGACAGAGTGAGAAATACAGATGGTCTGTACCACAGCCATATGCGCCCCAGACTGGGACGTATGTTCACAGGTGTGAAAGGGGGGTGGAAGCTGGAGTGCGGGGATTGGAAAACAGGCCCAGAGCGAGAACTGCCGATGGCTGTGGGAAGACAGACTGAGGGGATGGGAGGGAGGAAATCCACAGCAGGGAATGCCTACAGAGAAAGACCGGTCTGTCATGGAAGCAGGGCACTACTGCTGAGTCACACGCAGCGGGTGGAACCACTATTGTAGCCTCTCTCTCCCCACATGCCGGCGCTGCCAATGAATGATCAAAGAAGCCCTCTCAGGGCTGGCTCTTGCACACCAGCTGCCTAGCAATAAAAAAGCCCCCTGAGGATGGCCCTCGCACACCTGCTGCCAGGCACCAGAAAAAGCCAGGCCAGGGCTGGCCCTCACACGTCTTATTCCGAATGCCAGAAAAGACCCTCACTAGGGCCATATCTCTTGCGCCTGTGGCCACCAGCTTCCCTGTGCATTTGGGGCTGCCAGCGTTCCCGCAATCCAAGCAGTCATACCACCCCGCGCACTGTTCTCACTGGGGCAGACCTACGAGCTCCAAGGCAGCCTCAGCACCAGACTCCTGTGGTCCTGAAGTGAGGATAAAACCAAAGCTGAACTCCAGGGACCGGGTGACTAAGGAAGAAGATAGAGAATCTTTCCATCAGCTGTACGAGCTACAGATTAAATCCCCATCATCAGCTAGGTAGACCTTGCATCTATGGAATATCTGAGTAGACAATGAGTATTCCCACAAAGGAAAATGGTCTAGCTCTGGCAGCTGTAGACTTTGGGGGCAGCACACGCAGGAATTGGGCCATATCAGAGTGGTCCCCACAGGACCCACAGCAGGTCCAGAGACCAGCCCAAAGGCAGAGGAGAGCCTCTTGGGGAGGCAGAGGTGGGCTGTGGCTCACAGCATGTGCAAGGACACTTTCAGCTGAGACCCCAGGGAAACAATTATTACCATTAATTTCATTATGTTTTGATTTATTCTGTTGTTGGTTCTGGGTTTTTGTTTTCTTTTTCTGTTTGTTGTTTTAATATTTTTTTATTTTAGTCTTTTGGGATCTTCATGTTATATAACATTTTTAAATTTTTATTTGTTTTATATATTTCTATTTTTACTTTGCTTTTCTGTTGTGCTGTACTCTTTTCCCTCATTTTTCTTTTTCTTTAATATATTCTTTAATCTTTCTTATACATTTCCATTTCTACTTTGTTTTTCTGTTGTCCTGTGTTTCTTCCCTATTTTGTTATTTTTTAATCATTTTTATCAGATTGTTATATTTCCTTGCTTTATCCTTCAGTTGGCACACTGCTTCGGTTTTGGTTTTAGGTTTATGTGTTGTTAGTTTTGATCCTAATTGTCTGATTTCATTTTTGAGTTCTTCTGTTTGTTCTCTTGTTTTTGTTTTATTTGGTTCTGTTTTTGTTTCTTTTGCATGTGTGTGTGTTTCCCTGTTTGTTTGATTTTGTTTTTACCATTTCCCTGAGGTTTTGTTGGGGTTTTTTCTTTAATATATTTTCTGTTTTATTGTTTTTATATTTCTATTTCTATGTTGCTTTTCTGTTGTACTGTCTTCTTCCCCCTTTTTGCATCATTTTTGTTCGTTTGCTTTGTTTCATTCTTCAGTTGGCACTCTGCTTTAGCTTTATTTTTTGGTTTAGTGTTTTTTGTTGTTGTTGTTATTGTTGTTTTTTGCGGTACGCGGGCCTCTCACTGTTGTGGCCTCTCCCATTGTGGAGCACAGGCTCCGGACGTGCAGGCTCAGCGGCCATGGCTCACGGACCCAGCCGCTCCGCGGCATGTGGGATCTTCCCGGACTGGGGCACGAACCCATGTCCCCTGAGTTGGCAGGCAGACTCTCAACCACTGTGCCACCAGGGAAGCCCTGGTTTAGTGGGGTTTTTGTCAGTTTTCTTTTTAAGTGTTTGATTTCATTCTTGGGTTCTTTTGTCTGGTTGTCCTCTTGCTTTTTGATTTTTTGGTTCTGTTTTTGTTTCTTTTCTGTGTGTACGTGTTTCCTTGTCTCTGTTTTTGCTTGTTTGATTTTACTTTTTACTATTTCTCCGGGGTTTTGTTAGTCGACTGTCTTTTCTTTTTTTTTAATTCCCTTTATTGCAGGGACAAGTGACTCGTGGGGTCTTGGTTCCTTGACCGGAAGTCGGACCTGAGGCTCTGGGGTGGGAGTACTGAGTCCAGGATGCTGGACCACTAGAGAATTCCCAGCCCCAAGGAAGATTAATCAGCAAGAGCTCTCACGGAGGCCTCTATCTGAATCCAAGACCAGCCTCCACCCAAATGCCAGGAGCTCCCAGCACTAGATATCTCACACCAAACAACAAACAAGACAGGAACACAAACCCACCCATCAGCACAGACTACCTAAACTCATACCAAGCTCACAGAAACACCAAAACACACCACCTGACATGGCCCTGCTCATCAGAGGGAAAAGATTCAGCTCTACCCACCAGAATGCTGGCACCATTCTCTCCCATCAGGAAGGCTATGGAAGCCACTGGACAAACCTCACCACTGAGAACAGAAGCAAGAAGAACTACTACACCCTGAAGCCAAGGGACAGGAGACCTCAAATACTGTAAATTACACAAAATGAGAAGACAGAAATATCTTGCAGGCAATGGAGCAAGATAAAAACCCACAAGAAAAAATAAATGAAGAGGAAATAGGCAAACTACCTGAAAAAAAATTCGGAGTAACGACAGTAAAGATGATCCAAGATCTCGGAAATAGAATAGAGAAAATACAAGAAATGTTTAACAAGGACCTAGAAGAACTAAAGAGCAAAAACACAGTAATGAACAACATAATAACTGAAATTAAAAATACTCTAGAAGGAACCGAGAGCACAATAACTGAGGCAGAAGAATGGATAAGTGAGCTGGAAGATAGAATGATGGAAATAACTGCTTCAGAACAAAGAAAAAAGAATGAAAAGAATGGAGGACAGTCTCAGAGACCTCTGGGACAACATTAAGCACACTAACATTCAAATTATAGGTGTTCCAGAAGAAGAATGAAAAAAGACAGGGTCTGAGAAAATATTTGAAGAGATTATACTCGAAAATGTCCCCAACACTGGAAAGGAAATAGTCAATCAAGTCCAGGAAGTGCAGAGAGCCTCATACAGGACACACCCAAGGAGAAACATGCCAAGACACACATTAATCAAATTATCAAAAACTAAACACAAAGAAGAAATATTAAAAGCAGCAAGGGAAAAGCAACAAATAACATACAATGGCATCCCTATAAGGTTAACAGCTGATCTTTCAACAGAAATCTACAAGGCAGAAGGGAGTGGCAGGACATATTTAAAGTGATGAAAGGTTACTCTAGATCAAGGTTACTCTACCCAGCAAGGACCTCATTCAGATTTGATGGAGAAATCAAAAGCTTTACAGACAAGCAAAAGCTAAGAGAATTCAGCACCATCAAACCAGCTTTATATCAAATGCTCAAGTAACTTCTCTAGGCAGGAAACACAAGAGGAGGAAAATACCTACAAAAACAAACCCAAAACAATTAAGAAAATGGGAATAAGTACATATTGATAATTACCTTAAATGTAAATGGATTAAATGCTCCAACCAAGAGACACAGACTGGCTGAATGGGTACAAAAACAAGACCCATATATATGCTGTCTACAAGAGACCCACCTCAGACCTACGGACACATACAGACTCAAAGTGAGGGGATGGAGAAAGATATTCCATGCAAATGCAAAACAAAAGAAAGCTGGAGTAGCAATTCTCATATCAGACAAAATAGACTTTAAAATAAAGACTATTATAAGAGACAAAGAAGGACACTACATACTTGTATCAATCCAAGAAGAAGATATAACAAATATCTATGCACCCAACAGAGGAGCACCTCAATACATAAGGCAAATGCTAACAGCCATAAAAGGGGAAAACAGTAACACAATCATAGTAGGGGAATTTAACACCCCACTTTCACCAATGGACACATCATCCAAAATGAAAATAAATAAGGAAACACAAGCTTTAAATGACACATTAGACAAGATGGACTTAATTGATATTTATAGGACATTCCATCCAAAAACAACAGAATACAATTTCAGCTCAAGCGCACATGGAATATTCTCCAGGACAGATCACATCTTGGGTCACAAATCAAGCCTTGGTAAATTTAAAAAAACTGAAATCATATCAAGCTTCTTTTCTGACCACAACTCTGTGAGACTGGAAATCAATTACAGGGAAAAGCTGTAAAAAAAAAAAAATACAAACACATGGTGGCTGAACAATACACTACTAACAGCCAAGAGATCACTGAAGAAATCAAAGAGGAAATTTAAAAATACCTAGAAAAAAATGACAATGAAAACATGACGAACAAAAACCTTTGGGATACAGCAAAAGCAGTTCTAAGAGGGAAGTTTATAGCAATACAATCCTACCTCAAGAAACAAGAAACATCTCAAATAAACAACCTAACCTTACACCTAAAGCAATTAGAGAAAGAAGAACAAACAACCCAAAGTCAGCAGAAGGAAAGAAATCATAAAGATCAGAAAAGAAATAAATGAATAAGAAATGAAGGAAACAACAGCAAAGATCAATAAAACTAAAAGATATTTCTTTGAGAAGGTAAACAAAATTGATAAACCATTAGCCAGACTCATCAAGAAAATAAAGAAGACTCAAATCAATAGAATTAGAAATGAAAACGGAGAAGTAACAACTGACACCACAGTAACACAAAGGACCATGAGAGACTACTACAAGCAACTATATGCCAATAAAATGGACAACCTGGAAGAAATGGACAAATTCCTAGAAAAATCACAACTTTCTGAGACTGAACCAGGAAGAAATAGAAAATATAAACAGACCAATCACAAGCACTGAAGTTGAAACTGTGATTAAAAATCCTCCAACAAACAAAAGCCCAGGACCACAGGCAAATTCTACCAAACGTTTAGAGAAGAGCTAAAGACCTATCCTTCTCAAACTCTTCCAAAATGAACTCTCCCAAACTGATTCTATGAGGCCACCATCACCCTGATACTAAAACCAGACAAAGATGTCACAGAAAAAGAAAACTATAGGCAAATATCAATGATGAACACAGATGCAAAAATCTTCAACAAAACACTAGCAAACAGAATCCAACAGCATATTAAAAGGATCATACACCATGATCAAGTGGGTTTTAACCCAGGAAAGCAAGGATACTTCAGTATATGCAAATCAATCAATGTGATACACCATATTAACAAACTGAAGGTGAAAAACCATATGATAATCAATAGATGTAGAAAATGCTTTTGACAAAATTCAACACCGATTTATGATAAAAACTCTCCAGAAAGTGGGCATAGAGAGAACCTACCTCAACATAATAAAAGCCATATATGAAAAACCCACAAAAAAAAATAAAATAAAATAAAAAAAATAAAACCCACAGACATCATCATTCTCAATGGTGAAAAATTGAAAGCATTTCCTCTAAGATCAGGAACAAGACAAGGGTGCCCACTCTGACCACTATTATTCAACATAGTTTTGGAAGTCTTAGCCACGGCAATCAGAGAAGAAAAAGAAATAAAAGGAATCCAAACTGGAAAAGAGGAAGGAAAACTGTCACTGAGAGTGATACTATATATAGAAAATCATAAAGATGCCACCAGAAAACTACTAGAGCTAATCAATGAACTTGATAAAGTAGCAGGACACAAAATTAATGCATAGAAATCTCTTGCATTCCTATACACTAACTATGAAAAATCAGAAAGAGAAATTAAGGAAACACTCCCATTTACCACTGCAACAAAAAGAATAAAATACCTAGGAATAAACCTACCTAAGGAGGCAAAAGGCCTGTATGCAGGAAACTATAAGACACTGATGAAAGAAATCAAAGACGATACAAACAGATGGAGAGATACAGCATGTTCTTGGATTGGAAGAATCAACATCGTGAAAATGACTATACTATCCAAAGCTAACTACAAATTCAATGCAATCCCTATCAAATTACCAAGGGAATTTTTCACAGAACTAGAACAAAGAATTTCACAATTTATATGGAAACACAAAAGACCCCGAATAGCCAAAGCAATCTGAGAAAAACGGACTTAGAGGAATCAGGCTCCCCAACCTCAGGCTATAGTACAAAGCTATAGTAATCAAGAGAGTATGGTACTGGCACAAAAACAGAAATATAGATCAATGGAACAGGATAGAAAGCCCAAAGGTAAACCCACGCACATATGGTCAACTTATCTTTGACAAAGGAGGCAAGAATATACAATGGAGAAAAGACAGCAACCGCAATAAGTGGTGCTTGGATAACTGGACAGCTACATGTAAAAGAGTGAAATTAGAACACTTCCTAACACTATACCCAAAAATAAACTCAAAATGGATTAAAGATCTAAATAAATGTAAGGTCAGACACTATAAAACTCTTGTAGGAAAACACAGGAAGAACACTCTGACATACATCACAGCAAGATTCTTTTTGACCCACCTCCTAGAGAAATGGAAATAAAAACAAAAATAAACAAATGGGACCTAATGAAATTTAAAAGCTTTTGCACAGCAAAGGAAACCATAAACAAGACGAAAAGACAACCCTCAGAATGGGAGGAAATATCTGCAAATGAAGCAACTGACTGACAAAGGATTAATCTCCAAAATATACAAGCAGCTCATGCAGCTCAATATCAAAAAAACAAACCAATCCAAAAATGGGTGGAACAACTAAACAGACATTTCTCCAAAGAAGACATACAGATTGCCAACAAACACATGAAAAGATACTCAACATCACTGATCATTAGAGAAATGCAAATCAAAACTACAATAAGGTATCACCTCACACCAGTCAGAATGGTCATCATCAAAAAATCTACAAACAATAAATGCTGGAGAGGGTGTGGAGAAAAGGGAACCCTGTTACACAGTTGGTGGGAATGTAAATTGATACAGCCACTAGGGAGAACAGTATGGAGGCTCCTTAAAAAACTAACAATAGAACTACCATATGACCCAGCTATCCCACTACTTGGCATATACCCTGAGAAAACCATAATTCAAAAAGATACATGTACCACAATGTTCATTGCAGCACTATTTACAATAGCCAGGACATGGAAGCAACCTAAGTGTCTATCGACAGATGAATGGATAAAGAAGATGTGGCACATATATACAATGGAATATTACTCAGTCATGAAAGGAATGAAATTGAGTCACTTGTAATGAGGTGTATGGACCTATAGTCTGACAGAGTGAAGTAAGCCACAAAGAGCAAAACAAATACCGCATGCTAATGCATATATATGGAATCTAAAAAAACGGTACTGATGAACATAGTGGCAGGGCAGGAATAAAGACACAGATGTAAAGAACGGACTTGAGGACTCAGGAGAAAGGGAAGCTGGGACCAAGTGAGAGAGTAGCATTGACATATATAGTACCATATGTAAAGTGGATGGCTACTGGGAAGCTGCTGCATAGCACAAGGAGATCAGCTCACTGCTTTGTGATGACCTAGAGGGGTGGGAGGGAGGCTTATGAGGGAGGGGATATGGCGATATATGTATACATATAGCTGATTCACTTTGATGTACCGCAGAAACTAACAAAATACTATAAAACAATTATATTCCAATAAAGATGAAGAAAATAAAATAAAATCATGCTGCATTTGTATTGTGGTAGACTATATTAATTACGTCAATTTTTCACATCTCCCAGTACTTACATCTTTATTTGTATGTTCCCATACTAATCCTGCACTTAGTCTTATGATACGCTTTGGGACAATAGCAAATGTGATGCAAACAGAAGCTTGCCAAACTCTTGTATGCTTCTTCAGCTCTGATTCCTGCCTCCACAATTATAACATGCATGAGCTAGCCTCTTGAGATGTGCGAGACATACGGAGAAAAGCCATGTCTTTCTGACTTATTTCACTGAGCATAGTACCCTCAAGTGCTTAGCAATGGATGAATGGATAAAGAAGATGGTATAGTATATATATAGTAGGCAGGCTTTCTTTATGGAAATTTAAAATATAAGAGCAGGAATTCAACATGCAGGAAGACAAAAAATAGCCCAACTGGTCGGCTATTAAAATCAACCAAGATCTCTAAAACAAAGGAACCTCCGTTGGGGGAGGCCACATGGCTCTCTGCCTAGTCATGAACTGGATGCCTCACAATCCTAGCTTAAGCCAGGCACCTGCTTTATAAAAGCAAACAACAAAAAACAAACCCCCCCCCCCAAAACTGTCAGGGCTTACACTACAATACAATCTTTATTTAAATTTTCTTCTCAGTGAGTATATTTTCACATATTACTGACAGAATTTTAAGAGCATCTTTAAAATAAAACATAGCTCTAGCAAACTTGCACAAGGAGGTATTTTCTCTTCTTAGCCCATTTGTTAAAAGAACATGAGGCTATAGCTGATAAATATTTTAGTGAGTTTCATCTGACTTGCAGAACACTTCGAAAATCTAGGAACTTGAAAGAGCCTCTTCAAGGAAGGCATAGACAAATGGGTGGACAACAGACCTAAGGGTAGATGCCTGGTTGATAGAGTTGTTGATGCTATTTAATGGTGGCCTTAATTGTGGTAGATGAGAAACAAGACAGCAACACTCAAAATCCTATTGAACTACCTGGGAAATCCTACCTTGTCACCATACTGGATATAAACACCATTTCCTTGAGCCCAGAATTGTCTCGAATATTTGGAGATGTGACATTCTAGGGCACCTAGTTCTTAAACATCTCTGTTAAAGAAGTTTCCATTAAGAAAGCTGTTACAGTCTGAAAGTTTGTGTCCCTCCAAAATTTATGTTGAAATCTTAATGCCCAATGTGATGATATTAGGAGGTAGGGCCACTGGGAGGTGATTAGGTTGTAAGGGTGGAGCCCTCATGAAGGAATTCATGCTCATATACAACATACCCCAAAGAGCTAGTTCATGGGGTCCATCACATGCACATACAAGAAGTCTGCATGCAACCTGCACGGGCCCTCACCCAACCATGCTGGCACCCTGATCTCAGACTTCCAGCCACCAGAAGTATGAAAAATACATATCTGATGTCTAGAAGCTATCCAGTCCGTGGTATTTTGTTAGAGCAGCGTGAAAGGACAAAGACAAATGTCACAGCTTTTCAGTTAGGGAATCCAGTTTTTTATCCCAATTTGCTCATTTTCTCAGTCTTTTTTTGAACTTCTATTTTTATCGGTGCAAAAGTATGAAATGTTATGCTCTCACAAGATAACTGTGGAGATTAAATACAATACGTAGGGGAGGAAAAAGTGTTCCTCAACCCTCTTAGAGTCCCTGGCTGGGTCTGAAAATTAAATTGGCAAAGAGAGATTAACAGGAGAAAAGTATACAAATTCATTTAACTTAAGACCTACATGACATGGGAGGCTTCCTAAGAAAATTAAGACCCAAAGAAACAGAGCTGTGTATTTTTATACCATGTTTGATGAAGAATGGACAGTTATGGAGAAATACAATAGGTAGGAGAGTGTGAGGTAAAATGGGTAAACTGAGAGAAACTTATCAAGGACAGTTTGTTCTGATTTTTCTCGGTGCCCCTTTGTTTTCAGAGAGAAGGATGCTCCTTTTCCTCTGGGTGTAAAGAGAGCACCTTTCACATGAGTGTTTTATGACTTGTTTCAGGGTCATAAAGGGAAGGGTCGGAGCGAAGGTCTGATTCTGCCATTTTCTCAAATTCCTTCAGCTTCAAATATTCAGTATGCCAAGGTGCCATATTTTGCAGTAACATGTCCTGACCCCCGTTCGGATACCTTTCCCCACTGTATAAATAAATGGTATTATATCATTTAAACACCATTGGAATCCACCAGTGAGGCACACAAGCAGACCATCACCCATGGGATAAGGTTTCCAGAAAACCAGAGATGATGCTTCTGTTCCTCAACACCATCCCTTTTCAGTTATTCTGGATTACTGAAATTTTGCATTACAGAATCACTTAATTGGATTAAAGAATGTTCCTTTAAAAATCTAAAATCCCCAAGGGGTGGGGAAGTGAAACCATAATGTGAGAATAGTGAATCAGTACTAGCTATATAATGATGACTACAGTAAACAACTTACTTTGCCAATTTGTAGAAATCAAATTAGGATGCTCAATATGTAATGCCTATTACAAAGCCTGGCTGACAGAGAGCAATAAACATCCTGTTGGTCATTCTGACAAGTGTAGTCACATTATAGTAGATTCCTAAAGCCTTTATCATGAGTCTGAAAAGAGTAGCTTAACAGAGGTATAATGTATATACTTAAAACATGACCACCAGATAGAGCTGTTAGGTAAACTTGTATTGAGGTGCTGCCATCTCCCAAGTACTGTAATAGGCCCTAGAAATCCAAAGGCAAATAAAATAAAAGTAACTTTCTCCCCAAAATTCACTCTCTGGGTCCAAAAAAAGTTTAAAAAGAAATCATGTCATTAAACAATATATTAAATGCAAGAGCATACCTAACTGTATGTGTGTCCAGGGTGTTATGAAATGAGCCAACACAACAAAGCCACATCTCTACACCAGTGCTGTCTACTATGGTAGCCACACAGGTGGCTGGGTGAGACTAAAGGGCTGATTTTTTATTTTATTTTTATTAATTTTAAATAGCCACGAGGCTGGAAGCTACCATAAGGAAGAGTACAAATTTAAACATGTCCACCTCGACAGAAATTTCTATTGAACAGTAGTGCTGTAGACTAGGGATTAGAAAATTTTATCTGTAAAAAGGCCAGATAATAAATATTTTAGGCTTTGTGAGTCATGTGAGTTGAGTCTCCGCCACAACTATTCAACTCTGCCACTAGAGTTCAAAAGCCATAGACGATACATAAACAAATAAGTGTGGTTACACTATTTGTACAATACCACTTTGTTTCTGGACAATGAAATTTGATTTGCATATAATTTACATGCCACATTATTCTCCTTTGGATTTTTTTTCCCAACCATTCCAAAATGTAAAAAACATTCCTAGCATCAGACCATACAAAAAACAGAGTATGCCTCACTCGTCCTGCAGACCATCCAATTCCTACTCTAGATGTTCAAGAATGCATTCAAGAGGGGTTTTATTTCGTTGAAACCTAAAGTAGTAGAACTCATCAGGATAATAATATTCTGGAGGAGAAAAAGGAAGCAAGGACAGAGGGAAAGGAGAAGGGAAAAAAGAGGAAGAGGAGGAGGAAGAAGAAACACATAACAAGATATGAGGATGAAGTATAACACATTCAGGAACTACAAATAGAACTGCTGTATGAGATATGAATTTGAGTGGATGGAGATAAATGCGGAAAGCAGGAACAGGAACTGGCAAGTCATTGCCATGTCCCCTCTTGTTGATCTTTGAGTTCAGCTAAACCATCAAGCCCACAGGACTGTAATCATCTATGCTTGGCATAAGATTAACTTAGAAGGACACGGACATGCCAGCAGGGCAGTTATCAGGCATATTTCCTCAGAAGAAGCCCTCATGGCCTTACAGAGTTTAGTGTTCTTTGGCCCCAACCCAACCAATACCCTGGTGCCAGAGTGAGGTCTTATTGGTGAGTGTAGGAGTCACAACAGTTTAGCAGCCCCATGACCCACACAGAAGCCAGTATCTCTTGTAACAGTGCTATAGACAACGCTTTCAGGGAGCCAGAGACATGTCCAGTTACAAGCACCAGCACACTTGAGGAACCCAAAGCTACGGTTTTCCACTCAAAACTCTCCTGGACGAGGGCTCCCCTGGTGGCGCAGTGGTTGAGAGTCCGTCTGCCGACGCAGGGGACACGGGTTCGTGCCCCGGTCCGGGAAGATCCCACATGCCGCGGAGCGGCTGGGCCCGTGAGCCATGGCCGCTGAGCCTGCGCGTCCGGAGCTTGTGCTCCGCAACAGGAGAGGCCGCAACAGTGAGAAGCCCGCGTACCGCAAAAAAAAAAAAGAAAAAAAGAAAAAAAGAAAAAAGAAAAAACTCTCCTGGACGAGATGCAGTATCCCAGTGACAGGCGACTTTACCATTAGAAATATTGCCTCGTAATACAGCTGACATTCTACCTTTACCCAGTTTTCAGGGGGAAGGAAGCACTTAATTCAAGATAAATTTCTCATGTAGAAGAGAAAAGAGTTTTGTTAACACTTTACTCACAACCGTGCTAAGGAACCTGGTCTTCATCTTACAGGCAAGAACAACAACAAATAACAAAAGCAAGCTTGCATTTTAGGAAGAACATTCTGGTAGCAATGTGGAGTAGGGACGGAAGAGGAAGGGGAGGCTTGGATTTTGAGAAATCAATAAAGAAGTTGTTGCAATAATCCACAGGATCGCAAACTAAGGCAGAAATAATAGAGAGAAAATTGAAAGTACTTGAGGACTAATTCAATGTGGCAGGTGAAAGAGAGGCATATGTCAAAGATAACCCACACATTTCTGGCTCACAGGACTAAGAATTTAGTGACTTCAGTCACTGAAATAGAAAATATGGATAAAAGAATGCTGCCAAAAGTTGTATTAAATGTACAGAAGAAAATAATAGCGATTCAGCACCATTTGTAAAGGAAAAACACAAAGCATTCTTGATTTACGTATCTTGTGTGATATCTTGACCCAGAAAGAATGCTTAATTTTCAGCTTACAGTTACCTAAATATAGAGAGTAGTGCTACAGAAGGCACTCCCCTAAACAGAATATTTTATATTAGAAGGAAAGATTGTAGTTTTCTATTAAACTGCTCACCTGCAGAATAGATTTCCATAAATCCAACTTGATGTACGAATTTAGAGCCCCCCATTAACAAAATAAACAATGATGAATCTGATGGTAAAGCCAAGATCATTTCTAGTGCTTCATTCATGTGCACTCATGTAAACACATGTACTCATCCCATATCTTCAGGTTTTTCCTTTTGAATAACACATACGCTTTGCCCTTGAAAGTACCCTTATAATAAGAGATAAATCTATCATTGTGCTAAGCAGGCAATGGTATGGTGTGACTATAACAAATAGTATTATCCTTCTAGACCACAGTTACTTCATAGTCAAGTCAGATCAGCACTTTCCAACCATTTTTCCATCATGATATACCTATAACGTGGTCATGTGTACAAGGAATACTGGAGTAAATGAAAGGCCTTTCCATGTCCGGTCTGGCAACACTGCAGTGCACTGGGGTTTGTGAGTTCTGTATTAGATTATACATGGAATTTTTCACTTTCTAGTATCTCTCTAGCTTCCATGTAAGACCCAAAGTCAACTGCATAATCTATTTGCAAAAGATCTGTTCAAGGTCTGATGGGCCTGAGCTTTGAGAAATATCCTTGGACCATCACCAAATTCATACCTTTTCTGTTACTGCTCCATTTGTAACATATTTCTATGCCTTGACCATCAAAGGGGCAGGAAAGTAAGGCTGACTCAAAAAAGGCAGTCTTTTTTTAATATTTCTTATGAATTAATCCCTCATGAATTCTAGAAGGATACACAGAACAATTCTTTCCTTCAGCTAAGTCATACATTGTTATCCACATAGAGTCCATCTGGAATGGGTTCTCTATGCTTTTCAACTTGTCCCACTAGAACCTTGACAATCCAAGGAAGACTTCCATCCTGTTCCTCAGGGTCACCCAGAAACACAGCACCTTTGCCATGCACTTAACATTAGAATGGAAACAGGATACCATCCATAAATTCTCCTAAAGTTCTTCTGACAGCCTACATATTACAACATTTGGGCCTGCACAGATGTGTAGAGCAATCTTTCACCACAGGTTCATGCCACGTTAAAACCCATAAATTACCCTATTCAGTTCAATCCATCTGCTTCTTACAAACCTAACAGGCCTTCACTTTCAACTGTAAATATTCCCAAAATTTCTTTCCTCCATTCTCTTTTAAAAGGATGTTTCTGTGTCTTATGAGCACTTGTTCACTCAGTTTCTTTTCCTCGTCAGTGAAGACATTTTGTCTCCAGCAAACTCTTTTTCTTTAGAAAGTTGCAACCATCTCCAAAAGAATACAGAAAGTGAGTGAAAGAGGAAGAAGATCGGAGGAACTCAGAAGAGAGATTAGTTTCAATATATAATATAAAAAATAGTTTTAATCTGGGAGAAAATGGAGAATGAGACAAAGATCTACAGTGCAGACCTCATGACCAACCTCAGTGCTTCCCCAGGTGGCCCCTCAGGTCATGGCATGCCCTCTCCCCTTAGGAACTGTGAGTAATAAACTATCTTTTTAATGAACATTGTGTGCCGATATGTTAGCCTTACTATACCTCAAGTTTTCTATTAATCCAGAGCATTTTAGAATAGCTGCTCATAAAAAGGAATGAAATTGAGTTATTTGTAATGAGGTGGATGGACCTAGAGTCTGTCATACAGAGTGAAATAAGCCAGAAGGAGAAAAATACCACATGCTAACGCATATATATGGAATCTAACAAAATGATACTGATGAACCTAGTGGCAGGGCAGGAATAAAGATGCAGACATAGAGAACGGACTTGAGGACATGGCGGGGGAGGGGAAGCTGGGAGGAAATGAGAGAGTAGCATCGACATATATACACTACCAAATGTAAAAGGGATGGCTAGCGGGAAGCAGCCCCATAGCACAGGGAGATCAGCTCGGTGCTTTGTGACCACCTGGAAGGATGGGATAGGGAGGGTGGGAGGGAGACGCAAGAGGGAGGGCATATGGGATATATGTATACATATAGCTGATTCACTTTGTTGTACAGCAGAAACTAATACAACATTGTAAACCAATTATACTCCAATAAAGATGAAAAAAATCACAAAAAAGAACAGCTGTTCTCACTATAAGGTAGCATGGAGGAGTGATCACAGGGACTAGATGGGGAATGTATAAACCAGACACTAAAGCTAAGACATTACTCCCCAGTAACTGTCATTTGGAAGAGAAGACCAGCAGCAAGCACCCCATCTCCCAAGTGGCCCCACGCTTTGAAGCATCACCTCTTCCTTCAGAAGGACATAGTAGGGTATCATGAGTCCCACCACTCAAGTCTTAAAAGCCCAGACCGGCTCCACTGCTGCCCTAACACATCTGACCGTCAGTTTCCTTGACTGTGAAATATGAATAAGATAACGCTTGCAAACTCATGGTGTGTGTGAGGATTAAAGAAGTAACAGCTGTGAAGTTCCTGTTACATTGCTTCATACACAGTAGGTACTCAATAAACAGTAAATGTTATTACACGTATTATCAATATCACTGTAATTATTTTAAAATTTTTGTTTCATGTCTCATTTGCTGCTGAAATGGTAGTTAAGATCCAACAAGGCCCCACATTTCTGAATTACTTCAAAATTGTAAAAAAATAAGTGAGTCTTTCATCAATGAAAAAACACAAGATTTGGCACTTCATCACTCAAATATTCTGACTTGTTTTCACAGCGACCAGCCAGCTTGTCATGTGATAGTCAACATAACTTGTCAATTGTTCACTCCAAAAGGGAGAGAAATCATAATGATTGTGACAAGGCAAGGAACCATCAAGCATTCAGTAATGAAGAGGGGTGAACCTAACTATGAAATGTTTTAATAAAACATTTAAACATCAATAAATCTCAATCAAAAATATGACAGAATCTAGAAACTAGTTATGCATAGTGTTGACGTTATGTCTGATGCTTTCCATGCTGTGCGGATTAATTTTGTGTGTCAACCTGAATGGACCATGGGGCACCCAAATAGTTGGTAAAATATTACTCTGGGTGTTTCTATGCAGGTGTTGGGGATAAGATTAACATTTAAATTGGTAAACTAAGTGCAGCAGACTGCCCTCCCTAATGTGGGTAGGCCTCATCCAATCAACTGAAAGCCTGAACACAAACAGTAATAGGCCTGCCCGTATTCTTATGCTGAATAAGAGAGAAGTCCACCTACCTGACTCCTTTCAGAATGGGACATCAGCATCTTACTACCTTTGGACTCAAACTGAAACATCAGGTCTCCTGGATCTCTGCCTTGCTGATTCACCCTGTGCACTTTGGGACTTATCAGCCTCCATAATTGTTTGAGTCAATTCCTTTAAAAAAAAAAAAAAAAATCCTATTGGTTCTGCTTCTGTGGAAAACCCTAAGTAATACACATGCTCAAGAGCATGTAATAAGTAAGAAATAATTACAGAATGTTTACTATACAGCAAGCACTGTTCTAGGCCCTTTATAAAAATTTCCTCATCCCTTACGAACAATCCTATGAAGCAGATACTATTGATATTTACAGCAAACAAAGGCACAGAGAAGGAGAATAACTTGGAAGAGCTCATATAACCAGAATTTGAATCTATGCACAATGGCTCCAGAATTTGTGCTTCTAACTACGATGGTACCCTGCCTTTTATATTAAGAAACAAAATACTTGGGATGAAGTGGACCATCATTGGAAATCCAGTATCACCGTGGATGATTCAATGTGATGTCAGGCCCATATTCCTGCCTTTTAAAAAATAACTCAAAGGATTTCATAAAAATTGAATACTCAATTCACAATATCAATGCCTACCATATTTTCCTAACAGAGGGTCAGTACTCAGTTGTTAATTACTTTTCCTATCATGAATGAAATCATTTTGATTCTATTTTCATGAACAGGCTATATTGACCTGTGAGTATTTCTTCTCATCAGAAAGCAATACACTGCTATGTGCTTTCATTCTTTCCTTCTTTGATGATATATTCCCCCACACACTTTCAAAATTAGCAGTAAACATAAAAGTGACCCAATTTTAATACTCACATTTCTATCAAGTTATACCATGCTTTCCATGTTGTAAAACAAATTTTCATAATTTCATTACATAAAATGAAAAAGAACTTGCTTTCTGACATTTAAATAATATACCTTCTCTAAGAGCTCTAATTCCAGCTTCATAAATGTGACAGGTTACTTTTTTATTCTGTTCATACTTTATGTGGGGAATTTACTTGCTAGTCAAACTATATATAAATTGCATTGTTCAGTATTGCTTACAAGACAGAAACCACAAGTGCTCATGATTTTTGTAACATGTGAATTGGTATCAGTGGCACTAATGTTTTGTATACTTTGCATTTCTTTACAGAAAGCTGACTGCATTAATGTCATTAGTACAGTTTCATCTAGAGAACAGTCAAGGTCATTACATAGGCTCACTTGTCTGCAGCTAAGGAAATGCTTATGTTTTTTCTCACCTTTTTATCCTTACTTGGCTTCAGTTTGAATCTGGATATATAAGCAAATATAATTTTTTTAACAGATTTTTATATATTGCCGTCAATAAACTATTTTACTATATAATTTGATATGTTTGGACATATGTGTACACCCATGAAACAATCACCACAATAAAGTGATATATCCATCACCTCCAAAAGCTTCCCTCTGCCCCTCTGTAAATATATGCCCCATTTCAGCAGTCCTCCTATCCCCAAATGTGGTGGACAGACTCTGAGGTGGCCTCCTGTTGTTCATGCCCTTGCATAATCTCCTCCCCTTGAGTGTGGGCTAGACCTGTGACTTGTTTCTAACCAACAGAATACGGCCAAGGTGATAGGATATACATGATTGTGCACATAGATTGTAATGTCCACCTAATCTCTCCCTTGCTAGCCTTGAGGAAACAACCTGCCAATTTGTGAGCTGCCATATGGAGAGGGCCATGAGGCAAGGAACTGAGGGCAGCTTCCAGTCCAAAACCAGAGAGAAAGTGATGTCTTCGGCTCTGCAGCCTGCAAGGAACTGAATGAACCAGTAACTACATGAACTTGGAATCTGATCCTTCCCCCAGTCTGGCCTCAAATGAGAGCCCATTCCTGGCCAACACCTTGATTGCAGCCTTGTAGAGGACCCAGTTAAGCTGTGCCCAGACTTTTAACCCACAGAAAGCATAAGATAATAAATGGATGTTGTCTTAAGCTGCTAATGATATTGTTATATAGTAAATAATGATACACCAGGCAACAACTGACTTGCTTTCCATCACCATGGATTAATTTGAATTTTCTAGAATTTTATATAAAAGGAAACACAGAGTACAAACTCCTTTTGTCTAGCTTTTACTCAATGTATTTGAAATTTATCCATGCTGTTTGATGTATCAATAGGTCACCTCATTTTACTACTGAATAGTATTCTATCGCATAGACACACCGCAATAGATACCTGGGTTCTTTCTACTTTGGGGTAATTACAAATAAAGGTTCCATGAATGTTTATGTGCAAGTCTCTGTATGGGTATACATTTCAATTCTTCTTGGGTGAATACCCAGGAGGGGAATGGATAGGATCATGCGGTAGGTCTCACTATTTCATATTTCTACCAGCAGTGTATGAGAATTCCAGTTCTTCTCCCTCCTCACCAGCATTTGATATGCTCAACCTTTTTAAAAGGTGTGTTTAAGTTGTATCCATTGTAGTTTTCGCTTGCATTTCCTTAAAGATAAATGATGAACATCTTTTCAAGTGTGTATTTTCTATCTGTATGTCTTTTGTTTAAATCGCTAGCCCATTTTTAAAATTAGGTTGTTTGCTCTATTATTGAGTTTTGATACTTCTTTAATATATTCTGGATACAGGTCCTTTATCAGACATGTTATTTTTAAATATTTTCTCTCAATCTTTTCATTCTCTTAATATCTTTCGAAAAGTAAACATTTTAAGTTTTGGTGTCTAATGTATCAATTTGTCATTTTATGGGATCATGCTTCAAACTAGACTTCAAGTTGGTCAAAGTTCCAAGCATTTTAACTAACCAGTGTATCTTTCAACTTTTAAAAATCATGTCACTATTCAAGTTCTACTTCTACATTGAGACCTAATCCCATCAGTCTTCAGCAATAATGACTTATTTCAAATCTATGAAGCTTATTTGGCTGCGTTTTCTATTTACACATCACTTGTGCAATCAAATACAGTGATTGCCTTATCAACTCTTCCAAGAAAGTAGTGACAATATCTGCTTCTGGTCTCTATTGTATCATAAGTTCCTAAGGTAATATCTGGCAAATAAGTGATCAATATATGCCTTTGAAAATATAATCTGATTTTGTATTTCTAACACTTAGTGCTAGGTGGGGATCAAATAATGTCAGTTGATGACTATGATTAGAAGGGAAATTAGAGAAAGTAGGGAGAGATCTAGCAAAAGAAAACAATAGGATTGGTGGAGAAATGCAGTGAGTGCTTTTTTTCCTGCCAACTTAATGTTCATTTTTTTTCCTTTTACTTAATGACCATTGCAATCATTTGATATTGAATTAAGCCCTGTTTTATACCAGAAAATACTAGATGATTTGTCCTTATTGTTGAGTAAAATATTTAAACTCTCATGATCTCACTTTTACGTGGAATCTAAAAAACAAAACAGAAAAACAAAACAAAATGAAAACAAACTCATAGATAAGGAGAACAAACTGGTGGGTTGCCAGAGGGGAGGGCAGGTGGTGGTGGAGGTAAAATATGTAGACGGGATTAACAGGTATAAACCTCCAGCTATAAAATAAGCCACGGAATGTAGTATACAATGTAAGGAATATGGTCAGTAATATATTAAGAACTTGGTATGGCGACAGACGGTTATAAGACTTATGGTGGTGATCATTTCATAATGTATGTAAATGTCGAATCACTGTGTAGCTCACCTGAAACTAATAAAATTGTACATCAACTATATTTCAATTAAAATAAAGAAAAAAGATGAATAAGTAATTAAACTCTCTGCTATTTATATTTATTTCTTCATACTTAAGAGCCACAGGACCTAAACTGTTAAAAATCTTTCAATAACTCATCTCAAAACTGCAGCTTGTGCTTCCTATCAGGTCAGATCCATGTACATCTATTGAGCACTGACTATATGACAGTTGTGTTTAGGTACTGGGGATAGAAGATGAATAGGAATGGTCACTGTCCTTGAGGAAATTTTATTTGCACAGTGGACTTAGAAACATAAGTAGAAGATTCCAATGCAATGTATTAAAGTACAATGAGTTATCAAGACGGTACAGCTTCAAGGAATTAACCTACATAGTAGGCAAGTGGCTGTGTTGGAAAGATTTGTTCTCCAGGTTTTATCAGAAATATTTCCACATGACTTTGCTATTAAAAATCTGCCAGCCTGCCAACATAAGCCCCAAAATCAAAATGTATGAACTACAAGAAAAGAGAATTTGAGAACAAAATCAAGGGGAAAAAATCAAAACAATTTTTCTTTTATCATCATCCTCAGAGTCCTATCTCTACTCAATATAAAAGGTCCGTACATTCTGTTGAATGGCTAATGATACTGGAATGAGGCAGAAGAAAAGCCTTCTGATTGTCCTAATGAGATGTTAGAAGTTCAATGTTATAAGTTTAAAAAAATATATAGGAAAGCTGCACGTGGGCTTTCTCTAGTTGTGGCAAGCAGGTGCTACTCTTCATTGTGGTGCACGGGCTTCTCATTGCGGTGGCTTCTTGTTACAGAATATGGCCTCTAGGCACGCATGCTCAGTAGTTGTGGCACACAGCCTCAGTAGTTGTGGCACGCAGGCTCAGTAGTTGTGGCACGCAGGCTTAGTTGCTCCACGGCATGTGGGATCTTCCTGGACCAGGGCTCGAACCTGTGTCCCCTACATTGGCAGGTGGATTCTTAACCACTGTGCCACCAGGGAAGTCCTTTTTTTTTTTTAATCCTACATTACAAGTTGTATTTAGATGTAGAACTACAAGAGACAGGATAAATGCAGATGAAGAGGAATATAGCACACCAAGCTTCTAAATGGTTCATGCTTTTGCAAAAAGAAAAATGAGGCATGGAGAAAAGTGTTTCACCTTCGTTATAAAAATTAAACTAAGGTCAAAGTACACACTGTTCAATTTAAATTACTTTCTTTAAAAAAAATTGATTACAGTTTAAAATCACGGAAAACTCAGATTTAATAACACTAAGCATACATGGAATACTAAGTTCACTTAGCAGTTGCTGTGGTTCATTTCACTTATAAGTGAAATTTACATTTATTTAGTTCCTGTAGTGACAATGCAAACTTTCCTGCAGAGAAAAACCAGAAAGCTGCATAAAATGTTTTAAAGATCTATAATCAGCAACAAGTGGCTAATGAGGCATTAGCCTGCATGGCCAAGACCTGGATAAAGAGGAATATCCAAAGAGATGAAGCTAGCATTTGAGGCTATTTCCCCCCGGGGATATTTTCTAATTCTAAGAGGCAGAAAAGAGGAAGAGTAGCTGAGTAGGGCTTTACAAAGATTCATGAGGCTAGTGGACCAAAAATTGGAGTTCAAGATCAACTAAGAAGGGAATATCAACCTGAGTGCTTTTCCATGGTCCTTCCACCCAACTTGAGCTTGTCATATCATGCTAAGTGAATTCCAAGAATAAGCACTTCATGGATAACATGCCAAGAGACTCAGATGGAAGCTGCAAGGCTTCTTGCAACTATGCCTCAGTAACAATATGGCATTATTTTTGCCATAGGCTACTGGAAAAATTGAGTCAAAGTGTTAGTCTAGACTCAAAGGTAGGGGAATATACAATGCTGTGAATACTGGGGGACATGATTCACTGAGGAGGACATCTTTGGAGACTATTTACTATAGAAGAACTTTTCGTCATAGGAAAGAACTTAATTGATCGACAACCCCAGCTGAGTTCCCAACCAGCATCAACTGCTGACCATGTGAGTGAACCATCGAAAACACTCAGCCCAGTTGAGCATTCCAATGATTCTAGCTCTAGTAATCATCTGACTAGAACCGTAAGAGAATCCAAGTGAGAATTCTCCAGGTAAGTCCAGTCTCTACAGAAACATGAGACTAATCAATTATTGGATTAGGGCATTAAGTTTTGTGATGGTTTTTTGTGCAAAATTAGCTAAAACACCTTTCATTGTCTAGACATTAAGAATAAGGTAAAAGTGTATGCTGTAACACATAGGGTAAAAACTAAAATAGAGAAATGACTATATAACTAAAAATCCAACAAAGAGGGGAAGAAGGATAATAAAAATAACCAATCCAGACAAACTTTAGTTTATTGGTATTTCACAGCAGGCCAATGCTCCTGCAGCAACAACTAGTAAAAAATTAATTATTCAAAGCATGTTTTATAAAGGTACTCAGAATCTGTGGAAGCAAAGAATTAGATGAAATAAAATTCTAAGGAGAATTCTAAGAAGTATCTAAGAGAAGAAATTCTCTCAGGGGAGCTAATAACATCAGATTACTTTTCCCATGGAACATGAAATAATTTCTTTTGTAGACTCAAGGTCTGATTTGTCCAAGTTTCAAGTCTGCCTGAGAACAGAGCCCCTAATGGGGAAAAAAGTGAAAAGCTTTGAGTAATTAAAGAAATAGCGTGGCAAACTGAAAACTTGAGAACTAAAACAACAGTTCATATATTCAACAGGAGATTTTCTGAATTTGGAGGCTTATAAGGTATAAGACGACATAGGTCAAAATCTAGAAGGAGACTGAAATTCTTAGTTTCTCAGTGCTTAGGCAAACAAAAACTTGCTTCAAGCACTGTCAAGTTTTTCTTTCAATATTTGTCAAATTTTGAAAATATGCAGGGTGTGAGCCTGGAGATTTGGCTCTGAAGCACAGAACTGGAACTACAACAATATTTCACACCTAAGAAAAATAAGACCATCCAGGCTCTAAACCGGAGGTCTGGGAGAGCCATATCTTTGAACAAAGATGAGCCAGAGGTAGACTGTGTAACTTAAATTCAAACTCAGCTTCAACCCAGTTCAATTTTTAACTGGATTGAGATAACAATATTCTCACTCTTATTTGCACAAGGTAAGAAAGAATCCTCTCTAGCGGAAGTTTGTAACATCAGGAATCTCTACCATTCTTTATATGCCCAACATATGCAAATGGTGAACATATAACTTAAAAAT
Source organism: Grampus griseus (assembly GCF_964374135.1). NCBI lineage: Eukaryota > Metazoa > Chordata > Mammalia > Artiodactyla > Delphinidae > Grampus > Grampus griseus. The sequence continues at coordinate 161,031,429 of NC_139018.1, read as the reverse complement.
TACTAGAACAGCAAAGAAAATGTTACTGAAATTGAAAAAGAAATGGTAAACAGAAATGGACAGATAAACGATAGACTTAGTAAAGACTCTGATATGTTAAAGAAAGAAAATATGGATCAAATAGATAAAATGGAGAAATTTAATAGAAAATTGGAATCTACAAAACAGAATCAAATGGACAATCTAGAACTGAAAATTGCAAAACAGAATATATAAAATAAAGAACTGATAGATTAAATAACAGACTGAACACAGAACATGAGAATAGTAAATAGTAAAGCAAGTCAATAAAAATAACTAGATGAAGAGAAAGAAATGGGGGAAAAAAATAAAAGAACAGAGTACAACAGGCAAATGGTAAATGCTCAAAAAATCCATCATATGTATAATTGGTGTACCAAAATGAGAGGAAAGAATGGAGCAGGAAAAAAAATATTTGAACAGTTAATGCATGAGCTAACTCCAAAACTTATTAATATAAGACTTCAATCCACAGATTCAAGAAGCTCTGTAGATCCTAAGCACAATAAACCAAAGACAAATACAACTTAAAAGTAAACAATGTGGGAAAATATACCTTCAAAGGAACAATAATGACAGAATGCTTAACAGTGATGATAAAAATAAGAAGGACATGGAAAGACAATTCCAGAGGCCTAAGACAAAATAACCCTCAACCTAGAATTCCATACCCATTGAAAATAATTTTTTAAAATAAAGGTTAACAAAGAAATGTGCAACTAATGACTGAGTTTTTCTTCCTTTCAGATATGAAAAAATTAATAGTAATGAGGCTTCTCTGGCAGAAGAAAAATTATTCCAGAAGAAAATGTGTAAACCAAGAGAAAATGAAGATTACCAGTAAAAATAACTATAAATGAATACTTGATATATATGAACATATAAATAAATGTTAATATTATGCAAATAATACATATGAATGAATAAGGATGAACCCAGATAATTGACTATAATTGTGGTATTTTGTGAAATTTTAATTATATGTAGAAAAAATACAAAAGAATAAAAGGTAGAAAGTAGGTAAAAAAAATGTTAGAGATTCTAAGATTCTATCCATATTAGGGAAATGGTAAAATTAATACTCTTTATTAGTTAGTAATAAGGCAATGATGTACAGTAGCATTTCTATGGTAATCAGTAAAAGAATATTAAAAGAATGTATAATAATTTGTAGTACAGGGGAAATAACAAAAATATTTAATACAAAAAGAGAAGATAAAAGGAACATTAAAAATATGAATCAAATAGAAAACAACTCCAAACCTAACTACCAATTAAAATAAATTTAAATCGACTAAACTTATCAAGGATAAGACTAATATTGTCAAGCTGGAATTAAAATCAACAAAAATTGTATGTTGCTTACAAGAGATTGACTTTAAATATAAGGATCCATAAAGGCCAAAAAATAAAAAGATGGAAAAATGTATACCATAAAAACAGCAGTCAAAAGAAATCTTATCTATTTTAAGAAATTATACATGTATACATGTATATATATATGAAATAAATTAACTATAGCTAGTCACAAAAATTTGGATGAATCACATCAGCATATTAGTCAACAACAATCAGAGCCACATAATAAACATATGATTCCAATTATATAAATATACTAAAGCTGATAAAGGTGAAACTAAACCATAGTGTTAAACGTCAAGATTGTGGTTATTTTTAGAAAGAAAATAGGAAGATTGAGAGAGGGCATTAAAGGGTCTTATGTGATGTTGGCAAGAATCGGTTTTTTACTTAGATGGTGGTTATACACTTAGTGATAATTCCTTAAAGTGAGCATGTATAATTTATTGGGTGTTTGGGGGATGGGTATGTCAATAGAGAAATGTCAAGTCATAAAAATAGATCTGTTTTTAAAAGATAATATTTTTATGGGAAAGAACTAATTAGTGTGAGAGTGCTAACTGGAAGCAAGAAAACATGAAAAAATAAATCTCATGGGAAAGATAAATATAGAGTAAAGGTAGTGGATTAGTCATTTATACAGCTATTATAAAAGACAAAAGTAGTATAAAAAAGCTACAGTTACAGTAATTATTTAAGGGATACACAAGATTAAAAGATGTAAAATATGGCAACAGAAACATACAAATGTGGAAGAAAGTAAAAACACTGAACTTTAGAATGGGGCCAAACTTAAGTTAAAATAAAATTTAAGTTAAAATCCACTTAAAATAGACTGTTATAGATATAAGTTGTTATATGTAAGCCTCATGGATTAAAAGAATGTTGTTAAAATGTCCATACTACCCAAAGCAATCCACAGATTCAATGCAATCCCTATCAAATTTCCAAAAGCATTTTTCAAAGAAACAGAATAATCCTAAAATTTGTATGGAAACACACACACACACACACACACACACACACACACACACAAAAATAGCCAAGGCAATCCTGAAAAAGAACCAAGCAGGAGGCATCATGCTCCTGATTTAAAACTACTTTACAAAGCTATAATAGTTAAAACAGTAGGGTATTTGTATACAAACAAACATAGATTAATGAAACAAAACAGAGATCATAGAAATAAACCTATGCATATATGATCAATTTACTACAACAAAAGGAGTCAAGCACATACAATGGGGAAAGCATAGACTCTTCAATAAATGGTATTGGAAAAACTGGACAGCCACATGCAAAAGAATGAAATTGACCACTCTATTACACCATACACAAACTAAAATTGATTAAAGACTTGAAACTATAAAAGACCTAGAAGAAATTTTCACAACATCAAATCACAATATAAAAACATGAAAATAAATTGAGGTTTAAGAAACACTTAAGAAAAACATTTTACCGAATTGTTTTTCTCATCCACAGAAATTCATCTGACTAAGCCTGGTGACATAAACAGTCACTATCAAGTATACAATCACAAAATTTAGGGCTGAAAATTATCTGAAATCATATTTAGAAAGTAAGGTGATTTTGAGAATGCCAATATATAATTTTTTATTGGATTATTTGAATAATTATGTTGGAATTAGGCTTACTAAATGCTAAAGAGAGAGAGGAGAGAGAGAAACTTCATCGTTACTCAGTTGGACCTTTCCTTAGTCGAAGTGCTGATTACATAAATCAGGACTCCAGAAGTCCAGGTCTCTAGACCTCCAATCCAAATATCACTCACGAAAATAACAGTAATAGCATTTAATATTCCTGACACTATGCTACAGTAGGGATACAAAAATGAAATATATTACAACATAACGTTATAAAGTATTAAAACAGAGCTATGATCATCTAATTATACTCAGGCAAAAACAATCTGTGATACTGTAGGGAATACATGAGCAACCTCTGTTCCAGTTCATAAATTTAGTGATGGTTTCTCAGCTTATTGTGCTTCACAACTTACAGATATATTACATATTTTTGTATATATCACTAAATATTTTTTTAATGTAGTGTTCTTAGAGAAATGCACTTTTAGATTAGATTACTGAATTGACATGTCTTTAGATTAATGTGGCTTAGGGGAAATGTCATTGTACCAGCCCTTCTAAGGTCATGGCTTGCTTTTCATTAGACCAACTATGCTAATTACCTGGTCCCAATCATGGGGAAAATCAGCAGCCTTGGCCTAACATAAATTAAGAAGAAAGTAAGAATGACAATAACAGATACTGAAAACAGTAGGTATATTAGATTCCTAGGGCTGCTGTAACAAAGTACCACAAACTTGGTGACTTTAAACAACATAAATTTATTCTCTTACACCTCAGGAAGCCATAAGCTTAAAATAAACTATATTGGCCACATTGGTTCCTTCTAGAGTTCCTGAGGGACAATCTGTTCCATGCCCCTCTCCTAGCTTCTGGTGCTTGCTAGCACCAATCCTCGGTGTTGCTTGGCCTGTAAATACATCACTCTGATCTTTGCCTCTGTAGTAACATGGCCTTTTTTATAAGGACACCAGCCATTGGACTGAGGACCTCTCTCTATTTCAGTATGACCTCATATTAACTACTAACACCCACAAAGATGCTCTGATGTTATCAGAGTCCAGGGATGCCAATCACCAAGTAGTAGCTAAAGCAACAGTGAGCCTGCCAGGCACAAAGGGGACACATGAGGGGATAGAGCAGCTGGCAGAGGTAGATCAGGGGTGGGCACAGGGGAGAGAGCAGTATGGGGATACCCTGGCTTTTTCTTCCCACTGCCATCTAATCCCTGCCCACTGCCCCTCCAGCCTCCCATTTGCCAGGCCCAACTGGAAGCCAACATCACCTGGGGGGAAAAAAAAAATCAGCCGGACGATGTTGATCCCTACACTGCCAAGCAAGAGAAAGGCTGGGAAGGAATCAGAGCAAACAGGCCATGGCCAGCCCAGCAAACACGGACAGAGGTTTAAAAACAAAATAAGTCAGGGGCTTCCCTGGTGGTGCAGTGGTTGGGAGTCCGCCTGCCAATGCAGGGGACACGGGTTCGTGCCCTGGTCCGGGAAGATCCCACATGCCGCGGAGCGGCTGGGCCCGTGAGCCATGGCCGCTGAGCCTGCGCTCTGCAACGGGAGAGGCCACAACAGTGAGAGGCCCATGTACAGCAAAAAAAAAAAAAAAAAGTCAATTCCTCAGATGCCGTTAATTCGAATTTAAGATTAAAATTAATATTTTAGGAGGTAGTCGTGGCTTTAAATGCTTCCACTCTCTTCAGTCTTCTCACTGACAGGAAATGTTGCTGTATTATTAATTCTTGGAAAACTTACCATTTAATAAAACAGTGAATGGACTTAGGAAAATTCTTGAAAGAGCTTAGTACATTTTTAAAATGTGTGCAGCCTCATATGATAAATATGTTATTGATCTAAACTTCTAAATATGTTTTCTAACTGTACCTTTTCTCTAGGCTTGTTATGAGCTTATATAAAAGAATTTTCTGTAGGAGAGCCACATTAATAGAGCAAGTAACAGTCTCCTTTTCCTTTCTCCTTCCTCCCCATTAGAATTAAGAAAATTAAGGAACGTAAGAGTATATACTCTTCCTTGAAAAAAAATCCACTTACACATTGATTCCAACTTTCCAAGCAATTGTAAACTCTTACAAAGCATTCTGATTCTCCTATAAAAGTGCAGAAAATGGTTCCACCGTGCACTGATTAAAAAGTATGAAAATGCTATCAACATTTATATTTTGTGAATTATCTATGACCCGAGTATAATTCAGTATCTCCAATAACAAAAAGCTTAAGTAAGAAAAAGAGTTTTGAAAAAAAATCCTGCCCTTTTTAAATGCTTACTGATACTTTAATAGCTTTGATGCAAACCCAGCCCCACAATGACAGCACAGCAGATAATTAGGATTGTGGCCATTCTGTTGGACTTTAGTATTAACAACATAACACGCAGAAAGACTGAACAAAATGAGAGTTAGAGGATTTGTAACCTAAAGCTTAGCAAACAACATCCTTGGCAGATGGCACAAAACTGTCAAATCATCTTTGGAAAGTGGCAACAGATTATTTAAAGCTGCCCTTTAGATATTAAGGACTCGGTTGACAGCAAGGACCCACAGGTGTGAGGGGTTTTGTTTTGTCTTTACTAGCTAAGGTTTTGCTGGTCGTTTGGCTCAATCTCAGTAAAAGCACGAACAAATGGCTAAAAAAAGTGGCTCATGTATTATTTAATAAAGACATTTATGGAAAGTATCAATGAAATGATCTTCTAACAAAAAATGTCCAAAAGTCATTTAGACAAATGTATTGTCAAGTAATCCTGACGATTTTCTTAAAATTTAAATAAGTAACAAATTTGTGCTTTCAAGCTATAAAAGAGATGTGTTTGGATTCATCCAAAAGTATGAATATAATTGAAGTGCAAATTAATGGACTTTTAGGCCCAGTAAAGTGCTTTCTTTCCCTTTCAGTTGTGAAAAGATATTATAGTCACAATTGTTTTTACACAGATGAAAGCATTCTGAGAGTAAGTAGAGCCAACAGAAGACCCATTTGAAATATAATCTGCTGACCAAACAGGAAATTTCACTATACATTTAAGCATCTGGTTACATAACAAACAATTAAGCATAACTGAATTATGCCTTCGGTTTGAAATTGTAGTTGTTTTAAGGGGTGTCTTGACTGGACAAATACAGGCTCTGCAGAAGTTAGGAATCCAGGCTTTGGAGTCAAGTACATGTGGCTTAGAAACTGAGCTCTGACACTCACCATGTGTGTGACTCCAGGAGTTCTTTAAGCTTCAGTTTCATTGTTTTCAAAACAAGATCCTCAGTGTATCGCATGCATTTCTTCTAAGAAATAGTGTACAGAGACTGCTCAGAGCCTGGTACTGAGTAATTGCTCAGTAAGTGATTTTACTGCTGTTTTAATATTATTACTGAGGCATAAGACCACCAACCACATGGTTTTAGCCAAACTAGGGCTAAAACAAGTCAATCGTGTCAGTTGAGTTGACAAGTATGTCCCTAAAATATCTAAAGAAAATCTTTCATTCCTTCAGAAAGGAGAAAACCCAACCCCTATTCTGAGAACTGTTTGTTGTTCAAATTCTCAGAAGGTTTGGGGAAATAGGTTGGGTTAACCATGGGGCAGGGCACCAGAAGTAAGACGGCAGCTTAGCAGCTGTTAGTGGACAATTTGGGTTTTAGCAAGAGGGTGGGGAGAAACATCTAGGGGCCAAGGTTGTGTAAAGATTGTACCAAAAATGTTTAGTTGTTCAGGGTCTTTTCAACATATTTTATGATGACAACAAAATAATTATTTCACAACTACTGCACTTACACTAGAGACTGAGCTATAAACTAAGTGAACGTAAACTTGTGGTTATAGTTTTAGGGTTAACACAGAACAAGGTGGAAGCAAACAGAACAGTCAGGAAACAAAATGTGACAGAAAGAGTTTCAGCAGAATATTTAAGGCTGGGAGGAAGATGGCAGGAGTGTTTAAGGTGAGAATAATTCCTTCATGAGGATGAAGCCCTTAGCCACGAATGGCTAGGGTGTACCTACCCACTCAAGTTATTGTCTAGATTTGTTTGTCGGCAGATTAAGACCACAGACTCTGGAAGCAAGTGTATAGGTTTGAAGACCTTGGGCTAACCCTCAGTTTCCACACTTGCAACGTGAGAATAAAAATACCTGCCTCATAGGACAGGCTTTGAGGATTAAAGAAGATAATATGTAAAAACCCTTGTTCGAATTAGTAGTCACTCCAGTGATCACTATTATTTCATTCTGTGCCAGCCATTGATGTGCTTCTATAATTCATGTCTGAACTTCTCACATTTGCATTTGAAAGGAATAATAAAAGACTCTCCACCTCTTGAATTTCCTACATTCTCAAGAATGCTGCAAGAGCTGTTAGGAACAAAACTAACTAGAAATGACCCATTCATTTCTCTTCTAGTAATATTTCCTAAGGGAATAATCTGAAATATTAGCAAAGGTTTACATACAGACAGGCATATGCTTAAAAATTATGCTTACCAGAGTTTTCGCCAGAGGAAAGTTCTAATATTGCCTGTGAAAAATGACTTGGAATTTTATTTGCAGTCCAAATTCAGCTATTTTAAAATGCACAGAGAAAAAGACCGCCTGGAAACAAATGTGCTTTGAAACTCACCTCTAACTTCTACATGATCCCTCCCACCACAGATTTTCTTCTGCACAAGGTGATGTGTTTTTTAGACCTTTCTAGCTTTAGGCATGGGCATTGTATCCTCCAGGCCAAATGTTGCCTGAAAGAGTGTCTTACATTATTCAGAATCTTATTGCTTTATGACTGTTCCCTATTATTTGCAATTATGCATGGCCCAGCTCAAATGGCTGATGTTAAGAGCTGTGTTTTTGCTACAACAGTGCATTGTAACATACGAAGTGGTATTTATCCCATGCGGTAGAATTATTTCTTCAACCTTGGGAATTTTTCAAACAAAAAACATTGCTTCCCTTGATTCCCTCTGTTTCCTCTATTTCAGGAATGTCTCATACCCAGGTTATTGAGAACTTCAGCATCAGTGTTCCTTCTAACAATCTCCTCCTCCCTCACCCATCATACAACTACGAAGAAATAAAATGTCCTAAACCAAAGTTTTAGTTACATTATTGTCATAACAGATGCTTATTTCCTAATTAACAAAACCTGTATTCCGTGCAATTTTGCCTTAGACTAGTCTCAATTTTTCAGCCACCCCCTTACCCAGAACACAAGCTCTCCCGTCAGTCTGAATTCCTCTCCATTCCCGTCATATTTTACTGCCTCCAAGTTTGCTCAGACTACTCCTTCACATTGAAACACCCTTTCCATCCTTCTGCTCAGTCTTAAATATCCTGCTCAAACTTGTTCTCACCATTAGCTTTCTAACTGTTTTCCCTGCTTCCATATTTGACTGCATACCTACGATTCTTCACATGGTGGCCAACCTGACCTTTAGCAATTAAGTCATCTCACTGCCAATGCCTTTTGATGACCTTAGAGTAAGATCTAGAGGACACCAATCCCCCAGCCCCAGCTCTCTGAACAATCCTCACTGTCTTCAACACTCTCCAGGCTCTTCCCACCACTGACCCTTTACACCTGCTTTGTCCTCCACCAGAAACATTCTTCTCCACTTACCTCCCGAAGTCTCATGGCTTTGTCATTCACATCATTCAAATTTCTACTCAAATGTTACTTTCAGAGAAGCCTCCTCCAACTACCCTGTCTGAAATAACATCCTTCTCACCTTTTGACCACACGTTATTCCTTTCCCTGGTTTTTTATTTTTGTAGCATTTATTTATATGATTCAGAGCATTTGTTTTCTTGGTGGAGACTAAGTAAATAAATAGTGTCTAGGTCACATGTAAAAATAGAACTCTGACCCACACTCTGTAGCAACCAGCCCCGGAAGCCAACCTATTTTCTACAAATCAGACTTGTCAGAAGTCAGACTACAATCTCTAACAGCCATTCCAGGAAGCCAAACAATAACCTCTGTAACAAACTGGCCCCTAAATGACCAGTGTTAATAACTGCTTTCCTAATTTTTGACCCACTTCCAACGTAGAGTCAACTGGGCAAAGCCAAACATGTACCCCTAGCTAACCCCATAAGGTGTCCACTTTTATTAGCCTGCCTACAGCTTCCCCTGCCAACAGCCTTCAATCAGGGCACATATGAAGCCTTCCCTTTTTCTCTCTTATAGTTTTCCCACTCCTCTGCCTGTCTTTGGGTCTCTGTCAAATTCAAGTGATGGCAGTGGCTTGCTATAGCAAGCTCTGAATAAACAGCCTTTGCTTATTCTGAATTTTCATTGTTAACAATGCAGAAATAAATGAAGACCTATCTATCTCAATAAGTTTATAAACTCTGTGAGGACAAAGCATGTCTGTCTTGCTCATCACTGATTCTCCAGCATGTAGAGTGGGACTTAGAGCATATGCTAAATAAAAATGAATGATCAAATGAATAAATGAATAAGCAGTTTTCCTGAATACAACAGCCACAATGCACCCCTTATTCCTCTGTAATTCCATATAAACCAGCCTCTATCACCTGTGTGGACCCTATCAGTCTGCTCTGTAATGTAGTACCTTGTGGCCCCTGCATTATCTTCTCCCTACTGTACATTACTTGAATACAGAGAATGGTGTACATTTCTTTTCCCCACAGTAAAAGCTCATGCTATCCTCCAAACATGCCTCCGATTGTTTTGTGCGTGTCCATCTCATCTCTAAACAGGACTGTCCTCATTTCTGTTCTCTCTTAACTTACACGGCGTGGCCTCACGGGAATCAGAGCTGCTCTGAACTGCAGCTTGCTTCTGCATAAAAGGAGTTGGTTGGACCACATGATCCAAAGTCCCTTCTAACTCTAACAAACTCTGATTACCTTCGGGCCTGAAGGTAAAAGACGAAGAGGGCGGAAAGTTCAGGTTTTAAATGACTTTCAGTTTAGCATATTCCATTAATATGTAAGTTATAAAGTCAGCTGTTACGTATTGCAGGTAAAGCTTATTTATATTCAGAGAATTGGGGAAGCTTCCATGTAGAACACAAGAAATGTCCAGCGTGTTGATGAAGGTTCTGTCCTTTGAGGACAATCCAACTTGAATTGCTGGGGGTAAAATGTGTCAATCTTTTATGTCTTAGGGCAAAAACACTACTAAGGAGTTTCCCACCAGATAAATAAAATCTCTAATACAGATATAGTTTTACAGTCTCCACCAATTATGTAACCTGAACACCGAAGGAAAATGCATTAGTATTAGATGTAGAATTTCTGACTTTAAGTTTTTCTTTAAACAGCTACCTGATATTAATTATGTTTCCAAAATATATTTACTGACTATCTACAGCCCAGCTCTGGGCTCTGCATTACTAGCTAAGCGAGTCTGAGCAAGTTATTTCACTTAACTTGTGCCTTAGTCTCCTCATTTGTTGCATGGGGACAGTGATAGAGCCCAGTAGAGAGTTGTTGTGTGGATTAAATGAGTTAATACTTACAAAATCCTAGAACAGAGATTAACACAGTTAACACTATTGAAGTGATTTACATTGTTACTGGTGTTACTGCTGTTGTTCTGTTATTGTTACTTTTCCATGCAAGGCACTCAGCTAAAGGTGTTAGAGAATTTAAAAAGAGATGACGGGGGTTTAGAGAATTTAAAAAGAGATGATGGGGTTTAGAGAATTTAAAAAGAGATGATGGGGGTTTAGAGAATTTAAAAACAGATGATGGGTTTAGAGAATTTAAAAACAGATGATGGGGGTTTAGAGAATTTAAAAACAGATGATGGGGGAGAGAGGGCTGAATAAGCAGAACACAGAGGATTTTCGGGGCAGTGAAAATATGCTGTTTGATACTCTAATGGTAGATACATGTAATTATATATTTGCCCAAACTCAAAGAAAGTACAACATCAAGAAAGAACACGAACGTAAACTATGGACTTGGTGTAATTTTGATGTTCCGATGTAGGTTCATCAGTGGTAACAAATGTACCACTGTGGTGAGGGAAGCTGGGGTTGGGGGTGGGGGGGAAGGGGTAAATGGGGTATCTCTGTCCCTCCCCGCCAATTTTTCTGTAATCCTAAAACTGCCCAAATAATTGTCTTAAAAAGCACACAACATAATATCTATACTTTGCACCTCAAAAAGTTTGAAGTCATAGAAGTCAGAGGAGAAAACTACTAAAAGGTGAAAGTAATAAAGTCATGAGAGATAAAGATAAAATGCTGTGAAAATTGAGAAAGAGAAAGGATCACTTGTATAAATTTCCACTTTAGCCCTTACCGTACCATGTGATTCTTTTTAAACATGCTTTCTGTCCCTCCTATCCACCCCCACTGGGCTGAAAGTCACCTGGACCGTAAGTACCACGGCTAATCCATCTTTGACTCACTTTGCCTTGCACAGAATAAAACATAAAGGAAGACTTCAATACATCTTGATTTAATGGGGGTAAGTAAGCTCAGTTCAGATAGGTATCATTTAACTGTAAATTGAGCATCCACATAGAAATTTCTGGCAAGAAGTTAGAAACAGAAATTAAAGTTCCTTGAGTAAAGGAAGGGTCATGTACTGAGATCTGCACTTTAATACTATGATAGTTGTCTTCAGGATGAATTGAAAAGGCAGGAGGTCATTTAAATTTTCCAGTGTCAAGAAATTTAACTCAACATATTTTGTTTTCCCTGAGTTTTACATCTTTAATAAGATTTACTTTAAAAAACACTTTAATTTCATTATTGGAGTGGTTATCACTTGGTTCATTATTAAAATTAAGTCAGGACACTCAAAATGTGAGGCTATTCAGCAGATACTGAATTTTATCAGTTCTAAGATAACATTCATGTCGTAGATAGTGTCAGAAAGAAGGATCTTAGAACAGAGACTTGGCTAAGAAAATTTTATTACAGATTCTATAATTGAGATTTTCTATACACCTAGTCCTCTCCATGAAGATGTGACTATAATCTACAGCCCTTAGAAAGTAATTTAGGGCAACAGTTCACAGTTAACACAGAGAACAGAATTAATGAATTAACCTCTTCTATCCTGCAGGCATTTCAGAAGCTGTGGTTACAGTAAAATGTCTTCTCTTAATGATATTTAGCCGTACCACCTCCGAAAATGTTGAGATATTTGCAAAGTACCTTCCCACGTTGCCAGGCAATTATTTATTTCCTTTATTTCCTTCTTCTCCAGAAGTTCAGAGTAACTGAAATGCTGTTTCATATATATTTCTGCAAAGACACTGAGACATTTGTTTCTGGCTGTTTGGGAATTAATACTCTGAACTTGCTAGGCCAACCTACTGCATTAAAAAATTGATATTTGATAAATTACAAAATCGTATTTTTAAAATGCATTGCTCTTCTAAAAAGAAAGTCTGGGAAAATCCCCAAGAAGAAATAATGATGATAAGCTAAAAATAGAGTGATAAAGAGAATATGAAGCTGGAAATGTTCTGGTGACAAATGCCAACAACAGAAGTCTAGAGCTCCACCATGCTGATATCTGAGGACAGGACCTTTGCAGATGGAAACTGGACTGAAGTCCCCCCCAGCCCCAACAAAGAAACAACCAGAGGGAAAGAATGACCTGACAACTCAGCCCTGCAGCAAAGGGAGCTAAACCTGTCTGTCCTAGTCTTGGTTCTACGGGAGAAATAAAGAAGACAAATGGTCTCTCGTAAAAATAGTTTAGCCATGGACCTGCCACCACATGCATCTTGGGCTTGACTTCATATCGCACGTATGACCTGTGAAGTAAAAGCCAAAATATTTATTCAGGTGGACCCAGGATGATCACACAAATCCTCTCTGGAGGAAAGTATCCTCCACGTAGCTCCCATAGGATTTTCCCCACAGTCAAATATTAGTCCAAAATAATTAACAAATACATATGAAAACAAGTCATCTTGGGTGAGAGCCAGCAGAAACAAAGACAGCAGATTTAGATCCCCGAGGAATCTAATCTAATACGTAGAAGATAAAATCAAGCAATAAAATGTTTAAAGAACAAAGAATCAAACCATAGCCAAGGATCAAGACCCTATTAAGAATGACCAAGCCAATTTGACAAAGAACCAAGAAAAAGGTCTAAAAACGATAATCATTGAAGTTCAAGACTCAAGGGAAGAGTTAAACAGCACATGAAACAAAACCAAAGAGAATTAATAAACCAAAATAAATCTGAAGAAATGACCCAAATGCAGTGCAGTTAAATAGAAGAATTTAAGAGATACAGAAAATAGAATGAGAAACTGAAATATATTGGGTCACTCTTCCAGACAGAAAGAATACAGAGACTGGACTAAAAACCATCTCAAGAATGTCGTCTAATACGCACATAGAGAATGGACTTGAGGACACAGGGAGTGGGAAGGGTAAGCTGGCACAAAGTGAGAGAGTGGCATGGACATATATACACTACCAAATGTAAAACAGATAGCTAGTGGGAAGCAGCCACATAGCACAGGGAGATCAGCTCTGTGCTTTGTGTCCACCTAGAGGGGTAGGATAGAGAGGGTGGGAGGGAGATGCAAGAGGGAGGAGATATGGGGATACATGTATGTGTATAGCTGCTTCACTTTGTTATAAAGCAGAAACTAACACACCATTGTAAAGCAATTATACTCCAATAAAGATGTTAAAAAAAATGTCATCTAAGAATTTTCTAGACATGATAAAACATAAAACACACAAACAGGATTTAAAAATATAGAAAATCACACTCCAGACACATCCTATTAAAAATGCAGAAAACCAAAGGTGCAGAAAAGATTCTTTAAAAAGTCATTTGGAAAAAAAACAAAAGAGTAAACCAAAGAAAGATAAAGGAGAGAATCAATAGCAGAATGAAACAAACTAAAAATAGAAATGCAAAAATTTTCAATTTATCCCTGTCACACCAATGAACACGTGGCTCCCCAGTGGGGCCCTCAGGAATAAAAAGCCCTAAAATTGACCCTTATATACAAGGAGACATGACACATGACAGGAAAGGCAATGCTGATCAGCAGAGATGAACTAGGAGCTTAAATGATGATGGAAAATGGATTAACAAAACAGCAATGTTGGAATACTGATTAAACACATAAAAAAAGAGAAATAGGAATTCACACCATAGAGAAAAATCATTTTTAGAAGATCAGAGACTTAAATATGAAAACTTTTTTTTAATTTAAAAAGTAAATATAGATGAAAAAATTGAAAAATAAGGAAAAAAATATACAAATGAATATCTTCAGGACCCTGTGAGCATGACTTTCTTAAACAAGACACAAAAGCATAAATCATGATTGAAAAATAAACTTGACTCATTAAAACTAGGATCTTTCACCAGAAAGTATTTTATAAGAAAATGTAAATTCAAGTTCCAAACCTAGAAGGTATTTTTGCAATTCAGAGAACATAAATCAAAATATATAATCAAGTCTTGTAAACCAAAACAAAAAAGATAAATAACCAATTGAAAGATGAGCAAGAGAAGAAATATGAATGCCTTATAAATGAAAATATGCCCAATCTCATTTTTAATCAGGGACATGAAAATTAAAACACAGAATATTTTACATACATCAGATTAGTGAAAACTTAAAAACCTGACTTTTACACTTAATGATAAATAAAATGAACAAACAATACACCATAAATGTGAGGTAAACTCAGTCAACAATCTTGGTAAACTTATTTTGCCAAATTATAACACCACTTGCCTGCGATCCACATCACACTCTGCTTTAATGCTTACCCAATAATAAAATTGTTTTCTTTCTCTTCTGCCTTCGTGGACAGGTTTCCTGGGTTGGTAGGAGATTTTGCTTTTAGCTACATTTCCTCAACAATTGCAAAAGCAAATCACAGAAAAATACGGAGCAGGATGCAATTTACAGATGGTTCAACATCCAGAATTAATATATTGTTAAGAATATGTACTACGTATTTTAAAAATGCAACTGACAATGTAATTATAATACAAAAATCAGAATAGATTTCATTGGGAAGGGGAAGAAGAGGGTTTGAATGGAGAAAAGATATCTAGGAAGCCACAGTGTTACTGGTTTTATTCTACTCCTTAATCTGGGTGGTGAGTACCTGGATATTCCACCTCATATTCTTTGTACCCATTATATACTGTTGCTGGAGTTCAGTACATGGGACACCCTTGCCTTGCTGTCTAGACAGAGCAACCCTTTGAGGTGACAACTCCTAGTCCTTCATGTGTCTCAGCACAAGTCACCCCTGCCTCTCCACACCCCTCCCTGTGCACCTCAACTTCCACCCTGGACGTCCCATTTTTGCTGAGGCACACGATCAATGATGGAGGACAGAAAATGCAAGGAAGTTGGCACTCTGACAAGATAAACTTTGACAAATGAGAGGAAGAACCCAATCGATAAATTATTTTTTCTTGCCCCCAGTAAACTATTTGTTGGACAATAGCTTCATGGAGCCCCTCTGAGAACATCAGGGCACAAATGAGCATTAGGCTCCCTGAGAAAGCTGTGAGCATCAGTGACCTACAGCTTCGTGTTTGCTCACCCTTCTTCCCTGTCTCACACGCCTTTGTTTGGTCCCCCATAAAGCTTAGCACAGAAAGCTTTTGCCTCGGGCTCTATTCTGCCTGCAAACAAGAACTAAGACAATTATTTTACATCTGTTTTTTATTATTACTATTAAAATTTATATTATCTTATATATTTAAGTTTTTATGTAAATCTATATAGTTTTAGGAAACAGTAACAAAATTATTTTAAAACAAAAATAATGCTAACAATATAAAAGATGAATATGGATAATTGTCCCAGGGAAAATGGGATCCAGAGAACAAGTGGAAAGGTTATTTCAGGAATAACTACTCAGCTCTAGAAATGGATGGAAGGTTGGGATGAGAAAATATGAAGAAATAAACAAGAACTTGGGCAGGGGAGCTCATGTTTCATCTGTCTTTCTCAAACAGAAATCTTGGCCATTTACTGAGATTGAAGGTGACAAGGAGAAAATTGAGAACTGAAGGAAAGAGAAGGAAAGTTGTTATTGTAGGTGCAGTGTACATCCCTAGGAAGGGTCGGTTCAGGGCAGAAAGAGCTGGTCAATGGGAATCTGAAATGGACTGGCTCTGGCAGCTCTCCGGCTTCCACCAGCAGTGATCAGTTCATAGATCATGGCAAATTAAGTGACCTGCCAACATGGCAAGGTAGCATGGAGCTGCTGATACCTCTTCCCAAAACTCAACCCTGGAGAATATACAGAATTAGGAAGCAAACAGATTCCAGAACAAAAAACCAAATCAAGTAAACAAATGTGACCAACTCCCAGTAAGAATGCAAGCTGTCTCGAATTGGGGTACACGGTGGGGGGAGTGAGAGCTGTAGGAGGAAGGCCCTTCCTCTCCCTTGTGCTGCCCTGGACACCTGTTATGTCTACACTCAGGAATTTGCAGCAAAAGCCCAGGCCTCTGGTGCCGGTTAGGGAGGGGGCTGTCTAAATAGCACAAACAACACCTGTTAGGGGTCGATGCAAACAGGTAGGGCCTCCTGCATTCCTCCTCCACTTCTTCCTGTTCAAGTCTCCCAGGGCTGGAGGATTAAAACATGGGGACTCTATGGCCCAATGCTGTTTCTCTGTCAAGGAATAAAGGTGGTTCTGGGTGTGGTTATGCCACGTAGAGCTCAATAATAACCAGTGTTCTCTCATCTCCCCTCTCCTAACAGTATCCCAGAATAACAGCGATAAGATCCTGAGTTTTTGGCTATCCTCAAACTCACATTGCCAGAGGGTTCCCCAGATAACCACACAGACAAAAATAACTAGACAACTGAAGCTTAAGATGACCTCAAATGAAATTGGATGAACTAGCAACATATAAAATCTACAGCAGAATTACTGTCAGGAGGACCAGGAAATTGAGTTGAAAAATCTGAGTGATATTCAAAAAATTGACAATTTGAAGGTAGAAAAAGTAGTCACAAGAAAGGCCAAGTGTAATAACTATGAAAACTACTATATTTGAAATAATGAAGCAATACATAATTTAAGCAATAAGATTAATGTTGTTTTTATTTTTAAAGAACAGAACCAAGATGGCAGAGTAAAAGGACGTGCTCTCACTCCCTCTTGCGAGAACACCAGAATCACAACTAGCTGCTGCACAGTCATTGAAGGAAGACACTGGAACTCACCAAAAAAAGATACCCCACATCCAAAGACAAAGGAGAAGCCACAATGAGACAGTTGGAGGGACACAATCACAGTAAAATCAAATCCCATAACTGCTGGGTGGGTGACTCACAGACTGGGGAACACTTACACCACAGAAGTCCACCCACTGGAGTGAAGGTTCTGAGCCCCACGTCAGGCTTCCCAACTTGGGGGTCCAGCAACAGGAGGACGAATTCCTAGAGAATCAGACCTTGAAGCCTAGTGGGAATTGACTGCAGGACTTCGACAGGACTGGGGGAAACAGGGACTCCACTCTTGAAGGGCACACACAAAGAAGTGTGTGCATCGGGACCCAGGGGAAGGAGCAGTGACCCCAGGTGAGACTGAACCAGACCTATCTGCTAGTGTTGGAGGGTCTCCTGCAGAGGCGGGAGGGAGGGGCTGTGGCTCACTGTGGGGACAAGGACACTGGCAGAAGTTCTGGGAAGTACTCCTTGGCCTGAGCCCTCCCAGAGTCTGTCATTAGCCCCACCAAAGAGCCCAGGTAGGCTCCAGTGTTGGGTTGCCTCAGGCCAAACAACCAACAGGAAGGGAACCCAGCTCCACCCATCAACAGTCAAGTGGATTAAAGTTTTACTGAGCTCTGCCCACCAGAGCAACAGTCAGCTCTACCCACCACCAGTCCCCTCCCATCAAGCCTCTTAGATAGCCTCATCCACCAGAGGACAGAAGCAAGAAGAACTACAATCCTGCAGCCTGTGGAACAAAAACCACATTCACAGAAAGAGAGACAACATGAAAAGGCAGAGGGCTATGTACCAGATGAAGGAGCAAGAGAAAACCCCATAAAAACAACTAAATGAAGTGGAGATAGGCAACCTTCCAGAAAAAGAATTCAGAATGATAGTGAAGATGATCCAGGACCTTGGAAAAACAATGGAGGCAAAGATCGAGAAGATGCAAGAAATGTTTAACAAAGACCTAGAAGAATTAAAGAACAAACAAACAGAGATGAACAACACAATAACTGAAATGAAAACTACACTAGAAGGAACGAAGAGCAGAATAACTGAGGCAGAAGAAAGGAAAAGTGACCTGGAAGACAGAATGGTGGAATTCACTGCTGTGGAACAGACTAAAGAAAAAAGAATGAAAAGAAATGAAGACAGCCTAAGAGCCCTCTGGGACAACATTAAACGCAACAACATTCGCATTATAAGGGTCCCAGAAGAAGGAGAGAGAAAGGACCCCAGATAATATTTGAAGAGATTATAGTCGAAAACTTCCCAAACATGGGAAAGGAAATAAGCCACTCAAGTCCAGGAAGTGCAGGGAGTCTCATACAGGATAAACCCAAGGAGAAACATGCCAAGACACATAGTCATCAAATTGGCAGAAATTAAAGACAAAGAAATTATTGAAAGCAGCAAGGGAAAAATGACACATAACATACAAGGGAACTCCCATAAGGTTAACAGCTGATTTCTCAGCAGAAACTCTCCAAGCCAGAAGGGAGTGGCATGATATACTTAAAGCGATGAAAGGGAAGAACCTACAACCAAGATTACTCTACCCGGCAAGGATCTCATTCAGATTTGATGGAGAAATCAAAAGCTTTACAGACAAGCAAAAGTTAAAAGAATTCAGCACCACCAAACCAGCTCTACAACAAATGCTAAAGGAACTTCTCTAAGTGGGAAACACAAGAGAAGAAAAGGATCTACAAAACCAAACCCAAAACAATTAAGAAAATGGTCATAGAAACGTACATATCAATAATTACCTTAAACATGAATGGATTAAATGCTCCAACCAAAAGACACAGGCTTGCTGAATGGATACAAAAACAAGACTCATATATATGCTGTCTACAAGAGACCCACTTCAGACCCAGGGACACATACAGACTGAAAGTGAGAGGATGGAAAAAGATATTCCATGCAAATGGAAATCAGAAGAAAGCTGGAGTAGCTATACTCATATCTCACCACTATTATTCAACATAGTTTTGGAAGTCCTAGCCACGGAAATCACAGAAGAAAAAGAAATAAAAGGAATCCAATTTGGAAAAGAAGAAGTAAAACTGTCACTGTTTGCAGATGACATGATACTATACATAGAGAATCCTAAAAATGCCACCAGAAAACTAATGGAGCTAATCAATGAACTTGGTAAAGTTGCAGGATTCAAAATTAATGCACAGAAATCTCTTATATTCCTATACACTAATGATGAAAAATCTGAGAGAGAAATTATGGAAACACTCCCATTTACCATTGCAACAGAAAGAATAAAATACCTAGCAATAAACCTACCTAGGGAAACAAAAGACCTGTATGCAGAAAACTATAAGACACTGAAAGAAATTAATGATGATACCAACAGATGGAGAGATATACCATGTTCTTGGATTGGAAGAATCGGTATTGTGAAAATGACTATACTACCCAAAGCAATCTACAGATTCAATGCAATCCCTATCAAATTACCAATGGCATTTTTTACAGAACTAGAACAAATCATCTTAAAATCTGTATGGAAACACAAAAGACCCCGAATAGCCAAAGCAGTCTTGAGGGAAAAAAACAGAGCTGGAGGAATCAGACTCCCTGACTTCAGGCTATACTACAAAGCTACAGTAATCAAGACAATATGGTACTGGCACAAAAACAGAAACATAGATCAATGGAACAAGATAGAAAGCCCAGAGGTAAACCCACGCACCCATGGTCAACTAATCTATGACAAAGGAGGCAAAGATATACAATGGAGAAAAGACAGTCTCTTCAATAAGTAGTGCTGGGAAAACTGGACAGCTATATGTGAAAGAATGAAATTAGAACACTCCCTAACACCATACACAAAAATAAATTCAAAATGGATTCGAGACCTAAATGTAAGACCGGACACTATAAAACTCTTAGAGGAAAACAGAAGAACACTCTTTGACATAAATCACAGCAAGATTTTTTTTGATCCACATCCTAGAGTAATGGAAATGAAAACAAAAATAAACAAATGGGACCTAATGAAACTTCAAAGCTTTTGCACAACAAAGGAAACCATAAACAAGATGAAAAGACAACCCTCAGAATGGGAGAAAATATTCGCAAACGAATCAACGGACAAAGGATTAATCTCCATAAACAGCTCACGCAGCTCAATATTAAAGAAACAAACAACCCAATCCAAAAATGGGCAGAAGACCTAAACAGACATTTCTCCAAAGAAGACATATAGATGGCCAATGGAAAACTGATGAATTTATAGACGTGCTAACAAAAGATCAAGATGAAAAAAAAATTAATTACATGGGAGTGAGTGAACTGATGAGGATGATTATAATTTTTGTGACTTTCTGTTTGAATAAAAAAAAACCCACAAGGACTCAGAGGCAAAAGATATACAAATCAATTCTCACTGAAAAGTAAAGGAGCTGTTACAGTGGAGGATTACTGGACTGAATGTCAATATTATGACATAGTATGAGTGTGTTTCATGTTTGGTAATTTCAATCATTGTTGCTTTTGTTGTGGTCATCCATTAAAAAAAACCAAATTAGAGAGCTGGAAGCAAATTGAGAAACTGAGAAAATAGCTGGAAAGGATAAAGAGTGGAAAATTTTTTTCAAAGTTAAGGAATTTGGAAATACATAAGGCAAGATACAGATGTAAGAGTCATGAGAAGAAAAGTAAAATATTGAAGGGGCAAAGTATAAGAAATAGAGATAAATGTTTCAGAATTGAAGAGGGGTGAAAGAACTCAGCTCAAAAAGGGCTCAGAGTACCAACTATGAGAGAGGGAAAAAACCCAAATAAAACAAACAACAGTACGTTTTAAGAACATTAAATAGAAAGTTCTAAAAGCCTTTCAGAGAGAAAGAGCTGATCATCTACAAAAGAATAAAACTCATTGAGTGAGGCCCAAGAATATGCATTTCTAACAAGCTCCCAGGTGATATTAATGCTGTTGGTCCAGGGACCACACTTTGAGAACCACTGTAATAGATTTCACTCAAACTATCAAACAGGAAAAAAAAACTTCAGAGACATGGAATATCTAAATAAACTAATACGTTATTACATATATACAGAATCTATATCTAAGAGTGAACACATACTCTTTTCCAGTACATGAAGTATATTTACTAAAATAAAGTATTAGGCTCCAATATAAGGGAGACTCAATGAATTCCAAAGCAAAAATATTGTGCACACTTTTTTCCAAACATAATGCCAAAAAATTGTTTTGTAATAATAATTCCTTTAGAATGAAACTGGTGGTGCTGGACTGTAGTCAGATTATCATAATGATTTTAAGATAGAGAGACAGAGACAGAGGGAAATGCAGTTGTGTGTATACATGGGTTACTACATATACGTGTATTTCCCAGTTCTACTTACTGAGGGGTATTAGAAGCAATGAAACCAGTAAAAAATGAACACATCTGAGTACTCAAATCCTGGTTTCCAAATATCGATACCATCCTCCAACACAAGGAGCAAGTCCTCAGAGGACTGGTTGATTTCAAGGGTAGGGATTATAAGATTGAGCCTAGAGCATTTTCTGGTATCAGAAACTAAAGAAGAAAAAGGATGATAGCATATCAAAGAGCATAGGAATAAATCTGGATGTTAAAAAAAGGGTATTAGACTCAAAGCATCTCCCCTAAAATACTCAGTAATTTCAAAAGCAAAACAGTTACTTGTGTATTAGAAAATCCTGACAGAACACCTTAACCGAGTGATCAAGGTTAATATCACTAGTAATATATAGACATTAAAGACCCCTGATACTATGTTCTGATACCTCAGTGGTATCCTTCTCAATTATGCATAACCACATTCTAGTCATGCAGAATCATCTTCTCAACCCAGATTGAACGACATTCTACATGACCCACACTTTTGAAGAGCACTGGTCAAAGTTACACAAGAAAAGACTGAGGAACCAGCACAGATTGGAAGAACTTAAAACACACAGAATTAAATGTGATACAGAATCCAGGATTGGATCCTGGCAATAGAAATAGGGCTTTACTAGAAAACTGGTGAAATCCAAATATGTTCTATATGCTAGTTAATAGTATTATACTTGGTCAATTTCTTACTCTTGATCATTGCTCTGTGGTTACATAGATTCTGACATAGGGGAGCAAAACTTGTCACCCCAAAGTATCTTTTTGGCATGAATTTTATTTCCAGCTGAAAACAATCAAGGCCTAAAAGACTCAGGAAAAATCTCTGACCTTGCCCCTCACTGTCTAAAGACTGTAGGTAGAGGACCTGTTCCAGGAAGGGCACTTTCACCATAGACAAGTATAATATGAACTAGGTGTGGTAAACAGGGAAGGATCTAGCAAAGTCTGCTAAAATTTCTCTCTGCCCATTGTCTCAGCATGGCCTAGCAAACACCTGTTTACCAAATATTTGCTTTCCATCTCTATGTAAATTGCCTTCCTCCCTGTTGAGGTCCCAAACCATTACCCCCAACATCCTCTTTTGTCTTGAACTGAAGATGGCATTCAAGGTGAGAATTTCAGCCATTTTGGCAAGTTACTCAGTTCTCCTGGGTCTCTCCTGTGTACACATGTTATTAAACTTTTGATTTTCTCCTCTGAATCTGTCTCCTGTCAAATTAATTCTTAGACCATCCAGGAGAACCCAGAAGGGTAGAAGAAAGCTTCTTCTTCCCCAACACTGACATAAGAAAAGGCTGAGGGCTTCCCTGGTGGTGCAGTTGGTTGAGGGTCCGCCTGCTGATGCAGGGAGCAGGGGTTCGTGCCCTGGTCCAGGAAGATCCCACGTGCCGCGGAGCGGCTAGGCCCGTGAGCCATGGCCGCTGAGCCTGCGTGTCCGGAGTCTGTGCTCCGCAACGGGAGAGGCCACAACAGTGAGAGGCCCGCGTACCGCAAAAAAAAAAAAAAAAAAAAAAGGCTGAATGAAGGGCATCCAAATACTCTATTTTTCTGCAACTCTTCTGTAAGTCTAAATTATCTCAAAGTTAAAAGTTCATTACAAGTTAAGTCATACCTAAAACCTCAACAAAATGGAAAATTTTTAATTTATAGCTGTGCCCATAATGGAATTTTCAACTCTCAAATGCACTTTTTCATTTTTGTTTTCATGGCTTTTCAACTCATTTCACAGCAATTCAAAACCAACAGAAAATCTAAGAGTAAGTATGGAAATGTTTTGTGTTGCCAAAATATTGAAAGTAAAATTTGATAAAATGTTAAGGAACAATATTCAATAGGCAGCGTTTGTAATTCTTGTCCCCCCGCCACCCCCCACCTCTTGCCTGAGAACTTTCCTTTAGCACCTTCTTGCCATGGCTGATGAAGGCTGGGGTAGACACCTGAGCCTCAGAGGATCCTCTGACTGGCCTGATTCACTCAGATTCTCTCATGTGAATGAAAAATGTTGCCTGCCAAATCAGTAAACAAAAGATGTTACAGCCGTCAAGCCACTACAGCCGTCCCCAGTAGCGAGGCCTGATGGGACTCAAGATGGGAAAGAATAGGAGACTGGCCATACATAATTAAAATACATATCAAAGGAATGATTTCAGTAAGCCCAGACTCTTGATCTTCCCATACATAGAAAAGCGTTAAATTCATTAACTTGAGATATCTGGTTTTCTGTAACTAACAGTAATCTTTTGATGCTCCCACTACCTGGTTTTTGTTGTAAAAACCCCTATATATCCTGGCTCTTCCTTTACCTCTTCAGAGCAGTCCCTCAGAGCTATCCCACACGCTGCCTCCTGGGCTTGAAGTCCTCAGAAAGTATAGGGAATTAAACAGAATTCTCAACTTTTAGGTTGTGAGGTTTGTTTTTTGGGGGGGGGGAGGGGGGGCCACACCACGCGGCATGAGTGATCTTCCCTGACCCGTGCTCCCTGCAGTAGAAGCTTGGAGTCCTAACCACTGGACCGCCAGGGAATTCCCAGGTTGTGCTTTTTCAGTTGACACTCTATCCAGTAATTTAGAGTCCAGACACTAGACACTAGTATCGCATTTCACTGACGCTAAGATGCGCATTTTTGCACGTTTTATAACTTACAAAATCAGAAGGCATCTTACAGAAGCTTGTGCATATTTGATAGACAATATATTTTCTTAGTAATACATAAAGTAACGGTGTCTCTTAAAGTATTGGGGATATAGTATGTGTCTCCTGTACACTTGGGTGGGAGACCATATAGGTCTGGAGCTGTTATGAAGATAAAGAATGAAGCAAACATAGAGGAAAGACCGATGAGAGACCTTGCGGCCCCAGAGAGAGACAAGAGAACATTTATGTGGGATAGTAAGAATCACTGCTTTGGCTCCCGACAATATTCCATTTTGTTTATCTAAGCTTTTGCATGGCCCAGTGGCACTTTGATTATTAGGTTCTGCAAGTTACTTTCATACACTTAAGTTATTCTTCATCAAAACATATACACTCAGGCACCTAGGTTATTCAAGGACACCAAAAAGATTAGCAAATCAGCCAAATCTTCCAAAATTTCAGGAAGAAATTTGTCATATGCATGTGTTTAATGTGAAATGGGCTACTGTTTGGTATACATTCATCTTATCAAAGTGGTTATTACCAGGCCAGAGCTAGACAAAGATCACATAGCAATGTTTAAAGATGAAGCCAAATCTTATTAGGAAAAGACAAAGGCAAAAATAAGAAATTAGGAAGAAAATGCAAGAACCTAATTGTGTTATACATAAATTCAATTAAGCTGTTACAACGAAGATTCCAACCATTATGTGTTCTCCCTTTTAAAAACATTGCTGGGGTAGTGAATTCTTTGCTTCCCATATTTTCTTCCTCTTTCATAACAGTGGTGCTTCTAATCTATTTTGTGGTTTTAGTTTTTCAATTCTAGAAGCATGGAGAGTGAATTCCACATGAATTTTACATATTCAGTAGTACCATTTTTATGGGTGGACTTGTGTACTTGAATTTAGAATTGAGCAAATGAAAAACATTCATAGGGCACAAGTCATTGACGACTTTTTTTTTTCATATACACTCATGCTTACTTGTAAATATCTCCATGATGTCATTGCCATGGAGATTGGATAGAGTGTTGTGCAGCACACATTTTGCATAACAAAGTAAGAAGAGCAGCATCTCAAAGGCAGTGATGGAGAGCCTAGTGAACAACTAAGGTTCTCTTGTGTTTAGGAATACTTGAGAACATGATCCTTCCTGCCTTTGCCCTTTTTTCTGCTATCTTGGCTCAGTTTCCCCCAAAAGACAGAATCTGAGACAAGAATTTACATGCAGCTACTTTAGTCTGGAAGGTAATCAAAAGAAACAGAAATGGGAGACTAGGAAAAATAAAAACAGAAGGTACGATCATAAGAAATGAATATTTGTTCCCAGTTCCTGATAGAACTTCTAAAACATTTGGAAGTTCCTGGGTGATAGGAGCATCTTTTGTTATTCATAACAAGCCCCTTTCAATCATACCTGAGCTTATGCTAATGAGGTGACTCCTGGTGGGCCCCTAGATAGTGTCAGGATGGGGGTTGGTTGCCAGAGGAACCAACCATGTCTTAGAGCCTCCAGGGAGCGGAGAGAGAATGGAGATAGACCTCAATCACAAATGGCCAATGATTTAATCAATCATGCCTATATAAAGAAACTTCCATCAAAACCTCTAAACAATAAGCCTCAGAGGGCTCCCCAGTTGGTGAACACACTGCGGTGCTGGGAGGGTGGTGCACGCAGAGGGAGCGTGAAGTTCTGTGCACTCCTCTCCCCTTGCCCTATGCATCTTTTCCATTTGGCTGACCCTGAGTTATATCCTTTATAATGTCAACTACAAATTGGCAATTGCCATCTACCTCTACAAGGATTAAATCGTGTTGCTGCTGCAGCTGCTGACTTTCAACACCCCCTGAAAGGAGTTCAGGGTGGAGAGCAGAAATGAGGCACTCTGTGCTCTAGGAAAAACTGGCAGAACAGGTCTTCAGGTAGATATTTTCAGGAGCCGACATTATGGGCCCAACTCTTGTATCTCCTCACATCTAGAAAAGCACTAAAATCCTTCATGGTGACGTCTGCTCCTCGTGACTAGCAGTAACCTTCACGAGACTAGCAGAAACCTTCTGCTTGAGTACACTCCCCCTTCACCAAAATCACATATATACTGACCTTCCCCCCTACTCTTTGGAGCAGTTTCTTAGAGCTATCTGAGCTACTGTCTCCCAGGCTATAGTCCTCATTTTGCCCCGAATAAAACTTAACCCACAACTCTCACTGTGCTTTTTTTTTTTTTTTAAGTTGACAATATACCAGTAAACATAAGTATTTCCCTGAGCCATTCTAGCAAATCATCAAACCTGAGGAGCAGGATTGTGGGAACCCCCTACCTTTATAACAAAATGGTCAGATTGTGGGAACCCCCTAACTTTATAACAAAATGGACAGGTGGCCCAGTCTTACAACTGGCATCTAAAGTGGGTGCACTTTTGTAGAATGGAGCCCCTCATCTGTGGGGTCTGTGCAAACTTGATACCTCAAGTTTAGTGTCAGAACTGAACTGAATTGTAGGACATCCAATTGGTGTGGGAGAATCGGGTGATGTGGGGAAATAAACCTCACATTTGGTGTGAAAGTGATGGAATAAAAACACATAGGAGGGGGAAAAGTCCATCTAAATGTGCATTACTGAGCTGACCACAACTGTGGGTGGTCCTGCTATCCTTGCTGAATTCACTTCAGAATTGTTTACATGAAGAACAGAAGAGAGAAGTATTCATCTATAGGTTTCTGCTCATTCGTGAAGGGCTACCCCCATGAAGTGTTCATTCTCTCACCCTTGCAGATGTATGCATAGGTCCAAGGGGCTGTGTATACTCCCATGGAATCCAACACAACCATAGCAGAATAGTCCTGAGGCAGAAACATTAGATCAGCTGAGACAAAGCTGTATCAGGTTACACGTCCATACAACCATTGCCACAGCAACAACTGGAATAAAAAGGTAGGTCATGAGGACATAAACAAGGGGGGAGTGGAGGCAGACACAAGAGGTGAGCAACACTGCTGATTTCTTATCCCTTTTAAACATCATTTTAATTACATTTTCAAATATATGCTGTATTTAATAAAGCTTCAGATGAACTATTTAAAAAAATAACTTCTCTCACTATGCACTAAGAAAAGCAAATAAAAGTATATCTTAAAAACATTATGATAATCTGACCATAGTCCAGCACCACCAGTTTCATTTGGTCTTTCATTTTAGTAGTGTAAGTATCAATGCATTTACTCTTAACATAATTGTGCATGATATTATGGCAAAAGCAATTAAAGTATAATCCCAAATCCTTATTGGATGTGGCTGTGTGTGTTTGTGATTCACAAGACTCTTTCAACAGACGGTTATTTCTCTACAATTTTTCTGTTGGTACAAAAGGCAGGCTTAAATTTACCATGGACAGCGAGGAGGTAGTTTATGCCAATAATGAAAAGCAAGTAGAACGATACAAAATGGAATGGACTGCTTTATGGAATAGAAAGATCCGTATCCATTTAATGAATTATGCTATTATGGCATATATCGAGAGAAGGAAATGCACACATAACCAAATGAACCGTAACGGACACGAAAATGCCATCACAGGTGAGTGCTAATTGCCAGGAGCACAGAGAGAAGTGTCAAGGAATTAGAAAACCCTTCATGGACGGTGACCAGAATACAAGCTACTCTCACATGGCCATCTCCTTCTTCCTCAGAACTACTGGAAGGTGATGGGCCCGAAGAGATGCCCTCGCTCTTATAGGAATCTTCAGGATCTAGCTTTGGCTAGTATTTTCAGTGTCCCATATTCATTATATTCATTTCAATTCCCTCTTATTTGACTCATAGTTTCTCCCCCCCAAAAAAACTCTTCCCATTTTAGATTACTTCATATCAGGTTTATGTAGCTTCCAACCTCAACTGTTCTAAAGCTATATTTGTGCTAAAGCTTTTGAAGTTGTGCTTCGGTGAACATCTTTAAAGACTTGAGGCCATTCTTTTCGCTCAGTGACTCCAACTCTCTCTCACTATCCAGAGCTGCTTCAAACAATCCTGCTACTCTATGCCGAGCTGACGTTCCCAAAGTCCGCTCTGCCCCAACGTGTGGCGCATTTCCTCTACCTCGATTGTGACTCCTGCCCTTTCTTGCTGAGGACGCTTATCAGTGACATTGATTAGGAAGGTGAGAGTCATATAAATACACGTGTATGAGCACAAGTTATCAAAAACTGGCCACTAGTTCTGCTTTGAGCTTTCCTTGTGCCGATGCACTGATATCACATTGAATGAGAATTTCTCAGTAACGTGTTTTATTTTTCTTAATTCAAGTCATATTGCCTATTTTTATGAGAGCCTTGAATACTTTCAGAGATAGGGGGCAGCAAATAGGTGGCAGTTTTCTTGTTTTATAGTCTTTTTTTTCCATTTGCTCCATTAGAATTTCTTACATGAATGTATGAAATAAACGACTCTGAAACCGAGCGAAAACCTACAGGGACCCCCAGGTACAAAGGCCCCTCCACATCCCCTGCCTCTTGTTTGTAGAAAAGTTGAAATCTCCCAGGCCCCCGAGTCAGAAAGAGCAGGTTCGAGCCGTTAAAGATTAGGAAAATAGGGTCACAGACTCAGTGTTTGATGCACATTCCTGAGTCTTCTTACAGATACTATAATTCCCACCAAAGGGAAAAAGCTAACTGATGACCAGACTGTAGCCATGACTTAAGCTGCTCCATCTTGAGCACTACTGAGTCTCTGGCTAACACAAGTCCAAGAACTGGCCTCAAGAGAATGGGATTAACACTATTGCTCATAATAATCTGCATCTTTGTGGGCATCAAAATAATTGTAGCTTGCTCTGCCCATATATGTAAGTGGGCAACTGAAATTGTCAGCAAAGAGAAGCTACAGACCCAGGTTGACATCTTCCACTCTAAGAATATGATGCCCATGTGAGCATGAAGAAGTTACAGAAGACTGCTCTTCACCCCCAATTTCACAGAAATGAAATGATGTCTGATAAGTGGGGATTTGTAAGCAGCTTTTTTTCCTGTTTGTCTATTTCTGTTCCACTTAAACATTAATTATAAAAATGAGATCACTAGGTAACTTTTAACTTAACTCCTGACTCTGCTCTACTGAATGTACACAATGCCTTGCCTAACCTGTTGATTCCTTTCCTGGATTAAAAGGGCTAAGAATAAAGTAGTTAAAGAATGACTGACTCTCTACACCCAGCTTCCCCCTTAGAAAATCTGCAGGCAGACCACACAGGCAAGATAGCATCCAAAGGAAAATCACAAGTCAGCAGGTCTGCACACAATGGAAAAATGAAGAATCTGATCTTCTGCCTCAATGACTAACAGATTCTTTCCCCCCTTTTCCCCTTAAAAGCTGTCACAGTTGAGCATCTTTGGAGTTGGTTTTTGGGGACATGAGTCAAACCTGAGTTCAGTAACAACTCTAATGGTGAAGGCAGATGTAGGACATCAAGTGATAATTCATGTTTTTATAGGGAAAAAGAGTTAAACACTGGGAAGGCTATGTACGATGGTCCATGATATATTGTCAGTAATTCAGGAAGCATCTATAGGATGTGGTGGTTGTTTTGTTTTGTTTTACACTCCTCTCATTGAAAGGTAGCATCTGTGTTCCCTCCCCTTGAACTGGAGATCTGTGAAAACTTGAAAAATACAGCAAAAGCAGCAGCGCATCTGTTTCTGAGTCAGGTTTTATGAAACTGGCAGCTTTCACTTCCTGTCTCTTGGCATACTTGCTCTTGGAACCCAGCCACCATGCTGTGACGAACTATAAACAGCCCATGGAAAGGTCCAGGTAAACAGGAACCAGAACCCCAGTCCACAGGACTGACTGAGTTCCCAGACAGTGGCCTGTACCAACTTGCTAGCCACGAGACAAGAGCTAGCAAAATGGATAAAAATGGACCTGCTAACCTCCATAAAAGCAGCCCCAGCTGATATCCAGTAAAGATGAGCTGCCCCCTTGCAAGTTCTGCCCAAATTGCAGACCCATTAAGAAAAAACGGGGCGGCGACATTGTTGTTTCAAGCCACCAAATTTGGGGATGATTGGATAACACCTTAAACTCTTAAACGCTGCACAACATTTTAAAGAATTAAAATTAACAAATAAATACATATACATTTTATGGCCATGTCAGATATATTTACATATATCAGTTTAAGAGATGTTCATGTGTTCTCGTTATAAATAAGACGGTCACCAAAAGGTTAAGAAATTTGCCACAAATTAAGAATGTAATGAGGAAAGTCATCAAGATTAAAATACAATCCTCCAGCCTTATACTTTGATGTTTTGCTGTTAAGTTGTGCCCCTTTGCAAATGTTTGAAAGGTATTTATTTTCTAGGGCAGGTCTGCACTTAATTGGCCTTCTTCAAAAGATAATTCCAGCACTAATCAGGGCAAAGGAAACTAACATCATGCAGAAGTCAAATGCATGTCCCAAACATAAACATTTTAATATCAAAGTTCCTTTTCTAAGCCTTAAGAGTAGTATTTATGAATAATTGGCAACAGCACTCTACCCAAACATCTGGGTAGTACAGCCAATTATACCATTAAGCAAGGAGAAGAGAACAGCATCAACTCCAGCAATAACAACAACAACAAAACAGCCAGCCAAATTAAATGTTAAAGGTTAGCAAAAAAGTCAGATGATAGGCTCTGATTGTATGCAACTCGAGAATCCACTGATCCATCTGTAAAAAAATAAATTTAAAAACGTATACCCACCTACCATTCCAGAAAATATCATGTGACGTTTCCACTTTTAATTTACTGAGAAGGGACCCTATTTAACTGGTATTTCCTACAGTGCTTGCATATCATTAACACTCAGTAAATATATAACAACAAAATCAAAGAATACAATACCACGTGGAACAGGTTAGACAAACCTGGGAAAGCCAAGCACACAAAGGAGAAAATGCAAGCAGACTATCCATCTTGTTTATATGCTCAACGAAAATACTGGAAGCACTGCTCAGGACTCCCTTCCACACCAAGCCAATGAAACAGAAAACCTTTTGTCCTTCTGCCTAGCAAAATGAAATAAATATTTCCTTCTCCTGTCCCAATGTTTTGGCCCAGATGAAGCAGATGAATATATAAATCTAAATCATTGTTTGTGTTTCTGGCTTTCCTAGCCAAACAATCTCAGCAGCCAATAGACAATGTCCAGGCCTGGATGGAAGACAATTTCTTTTTTATATCAAATTTCCCTCTAAAAAAAGCTTCAATAACTGCAATGACATATGTTTTTTCTGGGGATGTTCTGAGCTTTGATTTCTCTGGCCTTAGCACAACTGTGTCTTCTAAGAGTAGTTCAGAACACTCTTCAAGGATATGGTGATGAAGCTTCTCCCTTAAATATTAACTACTAGATGTAAAACACCCATTACGGATTATACCAGATACTCCATGGATTTGTAATAATACAGTGGTTAACAATTCAGGATTGGGAGTTGTAGAGATCTTGGTTTGAATCCCAACTCTATCTTCTATTAGCACTATGACACTGGGCAAGATACTAAACCTCTCCAATCTGACCTTTTACAAGGAGTAAATTGGATTAAGTACGAAAAAAATTTTGAGGATTTTTAAAATTTTCCCATGGATGAAGAAACAGCCCACTTAGCAATAAAACTTACTCTCGTCTGTCTCCAAAGCCCCACTCTATCTACCACACGATACCATTTCTAAAACATGTATGAAATGCACACTGCAGTACATGGCACAGAGCTGTTATTCTATGCACGAATTTTTTTAAACCAGCATTTAAATATATTGTCATTGCAGAACTTCATGCACATGATCACATTTTCTCAAAAATACAGCAACATTGCTGTAAGTGCTTCTGAGAAAACATCCCCTCATAACAATTGTTGGAAGACAATTCTCCACAAGGCCTTTACATCTCTGAATGCCTTGCAAGCAAGGCACTAACTCTCCTTTGTTCTGGACTTCCAAGGATATTTGATTAAAAAATAGCCTTGGAAGACAGATAACTTCCCCCTCAGGAGCAAAAGAGTAGGTTTGCTCCCTTGGCAGACAGAAATAGTGTCTTTCTCCAGAGCAACTGTCCAAAACAGAAGATTCAGATTCCCTGCAGGGTTCCTCTCCTGCAGTGCAGTCCATTATGTTTGCAGGGATCTTCGGACTCTCTTCACAGCACCTAGTAGGAAAGGAGGCTGGGAAACTGGTGTAAAAATGCTAATACTCTGTTACTACTATGAATAATAGCATTATCTCTGACCCAGGATGCTGGTTTGTTCTACCAGCATCCATGAAACTCTATTAGGCTGACTTGTCAGTCTGCAAGTACGGTACAATCTCAGACTATTCACAGCTCTTGACAACAACTTACAATACACGTTTAATGTAACGCTCAAATTTTGATATTGAACTTCTAGGTAATGATAGCAGAGTTAAGCTGGACCACAGATTTCCTCCTCATAAAATTAATGAAATTAATAAAAAGCAGCAATAGGTATACCCCAAACTCAAAAGATCTCAAAGAGTGGTATGTCAAATGGAGAATAGAAAATTGTGGGTCTCTGTGACTGCTAATCTCACTAGCAACCTTTAGAGAGGGTATCGGTGAAAGAAGAGAATACTAAAAACTCTATTATTCTCAATCTTAAAAGAAACCTGTTATGAGAGAAAGATGGAAACCCCCCAAAATGTCAAGAAAAAACTACTACAATCGCTATAGGATATTCATGTTTGCAGTGAACGCCAGCAGGATTCATCATTTCTATGACTGTTATGGGTTGGATTGTCTCCCCCAAAAAGATGTGTTAAAGGATTAGCCCCCTGTACTTCAGGATGTGACTTTATTTGGAAATTGGGTAGCTTCAGAGGTAATTAGTTAAAATGACATCATACTGGAGCAGAGTGGGCTCCT
Source organism: Grampus griseus (assembly GCF_964374135.1). Taxonomy (NCBI): domain Eukaryota; kingdom Metazoa; phylum Chordata; class Mammalia; order Artiodactyla; family Delphinidae; genus Grampus; species Grampus griseus. Next base: position 160,998,300 of record NC_139018.1, on the reverse strand, counting down.
AATCCAATATGACTGATGTCCTTATGAGAAGATATACAGGAAGACAGCCATGTGACAATGGCCGCAGGGACTGGAGAGATGAATCTACAAGCCTAGGAACACAAGGATTATTAGCCACCACCAGAAGCTAGGAAGAGTCCAGGAAGGATTCTACCTAAAGTCTCAGAGGAAGCATGACCCTGCTGACCCTTCATTTTAGACTTTTGTTCTCCAGAACTTTGAGAGAATAATTTTTTTTTTTTTTACATGTTCAGATTGTGGTACTTTGCGATGGCAATCTAGGGAACTGACGTGATGACCACAGTGGAGGAACTATCTGTATCTTGGGGACAACAACCTATACCTTGGGGACTACACCCATGAGCACAGCATATACAAAGCCGCATAAAGGCCAAACTGAACTTCAACAGTCCCCCAGCTACCATTCCCACCCACTCCATCCTACCACTACCCCAACAAGACAGAAAGGGAATAGGACAAAGTGTGCTGTTCTGCAAATCAGAAAAATAGGTCTTAGGTTCATCTCTCTCACTCCTCACATCCAATCCATCATCAAATCCTCCTGCCATCCAAATACATTCAGAACCCTCCACCCCTCACCAACGCCACCACAATCACCTATCTCCCAACTGCATTCTTGCAGCAGCTTTCTAACTGATCTCTCATGTCCTTATACTCTATCTCTACGTTGCAAAAAGAGCAATCCTATTAAATATAAATCGGATGTCACCCTGCTCAAAATCCTTCAATGGCCTCCCATCTTTCTTAGCATAAAAGCCTAAGTCCTTACAAGAACCACAGGGTCCCACATCATCAGCCATCTGCTACTCTTCCAAGTTCCCTCCTACTGTTCTTCCCCTACACTGGCTTCTTCGATGACCTTCACACATGCCAAGCCTCCTGGTGTGTTCCTCTGCCCAGAACACACTTCCTCCAAAGAGGTAACTTTGTGGTTTATTCCCTCATATTCTATAGATCTCTGGTCAAAAGATCCTTTATCAAAATTGCCTCCTTTAATCACTCAAAAATGGTAAATCTCTCTTCCCTACATTTCCTTACCCTGCTTTATTTTTCTCAATATGTCTTTATATGTCTATATCTAGAGATACATTGACTTACTGGTGTATTGTTATATTTTTATTGGTTTATTATCTGGTTTCTCCTACTAGACTATAAGCCCCTTGACGTCAGGAACTTTGCCTGTTTTGGTCATTATTATATCCTCAATGCCTAGAACAGTGCCTGGAACATAATACCTGTTGAACAAATATTTGTTGTTAAGTAGGTGAAGGTCAGTTCCGTGTACTATCTAGTGTTTATCTTTCTAAGAGTAACTAGGAGGTCTGGACAGATGTCCCACATGGGCCGAGTAAGATGAAATGTGCTGTGCTTAAAAAATAAAAATAAAGGAAGGAATACAGCCTATAGTCCTCAGAAGAGGGATGGTAAAAGATAGAATGTATGTCCTATTTACTCTGACTCACAATTTTTAATATACATTTGTTTAAGTAACTTTGTTTTATGAATATCACACATTTTAGCAATAGTTAGGTAAAAATGATAATTTATGTTTCCCTTCCTATAGTCTATAATATCACTCTTTTTCTCACTCAAAACAACCTATATATATATATATTTTTTTTTTTTTTTTTTTTTTTTTTTTTTGCAGTACGCAGGCCTCTCACTGTTGCAGCGCACAGGCTCCAGACGCGCAGGCTCAGCAGCCATGGCTCACGGGCCCAGCCGCTCTGCGGCATGTGGGATCTTCCCAGACCTGGGCACGAACCCATGTCCCCTGCATCGGCAGGCAGACTTTCAACCACTGCACCACCAGGGAAGCCCCAAAACAACCAATATTTGTAATAATTCACTCATTCATAATCCCATTCAGTGATAAATATGGAAAAATTCATCTTCAAAAAAACTGATCCTATAGACAATGTCACAAAAAACAATTTCAATATCTAAAATGAATGCAAATTTAGCAAGTAGCTTTCTTTCAAATTTGATGTTTTACTCAAACATATGTATATATTCACGGTAATTATTAATATGCCTAGTGTGTTCATTAACCCTCACCAATATATTTTTCTCAGAGTCAAATTTACCTTTTTTAACTTTCATGCTCTTAATAACTACACATAAACTAAAACCACTGTGCTAATATTTTACAGTTCCTTCTAATTTTCATTACCCCCACAAGAATGCATAATACCCCTCAAAAATAGTTTTAACATGCATATAAGTTAGGGAGTAGAATTTACAATGATGTTCTTCAAACTAAATTCTAAAAGTTTTTGAAAAGAGTAAAATATTCTTCAAAGCAATGATTCCACACCTTGAAATTACACAAACACAGAATTCCAATGTGTGGCTAAACTAACACATGGTCAATGGGTATGCTCTCCACTGTGTGAAATCCTATTGCCCAAAGTTAATGTATAAACTTGTCAAATATAGTAATGAGCCAGACACAACAGTGTACATCACAAGCCTAGCAAGGCATTTACAAGTATATAAACCGTTGGGATAAATTATTTCCTTGACTTCTTGGATTACAATGTTATTGGAACTTGGCATTTGGGGGAATTGGAACTTAATGAACTTTAGATGAACTGGGTTATGGGCGGTTGCCTCTAATGAATCATTGTGACAGAGGCTTCTTTCCTCCCCACCCCCTTTTCTTTTAATAGGAATGTGAGCTGGGTGAGAGTCACAGTTTATTTCCATCAAAAGCTCAATGAGGATTTGCAAGCCTTTGTTTTGATGAAGAGCTAAAAGGGTTCACTGGCTGAACACTAGATATCCAGCCATTTGCCAAGCATCTAGAAAATAGAACCTTCCACTGTGTTTTACAAAGTACACTTGGAAGCAATTTAGAGGACAATGATTCTCCAAAACAGTTCATCAGTCACAAGCAACCTAACTTCCCACTGGCACACTCAACATCAACCCAGGGAACTGCCCTTCAGTTCTCAGGCATGAGAAGGTTTTGCTTGAATTTCTAAGAAAGGAGTTCCAAGGCAAAATAAAAATGATGCAATTACACAGTTCTGGACCTCAAACCTAAAGATACGAATTCTGACATCAATTCACCCCCCGAGAAGAATTTCACTTATAAGTGATGATTTCCTTGTACCCAATGTCTGACTGAGAGTATCGCACTTCTTAACAAAGGAGACAAATTTTATACTACCACATACTCAATTTTCCCTCCTTTTCTCCTTCCCCTCTTCCTACCAGCACCACAGCTGTATGCAAGTTTGTGTCCCTATCCATTTGCCTTTGAATTATGGGGTAACAAAGTTACCATTTAAGTCCCTAGAGCAGGCACGAAAACCACTACTAACCATATAAGCGATTAATCTGAGTGTAAGTCGTGTAATATCCTGAATATACATATGGAACTAAAAAAAAAGATCAAGAGGAACATCTTCCTTATGCAATTTTTTTTACTCTGCTCTACTCCAGAGCAAAGAACGATGCTTATTAATGACTGAAATATTATGTAGTTTAAAGTAACATGATGATCTGGTGGATATGCTTCAGGCAGAGCCTGGCACATCTGAATTCAGCATGTCCGAAACAAGGTCTACCTGGCAGTTACAAAGCCTCTAGTTTCATTTCCCCCGAAAGGCTTTTCAGAGGCTGACCCTGCCAATTTATACTACCATTCTCAATCGTACACATCATTAGATTAGCAGCCTCTTAAACACAAGCAGGCTAAAGTCCACCACTAATTTCTGAATTTTCTCCGCTTTCTTTCCGACTTAGCAGCTCAGACTACAGGAGAGAGAGACCCAGATGGGCCACTGCTCTGAATGATGTTGGTGCCGTCACACAAATATTTGCTCTCCTTGTGGAGATGGAGATCAAAAGATAGAGAGGGGTGGGCTGGCCGGTGAGACTAGCAGGCTGTAATTTCTATATCCTTTTGTCATATCACCAGTCATTCTAGTTACTTAGGAGTTGCTCTCCCTAACAGACTGTACCAGTTCTGCAGCCAGACCATCTGGGTTGGAAACCAGCTTCACCACTCTCGGGACAAGTCACTTGTCCTCTCTCTAACTCAGTTTCCACATCTGTGACATGGGCGTAATACTTACTAACCTCATGGGATTGTTGTTCTATAAGAACTGATTCAGTTATTCATTACAGATCTATCAAATACGTGGTGGTGGTGGTGATGTTGAAAAGGACCAAATCTTTGTGTCTATACTCCCAAAGGCTCACCCAGCGTTTAACCCATGAGAGAGGCTTGAAAAGCATGCTAATTGTGTAGCCTTAGGTAAGACATTTAAATTCTCTGAGCCATAGGAAAGGAAAACATGGAAGAGATGCAGGAGAGAAAGCACAAATGAAACAAGATTGGCAAGTATCAGTAATTCTTAAATCTGGATTTCATGGGGTTCCTTTACACTATTTTCCTTATTCTTGTGTATCTCTGAATATTACCGTAGTAAAATCTAAACAAAAAATTTTATCTGAGCCTCATTTCTTTCACCTGGAAAATGATACATTGTCCTTGTTGGTTATCTATTTTATATATAGTAGTGTATATATGTTAAACCCAAATTCCTAACTTTTATCCCTCCCTCCACCCTCCTTTCCCCTTTGGTAACCACAAGTTTGTTTTCTATGTCTGTCAGTCTCTTTCTCTTTTGGAAATAAGTTCATTTGGGTGTTTTTTTGGCTTTTTTTTTTTAAGATTCCACATATAAGCAGTATCATATGATACTTGTCTTTCTCTGACTTACTTCACTTGGTATGAGAATCTCTAGGCCCTTCCATGTTGCTGCAAATGGCATTATTTCATTCTTTTTATGGCTGAGTAGTATTCCATTGTGTATATATAACACATCTTTATCCATTCAGCTGTTGATGGACACTTAGGTTGCTTCCACGCCTTGGTTATTGTAAATAGTGCTGCTATGAACATTGGGCTGCATGTGTCTTTTCGATCTTACACTCATTCTAAGTTGGCTGCCACAACTCATAAATGCTACTCTCCACCTCAGGTCACTCATGACCTCACTGCCTATTAAATGTTAGTAATACAACATTTTAATCTTAGAGTTTTACTATCCTATTTCACATCTCCACATCATTCTACACTGACGTCCCCTCTTTCCTTTCTAAAGCCATCTTTTCCCTGACATCACACTATTCTGGTTACTTCTTCATGTTCTGGCCTCACCTTTCAGGCTCATCCACCACTCATTGCCTTTAGAGGTTATAGTCTGGCCAGGCTCAGTTCTACCCCTTTCTTTCACCATTATATGCTCTCTTCCTAGATTCACCAGTATTCCCTCAGTTGACATTTCTCACCCAGAACTCTTCTCTGAATTTCAGAACTACATAAGCACCTATTTGACATCTCTAAGATGTCACAGTGATTTTGTAATATATAAAAAACTGTATTCATCATCCTGCCCTCAACCCAACTTGCCTCCTGTGTTCCCTACAAGACCTAGTTCTACATGCCAAAAAAGAAAGTTTCCCTGACGTCTCCTTTTCATTCATTTCTTCATTTCACATACATGCGTGTGTACTTGTACACATGTGTATGTGCGTGCATGAGAGAAAAAGCCTCCTAGGAGCACTGATGGATAGTTGAGTTCCTATTTGAAGTTTTTGGTAATTGAAGTGAAATCAGTCAATAGAGTATGTGATTTGCTCTAGAAACAATAAACTGCTCAGAGCAGGTACAGAGGTCAAACAGTTTAACGGGAGGTTAGGCTTTGCAAGATTAGTATCATGCAAGAAGAAAAGGGCAAGGGATTGGAGAATTTCAAGAGAGTAACTATAATGTTGGATCATAAAATCTATGTTGAGTAGTAGAGAATATAAAAGGGAATAAGGATTGTTAGAAATAATGGTGAAATCAATGGATTAGAGGTGAAATGGATTAGAGGTCTCCACGGAGTCAAAGAAAATGAATGGAATAGGTTGGAGATCATCAATGAAACGCTTAAAACTGAGGGCTTGAGAGGCCAAGTTTTGAGGAATGAGAAGAAATATGTTAATGTCATTGTTAACCATGATAAGAGAGAAAGGCATCACCAAATCAAATTCATTCATTTGTTTTTACCACAGCACCCCAGGATATGTTACCATGTATGGAAATGTCCAATATTATTACCAGATTATTATAATATACATAATTTTTATATTTACTTCTAAGGGCAGGACCAAAGTTATTTCTAAATTACCTACAGCAATATTTTTCTTAGAATAAAAAATAAGTATACCTACTGGGGATAATATCAATGTTCACTGGAGTCATATAAAAAATAAATTAAAATGAACATTACAAGAAAACAGTTATAATATACACATTAGTAAAATTCTGCACATGTAAAAAGTCTGGGGGAAATATCTAAAAATATAACTTGAAAAAATTATATTCCTGTAGTAATAGCTTAAAAGGTAAATGTAGATAAGCAACATAATCCCCGATATGTTTTATTCTGCAGAAATACCTTATGGGGACTTCCCTGGTGGCACAGTGGCTAAGAATCCACCTGCGAATGCAGGGGACACGGGTTCGAGCCCTGGTCAGGGAAGATCCCACATGCCGTGGAGCAACAAAGCCCGTGTGCCACAACTACTGAGCCTGCACTCCAGAGCCCGAGAGCCACAACTACTGAGCCCATGCGCCTAGAGCCCGTGCTCTGCAACAAGAGAAGCCACCACAATGAGAAAGCCCGAGCACAGCAACTAGAGAAAGCCCGCGTGCAGCAACAAAGATCCAATGCAGCCAAAAATAAATACATAACATATATACATTTATATGGGGGAAAAAAACTTTAAAAAAAATACCTTATACATGGCATTGTAAAATAATGACACCTTATCTAAGGTTAAAAAAAAATGCAAGAATTTGCACTGGTAGTAAATAGCTACAGCATGGGAGATGCAACTTAGTGCCTCTCGTAAGGCAACAGAAACAATTATGTTTACATTATGTGTTTTCTTTAACCAAAAATATCTGAGTTGGAAAATGAACGAATCATGTAGTAGAAACTCTATGACAAAGTTGGCTAAGACATTCTGGCAGATTGTAAAGATATTCCAACCACTCATAATTGTATGATTTCTGGTCAAGTACTGCAATTAACACTTTTATTTTAAAAAAGAATATTTTAGAAATGTTTTGTTGTATACAGTGAACAGTAATATTTCAGAACAATTTTTAAAAACCACAATGTGTCCTGATCACCTCTAAAGTAAATTTAGCTCTCTTATGAATACAGTTCTATAATTCATTTAAGATTTCATACTTTACAAAATTCCCTAAATTAGTGTTATTAGAGTGAGATTCAGCACTACTGTCTAAATTACTCAGCATAGCACTTACCAAACCAGCAATATAAATGATTTCTTAGTACTGATATAAAAAATTTAAGCCTATGACCTGCAGACAAAATGATCAGTTTTAAATGTCTACAGAAATGCTTCTAAAGATAAGGAACTGTTCAGTTACCTTATAAGCATATCCTTTTAAGTAGAATTATCCTTTTAAATTGCCAGACCTGGATAATAAAATATGCCAGGCCAAGTTCCACCTGTACAGATGAACACTTCAAAATACAGGGTTTGCAGTGCTTTAAAAATTTTTTATTTCAATGTAACTGACAGACCAAGAACAGATTCGAAATCCAAAGATATGAGAACCGTATCTTACCACCACTTCCCTTGAAGTTTAATCACAGAAACAGCACAGAGAGCACACAGATTGGTCTTTCTTATTTTTGAGACTACATGGGAAAAAGGCATTTTTCTAAGGTAACTAAATTCCAATCAACATTTTTTCATTTAAACTCAACATCTCATAGTGCAACCTGGAGGAGAGTCACAAAACTGATATAATGCCTGTAAGCCTCATACTTCAAGGAGATGGGCCAGCATGTCCAAATTAAAGCAAGAGTGATATTTCCCAGATATCAGGAGGCCCTTGCCTGAACAGAAAGGAAAGGCTTAAAATGCAAACGATACTTTGTGAGATTGTTTTAAGCACCAGAAAGTGTATTGGGCGAGAAAACTGCAGAGATTATAGAAATGAAAAAAATAACTAAGGCAGTTTCTGTTCAGATGTCAGGTGTTAAAAGTGCTACTGAAGATACAGTATCAATCTTTCAAAAATTTTTTTTTAATATTTCCTAAATTTTTAAACATAAAACTTAGAGAAAAATAGCATTTCAAAAGTGGAAGTCATACTTTTCCACCCTTTCCATTATTTGGCTCCTCGTTTTTGGAGAACAGGTTGGAAACAAGTTAGACCTCAAACCAGGTAAGTTTTGCTACTTACTCCTAGTTTCCAAGAACGTTTTAGGGGTGGTGGGCAGGTGTGCCATAGAAAGGATGGCTTATGGTAGAAAAGTGACTAGATGAAAGTAGAGAGGTACTTATGAGTCTGCTCTACACCTTCCTGTCCAAATACCAGTAGAAATATTGTCTTGAATTCTAGTCATCTGATATTTAAGGAATAAAAAGGTAGACACCCTAACTAGATAACACACATGTACTATGGGGCTAGCAGGTCCTAACCACAAGGCAGTACCATTGTGTAACTATCACCAAGTATTGTAATAAAAGGCTTTGACTAAGTAATAATTTTAATTACAGTTAAATGTCTTTAATTCTGTTATTTTGAGATGTCCAAGCTAACTCCCCTAAAACAACATATGGAAGTAGAGAAGGAGCTAGATGTGAATAAAGCTTGCAAACACACTTGATTCACATTTCAGTCACACTGAACACTAATTCTTTGTGAAGAGATTCTCTTGATTTGTAATTTTTTTAAAACGTGTGTGGTCTGCCTTGATTTCTAATCGTACAGATGACTGCAATGTGACATTAAAATAGATGTTTCAGCTGACACTCAAAAACAGCGTTTCTCAGTGGAGATACTATTGATATTTGAGGTGCAATAATGCTTCAGACTTGGTCTACGAAATCCAGCCTCAACATCTCTGAACTGGAGCAGAGATCACAGGGAGGGGATACCAGAGAGCTGGGCTTTCAAAGGAAAAGCAATGGACCGGCGCATCACTTCCTGTTCCCTCTCATTCCTCCAAATCCCCCACTGTGTCCTCAGGCCACTGCTGATCTACCTTCTGTCACTATAGATTAGTTTGCATTTTTTGAGAATTTTATATAAATTAAATCATATAGTGCATAATACTTTTTACCTGGCTTCATCCACTCAACATAATTTTGAGACAAATCAGTGTTGTCGTGTGTAATAAGAGTTCATTCTATTTTCCTACTGAGAAATCCACTGTATGAATATACCATGATTTGTTTATCCATTCATAAGCTATAGACATTTGGGTTGTTTCCAGTTTTTGGTTATTACAGAAAAAACTGCTATGCTGTGAACATACAAGTCTTTGTATGGATGTATGCCTTCTTTTCTCTTGGGTAAATAGCCAGAAGCAGAATGTACAGGTTATATGGCAGGTATATTTTAATTCTGTAAGAACCTGCCAGTTTTCCAAAGTAGTTGTAATATTTTACATTCCTATCAGCAGTTTATGAGAGTTCCAGTTCCTTCACACTCTGCGAACATTTGCTAGTCAGTCTTTCTAATTTTATCCATTCTATTAGATACCCAGTGGTAACCCATTAAGACAATTTGCATTGCCCTAAGCACGAATTATGATAAGTATCTTTTCATGTATCTGTATACTTAGTTTTATCCAATCTTACAACCCCTGCCTTTTACTGGGATAACTATTCCACACTACTAAGGCAAGACCCTCTGAGTACTCTACTCAGGGCTCCATAATTATAAAGTTTTCCAGTCTAGCTGGTGGGACGGGCACTATTTCGACCTTGATTGCCACATAACTGCCCCAGCTGATCCCTTCAAATGGTTTCTTCCCTCAACTCAGGTTTGTTCGTTTCTCACATGATGAGCTAATCAGTACTCTGCTAAACACTTGCAATAATCTTCTTGCAGATCAAGGATTCTTTCTTCATACAAAGCTTTTGCAACTCTTTTTCAGGACACTAATTTGTTTTCCGTCCAACATCACTGTCTCTCCATGCCTGATGCTCAATGCCTTCAAAATTGTTTCATATATTTTATATAGTTTTGTTTCATGAGTTAAAGCAAATCCAAGACACAAGACATATTTAATTTTAGAAATTTAAGACTTAAGTGATGGTAGGACTTTCTTAAGAGTCATCAGATAAGGGCTCCCAGGGTTTTCAATCAGGGCAGAGGACAAGTCAGACCCACCAAATAAACGTGGAGGGACTATTAGAGAAAAAAAAAAAGAGAATTACCTTTCATTACATCCCACAAATTGTTTGTTCATTGTACTATTCAACTACTAGAAAAACTTTGATGACTCTACGTATGTGATTCACTCATTCATGCAATCCTTTACTGCTATTAAGGATAACTGCAACCTCCCTCTATTCAATGATAATTGTGAAACTTTCTCATAGAATGAGGCATTTACTTTGTCCTTGTAAAGTTTACCAGTCAACATTTCCTGCCCATCAGCTGGCACTGGAACTTAAAGGAAACCTGCTACACCCTGGTCATATTTACTGCTCACACAAAAGGATTTGACAATGGAATCAGGCTTCACCCTGCAAGTTGTTTATGCAGGGTCACAGATAGAGGAATCTTTACAATATCGCCAAATGGGATTCTACTGCCCCACACACTATGTTTGATATTCCTCTGACATAAACCCACCCGGGTCTATATGTCTTTGACTCCATGGAAACCCTAAGTAAAAGCTTTCAGTCAGGAACTTTTTTGTACTGCAGCAATAAAAATGCTTCCAAAGGCAAGCAAAACATTGACAGGTGGGCTCATTATTGTATAATAAGGAACCCTTGAGTCCTTTCCTTGTTTCAAGATTTTTAGAATTTTTATTGCACTTGAAGCAGCCTAGAAATGTTTAAACACATGATGCTTCAATTAAGACGTCTATTAAGTATCTATTTAGTGATGGGCAATATACAGTGCACTGAGAATATAGAAGTGAAATAAATCCATTCTGCCTTTAAGATGCTTGTGGTCTGGAATGGGTCTCAGGGTTATATAGGCAAATAAGTGCAAAATTATAAAAATTTGCTGTTTCCATAAAAGGTCATATCCAAGATGAGCTATTATAGAATTTTTAAAGTATAAAATAATAAAGTTTTTAGAAGTCACAAAGATAGAGCTTGTTATCACTCCTCTTAAACTCTACCAAGCAAATTTTCAAGTCTTACACAGGAAAGTGTTATCAGCCCACAGGGTTGGCAAACTATGACCCAGGGGTCAAATCCCACCTGCCTCCTGTTTTGTTAAATAAAGATGTATTGGACACAACCATACTCATCATTTACATATTGTTTAAAGCTGTGTCATCCTACCACATCAAAGTTGAGTAGCTGCAACGGAGGTCACATGGTCCCCTACACGAAACATTTACTACTGACGCTTTATAGGAAAAGTTTGCTAACTTCTACAACAGATGATTAACTCATCAGACCTGTATCTAAACAAAGAGCTCTACCTAAACAAAAATACTTGGCTGCTTTGAAATTTGTATTAAAGGAAATGAAACAACCCATGAGCCAATTTTATGTTCAACAGTGGCTTTCCTTCCACTTAGCCCATCCTATCTGTTTTGTTTGCTTGTGTAATGCCTGCACCCACAGTGGAGGTGGCGAACACTTGACCATTAAACTCTTTATTATAGTCCTCTGCATGTTTCTTTATATGCCACCCCTTCCCTCAAAAGCCAAAATATTTCAAGGTTCTTAGAATCATCGTAATGCAAGACTCAGTGAAAACCTTGACTCCAATCCCACCTGCCACGTGCCTCTCCAAATAAATGAATCTCAGTAAATCGTTTTCTTTGCATTACCCTGATTTCGTAAATGTCATTAAAAAGTATCAGCCAGGGCTTCCAGGTGGCGCAGTGGTTAAGAATCCGCCTGCCAATGCAGGGGGCACGGGTTCGAGCCCTGGTCCAGGAAGATCCCACATGCCAAGGAGCAACTAAGCCCATGTGCCGTAACTACTGAGCCTGCGCTCTAAAGCCCACGAGCCACAACTACTAAGCCCACGTGCCACAAATACTGCAGCCCGTGTGCCTAGAGCCTGTGCTCCGCAGCAAAGCAAAGCCACCACAATGAGAAGCCCACACTGCAACAAAGAGTGGCCCCCACTCACCGCAACTAGAGAAAGCCCATACACAGCAAAGAAGACCCAACGCAGCCAAAAATACTATTTTCTTGAGAGGTTTTCTTAGAGTCCTTTTTTTTTTTTTTTTGCGCGGGCCTCTCACTGCTGTGGCCTCTCCCGTTGCGGACCACAGGCTCCGGATGCGCAGGCTCAGCGGCCATGGCTCACGGGCCCAGCCGCTCCGCGGCATGTGGGATCTTCCCGGACCGGGGAACGAACCCATGTCCCCTGCATCGGCAGGCGGACTCTCAACCACTGCGCCACCAGGGAAGCCCCTTCAAGTCTTTTTATAAGGGAATTAGTCCCTCAATATCAATTTCTCACATTCTGCTTTTCTAATTTCACCTTTCGCCCACAACACAGATGTTCTCATTTGTTTACAAATACTTCTTTGAGATACAAAACAACTTACCATGACACAGCAGATTTCTTAATGCCATTTAATTTGGAATTGCTTGCATGAGGTAGAGCTGCCTTAAAATATTATCAATTACTCCCAAATCATTAGGTAACTCAAGCTACAATAATTTAGAGTATCAAAAAAAATCTAAAGAAGTTCAAAAGGAAATAGTTTACAACTATAAATAAACTTCCTTAAATAAGTCAATGTTAACAGGCGTTTCCCTTAAAAGTATAGTAGAGAAAATGTTTTTATATATTTCTGTACGGACAGGTTGAAATTAGTAGTTGTCTTAGCCTGTATGGGATGATATAACAGAATACCACACACGGGAGGGCTTAAACAACAAACATTCATGTCTCACAGTTCTGGAGGCTGGAGGTCTGCGTCTCCGGCAGGGCTGTCTTCCTCGTAGGTCCTCACACTGCCCCACATCCCGGATGCATGCTGGGAGAAAGAGCGAACCCGCCTCTCCTCCTCTTTTTATAAGGGCATAGTCCACGTGAGGGCCCAGCCTCATGACTTAATTACCGCCCAAGGCCCCACCTCCAAACACCATTCCACTGGGGATTAGGTTTCAATCCATGAATTTAGAAGGGACACAAATATTCAGTCCACAGCAGTAGTAATTAGCCGCTATGATAAAAATACCCTTAAATAGGAAATCATCTTTACAGACCCCATATTTTTAAGTGAGCTTTATTTCTGCTTCACTCAACCTACTCCCTCCTCAAATCACTTCTGGAGTCTCAGAGGATATTTGCAAAATGAGATTGCCTCAAGGGTCCTCAGCTGAAGCAACTACACAGAAAGGGTTCAGGTTTTTCTATTTATCCAAATGGGTCGATCAGTGAGTAAGCCGACTTCCACAGTGGCTATTCCCCAGGCCCAGCCACTGTATTCTTTAAATGTAATTAGAGACATTAAGCACCTTTGTGAGTTTTCAGGGGGGTTTATGCTGTTGCCCTTGTAATCTTGTACTTTAAATATTTTAAACGAGGTTACGTCTAGTCACTGAATTATTTATGTTAATTCTTAGAAAAGTCAAAAATTCACCCTGAAGCTTCAAAAATAAAAAGACAGAGCTAGTTTTCTAGCTTGTGGTATTTCCTTTTTTCAAGGTAATAGGATGCAGTTCAATGACACGTTTTTGGTTACTTTTATATTTTTACACAGCAACACTTACATACATTATATGGAATAATATGCAATAATAAGACAAATGTCACCACTCCAGCTGCTGTCTTCATTTAATAAATTAATTGCTCCATGGTTTTACCTAAAAAATTCTTTCTGTTTATTTGGTAATTAGTTTTCTTTCCATTCCTGTTTCTCTTTTGAACTCTCATTTTAAGTAAATATTTATCTTTTTCAGTTTAATTACCATCAGAACTACCTAGAAAAATCCATTGCCTTCTCATATATCTAGATTCGTTATTTTAAAAATCACTGGATAGGGCTTCCCTGGTGGCGCAGTGGTTGAGAGTCTGCCTGCCGATGCAGGGCACACGGGTTCATGCCATGGTCCGGGAAGATCCCACATGCCGCGGAGCGGCTGGGCCCGTGAGCCTGCGCGTCCGGAGCCTGTGCTCCGCAACGGGAGAGGCCACAACAGTGAGAAGCCCGCGTACCGCAAAAAAAAAAAAAAAAAAAAAAAAAAATCACTGGATAGAGATCATTAGTCTTCCTTTTATATTTTTTATTTTCTTGACGAGGCCCTCTAATGAGAACAGCTTTAGAATAATAGAGAGAAAATAAGCAGCATAGGCTGCTTTCTCTCCAACAATTTTACATGTAAGGATGTGGTATCCATGACAAAGAAAGCATCATGTAAACCACTGAAATATCAATGTGGCTTGCCAGTCCCTCCCTCACTCTAAATACTGACCACAGCAGAAACATCAAGGCCTCCACATAAACCCCTTTTGACATGGACTACTGCCCTCAAACTGATTTTTTTTTAATGTCGAGCCACTCCCTAATACAAATTCATATTCCAAAAGATTTGTTTAAAGAGTTTTACTGGAAATATTAGCAAAACACTTCCATACAGGAAAATATAAGGACTTTTTTTTTCTAGTAGTATTTACTTGTGCAACTCTGGCATCATAGCTTCTGCTTTAGAAATTATTGTTACATCTAGGAAGGATGGAATTTAATAATAATAATGACAATGACAATAGCTATCATTTAATAAGCACTAAAATGTGCCAAACTTGTACTAGGTGCATTAAATATAATCTATTTAATCCCCACAGCAATCCTATTAATATTTCCTTTTTGCAGTTAAAGAAATTGAGAACCAATGAAATGCAATGACCAAGGGCAGGTAGCTAAAAAGTCTCTGAGCTAGAACATGTGTCAGTACCTGAATCCCAACCTCTATACAACGTGGTCTCTCGTTAAAAATGGCTTCACTTGGTTTTAGACTTTTAGAGGTTTCTATATTAGTGGCAAAAGAATAGGCTAAACATTTCAGAGTAACCCCTCATAATCTCTCTAAATTAATATAGTGCTGACTAGAAAATTCAAATGGCAAATTTATCTTCAGAGTAACCTGAGTCTATTATGAACATCCCTCACTTACTTTACCATACTGAATGTAAAAATTTAGATTGTGAGGCTAGATGTCTCTTATTTGGGGTTTTAGAAATTTCTGAAAACCATCCAACACTTAGCATCCTCTCCTGAGAGATCTACTGCCCTTTGCTATTTTGCTTACCTTCCCTCTCACCCCTCTGTGAAGGCATTTTCTAGATCATTTCTGTTGAATTCTAGAAGGCAGTATTATAATAAGTTGGTGGATCCACACAGCACTAAGCATTGAATTTTGGTGGAACAAATAATGTATTTAACACATGTACTTATTGCATTTCAAATAGATTTTAGTGATTAATACATTACAAATTATTTGAATGTATTTTAAAATTCACAGCATTTTTGTCATGTCAACCACCATAAAAATTATAAGTGGGCTTCCCTTGTGGCGCAGTGGTTGGGAGTCCGCCTGCCGATGCAGGGGACGCGGGTTTGTGACCCGGTCTGGCGGGATCCCACATGCCGCGGAGCGGCTGGTCCCGTGAGCCATGGTCGCTGAGCCTGCGCGTCCAGAGCCTGTGCTCCGCAGCGGGAGAGGCCACGGCAGTGAGAGGCCCGCGTACCACAAAAAAAAAAAAAAAAAAAAGTCAAAAATCAATACACATCCTTGAACAGTAAAATTTTCTTTCTACCAGGTCTATCATGATTTGAACATTAAAAATAGTCTGATATCGGGCTTCCCTGGCGGCGCAATGGTTGCGAGTCCGCCTGCCGATGTAGGGAACGCGGGTTCGTGCCCCGTTCCGGATAGATCCCACATGCCGCGGAGCGGCTGGGCCCGTGAGCCATGGCCGCTCAGCCTGTGCGTCCGGAGCCTGTGCTCTGCAACGGGAGAGGCCACAACAGTGAGAGGCCCGCATACTGCAAAAAAAAAAAAAAAAAAAAAAAGTAGTCTGATATCTTCTGCATAATTGTGCAAGACTACAGCATTAGACAAAAGAAAAAACCCACAAGCAAAAGAATGAAAAGTCCCCCAAATAGAATAGCTCATTGACTTCACCCAAGAGATTAATGCAAGAATGTAAAAGAACAAAAAGCACTAATACTGACTCTTAGGATACCCCTCTGTCTTCTCTCCCAGCATAAATAATAGGCACTGCTGCAGCCCCTTAATATGAAGAGCCGGGATGCAGAGTCTGAACAGAAATGTAATCTAGACTGTGTTTCTTCTCAGTTATTAGTATGTGTTTTTTAAAGGACTTAGCAGCATAAAAGTGAGGCATGGATATTTTAGGCAAAATATTCAAGAGCCACTCTTTAATTAACTTCACCAAAGATATTCAGCATTATCCACCAATAATTAGAACGTAGAGCTATTTGCTCTGTAATATTAAAGAAGGTCAAGACTTCTATTATTTATAAAGCTCTATTTTTTTTCAGCTTTTCATTTCACTTGCTCACATGGTTCTGAAAATATATTTAAAAGTATCTAGCTTCACCATTAAGCAAAATCATCTCAGAACTCCAGTGTGTTTTCATTGCTAATAATGGTCACCCCTAAATAGATACTTACTCCACAAGTAAGTATTGACATTGATATGATAGACCATGATGAACACTGACGTGATGTCCCTCCAACAGTTATGTGAGAAATAGAATGCTGCCTGTCAGCTAGTCTTTGATCCACATCATTTCTCTTAGTCTTTTATCCAAAACCAGTAGAAAGAAGTTAACTTCAGAGTTAAATCTATCTGCCAATCCCAGCTCTGTTACCTACCATTGTTTTATTTAACGCAAATTGTTCAACTTCTTTGAACACCCCCTCCCAACAAAATTTACTTCACTATCTAATGAGAATTACATGAAGTAGTGTTTCTTTATACACAACTGACAAAAGCATGATTTAAACCAGCATTGTTTTATTCCCTCAAGTAGCCCACTCCACTCTCCTAAATGTTTTTTTATTCATCTCTCTTCCTCGGCTCTGAACACACCTTTCAGTCCACACTGCCCAGTGGCTTTTACCTTGCCCGTGAAATATGGGGACTAGCTAGAATCAGGTAGAAGCTAAGCAAATTTTCTAAGAAAAATCTACCTCCGAAGTATTTCTTTTAATCATTGCAGTCTTCTGCCTCCCTCCAAATTAAAAATGTGATCGATGTTGGGAGTATATGATCACGCCCTGAATCCCTATTACAA
This sequence comes from Grampus griseus, assembly GCF_964374135.1. NCBI lineage: Eukaryota > Metazoa > Chordata > Mammalia > Artiodactyla > Delphinidae > Grampus > Grampus griseus. Next base: position 160,980,961 of record NC_139018.1, on the reverse strand, counting down.
GTTTTTGCCTCCTTATAATTATCATTGGCCTATCCTCAGGTTGTAAAGGGAAGGTCAGGAGAAAAGAACTGAGTCTTCTGGCAAATGTTCATATCCAGGCTAATTATAACAACTATATCAAAAATCACCTCTATCTTTAGAGTGTTTGGTACACCAGAAATAGGCTAAATTGGCTAAAACAAGAATAAAGTAATTGCACTGGATGAATCACACTGGAGAATCTTGAATGCAAGCCAACTAGTTTAGTCTTTATTATCCAGCAATCACAATAATAAAGAACCTTTAAAGAACCTGACAAACAAGTTAAGAACATGTGCATGTGGTCAGGTATAAGTTTGAGCAACAAAAATATAACAAACCTGTAGTAGTCAGTGGTAGGCAAGAGGGATTCCAGGAAACCACAACTATTTGGAAAGGTCCACCTCATCTGTCACAAGGGTCAGGACATCATTACTCCCATTCTAGCCTTCTGCAATGCAAAAATCCTAATGCGCCAATAACAGTTGGGTTCACTTTGAAGGGAAAAGAGTTCTGCATTTTAATGTGAACATTCATAACCACGGAGCCACTGGTTTCTCTGAGTCCTTGAATTCATTCTCAAGACAAAACAGAAAAATGCTATTGTCTTTCAATAAGAGCCTCCTGGTAATACACAGGCAAACATTTTTCCCTCAAGGATGTGTTCCAGGCAGACCCTCAAATGTGTTCAATAGCTGCTTTTCCACATCTGCAGTTGACAGCCCAAGACACCTGGACATTACTCACTTTGGTGCTAATCGGTTTAGGGCTTGGTAGCTTGAGTTATGTGTCTCTAGTGGTAAAATTTCTGTAGGTGATCGAAATTCTCACATATTCTCACATTTTTCTACCAAAGAACATATCTTAGAAGTGCTTCTCAGAGCTGACTACACTTCAGATACACTTCTTTCACATATGCCCAGGCTCCAATTCCAGAAATACTGATTAATGGGTTTGGGGTAGAACCCGAGAAAGTACACTTTTTCCCAAACTCCATGGGTGACTGGTGCATAGCAAGATGGAGAACTATACCCCTGCAGAAAAAAGGCTGATAGTAGTTAACAATTTTTGCATGCTTGCCATGTGCCAGGTGCTTGGCTGAGGGACTTACATGTCTCAGCACACTTGATCTCCATAATAACCTTCCGATATTGGGACTATTATTATCTCTATTTTTCAGTTAAGAAATCTGAGGCAGAGATAAGTGGAATAACTTTCTCAAGGTCACAGAGGAAATGCATGATGAAGCTGCTATTTAAACCCAGGCAGTCCTCAATAGAGAGATAGATAGATAGATATTGGTATATATATATATATATATATATATATACATGTTCCTTACATCAAATAAGAAAGAGCAATTTTTTTCTATAGCCCTTGTCATGGCTTAAGATCTTAAATCTTATAATCTTAAAGCTTAAAGACCTTAAAATTTAAATGAGATTGGCTTGAACGTCCATTGTATTATCTGTGAAAGTCTTATTACCTTGCCCAAATTTCTACACAGGGTCTTAAAGTGGTGAGTTCTAACTCCAAGCCCTGACCTTCACTGAATTAGTCCATCCTGCCCTTGGTCTTGCCCTTCCTTATGTTTTATTCTTTTTTGGCCCATGAGACAACCATACATGGTAATCGGCCAATTCCCACTATTTTTAAAAAGAAAAAACTGAGCTAAATAAGTCATAATATGTTTAATAAGGCACTATGTAGCAAACTAATGATTTCTTGGGTGAAGCAGAGTTTATTATTTTTTTTAATTGCAGGAAGAGAAACAACTTAAAATTGAATAATAATGTTCTTTCTTTGAAATTTCCCCAGCCACCTGCTATGTTCAGCTATACTCTGCTTTCCTCTGTTTTTTTCTCACCTCTCCACTCCGAGGTTCTATCTCATCCAGCCTTTTCTTTGTCCTCACCCCTGGATTTCTCTTCATCTCTAAAGCAAGGATATTTAACAAGCTTATTGGTTGCCTCAGGTGTATCCTTCTACTAATAACAACTTCAGGTTCTCACATTCCATCATGAATGATTTATCAATTATTTTCTCATGCAAAGGTAGTGCTTTCTCTGAGTGGTATCTTATCCTGCCTCTTTCTTTCTTTTTTTTTTCACCTTTATGTACCTTCTCTTTGCCAGGGACTAGGCTGGGTTCATGGTTATACAAAATAATTTTGAGATACAATCCCTAATCAAAGAGTTGACAATTTAGTGGTGAGGCAAGACCTGTGTAAGATAATTTGAAAAGAAATTAACATATAAATAAGTGTTCTAATACTATAAGGGTATAGTAAACTTGGAAATTCAGATTAAGACAAAAAAACAGACCAGAGATATGGATGAAAATTTTACAGAGAAGAAAACACTTAGTTAAGTAGGATTCAGATCAGGGCTATAAAGTAGGAAGACACCTGCGTCCCACCCCAGATCAACTCAATCAGAATTTCTGTGGATGGCACCTGGAGTATAGTTTGGTTCTTCAAACTCTCCAGGTGATTCTAATACAGCCATGGTTGATCATCACTGTACTATTTAGTGCCTCATGGCTTGACTTAATATCAAGCAAAGTAAATGAAACTCAAATTTTGATGAGATAATTTCCCCAAAGTTTTAATTGGCCTTTACACTATACACACAATAGGCTTGAAATATTGCATTTTATAATGCTTTACTAAACATCCAGTATATTCTATATTATAATCAGAATATGAGTCAAAGAAATCTCCTGAATTCTCATCCCCTAACTTTATTGTTTATCTCTCTTCTAGTTATTACAACAGTAATTACAGCAGCATTAGGAATGGGGTACCTGTCAACCAACTGTGAGATGGACAGAGCTTTCCACTTAAGAGAAATATTGTAGAAAGCAATGTATTATTTCAGATTTAGTGGATCATGAATTGTTTTTGGTAGAGCAGGGGCAACAACAAAATCAATGTGATTCCACAAAAATGCTGGAGTTTGTTTTGAGGAAAAAAATCAATGAGCTTCCAGACAAAGCCTCCATGAAAAACTTCTATTTATAGCTATGGGGGACTAGCTGCTGTCAGACCATTCTCTACTGAAAACAACCAGAAAAGCTGGGCAGATTTTTTTTTTGTTTTTTTTTTTTTTTGCAATACGCGGGCTTCTCACTGTTGTGGCCTCTCCCGTTGCGGAGCACAGGCTCCAGACGTGCAGGCCCAGCGGCCATGGCTCACGGGCCCAGCCGCTCCGCAGCATGTGGGATCTTCCCGGACCGGGGCACGAACCCGTGTCCCCTGCATCGGCAGGCGGACTCTCAACCACTGCGCCACCAGGGAAGCCCCGGGTAGATACTTTTTTAAAAACAACAAAACACCTGAAGGCAATGTGCTACCAAGGCAGCAAGGACTTGAGGAGGAGCCAATATCCCGGAGAAAAGGAAAGTACGAAGAGGCAAGGCCCAAATTCATCATTATATTTTCCCTTCGGTCATTGGCTTTTTACAGGTGGTGGCCAAGAGGCTGAAAAGTCCAAGAGGCAGCAACTCAGAGGCCAAAAAGCTGAGTAGAGTTCAACAGAGAGTTCAGTGGTCTCAGTGGACTAAGAAAATAAAGATGAGATCCCACCAAGGGGAGGACCCTAGTAAACACTCCTAGCTTTCACTTAGCACTCATCAGGGGACTGTTCTATAGGAATAAGAGCAACTTGAAATAGAATAGTTTTCAAAAAAATTTAAATACAGCTGCAAATCAGCTCATTCCCAAATGAGTCCGAAGTACTCCCCCTCTAACTTCCTGCATGCCAGGAGCAAAGGTAAATTCTCTCGGCAGGAAGATAGCACGCAGGGTCTCAAAATCACTCTACAATTTTTCACACACAACTACAAGAAATAGTCATTTCTATAAAATGGGCTAACAAAATTTACCCTATGCTGTAGTTATGAGGCACGTAGAAGAGGTCTGTAAATGTTCTGGCACACAAATGGTCAACAGATGATAGCTCTGATAGTGGGTACTGAGGAAATATAAAGTGTGTCATGTTTTTTTAAAAAAATATGCTTTTATTCCTTCTGCCAGGGACACTGGGGGGTTGACTGATAACTTTGTTATATAAGAGAAAATGATGTGCTGGATTTAAGATTAGATTAACATTAGTATTAGAAACTAGAGATGGACACTTTTCCCTTGTCAGTTCCTCAGCAAGTAAACAGAAGTCAGCAAAAATGACAGTTCCACATTAATGAAACAAGCACAGTTTGGAAAGCACTTAAACCTGGCTTTTGTAGCCATTGTCACCATGTCATCCCAGGCTCTTCTGTTTATAATTAAACAAAATTTCTGCATACAGCATCACAACCTAATGTTTCATAATCAAGGGAAAATAATTACCTTTTACTGTGGGTGTTCTTTAATGGCTGAAAATGGAAATGCATTATCCATGCTTTCAATGCCTCTAATTTGTACCACACTTAGAATATCAGAATGTACTGTTGATATTAGGAATTAAAGGCACTTTAAATTTATAAAGTGTTTTAAAACATATGTTTTCTTATTTTTATACCCTTAAGTAAGGATTGGGTTTTTATATGTATACACATATAAATATGAGGCCTAGGAAATCTAAATGCCAATAATAGCTCCAGTGATATTAAATTGGGGTAAAATTATGAAATAATGGTTTTAATTTTCCTTGTGCCATTTACTCATGAGGTTTTCTTTTTCTTTTGCCAAATGGCAAATCAAACATTTTTTTTAACATCTTTATTGGAGTATAATTGCTTTACAATGGTCTGTTAGTTTCTGCTTTATAACAAACTGAATCAGATATACATATACATATATGCCCATATCCCCTCCCTCTTACATCTCCCTCCCAGCTTCCCTATCCCACCTGCGGGAAACGGTCTGCCTTGAGAGCAAGCTGCGGACATGCCAGGCATGCTGCCACTGCTCGAAGGAACTGTGCCTACTTGTTCCCCTCGTTTCATTCCATGGGAGATAAATCACCAGGGCCCAGGGATCAGAAAGAATGGAAACTGAGACGAGCAAAGCTGTCTCCCCCTTGCACACGCAGGTTACTTTGGATGATTCTGAGCTTATGGGTTTTCTCCCAGGGAAGTTAACCTTGAAGCCGAGACAGTCTGTAGATGATGTAAACCACCATCTGGCAACCAACTTCCCTTTTTCTAGTCTATATAATCTGCAACTGTAGCGTAATATTATTTGCCTTGCAACCATCAGTTGTCTTGGTCCTTCTGACCCCATTCGTCAGTGCTATGTCAGTTCCTTACCCCTTCCCTTCTGACTCTGGGCGGTGAAATCCTCTTTCTCCGGCTGGTCCGCGGCACCCACCCATGAGGTGGTCACAAAGCACCAAGCTGATCTCCATGTGCTATGCAGCTGCTTCCCACTAGCTATCTATTTTACATTTCGTAGTGTATATAGGTCAATTCTACTCTCTCACTTTGGCCCAGCTTACCCTTCCCACTCCCCATGTTATCAAGCCCATTCTCTACCTCTGCATCTTTATTCCTGTCCTGCCCCTAAATTCATCAGAACCATTTTTTTTTTTAGATTCCATATATATATGTGTTACCATACGGTATTTGTTTTTCCCTTTCTGACTTACTTCACTCTGTATGACAGACTCTAGGTTCATCCACCTCACTACAAATAACTCAATTTCATTTCTTTTTACAGCAGAGTAATATTCCATTGTATATATGTGCCACATCTTCTTTATCCATTCATCTGTCGATGGACACTTAGGTTGCTCCCATGTCCTGGCTATTGTAAATAGAGCTGCAATGAACATTGTGGTACATGACTCTTTAGGATTCATGGTTTTATCAAGGTATATGCCCACTAGTGGGATTGCTGGGTCAAATGGTAGTTCTATTTTTAGTTTTTTAAGGTGCCTCCATACTGTTCTCCATAGTGGCTGTATCAATTTACATTCCCACCAACAGTGCAAGAGGGTTCCCTTTTCTCCATACCCTCTCCAGCATTTATTGTTTGTAGATTTTTTGATGATGGCCATTCAGACTTGTGTGAGGTGATACCTCATTGTAGTTTTAATTTGCTTTTCTCTAATGATTAGTGATGTTGAGCATTCTTTCATGTGTTTGTTGGCAATCTGTATATCTTCTTCGGAGAAATGTCTATTTAGGTGTTCTGCCCATTTTTGGATTGGCTTGTTTTTTTGATATTGAACTGCATGAGCTCCCTGTATATTTTGAAGATTAATCCTTTGTCAGTTGCTTCATTTGCAAATATTTTCTCCCATTCTGAAAGTTGTCTTTTCATCTTGTTTATGGTTTCCTTCGCTGTGCAAAAGCTTTGAAGCTTCATTAGGTCCCATTTGTTTATTTTACTTTGTATTTCCATTTCTCTAGGAGGTAGGTCAAAAAGGATCTTCCTGTGATTTATGTCATAGAGTGTCCTCCTATGTTTTCCTCTAAGAGTTTGATAGCGTCTGGCCTTACACTTAGGTCTTTAATCCATTTGGAGTTTATTTTTATGTATGGTGCTAGAAAGTGTTTTAATTTCATTCTTTTACATGTAGCTGTCCAATTATCCCAGCACCACTTACTGAAGGGGCTGTCTTTTCTCCATTGGGTATTCTTGCCTCCTTTATCAAAGTTAAGGTGACCGTAAGTGCGTGGGTTTCTCTCTGGGCTTTCTATCCTGTTCTGTTGATCTATATTTCTGTTTTTGTGCCAGTACCATACTGTCTTGATTACTGTAGCTTTGTAGTATAGTCTGAAGTCATGGAGCCTGATTCCTCCAGCTCCATTTTTCTTTCTCAATATTGCCTTGGCTATCCGGGGACTTTTGTGTTTCCATACAAATTGTGAGTTTTTTTTGTTCTTATTCTGTGAAAAATGCCATTGATAGTTTGAAAAGGATTGCATTGAATCTGTAGATTGCTTTGGGTAGTATATTCATTTTCACAATGTTGATTCTTCCAATCCAAGAACATGGTATATCTCTCCATCTGTTTGTATCATCCTTAATTTCTTTCATCAGTGCCTTACAGTTTTCTGCATATAGGCCTTTTGTCTCCTTAGGTAGGTTTATTCCTAGGTATTTTATTCTTTTTGTTGCAATGGTAAATGGGAGTGTTTGCTTAATTTCTCTTTCAGATTTTTCATCATTAGTGTATAGAAATGTAAGAGATTTCTGTGCATTAATTTTGTATCCTGCTACTTTACCAAATTCATTGATTAGCTCTACTAGTATTCTGGTAGCATTTTTAGAATGCTCTATGTATAGTATCATGTCATCTGCAAACAATGACAGTTTTACTTCTTTTTCAATTTGAATTCCTTTTATTTCTTTTTCTTCTCTGATTGCTGTGGCTAAAACTTCCAAAATTATGTTGAATAAGAGAGGTGAGACTGGACAACCTTGTCTTGTTCCTGTTTTAGAGGAAATGCTTTCAGTTTTTCACCACTGAGAACGACGTTGGGGTTTGTCATATATGGCCTCTATTATGTTGAGGTAAGTTACCTCCATGCCTACTTTCTAGAGGGTTTTTATCATAAATTGGTGTTGAATTTTGTCAAAAGCTTTCTCTGCATCTATTGAGATGATCATAGGATTTTTCTCCTTCAGTTTGTTAATATGGCATATCACATTGTTTGATTTGCCTATATTGAAGAATCCGTGCATTCCTGGGATAAACCCCACTTGATCATGGTGTATGATCCGTTTAATGTGCTGTTGGATTCTGTTTGCTAGTATTTTGTTGAGGATTTTTGCATCTATGTTCATCAATGATATTGGCCTGTAGTTTTCTTTCTTTGTGACATCTTTGTCTGGTTTTGGTATCAGGCTGATGGTGGCCTTGTATAATGAGTTTGGGAGTGTTCCTCCCTCTGCTATATTTTGGAAGAGTTTGAGAAGGATAGGTGTTATTAGCGTTTCTCTAAATGTTTGTTAGAATTCACCTGTGAAGCCATCTGGTCCCAGGCTTTTGTTTGTTGGAAGAATTTTAATCACAGTTTCAATTTCAGTGCTAGTGATTGGTCTGTTCATATTTTCTATTTCTTCCTTGTTCAGTCTCGGAAGGTTGTGCATTTCTAAGAATTTGTCCATTTCTTCCATGTTGTCCATTTTATTGGCATATAGTTGCTTGTAGTTATCTCTCATGATCCTTTGTATTTCTACAGTGTCAGCTGTTACTTCTCCCTTTTCATTTCTATTTCTATTGATTTGCATCTTCTCCCTTTTTTCTTGATGAGTCTGGCTAATGGTTTATCAATTTTGTTTATCTTCTCAAAGAACCAGCTTTTAGTTTTATTGATCTTTGCTATTGTTTCCTTCATTTCTTTTTCATTTATTTTTGAGCTGATCTTTATGATTTCTTTCCTTCTGCTAACTTTGAGGGTTTTTTGTTCTTCTTTCTCTAATTGCTTTAGGTGTAAGGTTAGGTTGTTTATTTGAGATGTTTCTTGTTTCTTGAGGTAGGATTGTATTGCTATAAACTTCCCTCTTAGAACTGCTTTTGCTGCATCCCATAGGTTTTGGGTCATCGTGTTTTCATTGTCATTTGTTTCTAGGTATTTTTTGATTTCCTCTTTGATTTCTTCAGTGATCTATTGGTTATTTACTAGTGTATGGTTTACCCTCCATGTGTTTGTATTTTTCACACTTTTTTTTTCCTGTAATTGATATGTAGTCTCATAGCGTTGTGGTCAGAAAAGATACTTGATATGATTTCAATTTTCTTAAATTTATCAAGGATTTATTTGTGACCCAAGATATGATCTATCCTGGAGAATGTTCTATGAGCACTTGAGCAGAAACTGTATTCTGTTGTTTTTGGATGTAATGTCCTATAAATATCGATTAAGTCCATCTTGCTTAATGTGTTTTTAAAGCTTGTGTTTCCTTTTTTATTTTCATTTTGGATGATCTGTCCATTGGTGAAAGTTGGGTGTTAAAGTCCCCTATTATGATTGTGTTACTGTCGATTTGCCCTTTTATGGCTATTAGCATTTGCCTTATATATTGAGGTGCTCCTATGTGCATAAATATTTACAATTGTTATGTTTTCTTCTTGGATTGATCCCTTGATTGTTATGTAGTGTCCTTCCTTGACTCTTGTAATAGTCTTTATTTTAAAGTCTATTTTGTCTGATATGAGAATTGCTACTCCAGCTTTGTTCTGATTTCCATTTTCATGGAATATCTTTTTCCATCCCCTCACTTCCAGTCTCTTTGTGTCCCTAGGTCTGAAGTGGGTCTCTTGTAGACAACATATATATGGGTCTTGGTTTTGTATCCACTCAGCCAGTCTATGTGTTTTGGTTGGAGCATTTAATCCATTTACATTTAAGGTAAGTATCAACATGTATGCTCCTATTACCATTTTCTTAATTATTTTGGGTTTGTTTTTGTAGGCCTTTTCCTTCTCTTGTGTTTCTTGCCTAGAGAAGTTCCTTTAGCATTTGTTATAAAGCTTGTTTGGTGCTGCTGAAATCTCTTATCTTTTGCTTGTATATAAAGGTTTTAATTTCTCCATCAAATCTGAATGAGATCCTTGCTGGGTAGAGTAATCTTTGTTGTAGGTTTTTCTCCTTCATCACTTTAAATATGTCCTGCCAGTCCCTTCTGGCTTGCAGAGTTTCTGCTGAAAGATCAGCTGTTAACCTTATGGGGATTCCCTGTGTGTTATTTGTTGTTCTTCCCTTGCTGCTTTTAATAATTTTTCTTTGCATTTAATTTTTGATTGTTTGATTAATATGTGTCTTGGCGTGTTTCTCCTTGGATTTATCCTGTATGGGACTCTCTGTGCTTCCTGGACTTAACTATTTCCATTCCCATATTAGGGAAGTTTTCAACTATAATCTCTTCAAATATTTTCTCAGTCCCTTTCTTTTACTCTTCTTCTTCTGGGACCCCTATAATTCGAATGTTGGTGTGTTTAATGTTGTCCCAGAAGTCTCTGAGACTGTCTTCAATTCTTTTCATTCTTTTTTCTTTATTCTGCTCTGCATAATTATTCAATAATTTTATCTTCCAGGTCACTTATCTATTCTTCTGCCTCAGTTATTCTGCTATTGATCCCTTCTAGAGAATTTTTAATTTCATTTATTGTATTGTTCATCACTGTTTGTTTGCTCTTTAGTTTTTCTTTAGGTCTTTGTTAAACATTTCTTGTATTTTCTCCATTCTATTTCCAAGATTTTGGATCATTTTTACTATCATTATTCTGAATTCTTTTTCAGGTAGACTGCCTATTTCCTCTTCATTTGTTTGGTCTGGTGGGTTTTTACCTTGCTCCTTCATCTGCTGCATATTTCTCTGTCTTCTCATTTTGCTTAACTTACTGTGTTTGGGGTCTCCTTTTCAAAGGCTGCAGGTTCGTAGTTCCCATTATTTTTCGTGTCTGCCCCCAATGGGTAAGGTTGGTTGAGTATCTTGTGTAGGCTTCCTGGTGGAGGGGACTGGTGCCTGTGTTCTGGTGGGTGGGACTGGATTTTGTGTCTCTGGTGGGCAGGGTTGCATCTGTTGGTGTGTTTCAGTGTGTTTGTGAACTTAGTATGATTTGAGGCAGCCTCTCTGCTAATGGGTGGGGTTGTGTTCCTGTCTTGCTAGTCGTTTGGCATGAGGCATCCAGCACTGGAGCTTGCTGGCGTTGGGTGTAGCTGGGTCTTAGCTTGAGATGGAGATCTCTGGGAGAGCTCTCACCAGTTGATATTACGTGCGGCCAGGATGTCTCTGGTGGACCAATGTCCTGAACTCGGCTCTCCCACCTCAGAGGCTCAGGCCTGACACCAGGCCAGAGCACCAAGACCCTGTCAGCCACACAGGTCAGAAGAAAAGGGAGAAAAAAGGAAAGAAAAAATAATACCAAATTTTTAAAAAGATAAAATTATTATAGTAAAAAAAAATATTAAAATAAAAATATTTAAAAAGGTAATAATCAAAAAAAAAAAAAAAGAAGAGAGCAACCAAACCAATAAATAAATCCACCAATGATAACAAGAGGTAAAAACTATATGAGGATAAACGTAAAAATCAGTCTAGAGACTGTCATATAGAGTGAAGTAAGTCAGAACGAGAAAAACAAATATCGTATATTAACGCATATATGTGGAACCTAGAAAAATGGTACAGATGAACCAGTTTGCAGGGCAGAAATAGAGACACAGATGTAGAGAACAAACGTATGGACACCAAGGGGGGAAAGCGGCAGGGGGGAGGGGTGTGGTAGTGTGATGAATTGGGCGATTGGGATTGACATGTATACACTGATGTGTATAAAACTGATGACTAAAAAGGACCTGCTGTATAAAAAAATAAATAAAATTAAATTAAAAAAAAAAAAGAAAGAAGTCAGTCACAGACAGCAAATCCCAAGTCTACAGTTGCTCCTCAATTTTGGGTTGATTCGTTGTCTATTCAGGTATTCCACAGATGCAGGGTACATGAAGTTGACTGTGGAGATTTAATCTGCTGCTCCTGAGGCTGCTGGGGGAGATTTCCCTTTCTCTTCTTTGTTCGCACAGCTCCTGGGGTTCAGCTTTGGATCTGGCCCCGCCTAAGCGTGTAGGTCGCCTGAGGGCATCTGTTCCTGCCCAGACAGGACGAGGTTAAAGCAGCAGCTGATTCGGGGTCTCTGGCTCACTCAGGCCGGGGGGGAGGGAGGGTTACGGAGTGCGGGGCGAGCCTGCGGCGGCAGAGGCCAGCATGATATTGCAACAGCCTGAGGCGCACCATGTGTTCTCCCAGGGAAGTTGTCCCTGGATCACAGGACCTTGACAGCGGCGGGCTGCACAGGCTCCCAGAGAGGGTGTGTGTGGGGGTGTGGACAGTGCCCAGTGCTTGCACACAGGATTCGTGGTGGCTGCAGCAGCAGTGTTAGTGTCTCATGCCCGTCTCTGGTGTCTGAGCTGATAGCGACGGCTCACGCCCATCTCTGGAGCTCGTTTAGGCGGCGCTCTGCCTTCTGTGAGCAGACAGGGAAGAAATCCCCTTTCCTTGCACACCCCAAAACAATGGTCTCTTGCCTCCTACGCAGGTCCAGAGTTTTTTCCGGACTCCCTCCCGGTTAGCTGTGGTGCACTAGCCCCCTTCAGGCTGTGTTCATGCAGCCAACCCCAGTCCTCTCCCTGGGATCTGACCTCAGAAGTCCGAGCCTCAGCTCGCAGCCCCCGCCCACCCCGGCGGGTGAGCAGACAAGCCTCTCGGGCTGGTGAGTGCTGGTCGGCACCGATCCTCTGTGCGGGAATCTCTCCGCTTTGCCCTCTGCACCCTTGTTGCTGCGCTCTCCTCCGTGGCTCTGAAGCTCCCCCCCCCCCACGCCCACACCCCCTTTCCACAAGTGAAGGAGCTTCTAGGGTGTGGAAACTTTTCCTCCTTCACAGCTCCCTCCCAGAGGGGCAGGTCCTGTCCCTATTCTTTTGTCTCTGTTTTTTTCTTCTTTCTTTTGCCCTACCTGGGTACATGGGGAGTTTCCTGCCTTTTGGGAAGTCTGAGGTCTTCTGCCAGCATTCGGTAGGTGTTCTGTAGTTGTTCCACATGTAGATGTATTTCTGATGTATTTGTGGGGAGGAAGTTGATCTCCACGTCTTACTCCTCCACCATCTTGAAGTCATCAGGTTTTTAAGGTGACTTTAAACTAGATTTCAAATATCTAAGCATTATTTTGAATAACTGTGCCCAAGATTTTAGATATACCACAGCGTGGGAAGTGTATTGAACTGACAAAATTAAAAAAGAAAAACATTAAGATTAAAAATTTTTTTCTACTTCCCCTTACCCCACTTCTTCCACATTGCTGCCCCAACAGGACCCAGCAGGGCAAGGAACACAGCAGGACAAGGGACTACAGGACAAGTCAACCAGGACGGCCTGCGGCCCTGTTCTACCATGGCGCCAGCATCCTGCACCTCCACTTCCAGGTCACTAGCCCAGACAGCGCTAACAACATCTTTAGTCGGTGGTACCTGAATCACTTCTGTAAGGAGGTGCCCATCATCGTGGGCTGAAAGACTGACCTGTGCAAGGACACGTCGCTGGTGAACAAGCTGAGGTAGAATGGGTTTGGAGCTGGTGACCTACCAGAGGGGCTAGGAGATGGCAAGGACCATGGGCACAGGGCCTCCGTCCAGTGCTCAGCTTGCCTGCACAGAACAACTATGCCAACTTCCAGGAAGTGGTCAAGGTGGCCTTCACCCGCAGTTGCAACCTCTGGCGCAGGATTACGCGGAGTTTTTGCACCGTAACCCAATGGTCTTGGGCCCTCCCTGCTGCAAAGGACCTGGCAGCGTGCGAAAAAGATGGTCACCGACCTTCTGCCCAGTTGGCAGGGCTGGACGCCATCCCCGCTGTGACAGCCAAACTGTACCTCAAACAGATGGGCACCACCGAGGCCTGGCCCCGGCCCCAAACCTGGCCTCCCTGGACTGGAGAGAAACCCTGCTGAGGCTGAGGCCTGAGGGAGGGGGGTTCCCAAGCCCACCAGCCCTGTAGAGGCCCAGCCCTGGAGTCTCCCGGAATTGCTAACAGATTCCAGCTCCCAGCCCCAGATCACACATCCTGGACCGTGCATCCTGGAGCGACCTGTGCAGCCTGGCGCCACCTCACGGCTGTTTCTGGGTCTGCACCTTCACGACCTGTACGCTTAGTTCATAAACCCACAACCTGCCCCATTCCCCTTTGCCCTGCCCATCCCAGTGGTAATAACAACTAAAATGATATCACTTGTCCAAAAAAAATTGTTACATGAAATAAACAATCATTTATTTCACAAAATAAACAACTGTCAGCAAACATGATACCCTAAACCCTACGTTGGTAGTGACACACTTGAAAGAGGACACTATATGGGAAAAACTGTGATTACCTGAGTCAAAGCTTTCTTGGTGTGCTTATTCTTTAGCTACAATAATATATTCCAAGAAGTAAGGTGTCCTTAAGTACAATAAAACTTTTGTACTCCATATGATGAGTTTCTCTTTCCCCAAGGATGGCAAAAATAAATTCAGAAAAATGGAGAGAAGCAAAGAAGGTCCAAGACCTCTGATGAGCACCAATAAACAGACAAGATCTGAAATTAAGAACAAGGAGATATAATAAAAAGGAAATGACAGTTACAAACATGGGCAGTTTTAAGTGGTGTTTTTTGGTCTGTTTTTGTTTGTTTTTTGTTTTTTGTGGTACGCGGGCCTCTCACTGTTGTGGCCTCTCCTGTTGCGGAGCACAGGCTCCGGACGTGCTGGCTCAGCGGCCATGGCTCATGGGCCCAGCCGCTCTGCGGCGTGTGGAATCTTCCTGGACCGGGACACAAACCCGTGTCCCCTGCATTGGCAGGCGGACTCTCAACCACTGCGCCACCAGGGAAGCCCAAGTGGTGTTTGTTTTATCAAGCAAAACTTTTTTATGATAGGAATTAAAATATTGGATTCTTGATTTTTAAACAGTTTCAAAAAGCCACTTACATATTAAAATGTATTCTGAGACTTGCAGACCACGATACGATATCATATGATATAGAAGTTGGATAGTTCAAGTAAATAACAATTTTTGACTGAAGCACTATTTTTCACTTTAAGAAAAATCCAGTTTATAATAGCAGCAAAAACTGTAAAATACCTATGAATTAACAGGAGAATTGATGTACAAGAGATGTATCAAGAAAGCTATTAAATTTAAACTCTATTCATGGACACAGACAAGACCTGAAAACATAGAGAATCATACCATGTTCAGGAGTGAAGGTAAAAATATTGTAAGCCTATTAAATTCCCTTAAATAAATACATAAAATCAAAGCAATCTTAATCAAATTTTAAAACAGAAATTTTATGGAACTTTACAAAGTGATTCTAGAATTTAACTGAAAAACTAAATGTGCAAAATAAGTTATAAAAATCTTAAAGAAATAAAAAAGAATAGTGAAAGAGTGATTCATCTTCCAACTCCAATACCGAAACAATAACAAAAAGTTTCACTACCTAAGAGAGTCTGATTGTCTTAGAAATGGTAAAGTAGATAAACGGCACCAAATACTGCAAAGCAGACCTATCCACACAAGAATAATTAATATATGATAGTGTTGACATTTCAGATAATTGAGAAAAATAGCATTTAAAAATGTGACTACCCATTTGAAAAACTAAAGATAGATCACTATATCACAAATTCACAAAAATAAATTTCTGTCTTACTAAAGGCCTAAACATAATTGTCAAAAACTACAAAATTTAGAAGAAAATATAGGAAATTTTACTATGTTTTTATAGAAAAAGTCTTCTTAAACAAAACTAAAACCCAGAAGCCAAAAAAATTGTATAATTTAAGAAAAAAAATTTTAATAAGAAAACTCCCTTAAACAAAGTAAAAATGAATGAGAGGATAAGGATTATAGTGTACAAAGGATTTCTACACATTTGTTTTTTTTAAAGAAATAGAAATGTCTTTACGACGTATGAATAAGCAAATCACAGAAGAATAAATACAAATCTCAATCACCATTTATGATCAAATTAGTAAGAACCGTAGGAATTCAGGTTTACCATCAATTTGGTATAAAGTGAAAAAACTAATAAAATCCAATGTTTGCATGCTCTGATACTATTGGTAAGACTACACAGTGTTACAACCATTTTGAAGGACATTTGACAAAATCAGTCAAAATGTAAAATGGGCACAGATATAGATCCAGGTACTTCAATTCTTCAAATTTATCCCTCAGAAATACTTGAATAAGTGTACAAGTGAATATGAACAAAAGCATTACTTAAAGCATTGATTATAACAAAAAATTAAAACAACTTAAATGTCTATTAAAGAATTTTTATATATCATGATAATCTATTTTACAAAATTACATGTTAAGAAAAGGGAGACCTATGTGTTCTAACATAGAAAATGCTCCCAAAATGTCAGTAAAATAATTGAGGTGATACACAATGTGTACATTAAAATACAGTTTATGTTTAAAAAATACAGACATATACATATATATGCAAATCAGTAGAAAGCTATATGGAATATAACACCAAATATTAATAGTGATTCATCTTAGCAAGAGGTAAATGACTAACATAACCTATTTTAAGTGGTATGAACTTATAGCCAACCTACTTTATAACATTGTAATATGTACCTAACAAATATTATACTGTCAATACATAATACACGTGTAACTGATTCTGTATATTGACTTTTCTTTTTTTTTTTTGCGGTACGCGGGCCTCTCACTACAGTGGCCTCTCCCATTGTGGAGCACAGGCTCTGGACGTGCAGGCTCAGCAGCCATGGCTAACAGGCCCAGTCGCTCCCCGGCATGTGGGGTCTTCCCGGACCGGGGCACGAACCCGCGTCCTCTGCATCGGCAGGCAGACTCTCAACCACTGCGCCACCAGGGAAGTCCTGTATGTTGACTTTTAATTAACACAGAAGAGAAGCAATACTAACGTACATCCACAAAAGTACAATCAATAAAACTACTTTCCTTGAGTTTGCATTTAGATTCCCAGTCTTTTAGAAATACATGTGACAGTTGTTTTTACATGAATAAATATAGCTAGATACGGAATCGAAATAAAACCAAGCTTAAAATTATCATCATCCTTATCAATTCTATAATATCAGTTTTAAAATTAATCTTGCCAAGGGTTTGCAAGAGCCAGCCTATATGTATCCTAAAAATCGTTATTTTGCTCTTATGTCTGTAGAGACCCACAAGATAAACTTAAATAATAACTGTAGTTTTACGGAATTATTTATTTTAACCAATATTTCAAGGCATTTCAAAAATTTGCATTGCAAGTGTCTGCCATACAATACAAAAAGAAGTCTATGAGAAGGTAAAAACAAACAACTTAACTTATCCAACTGAAGCCTATCAGAATTATTCAGGGAAACTGAGGAACAAGTCAAAAAATTATACATTTCTGCTTCATGAGACCAAACTACCCATTCAGATGTGATAAGAGATGAACCATCATTTCTCTTAAACACCACTCTCAAACATTTTTGTGACAGAATTCCCAGTGATCTCAAGTTGTTACATCCATATTCCCTGTTCCAAAGTACCCCCTTAGGAAAAACAATATGGAAGAAGTGCAAATTGCATTAAGGATGACTGAACAAATGTTAAATTGCCTCCTGGGGCAATCAAATCACGGCATTTTCACAGGATCATTGGAAAGGAAGAAAGATTTGAGTTTCACAAGTGAGAGGCCCATTGCCAGTTAGTTGGCAAAGAGCTATCTGTGTAGCCTTGAATACTCTCTCTGGAGTTTATTTTCTTGTCTGTAAAATGAAGTGATTGGACAAAATGATCTCTAACATGATCCAACTCTTTATTCATTGAGCTTATGGGCCAAGCCTCCAAGCTTAAAAGCTCCAGAGAAAGGGCATCACTAACAAACATAAAAGTAAAACAGGGATTGAGGTGATGGGGATAAAATTAATTATCAGTTAATTTCAGTTAGTATCAGTTTATACTGCATAACAAACCACCCAAAACTAGAAGGTTTGAAACAACAAATATTTATTATTCCTTATGATTTTGTGGTTTGGCTGGATGGTTCTTCTGGTCTTGGCCAGTTTGCCTGCGATTGGACGGTTTAGGGCAAGAGTCAAAAAACCTTTTCTGGGGCTTCCCTGGTGGCGCAGTGGTTGAGAGTCCGCCTGCCAATGCAGGGGACACGGGTTCGTGCCCTGGTCCGGGAAGATCCCACATGCCGTGGAGCGGCTGGGCCCGTGAGCCATGGCCACTGAGCCTGCACGTCCGGAGCCTGTGCTCCGCAACGGGAGAGGCCACAACAGTGAGAGGCCCGCGTACCACACACACAAAAAAGAAACCTTTTCTGTAAAAGACTTGGTAGACCATGTGATCTCTGTTGTAGTTACTCAACTCTGGTTTTGTAGCACAAAAGCAGCCATAGACAATATATAAGTGAATGAGCATGGCTGTGTTTCAATACTACTTTATTGAAAGGTAATATACCTGCTATACAAAAGCAGATGGTGAGTTGGATTCGACCCACAGATCATAGTTTGCCCATCCCTGGTCTACGTGGTCTAACACACATCTGGCTGGTTAGCTTAATATCAGCTGGGATGCTCTGGTTCTTTTCTACATTAAGCTCTCATTCTCCGTGAGGCTATCCTATGTTCATTCACATGCTGTACTTGGAGTTCCAGATGCAACAAGATACCAAGTCAGATTGCAAAACATTTTTCAAGCTTCTGCTTATGATATTTTTTCCCCATTGGCCAAAGCAAGTCATGTAGCCAAGTTCTGAGTCAAGAAATGGTGAAATAGACTCCACCTCTTGATGGGACCAATGGGCAAAGTCAAAAATATAAAGTGGTGTACATAAAGATGGAAGAGATCTGTTCCCATTTGTATAATATGCCACAGGGAACTATGTAAAATATACCCACAATGATACCAAATTTCTAATCATTTAGATTTAACTAACCCCAAGTCAATTAGAAAGATAACATTTTGAGATAACATAAAAAATACTTTATTTCTCCTAAAAATAAGTTTAATCTTGTGATTATTTCAAGCTTCTCCACATGGAAAGAAATATTATCACCTGAGGAACTCCAGAGTTCCTCTGACAATATAAATTGTAATTTATATGGTGGTGGAGATTAGACCGTAAAAGAGTAGATTAATAAAATCTTTTTAAGTTGGATTTATTTTCCTATCTTTATATGAAAAGAGATGTCTATAGCCTACAGCAGTAAGTGAAGAGTACATTTATCACTTTAGAATAAATATACACACTTCGCTCCACCATTTTCACTCCAGTTTGATATCTGTCCTCTAGGCAACAGAGGCTTGCAATGATAGAGGCAGTGATCACTTCCGAAATTGACTGGTGTTATTTTATAGCAGGAAAGTATCTGAGACAGTGGTCTAAGAAAATGAAGAAGCACCCACAGAAGGCCAAAAGTGGAATTTCCCCTGAACATTTTGTCAAAAATATAGAAATAAAAGTGAGAATGTTTAGTTATCTGATATGGCTTTTTAAATAATAGATGGACTATTACAGCAGCCATGGTTGAAACTGGTCCTAAGACACATTTATTTTTTAAAATATTTTATTTATGTTAAAGTAGATCATCAATTTGTCAGCAACAGAGAAGCAGAAAGATACACAAAATAGAGAGGCATTTGAAATAAAAGTGAAAGTTTCCTGTGCATGAGTGATGCCTTCTGTGTTTGGCATGATTTTATTTGACATTCTCAATGATTAGCTTAGTGAGAAAACTGACCCTTGCCTACTTTCTAACTCTCAGGAAAGGAAAAGTAAATTTTCAGGTAACCCTTTCAGAGAAGACGCAATCAACATTCTTAAGCGTGAAAAGAACAGCACAAATTATTTTATAGGTTACCTATTGGGGGGAGGTCAGAGAGTGGAATGAATTCACTTAAGAACAGGGGTCTTAAAGTGTGGTCCCTTACTAACAGCATCAGCATCAACTGGGGATGTGTTAGATATACAAGTTATCTGGCCCCACACCCTACTCAGTGAATCAGAACCTCTAGGAGGGAATTCCCTGGCAGTCCAGTGCTTAGGACTCCTCCCTTCCACTGCAGGAGTCACAGGTTCAATCCCTGGTCAGGGAACTAAGATCCCACATGCCAAGTGGTGCAACCAAAAAAAAAAAAAAAAAAAAAAAAACAAGAACCTCTAGGACTGGGACCCAGCAATCTGTTTTAACAAGCCCTCCAGTTGATTCCGATGCACATTAAATCTGGATTATTCGAAGATAACCCAATTTGATTATTACATTAAGAGGGACCACTAGAAGCCAATCATGTCTGATGATTTTAAGCTATCTGCTTTCAGCAGTCTTCGTGGGCCATTCACTTTTTTTTAAATTATATATTCAATCAGGAATTTCTAGTTACAGGAAGACAAGTTAACTATGGACAACAGGCTTGATTGGCAAATCACCATGCTGTGAATGCCTACACTCATTTCTTATTCAAGTCAGGTAGGATCCGTGGAGCTAAGGAAGCATTAGTTAAATGAACAAAGTTAGGACATGAAAATTAAGTAAACTTCCATTTCTTGTTTCACTGTAGTTTCTGGAGGTGTGTACTTCCTATGACTCCAGGGGGTCAATTTAGATGATAAGAAGAGTAACAGAAAGGTGTCATTCTGGGTCATTAAATGCTATTCTATTTAAAGCATTGAAATCACACAATATAAGTCCAACATATATAGATTAAAAAAAAAAAAGATTTTCTCACTTACCCAGGAAAGTACAAGTGGTATGTTTCTTGTTTTAAGGAAAAAGTTCAAAATAAACAGACACTTGAAATTATTAGAAAGACATGGAAAGGAAGATAACAGACTAGATGAAAAAGCAACTTAGCAAAATTGAGGACAAAATGATGGCTGGAGGGTAAACTGGGCATAATATGGAGTAGGAAAGAGCTCCAGAAATTCAGAATGTTTTCACCTATGTGGTGGGCTTCCGTGATTTCACAATTGTATTTAGTTTTGCTGTTTTCTACCTTCATGGAAGATGTTGTGAATAGCCAGGACATTGAAGGTACAGGTAATCTGTTCTTTTCCAACCAGCCCTCCCTCTGCAGCTACATTCTACATTCTGTTCTCATTTTTGAACATGGTGTTTTGGTAGAAATCCATATCTCATAGGACTTTCTAACAATGAGTAACTTAATTGTAATCGCTTTCCAAATACTTCTCTACCTAATGAAGCATGAGGGTGACATTTCCAAGTGCCTTTACCAGCCTGTGGGAAATCTTAAGCCCAAATAATGTAGGGGTTGATGGGGTTCAAGATACCAAAATATGGGGGCTTACTACCCCAAAATATAGCACCTTGGCATATTGAATATTTTCAGCCGAAGGAGTCTGAGAAAATGGCAGAAGCAGAAAGGGCTCTCTGACCTTCCTCTCACTCTTCTCACCCGAAACAGGTCATAAAACCCTCACAAGAGAGGTGCCTTCCTGTACCCAAAGGAAAAGGGCATCCTTATCTCCAAAGACAGAGGGACTCCAAGCATAATCTTAACACATCAGGCCTTGCTAAGTTTTCTCCAGTTTATTACACTTATACTCCTTAACCTATTAAATTTCTACCTGACTACCGATTCTTCAAACCTCACATAAAAATACACAGGTCTGACTGTTTCTTTGGGTCTTCATTTCCTTATGAAGGCTCCCATGTCAGGTAAATTTTATATTAAATACATTTGCATGCTTTTTTCCTATTAATCTGTCCTTACCAGTTAAGTTTTCAGACCCAGCCAGGGATGCTAAGGAGAGTCATGGAACACGTTTTCCTTTCCAACAAGGTTATAGAAACTCATGAGGGAAAAGGTCATCTTAAAAGCAAAAAATTGGTCTTTTCTGTATGTCTATTTTATATAGTTGGTTGTCTAGAACCATAACTAATCAAGGCAGCTTCAGAGGTGACTGTTGCTGGGAGTATAGCTTCCTGAAATAAAGGTGGGAATGAGAGACATTTACTAACTTAGTTTACCTCAAACCTAAAGCAAAACATCACTAACTAGTGCTGGTCTCAAATATTCAAAACTGAAATTTCTCTTTCCAAAGTAAGTCTCAAACTTAGAAATGATATTTTATGTAGAATTATTAGAGGAATTGACCTAATAATACGTTCTTCTTTTATACTGCATGAAAGATGATTGGTTTTTACATCTTTAAAAAACAAAGATGCTATAAAACATTTACACTAATGAGAAACAGGATACTTCATGATGCATTATATTGTTTGACAAGATTACTGCAAATAATTATATGCTGATTTTTAAAGCTTTGTACATGAATGACAATAATCTACCAACTGTGAAGACATTAAAAATACAATTTCCGCAAAACCAAACGGAGACTGAGAATCCAAATCATTTGCCTGAGTATTCCTATTTAGTTAAGTAGTAGCTGTTTAAAAATTGTAAGGCATAACATGATTTTAACCTCGATCTATGGATGTGATCCATGACTTATAAGCCTTATTGAACTTATTAAAATGAAATTTTTCTCAATTGCTCAGCCTTATTGTCTTTTTATGATTTGTATCCACAAATAAAATCTAAGTTACATAGGCTTTTTGTGGAAGGAAAAAGGGGATGTTGAGGTTGATGAAAATCCAAAAGATCAAATTATATAGGATTCATCAATGTTCATAGCAGCATTATTTGCAATTGCCAAGACATGGAAGCAACCAAAGCCCATCAGCAGACAAATGGATAAGGAAGAAGCAGTATACATACATACACATATATAATGGAACACTACTCAGCCATAAAACAGGATAAAATTGTGTCATTTTTGCAACAACATGGATGGATTTTGAGGGTATCATGCTAAGTGAAATAAGTCAGACAGGAAAAGATAAATACTGTATGATATCACATGTGAAATCTAAATAATACAACAAACTAGTGAATGTAACAAAAAAGAAGTAGAATCACAGATACAGAGAGTAAATTAGTGGTTACCAGTGGGGAGAGGGTGGAGGGAGGAAACATAGGGGTAGGGGATTAAGAATTACAAACTATTAGGTATAAAATAAGCTACAAAGATATAATCGTACCATACAGGTAATAGAGCCAATATTTCATAGCAACTATAAATGGAGTATAACCTTTAAAAATTGTTAATCACTGGATTATACAACTCTAACTTATATATTATTGTACATCAATTATACTTCAATGAAAAAAATAAAAATTAAATAAATAATACAAATTATGTAGGATGCAGTGAAAGCAGTGCATGGAGTGAAATTTATGTCATTGAATGCGTATATCAGAAAAAAAGAAAGATCTAAAATCAATAATATAAACTTCTACCTTAGGAAACTAGAAAAAGAAGGATAAATTAAATGCAGAGTAGGCAGAAGAAAAGAAATAATAAAAATTAGATATCAATGACACTGAAAACAGAGAAGATCAATGAAATCTTTGACGTCACCTCCCCGGCGGTCCAGTGATTAAGACTCCGTGCTTCCACTGAAGGGGGCACGGGTTCGATCTCTGGTCAGGGAACTAAGATGCTGCATGCCGCGTGGCCAAAAAGAAAAATAAAAGTTGGTTCTTTGAAAAGATCAATAAAATTGATAAACCTCTAGCCAGAAAAAAGAGAGATGACAAAAATTACTGATATTAGAAATGAAAGAAGAGCTATTACTACTTATCCCACATACATTCAAAGAATAATAAAGAAATATTATCCATCTCTACAAATTTGATAGATGACATTGACAAATTCCTTGAAAGATAGTTTATCAAAACTTGCACAAGAAGAAATAGATAATCTTAATATATCTATATCTATAAGAGAAATTGAATAAATGATTAATAATCTTCTAAAAGAGAAAGCACCTCTCCCAGATAGGTTCACTCATGAAGTCTACCAAACACTGAAGGAAGAAATTAAACCAATTCTCTACAACCTCTTCCAGAAAACTAAAGCAGATGAAATAGTTCCTAACTCATGGCCTAACGGAGACCAGCATTAACCTAATATCAAATCAGACACAGACATTACAAGACAGGAAAACTACAGGCCAATATCTCCTATGAACGCAGATGCAAAAATCCTTGACAAAATATTAACAAATAACGAACAAAATCCAACAATTTATAAAAAGAATTATATACCACAACCACGTGAAATTTATTATAGATACAAACGGCTGCTTCAACATTTGCAAATCAATTATTATGGTCCATCATGTCAAAAGGTTAAAGAAGAAAAATCATATGATCATATCAATAAATGCTCAAAAATCATTTGGCAAAGTCCAAAATCCAGTCATGATTTTAAAAACTCTCAGCAAATAGATGCGATTGTTAGTTTTATGCATCAAGTTGGCTAGGCTATGGCACCCAGTTGGTTGTCCAGACTTCAGTCTAGATGCTCTGAGATCCCCTGGAAAGGAAGTTATTCTGCTTCCAGACTGCTTTTAGACTCAAGACTGAAACATTAACTCTTCCCTGAGTCTCCAGCCTACCTTACAGATTTTCAGTCTTCCCAACCCTCACAATCACAAGTCAATTTCTTACAGTAAATATATATCCTGTTGGTTCTATTTCTCTGGAAAACCCTAACTAGTACACTAGGAGTAGAGATTAACTTCCTCAACTTGGTAAAGACAATCAACAAAAAAACCTACAACTAACATCATACTTAATTATGAGAAATTGCATATTTTCCCACTAAGATCAGATACAAGGCAAATATGTCCACTCTAACTTCTCCTATTCAACACTGTACTGAAAGTCATAGCTAATGCAATAAAACAAGAAGAGGAAATTAAAGGTATACAAACTGGGAAGGAAGAAATAAAACTATCTTTGTTCACAGATTACATGCAGGAAATCCCAAAGAAGCAACAAAAAACTCCTGGAACTAATGGGTGATTACAGCAAGGTTAAAAGACACAAGTTGATATATAAAAATCAATTGCTCCCCTATATACACAATGAGCAACTGTTACTTGAAATTAAAAACACAGTACCATTTACATTACCAACAAAACAATGAAATACTTAGGTATAAATCTAACAAAATATGTACAAGATCTATATAAGGAAAACTACCAAAGTCAGATGAAAGAAATCAAAGAAGAAAGACCTAAATCAGTGGAGGGATATTTCACGTACTTGGATAGGAAGGCTTGATATTGTTAAGCAAACAGTTCTTCCCAACTTTATCTATAGATTCAATGCATTCCCAATCAAAACTCTGGCAAGCTATTTTGTAGCTATTGACAAACTTATTCTAAAGTTTATGTGGAAGGCAAAAGACTCAAAGTAGCCAACATATCAACATTGAAGAACAAAGTCAGAGGACTGAGACATTACCTGACTTCAAGACTTACTATGAAACTACAGTGATTGAGACAGTGGGGTATCAGCAAAAGAATGAAAGAACAGATGAATGGAACAAATAAAGAGCCCATAAACTGACCCTCACACATAGAGTCCACTCATCTTTGACAAAGAAGTAAAGACAAGTCACTGGAGGAATGATAGTCTTTTCAACAAATGGTCCTGGAACGCTAGACACTGACATGTAAAATAATGAATCTAAACACAGATCTTGCATCTTTCGTAACAGTGAACTCAAAATGGATCATAGATCTAAATATAAAATGTAAAACTATAAAACTATACTATCTTCTATGTAGAAGATAACATAGAAGAAAGTCTAGGTGACTTTGAGTTGGCAATGACTTTTTTAGACAGAACATCAAAAACACTAGCCAGGGGGAAAAAATTGAAAAATCAGACTTTATTAAAATTAAAAACTTCAGCTCTATGAAAGCACTAAGAGAATAAAAAGATAAACCACAGACTGTGAGAAATTACTTGCAAAATACATATCTGGTAAAGGACTGGTATCAAAAATACATGGGCTTCCCTGGTGGCGCAGTGGTTGAGAGTCCGCCTGCCGATGCAGGGGACACGGGTTCGTGCCCCAGTCCGGGAAGATCCTACATGCCGTGGAGCATTTAGGCCCGTGAGCCATGGCCGCTGAGCCTGCGCGTCCGGAGCCTGTGCTCCACAACGGGAGAGGCCACAGCAGTGAAAGGCTCGCGTACCGAAAAAAAAAAAACAAAAAAAAAAAAACAAAAAAATACACAAAGAACTCTTAAAACTCAATGATAGGAAAACAAAGAATCCAATTTTTAAAAGCGGGTAAAATACATGAACAGATACCACCCTGAAGAAAATAGACAAATGTCAAAGAAGCATATGAAAAGATTCTCAATACCATATGTCACCAGGGAACTGTAAGCTGGCTATATGTATACCATTTTGTTATTCACCTCTGTGAAAGAAAAACTTCTGTCAATTAATGGATAAATAACTATACAATAATAAATACAATGTATATTACAGATGAACATAAACAAATACATAAAAACAACTAATGCGTTTATTACTTAAAACTACAATTTTGCACTAATTGAAACAACTCATAAACACAATACTTAGAAATTGGTTGTTAATTTATAACAATTGTGTGCATGCCTTAAAAAAAGGAAAAGACAAGAGAAATAGAATGGTAAAGATATCCTCAGAACAAAATTTCTTCACATATGATATTGTCCTCTATGCCATCAAGAGGATTGATGAGACATCATTTATTAAAAGATTATCAAACTTGTCTCCAGAATTTCCTTCCAAGCTGCTGACATTCACCCTGCAAGGTTTCATGTCAGTGATTTCTTAATCTTATCTAAAGATGTCAACAGAAGGTTTCCAAACAGCACAGATTCAGATTTCTTTCAAATGATCCTTAAAGATTTGTTAACTGAAACATCAAAGGGTTGCTATAGCCAAATCATGCCACGAAGAATACTAAGCAAGTTGCACTGCTTTAGTGGCAACTACATCATAAGTGTTGCCTAGACATGTTATAAAGTATTTTGAATTTCAGAGCTGACAAGTGTGAAAATAATATGCATCTTAGAATGAATGAAACATAGTATTTGGTTTCATTTTCTTTAATGAATCTCAGAGATTGTGTTAATGGATTTAAACCCATATCTATTCATAATTATTAGTAATGTATGTGGACATAGTTCTGCCACCATATTTTGTGTGTGTTTAAAATGGTAACAGGAACTTTCAGCTTCTATGCAATCCAACATTTCATACATGAATTTTCTAAAATCCACTCTTTAAAAAAAATTACTAATGCATAATAAAAAAATTAAAATATCCTTTAATTATTTGTTGTATCCTAATAGCTCACTTCCCAATGAAATGTAAATTTTTACTTCAATTAGTGATGGAAAATAAAGTCACCAAATAATTATTGTTTGATGATGCAGATGTAAAAATACGTAGATGGGGAGAAACCACACTATTTCTGCTTTTAGTTTAAGACATGTACCTCATAAAACTGAAAGGTAAATTTTTCTGAATTGTGAAGTGTCTATATTAGGGTGATTCCTAACAGCAGAATGTACTCCCTATGGGAATACAATATTTGCACTGAGTCTTTATTGTGAGTCAATTTAATTCAACTAAAATCCCTCCTGAATGAAATACTTAATATTTCACCTGGAAATGGATTTAATTATCTGTGTTGTCATTTTTACTTTCTGAATAATCCTCATAAAAAGGTAAAATTTCAAAAACATTATAAAATTCTAAATCCAAAAATGAAAATTTATTTGGGTACAGCTTGGAGAGTAAATGTCAGATACCTGCAGGAGATATTAGAATGACTGCACTTACTATTTTCTTTAAACTATGACAATGTTTTTCAGGAAACTTTAAGGCAGAAAACAGTAAGTCATTTTCTTTGAGAAAAATGTAGTTTTATTCTGATGGTTTTTCAACCCAGTCTTTCTTCAAAAGAACACTTTGCTTTTAAATACAGCTCATGATTATTCCCTTTAAAAAATGCAAAGAATGGTGTGAAACAGGAACGGATTATTATTTCTACTTTGACTATTATTCCTTCCCCTTATACCACTAAATATGTGAGAAAAGGAAGAACTTCAAGCAGTAAAACACGCACAGAGATTGAACAAACTATAATGAAAAATAATACACATAGGGCAAGTTTTTTTTCTCAGAATCAGGGTCTCATTAAATGCCATCTAACTTTAACAAGCTTAGTAAGTTGAAAATCACCATTTGTGTCATCTTACTGTACACCTAATATTCTTTATACACTACAGACTCACTGAATACCAAAAGGCACAGGATCTCCTAGGATAAATAGACAAAATCTTAGGGATAAGCCACTGTCCATTTTTCTCTACAAATATTTCAAGCACAGGGCATAAAAAAGCATCAGGCCACCCTTTCTTTAATCATTTTGGATTGCAGAAAATAAGCAGATTGCCTATTTCAGGCTTCAGTGACATTACGTAAATTACCTTGCCAAGCTTGGACACTGAAAAGGAGAAAAATTGTTTAACTTCCCATACAACATAGACGTAAAGGATGATAGCAAATGGTCCAAGTAAGGTATCGTCCCTTCTCTTTTAACTCATTTTCAAAGCTGCAGAGTGGTCTTCATCCAAGAAAGTTCACCGAAAACAAAACAAGGTTTTGTCTTATTTTTCAATGTATCCACAATGCCTTGCAGAGAGTTGAGTTGTATCGTTAACAAATGTGTGATGTCTGTTGTTTATTGAAAGAAATTTTAAGTGAGCTGACCCAACTATATAGGAAAATAAGGACTTGCCGACTCTCCTTGATTTTTACGTCTTTCACACACACACACACACACACACACACACACACACTTTAAAGAAGTCAGCAATAATCATTTTAGTGTGTTAATTCTCTTTTCTTTTAATATAGCAACTACATTTCCATGTGTCCTCACATGCAGCTTTCTACAGTTTTCTAATTACACTTCCAGAGAGTCAAGGGGAAAGAGAGTTTAGTTGAGGAGGCTCTCTATTTGATTTGTGCTATAAACTACCTCTGACAATGACATTCATACTTGCCAGAAGTTCAGTTGGGCAATATGACTACCATGTCAGGGTAAATTTATACAAGGCTATATAATTGCTGATGATGGGGGAAAGATAATTGAGCTTAATATTTGATGAGAAAGACAGAAAAATTATGATCCTTTCTAGTCCCCAATATGCTGAGCTCCCAATTATCAGGATTTGAAGCTGAGTGCCACAATAAAATGAAAAAAATAGTAACAGTGGGGAGTCTCATCAAGAATTATAACCTAGCCATGGGGAGAGATTAGGGCCTGCTAAAGATAGGGGAAGAATTGGTCCAGGAGATTCAGCCCAGATAGAAATCACAATACACAGAATGCCTCTAAATCACAGAGTAACAGACAAGACTGTAGCTGTAAGAAGGACAGGGAGGGCAGAGGAATGGCGTAAGAACAGGAGCAGCCAGCATGTCAGAACAGCTCAGAAAAGACAGTTTTGAGCCAATGGAGTGTGGAAGGGTTTTCATTTCCATTTAAACCGACCGCTGGCCAGTGAATCCAGTCCTGTATGTGCAGCAGAACCCAGGATTGATACCTGGCTCTTGGACTTCAGAGGTGATCAAATTAGCTTCGCAGGCCATGATGCTTTGCTGTAGACGTGAGAACAGACCACCCTCGGCATCAATGCACGTGGACTGATTCCTCCTTGATGGTAATTCCGTCCATGGACAGTCTTTAGTATTAGTGAAGTATCACCTCCCAAAATAAATACAATTTTATGCACACATCCATTTACTTCAGCCTCCATAAGACTTTCAAATTTGGAAATGAAGGTTTTACTCTGACTAGACGGGGTAAATAAGAGGCAGAAGCTTTGGGGTGTGAATGGGAGTTTAGAAGTAAATAAAAGTTAAATATCATCATGTGGTCAGGACTGTAGAGACAGATAGCTTTTTCTGAGCCAAATGACGTTCCAGCATGCTCATTTAATCACCACATATTTGAATACGTCCATATTTTGTTTTATACCTACAAATTCCTGCTAAAAGATATGATACTTTTTTGTCTTTTGCTTGTTATCAAATTCTACCAATTACAAAAATTTGCCCTGTGGCATATCAATATGTAGGGCTAGATAATACCTGAAAGTATTTTCTGAGTGATCTATAAGGGTCCATGACCATTTTTTACTTTACAGGGGCCAGAGAGGAGTATTCAGTGGCTTTCGTATCTGAAAACAAAATTTACCCCGGGACTTGCCCACCCTACTGAGGGAAGCACTCCAATCAAAAAACTGTAAGAGGACTTCCCTGGTGGCACAGTGATTAAGAATCCGCCTTCCAATGCAGGGGACACAGGTTCGAGCCCTGGTCCAGGAAGATCCCACATGCTGTGGAGCAACTAAGCCTGTGCACCACAACTACTGAGCTTGTGCTCTAGAGCCCGTGAGCCACAACTACTGAGCCTGTATGCCACAACTACTGAAGCCTGCGCACCTAGAGCCCGTGCTCCACAACAAGAGAAGCCACCACAACTAGAGAAAGCCCACGCACAGTAACGAAGACCCCACACAGCCAAAAATTAATTAATTAATTAAAAAAAAAAACTATAGGAAAACCAATGACCAGCCTTTATGTCATGCCTTAGAGGTAAGTAGATAAGTCTCTGTAACTGTAAAATTATGTTGCTAATGGATACAGACTATAACAAAAATAAGTATGGGGACATTACAAACATTACAAAAATCATTTATGTCATGGTTCCTTGGATTACCTCGAGGTTAAAAAAAAAATCCATTCAGACAGATATTAATCCCTGGCATACTTAGGACAATGGCCTTTGTAGGAAAGTGTCATTGAAATCCTTGAGCTTTAGGAGTGTATCTGACCAGTGGAAAAACCCGTAAAAGCACTCAGACGCATAGGGAAAAAAAAAACAAGGAAAACATGATGTTATTTTTATGCTATCCACGCGTTTCAAAAGAAGAGAACGGATAGCAAGGGTGAGAAGGGAGAATCGCTGTGTAATAGACAGAGCCATCTGCATAATTTGCAAGGCCCGGTGCGAAACGAAAATGCGGGACCTCTTGTTCACAAAACTGGCAAAATTCCTCCTCCATTTCCCCGTCCATCTCTCAACCAGCCACGGTGTTTTTTACTTGCTGTTTAATGTTGCACTCTCCTGGGAGAGCCGAGACCTCACAGCCCCGCCCCGCAACTGCTCGCATAGGGTGCTTCCCAACTCCAGCCATCCCGCGCCCGCGCCCACGCCACCGCCCCCCGCCGGTGGAGGCCACAGGGCGGATGCTGGGAGGGACAGGTGAGCAGGTGCCTGAGCGTCTGTCCTGGGAGGCACCGAGGTGGCAGGAGGCGGCCCCCACCTGAAACAAGGCTCCAAGCCCCTCCCCAGCCCCTACATATTCCATTGCTCCATCAGAATTCACTTATTTAGCACAAATTCAAAGATTAAATTATTAAGAATTTCAAGGTGGCAATTGCAGAGCATTAAACCGCAAGTTGCCTGCACTGGTCACACACAGGTACTGATAACTCACAATGGTCCAAACCGAGGGCATAGGGAGTAATTAAATGATGACAAATTAGAGCGGACGGAGCCAGTGGAAATGGCTACTTTGGCCCAGGAAAATCCTCCTTTCCTTACCTTTCTCTGCTCTGGTGAGCTGCCAGGGAAAAACAAAGGAGATTTAACCAAATCTGCGAGGACGGTGAGACTTTCTGGGAAACGCTTCGAGTTGGCTCATTTTTTTTTACTATTATTGGTGACACTATTATTAATAGAGTTCCTGTTACCAGATAACTATAAAATGTTAAGGAAGTAAATCTTTTTTTTGTTTCGTTTTTACCTCTTTCTACTTCTTTACTGAAGCCACATATTTTTTTGTTCACTGTAGTGCCAAGGAAATTCACAGATTTGAATCAAATTTTGATTGAATTTAATTCTCCCACTAGTTGAAAGTTAACTGATAAAAGAATATAGAACTATGTGCTTGATATATGATAATGGATCAAAACAATTTTACCTGGTTATTTTGTATATCTGCTGGGGCAGCCTAGCAACATCTTTGTATATTGCTGAATTTTTTTCATCTGCTTGGTGAAAATTCACAGTAGAGGGATTGAAACCCATAAATTTCACAAAGAGGGCAGTTAGTGATTTTTTTTTAAATTCTAACTTCTCTTTGCCAAACTCAGAGAATCTAGAACACATTAACCAAATCATCAAAAGATTAAATCCCCAAAGCTAGAGGAAACTGTCAGTAACAAAGGGCTGCGAACGAGATAGTCAAGTTTTATCACAACTTCCTACAGTTCTTTCAAAATTATGAAATGATTTATAAGGTTCTGACAAGGGAATAATATAGGATCAAATGCAGTCTTAGTAAGTGTAAAGTATCTAATTCTTGAACAGATGCAGTATCCCTATTCAATCATCTCCAGGGGCTAATTCAACACCACAGGGTTTAATTTGAGGGAAAAAGAGAGTAACTTTTTGGTTCTTAATATCATAGTTTCAGCCTGCTCTGCTGCTCTGTTTTAAGAAAAGGACACAGGAAAATAGCCCTGTTTGAGTCCCAGCAGCAAAATCACCTGAGAGGATGAATCCTTCCCAGGGCTTTTGTCTATTATTATTTTCAACCCAACTGTAGAAATCTGGGAAGATCAACATAGAATCTACAGTGGATAAAAGCATAGTGAAACTGAGTTTCTAACGGGGCAGACATTCAGCAGGAGACAGGATTCATAATCTTTGCAGAGCTAACCTGCTAACAAAAGATTCCTGAAAAGAAAAATAGGAATTGTATTATTTAGAATGAGCTCTTCAAAGCAGCCCTAAATAGTTTCCTTTTAATTTCAAGCAGAGCAAACAGAGTAAATAGAATTGTGGACTTATATTTGGCAAGATTAGCACACCTATAATGACAAATAAAGGTGAACCTCAGTTGTTCACTAGATGTGCTTCAGAGAAAATGTATATTTGTGCAATAGCTGTCTCCTTAGTCAACATCATTAAAGGAAACATTAGGTGGCCCTGATAATAAAACACAGTTCTAAATTCGAATCTTTCTTGTATGTTTCACATCCCCCGACTCTGACATGGAGCCATTTATTAACTGCTCTTTACCCTGTGAGACATATTATTATGTTGACTGCAGGAATGTTCTAGAGGAGATTATTCCCTAGAGAGTCCTCGTCAAGAAGATCCATAAAATAAAATTCTCTTGGGCCCATGTACATAGCAGAAATATGGATGTATAACATTTAGCAAGTTATTTCTTTTTATTCTATGATCATTAAAGAGCAAGTAACCATCATTAATCATCAGGGAAATGCAAATCAAAATCACAGTGAGATACCACTTCACATCCACTGTGATGGTTAGAATAAAAAAAAATCAGATAATAGGGGCTTCCCTGGTGGCGCAGTGGTTAAGAATCCGCCTGCCAATGCAGAGGAATATGTTCGAGCCCTGGTCCGGGAAGATCCCACATGCCGCAGAACTAAGCCTGTGCGCCACAACTACTGAGCCCACGCACTTAGAGCCCATGCTCCGCAACAAGAGAAGCCTGCGCACCGCAACGAAGAGTGGCCCCCACTGGCCGCAACTAGAAAAAGCCCGCGCAGCAACGAAGACCCAACACAGCCAAAAAAAAAAAAAAAAAATAGGATAATAAGTATTTGCAAGCATGTGAAAAAACTGGAACCTTAATACACTGGTAATGGGAATGGAAAATGGGGCAGCTACTCTGGAACATAGTCTGGCAGTTCCTCAAATGATCAAACACAGAGTTACCATGTGATCCAGCAACTCCACTTGGGTATATACTCAGGAGAAGTGAAAACAAATGCCACACAGAAACTTGTACACAGTGTTTAGGGCAGCATTTTTCAAGATAGCTAAAAGGTGGAAATAATCCCATTCATCAATGGAGGAAAGGCTTTTTTAAAAAGAAGCATATCCATATAATGAAATAGTATTTGGCCATTACAAAAATGAAGTATTGCTAATATTCTACAGCATAGATAAACCTTGAAAACATTATGCTAAGTGAGGCAAGCCGGTCACAAAAAAACACATACTATGTGATTTCATTCATATAAAATCCAGAATAAGGAGATCTAGAGAGACAGAAAGTAGATTAATGGTTTCTTATTGCTGAAGATAGGGGGTAGGCTGAAGAACCGAGAGGTAAAAGCCAAGGTATACATATTTGAGGTGACGAAAATGTTCCACAGTTAACTGAGTGATGGGTGCACACATCTGTGAATATAATAAAAACCACCAAATTGAATATTTTCCAAGTGTGAAGTGTATTGTTCTATCTCAATAAAGCTGTTAATTTTTTTAATTAAAAAAGAAGAAAATGATATAACATCTTTATCTCCTACTATGAAGAAGTCAGTCAAACTTGTGTACGACTTCAGTAAATGTATAAACTTGACAGATTATGTTTTTAGATACTAATTTCATCCCAGCTTTATCTGCCATTTTCTTGCCCTTGTCTTTTCATCTCTCCTGTCCCCAACCCTCTAGACTTGATTTATTCAC
This sequence comes from Grampus griseus, assembly GCF_964374135.1. NCBI lineage: Eukaryota > Metazoa > Chordata > Mammalia > Artiodactyla > Delphinidae > Grampus > Grampus griseus. Next base: position 160,946,999 of record NC_139018.1, on the reverse strand, counting down.
TTATTTATTTTGCATCTATTTAGTCTCCAGGTAAACTTGTACACTGTCTTATTTTCTCTCTGGAATGATCACACTATTCACCATTAATTAAGCTGTTATTATTAACTTAATTAAACTTTGTTCTTTTAACCAACAGGTTTGGGCATACCTAGTCTATAGTAACAATGTATACCAGATTTACAGTTTTTTAGAGGAGACAAAATTAAAATTCCTACAAAAATGTAATTTACTGAGTTTCACATATTTGAAAATCTCATCTTCCTTTAATTATAGGGTAATATTTTCCCTTTGTGGCTAATATTTTAAGAACACTGGTTATGTCTGTGCCATCTCAAGGAATTCTGTACATTTGAAACAGAATAACCAAAAGAACTACCAAAAACTTTTACCTTGAAGCAACTATTAACTTGCAGAATCGATTGCTTAAACTACAGCTATTCTTACTCGTTCTATGACATATTCAGTTTTGGCAGGTAATACAAAATGAGCACAGCCTGCTCTAAAATCAGTTTGCTTTTGTTACAAAAGGATTGTGTAAAGTTAAGCAAAACTTTCACATAAAAGTCTAGTATATAAAATTTAAATGGAAGATAAGTTAACACAATTAAGCTTCTTAGGAAAAAAAAGTTGTACAAGAATAATATTTTTGTCAAAAACGTGAACATCTGCACAACCACATCTTAGTTCTCAAAAATCAGACGTCTCTTCCTGCATTCCAACAGAAGGCAGGGAAAGAAAGCTATGAATTTCACAATAGCAAACATGACTAAAACAACATTTATTATCACATTTTCTTCAGTTTGCCAGTTTCAGCCTCATGTCCAATTTCATAAAAGCACAATGCAGAGATTCTCCTGAAGGAATGTAATTAATCCTACTTACCAGGGTATAAGGCATTTTTATAACTTTGCTTTTTTACCCTTTTCATATTACTCAGCCACTGCTAACTGTGAGAAATATTAACACTATCGAAAATCCAGTTAACATACTCCCTCTGCTGGTAACAGCTGTCTTTCTCAAAGCATAAATTCATCATCTTTTCCTCTCATGTGCATTTCCTTTCCATATTAGATTTTCTATTTCACGTTTTCTTATAAAGAACCAAGTTACCTAAGGAGGCTATGAACAAACTAGTAAATGAAAACTTTTTAAAACCATAGGTTTTTAGTGAACTCATTATAAGCAAAACCTTCCTTCTTGTCAAATTCCTACAACTTTGAAGAATTTACTAACACCATCCTATTTTGACCCTCCTTTCTTACATCTCCCACAAACTAATCTGTGAAAAACACTATTTTTCCTTCATTTACAATAGCTACTTCTAAAAACTTCAACTGAAGTCTTCTTGCTTCTAAAATAACAAACAACGTAACCGCTGATATCATAGAAGGCTTCCTAAAATATTTGGAACGTTAAACATCAAAATTTAAACACACACAGAAAATGACTCATTGCATTTCATCCATTTAAAAATGTGTCTTCAGTTAATTAATGAGCAATATCTTCCTTTTATAGCTTTAATCTCCATTCCTACAGCTGCCCTTTTAGTCCAGGGCATCTTCATTTTATATTTACATTTCTCTATTTCCAACTCTTTCCCGGCTCCAATGATTTGTCATACTGCTACCAGGAAAATTTCCCGAAAGCAGGAAAATATCCTTAAACCCAGTGTAACCCCTTCACTCCCCTGCTCATAAATCAGTAGTCATTTTGAAACCAACTACTTCTGCTTCATTTCCTCCATTAGTCTTGAAAGAAGTTGTAAATCCCTAAAATTAAATACAAAGTTTTGCATTTGTATACACATACATTGTTCTGGAGAAAAGATTGCATAGCTTTCACTAGCTTATCAAAAGGACTCAGGACACCCCTCCAAATTATAAGAACTTATTCTGTGTCTGCTATACCCCATTGCTCTACACATACATTAACCCACATTCCACACTGGCCTCTTTGCTCTGCTGGGGCTCTGCTGGTGCATGGCCTTTTATTCCACACCCCTCTATCCAAGTCCCATTCTTTTTCAGGACCCACCTTCTGCATAAAGCTTATTCCAATTGCTTCTCAATTCTTATGACCCTTTAAACAGCAGCACTCTATTTTCCCCTTAATTATTCTGTAATAATTCTCCAACCATGGTCAAATAACAACTTCCTAATATTTGTGTCATGTGTATTGGTTTTATTTTCCCAACTAGACTGCACATATGTTATCACTTAACATGTCTTTTCCATTCATTCAGTGTGAACTCCCTGAGGGCAGAAAGCTATTGTGTATTCATTCCCAATGGCCATTACTGCATGGTGTAGAGATTCCCTAAATGTGTGATAAACAGAGATACAAATGTTCTGAAGGAAACGTAATATCTCATTATTTTACTTCCTTCAGTTATACAGGTATTTCAAAATACACTTATTTATGGATTTTTAAAAGATTTTGTGAAAATAATTACAATCTAAGGTTTTCCTTACTTTGATAATAAATAAATAAATAAATAATTTATTTATTTAAATAAAGAAAGAAATATGCTGTGTCACGTTCTGGAAGTTATAAGGCCTAAGGCCTAAATACTTCAGTCTCTAAGGAAGGTGCATAGTTCACTACAGATATACACATACACACACACCATGGAATATTACTCAGCCATAAAAAAGAATGAAATAATGCTACCTGCAGCAACATGAATGGACCTAGAGATTATCATACTGAGTGAAGTTAAGTCAGGCAGACAAAGACAAATATCATATGATATCACTTATATGTGGAATCTAAAAATTATACAAAGAAAATGGATAGCAAGACACAATCCCAAATCTTGGTTTTTGGGGGACTATATCCTTATTCCCCATTGATGATGTCAGAGCTTGGTGGTAAGTGCTCAGGTTACAAGGTACAAAGTAATGTCTTATCACATTGTTTTCTCTTTTACCTCCATGAAACAGTTTACCATCTCATTAAAGTCTATCCTATAAAATATAAACTTTTGCATTAAAAAGATATGAGAAGCAACAACAAAAAAAGGCAGAATGCAAAAGATCTCAGTCCTAACTTTAAAACATGAAGGCATCAGTGACAAACAAAATGAACTAACTAGTTATTCTTAAACCTGAACACCATTAGAATCAACTGGAAAGCTTTCAGAAGAATATACATAGCAGGACTCTAGCCCCAGATTTAATTACTCTGAGGTGGAGTCCAGGCTTTTTTTTAAGCTCCCCAGGTAAATCTAATGTAAGATTGGATCTGAGAAATTCTGCCCTAAACCTAATCACAATTGTATCTTAGGGTTTACTGAGATAAATTATACAACTCAGTAAACTAAATTCTGTAATAGAGATTCCAAGCATGAATGAAAAAAGGGAAGGCAGGGAGTTAGGAAGGAAAATGAAAAGAGAAGACTAGAAGGTACTAGAGAAGATTGTTTCTGCTGTCTTCAGACCTACAATTAGAAAAAAAATTTCTCTAGAATTCTACCACTTCCCAGATGTTAGCTTGAGATATACTGCCTATTCAAAAGATCATTTTATTAAATTGTCTCATAAATTCTTTCTTCCAAAGTCCCTTGAAATTTAGATGACTGGTTCTCAAAGCTAGCCAAATCATCAGATTCGATTCATATTTTTCTTTTAAATACAGGTTTCTTGTCCCACCTCCAAAAGATTCTGATTTGATAAAATTGCAATGAAATTCAAAGATTTATATCATTAAATGTTTCCCAGGTGTTTCCCAGTCAGGATTGAGAATTACCGGTCTGTATTATGAGATAATAAACTCTTTTTCAGCAAGAGTGTGCCCATTTCAGGGGTTCTCAAACAGACTTGTTCAAAATACTGTGGGCCCTCTATAACTGCAGGTTCTGCATGTGTGGATCCAACCAATGGCAGATCAAAAATATTTGAAAAGAAAATCCAGAAAGTTCCAAAAAGCAAAACTTAATCTTGCCTCATGCTGGCAACTACTTACATAGCATTTACATTGCATTTACAGCTATTTACGTAGCATTTACACTATCTTAGGTTTTAGAAGTAATCTAGAAATGATTTAAAGTATACAGGGGAATCTACGTAGGTTATATACAAATACTATGCCATATTATACAAGGGACTTAAGCACCTGTGGATTTGGGCACTGGTGGGGCTTGGTGGGGGCACGTCCTGGAACCAATCCCTTGTGTATACTGAGGGATGACTATATACACATTCAGACTCAACCCAAGAGATACTCATTCAGCAGGCAAAGAGTTTGGGTTGAAGCATTTGTATCTTTTTAAAGCACCAAAGGTAATACTGAAGCACCCAAAGTCGAGAGCCCCCAGCATAACACATAAATTTTCAATGAATAGTTGTTGAATAAATCAAAGAATGATTGGCTATAAATCTCTTTGACTTTTGCCTCCTTTTCATCTTATAACTCACCTTGCTTTTGACTCATAATAGTATGTTTGTTTTTTGGCTGCGTTGGATCTGTGTTGTTGCGCGTGGGCTTTCTTTAGTTACGATGAGCGGGGGCTGCTCTTCGTTGTGGTGTGCAGGCTTCCCATTGTGGTGGCTTCTCTTCTTGCGGAGCATGGGCTCTAGGCGCACGGGCTTCAGTAGTTGCGGCACGCAGGCTCAGAAGCTGTGGTTCGCGGGCTCTAGAGCGCAGGTTCAGTAGTTGTGGCACATGGGCTTAGTTGCTCCACGGCATGTGGGACCTTCCCGGAACAGGGATTGAACCTGCATTGGCAGGCAGATTCTTAACCACTGTGCCACCAGGGAAGTCCCTATAATAGTATTTTTATACCTCTTTCTCAATTCAGGTACAGGATGTTCCTTCACAGATACCGGTCTCTTAATTCATAGGAAAACTTGATGAAAACAAGACCAATCTGACTTAGATATTTTCTTCATGAAGCCAGGACTCCAACTGGTGGTAGATAATATCATGTCTCAATCCTGTCTGAAAGGTGTACTTCATCAACGAAAGCATAGCAGAATCTTGACATTAGTAGCTATCTTGAAACAAAAGGTGTGGCTTTATCATTCCTTAAGTCCAGCATCAATAAGACAAACAACTACTTAAATAGTATGCATCCTTATCATATTATCCACTTACTAAATCAGAATCTTGGGACAGGGGAGAATATCCTGGGACTGGGTTGTTTTTTTTTAACAAGCACTTGCAAGTAATTCTATGATTAGGCAAGATTTGGAAACACTGAATAAGGGGAAAAATTAAAATCAGTCAAGACATGTAGGAAACAATCAGTGCTTAATCCAATAGATTAGGAAAGGCAGCTGATGATCACAGTACCTAATGTAGATTGTACATCATTAAAACCATGGCTTAGATGTAAAGAAAAAGGAAGAAAATATTTCACCAGAGCATATAGAATAGTCAATAAATGCAGCTTTTAAGAGTAACTTATTCTCATTGAGTCCACCCATTCTTTCCAATTCAAGAAACGACTTGGGCTGGCTAAACAATAAACAATAAAATACAATAAAACAACAAAAAAATACAAATACATGGACATTTAATAATTATTATAAATTTAAATGCCAGTTTATAAAGATGGAAGATAACAATTAACATCCATAAAACTCTGACGGATGAAAGCTATGAAAACTGAACTCAAAGCTTTGCCCTGAGCTTCCTAGCAGCCTAAGTAACAAGGAAATTTTGATCTGTTATATACCTCTCCTTGTCTGGTAGGAGAGAGCACGTCAGTTCATCAGAAGAAACAAACTTTTTCTTAAGTCTGAGTGTTATGAAAAATTGGTCCCAAGGGTCTTTATATAAGGAATATTGAGAATGTAATGGGCTGTGAATGCTAAAGCAGTAAAGAATAAAGAATGTTGTTATTCAACATACGGCTATTTTTCAATCAAAGCCTCAGTGAAAGCAAAGGACATAGCGGTAATGATCTTGTAAAGATATGCAGACTTCTGGTAATTTCTTCTAACAGAAGAATGATGAGTATCACATTATCCTCAGAAAATCTTGAGAAATTAACAAGTCCATTAAGCCTGTGTTTCCCCTAGTTAATCATATGTAAGAATTACACAAGAGCAGTTTAAAAATGTAAATTCCTATACTGGTCCCTAGATTTTGGAGTTGGGATCAGAAATCTACACATAGAACAAATGATTCTCAAGTGATTGTGGAAAACCACCTCCTAGAATTGCCACTTTCAAAAATCAGTGGTCACTGCTGGAATTGTTCTGATTCAAGGTAGAAGACCCCAGTGAAAGTTTGGCAGGTACACTGGTTGAAAGTAGGAGGAACCATGGTCTCCAAGATAAGTTTGCCCATTCCTCTTGGTAGCTTCTAAAAATACATTTTTTTAAAACTCATCCCAGAGCTGGAGAATCCCTCTGTTAGAATCTGCATTCTAACTAATACTGCAGGTGATTCTTTGCACAATAAAATTTGAAAAACTTTGTTATAGCTTTTGTATAAATCTTTTTATATTGGACATATAAATGGGGGAGAAAGGATAAAAAGATACTTTAGTATAGGAAGTAAAGTTCCTGACTTGAAATATGACCACAGGCGAAGCCTGATGGAAGAATTCTTACAAGTTGTGCCAAGATTTCCTACAGAGCAATTTCAGATCTGTTCCCATGCTCAAACCAGAAATCAACTGAATGTTGTACCATCTGTGGCAAGTAATTAATTTCAAGTTTCCAGAAACTTTTAGCTGTAGGAAATGTCCTAATATGGCATCAGTGGGCATTGCAGACCTATGCTTCCAAATATAATCATCCTTCCTCTGAAATCCTTCTTAAATAACACTCAGCCAGAAGAGACTTTCCAGTTTATCTAATTAAATTCTCTCAATTTGCAAATGGAAAAAGCTGAAGACTAGAGGTCACGTCCAAGGTGATATGGCTAATTTTGGCACATTTAGCTCAAAACTCTGGGCCCTGGTACTACCATAACCCAATTCTTTCTATTACACACTTGCCAATGCAAACCATTTTAAAGAAAGGCTTAATTTAGAGGCAATGAAAGCAAGAAGACAATTCTTTTAATATGCTATTTTTCATAAATTATCCTCCATAAATGTTGATTCTCTTTTAGGGAACACATGTCAAGAGTCTGCTGACATGTAAGAAAATACTTACAATTCCTTGTGCTAAGTGCTAGAAGATGTTTAGATGCTAAACATCTTCTTTTGGTCTTGGTTTTGTCTTGCTGTTTTTTGTGTTCTGTTCTGGGTCGAGAGATAATATTTTGGTTGATCTAACTACTCTCTTTACCCAGAACCCAGGTTTATAAACTTCCCACTGTGAGTACAGGTTAAACCTGGGCTTTTGAACAAACTGACCCCAACTGTCTGCTCGTTGATCTTCGGTATAGCTTTGACCTTTGTGCTATGATGTTTTAAAGTCAGAATGGCTCTGGGTCAATTAGAAACGTACCCCTTCATAAAAACAGTTCCCTCCTGACATTTTCTAAAGATACTTCCCACTTACTTGACATAAATTAATCCCGGCTGTAAATGAGTTTTAGTCCCCAAAAACTCAACTATAAATCTAACCCTTGTATTACACATTCTGAGTTTATATTCACAAAGAACTCAGGAAGAAATGTGCTTTTTCTCTGGAGTTTTTCTTTGCAAACATGTTACCCATTAGTCTTCCTAATGAACTACAAATCTGCTTTTAAGAAATGTCTTCAAAGAGAAAAACTCGAAGTAAACATTAATTATTTTCCTGAGACACTTTAGAGTTTGTGTGTATCTGTATACACTTTTTCTGTTTCCTTTTACCTTTGTCTGAGCAAGGCCTCGTTAGAGTTTGATTGGAGTGGTCCTAAAAGCCTGTTAATGGCAGCTATGAGGAAGAGAGGTATTAACACACATTTCAGAAAAACAGGCTGAGCCAACAAGTCCCTACACTTAACAGAGGATGAAAAGCTCTTCTACTGGAAATGCTGTTTCACTTGAGATTCTATTCAAGGAAAGGACATTTTTACTAAAACACAAGAAAAAGATGTTGTGAGCAGACATTCTTTGTTTAGATTTATGGAATTTAAGAAAACCTATCAAATGGAACAATCATAATTAACAAATAACTGCCCCAAAAATGTTGAAATTGGGTGTGATTTCTGTAGTCTTGAAAAAAGTGTCAAGTAAGATAAGTGGAATTTATTTTTTTAAATTTTGGTCCATTATGATTAAATTTTTTAAAATCCACTTACACTTCAGGAAATATAGTCAAAAATAGAAGGTTTTCACCCAATATATCATTCATTGATTATTTCCTAGCTGCCATGCACTGGTTACCATAAACCAACTGGAAAGAATTTTTTACAGTAATTCAACAACCATTTCCTGTAAGTTTTCTTTGCTTCTGGGACTAGAAATACAAAGAAGAATAAGAGCTGAGCTCTTCCTGTCAAGAGTCTGTTGACACGTAAGAAAATAATTACAATTCCTTGCGGTAAGTGCTAGAAGATGTTTAGATGCTAAGTAAGTCCTTGAAACAATCAACTCCTTTCCTGGGATGAAAACAGAGATTTATTTCAAAGCCCTCTTCAAACTGACATTTATAGTATAAGGAGTTGATCAGGATACGTGCACATCCTAGAAGGCTTTCCCAACAGAGAAAAATCAGGACTACATGTGCAAGGGCAGAGTCACGAACAGACTTAGCATGTACAGAAGATGATTAATATTTTGTTGTGTGTATCTATGTTGAGGAAGGAGATGGTAAGAATGTATAACCAAGCAGGACCCTACAGGGACTTCCCAGGACAGACCCACACCACACACACACACCATGTCCTCTGCCTGATGCTTGTCTGTAGAAAAATTTTAGCCACCTAGGCCTTCCCCAAGTTTAAAAGAACAAATTTAATCAGAGAAGTGAGAAAAGGCAGAAACAAAGAAAAACCATCTAGCAAGACAAATAATAATAATTTAGCCATTAAACAAAGACAAACTCCTTTAGTTCCTCCTAAAGGGCTACAGATAATGTTCTGAGCCATACCTTTATTTTGCAGATACTGAAACGCCCACCAGGTGGAAGAAGTTAACTGCCTGCTGACCATAAGCACATAGACCCCAGACCAGTTGGAACCAGAAGGTTGATGATGTTAACTCCCAATTACCTCACCACCAACCAATCAAAAGAATGTCCATGAGCTGATCACACACCCCACAAGCCTCTCCCTTACCCTGTCTTTAAAAACCCTTCCGGGAAACCCAACGAGAAGTTCAGGTCTTTTGAGCATTAGCCATCCATGCTCCCTGTTTGGCGCCTGCAATAAATGCTGTGCTTTCCTTCGCCACAACCCAGTGTCAGTAGATTGTCTTTACTGCGCTTGGGCCAGTAGACCCAAGTTTGCCTCAGTAAAACATGGAAGGAGATTACAGTAGAAGAGCAGGCAAATGCCAGATTATAAAGGCTTTATATGCTCAGTATTCTATATAACTTTTTTTTAAAAATTTACCCCATAAGTGTTGGGGGTCAAAGGAAGTGAAGATAAAAAAAGATGAGAAACATGTAAGAAGTATTTATATATCTGATTGTAATATAAGATAAACTGTTTAGTTTCACAAAAAATATGACTACATTTATAAAATTAACACATCTGTGAACATAGGTAAATTTGAGGCTGTCTTACTTTTACTCTTGATGGTGAATTTAATGTAAAACTATAAATATGGGGATGTTTTTGGAACAGCAAATGACAGCTATTATGTCCTAAAGCTAATATTTATGCATTCACAAAACTCAGTGCTTCTATCCTTTCATGCCTGTAGTCTACCTCGGTTCCACATTCTTATCGTTTTGTATTCTGACTTCTACCAGCATCCTGCTGCAGTCTGGCTTGAATGGGTCCTGAATCATTACTCTTGCTTAGCATCACCTAGAGATTTCCTCTGTGAAGCAGTTCAGGTGAATGTCAATTGAACACTCACCTAAAAATAAAATAAAAACACATAAATATGCATTGAGAGCTTTAAAAATTGAACTGTAAACACCCAATGCTAAAACAGAACAGAAATATAAAAATGCAGTTTTGTAAGGGCTTTTCAAGGTCTTAGAGAAGTAATTCTCATAGAATACAGATTGATAAAAATACTGACTTCCAATGAGGCTCTTCCAGGGCTATTTTAAGTTTCATCCTGTCAACAGATAATGTATCAGTTACAGATGTCAATCCATCCCCTACTTTAACACCAGTTACACACACACACACACACACACATATACACATGCATGCACATATGTTTACAGTTAATAGGAAGTTATCAGGGCTGGTCAAAATTGTAATGGAAGTGACATGTATATTTTCTTTTGTTCCTCCACTGGTTCTTTAACATTTTTCTCTTTTATGAATGTTTTCTCAGTCCAAAGCTGCTAAGTCATCTCTTTCTCTCACACCTTTAGTCACGTTTGTTAGTATGCTCTATTGGCTCTACCTTCTGAATATCTCTAAAATCTGACCTCTTCTCACTACTTTCATTTATTACCCCCTTTTCAGAATTTTGTGATAAAGAGGTCAGGAAAACGGGATGGGAGGAAAGGAAGTTTTATGATGTGCATGTACTTGGGGAAAAAATTGTCAGTGGAGAAATAATCCATGAAAAAAAATTTTAAGCATTTACTATTTACTTCTTGTCTCCTTAATAACATTTGACTAACACAAGTAAATATTTTAATTACTTTGACTTAGACTTGGTGATACCTTATGCTGCTGGGTTATGACCGTGCTTTATGTCTGGGCTATCTGAGTTCTAGCTGTAGAGTCTTCCTTGGTTGTTTTCAATCATTCCCATGACTTCTATATTCTCCTTATATAGATTAATATATTTATAACTCTAGTTCTGCTTTCTGCCCTGAGCACCAATCTTATATTTTAACTGCCCGCACCTCAAACACAATTTCCTTAAGGTTTATTTGCCAGAGTTTCTTCTCAACTTTCTCCTGGTTTTCTGGTCTCTGTAATAGCCTCTATTTACTAGTTAAACAACACAGACTTTGCCTCTTCCCCTCCTCTGCTCCAACATAGTCCGTTGCCGAATCTTATCATTTCTGCCTTTGCATCATCGCATCGATAGCGTACTGATTAGGTCTTGTCAGGAACTAGGATGACACACTCAAATTGGGCAATTTGAAGAAAGGTTAATAAAGATACAGATGCAATAATGTGGAAGGAGGGGGCAGAACCTGTTACTACACCTAGGTTTAAAAGGTGAACAAGAGTAGAAAATTGTTAATGGAGAGAGGAAGCTACTTGGAGAAGGCTACCTAACGAGAGCTATGGCCTTGGGTCACAGTAAGACCATGACAATCCCTGACAGAAGGAGCTGGTGGTGGTGTTGGGGAGTGGGGCTGACGGAGGTATAAATACCCTGAGCTTATCCTCTTTCATTCCTCTGATGTCCAGCCAGGGCACATCATTGTCTGAACTTAATTAGAAGCCAGAAAGTAAAAATACTCATTGATACAGTCCAAACTGTTCAGCTTCTGGATTCTAACACTCTGTAGACCAGGCACTGGAGAGAGAAATGGAAGGTATCAGCCCAGCTGGCATCCCCTTTGTCTCCCTTGTTACTCCATTAATTCAACACCCTGTTTTCTCTTACCTGATCTGCTCTCTTTTAAAGATCTGCCTCCTTCCTCCTAGCATACCAAACGACCCTGCCTTTCATTCCAGAAGACACTATGTCTACTATGTTTACTCTATGTTCACTATGTTTACAAACATCCTGGAAAATAGTCCAGAAGAGCCTAGATCCTCTCAATAACCATGCATCAGAGGTCTGGTCCCTCATCCAAGACGGAGCACAAGAAAGACCAATTCATCTCCTTTCTGGATTTCTATGGGATGCTCTATCCCATGTCGGCTTTTGAAACTATCAAAGGAAGAGCATCTTGGTATCTGAAACTAAAAACTGAATTTATTGTTTAGCTAAGTAAGGGAGAGCTATGCTGACCAAGCACAGTCTTACTGGACAAAATAAATTGCTGATTTTATACAGGGTTTGAAGGAAGCATTCATTTCAGAGCTTTGCTGGTTATGTTAGCAGGAATGAGTTGATGTGAACATGTTGTATTTCAGTTACAGAGATGGGACTGGGTTAACATCAGCCCCTTAGAAGCATGATCATCAGAATGATTCCACCATCAATTGTCCAATTTTCAAAACGTGAAGCTGTCATTCATGGCTGGCTTTTAGATGTGTGTTTAACTGAAATGGTTTGTTATTAGTCGACTAAAGAGACGTAAACCAGGTCTGTTTGTTGTTATCATGCCTATAGAATTGTCACTGACTGATTAAACAGGTGGAAAACAAATTTTGTTGGTTTACTAGTTTCCTTGAATATAGAACAATCAGCCCTTTCAGTAAGTGTATCTAATGTGAAATGCTCTTTTTATGAGACTTTTGGCTCCAAGACTTCCCAGATGACATCTCCATGGACTGAAGGCTCATAATCTTGTCTCACATCTGAGGTAACCTTTTCTCAGTCTCAGATATAACTGTACTTCTTTCCCGCCATACAACTGATCAGAGCAGATAAGTTAACTTCAAATGCAAGAAACAGCTTTAATTTAACTCAAGCTATTAGAAAGACTATTGCTCCATCCATTTGTCCCTGGTGCAAATCAGAACCTATGCCAGAGGATATATCCTCTCAGGGCATCTCTTGGTCCCCAACCCCACTATATCACATCTCCAGCCATTATGCTGTCCACCTCGACTACTGCTCAGTCCTTCAAGAGCTAAAGCATTTGACAAGAAGATAAAGGGACTGTATTTCAGCAAGTCTAGGAGAGGCACAGTACCACAATTAATAGGTCTCCCAAAAGAGAGGAGACTATAAATCAGAAGGCAATTCTGGAGTGATATTCATCTCAGAACATCTGTTCTTTACAGCCCTGATGGAGTATCAGTGTTTGACTAAACCGGAAAGCCCAGGGGTTTTGCCTCATGTTCCCTTCCATTCCCACTGCCACCTCCTTGCCTATCCATCCTGTGAGCCACAAGACCCTCTAAGTCTGGGAGTCTTCCTTTAAAGTTACAACTCATTCATAGAAATTTCGCTATATAGTATTGAGAATCCTAATAAGGCTGTAAGTTATAAAATGAGTTTTAGAGAATGTTGGGATTTTGGACCTTACTCATCTCTTTCTTTCCATTCTTACATTATTAGTAAGAACAAATTAAGTTCTGAAAATCTTCATAAACTATTCCTGGTTTACCAATTCATGACCACTAAATGTCCCTGCATACTTCATAGCACAGGAGGCCCTGATGTTACTAGTGAACAAAACCCATCATTTTGCCAAAGAAATGCATGACTCATCAGCCACTTGAATCCCCCACTGCAGATCAGGGTCCAAACTCTCATACTCATCAGAACAGCTTTGTGCAAGTGATACAGAGACCTCAGCTAAACCCTGGAGGTGAGTGACATAAAAGCAGCATTGTGAAACAATTACAGAAATGGAAACTTAGGTTAAATTACTTTTAAATCCATTGTGTTCCATTAAGTCATTTGCAGAAGCCTGAGCGTAAGTAGGAGCATAAGTATGCTCTGTGGAGTTATTCAAATGAAACACTTTCTGGCCTAAAGTAGTATATAATTTAATGGAAAGTGAATAAACAAATAAAAAACTAAATAATGTGAGAAAAAGAAAACCTACGTACAGCTAAATACAATCACCCATCTTCAGTTAACTGCCAGTTCTTCAAAATTTCCTGATCTCTATTAATTTGTTCTTCCTCTCAGAGCACTGTTACAATTTCCTTCATTTGATGTGCCAAGTCGTTAAGTTTTGTGTGATTATTTGATGAATGTATATCTCCTGTGCTGGACTATAATCATGTAGGTGGAGCCCATGCCTGCTTTCTGCTCACCATTGAACCCTAAAACCTCATCTAGTGCCTGGAACCTAGAAGTACTACTCAGTAAATATTTCTGAGTCAATGATTGGGTGTAAAATGTTTCCATTATATTTTTACCACTAGTTATAACTTTGAAATAGCATCCAGTGGTGGAAATAGTCCACTATTGTACTGACACTAACTTATTAGGAGATCCTGAAAATATCACTTCCTTCTCTGCCTTTGCTTGTATTTCTTCAGCACCAAAATGAGGATTAAAACCATCTGAATCACCTACCTTTCTGTATATGGTTGCTGTGCCAGCTACTATTGCTGCATAACAAAAGCACTTAAAACTTAGAGGTATAAAATAATTGTATGATACTCACAGTTTCTGTCGGTCAGGAATTTGAACAGGGCAGAGTGGACTTTATTGTTTCTGCTCCAAGATGTTTGCAGCACACCTGGGAAGATTCAAAGATTGGAGATGACTCTTTGGCTGGGAGCTGGAATTATCTGGAGGCATCTCAACTTACATATTTGGCAATTGGTGGTGGCTGTTGACTAGAATCTCAGCTGGGCTGTTGGCCAGAAAAGCCTATGAGTGGTGTTTCCTGGTGTCCTCTCAAGTGGACTAGTTTGGACTTCCTTGCATCAGAGAAGCTAAGTTCCAAGGGTGAGCATCAAAAGAGAACCGGAAAGAATCATTTTCTATGATCTAACTCAAAAGTTACATAGCCTCACTTACACACCCAAGTCCGCCCAGGTTCAAGGTGACGGAGTTTATAGACCCTACCAATTAATGGAAGGAGTGTGAAATTCACATTGTAGGAAGAGCGTGTAGATTGGAAATATTATAGCATTTTTGGAATGTACACAGTTGCTTTGATGACCAAAGAAGGTACCAGAAGAAATACCAAACTGCACCTATAAGAGTTAATTTTTGTCCAAACCTAGACCTTTGTTAATCTAACAAAATCTTTGAATTATGCATTTCTGAGGCTTCTTTATGGTTTTTATTGTTATCTTTATGCTGTTGTATTGGTTCTTAATGGAAATTCAAATCCCAGGAAAGAAATGAAACACTGATTAAAACAAAATGGATGGACATAACTATAAATTAGAAGTGGAAAAAACGGTTAATAAACATGAGAAAATTATTAACTAAAATGTGCAAATAAAACAATAAGATGATTTTTATCTGCCAAATTAGCCTACAAATGACAATGTCAGCAAGGACTCTATCCCAACTGCTGGTAGGAGTGGGTATTATTTATCTATTGATGTGTAACAAATTATTCCAAAATGTAGCAAGTTAAAACAACAAATATTTATTATCTTACTTGGTTTCTGAGGGTCAAGAATCCAGCAGTAGCTTAGCTGGGTGGTCCTGGCACAGGAGCTCTAATGAGTGGCCATCGAAGTGTTGGCCAGGACTGCAGTCATCTAAAGGCTGAAACAGGGCTGGAAGGTCTGCTTGCAAGATGGCTCACACCTATGGCTGCTGATGGAGGCCTCAGGTCCTTGCTGGCTCTTGGCAGGAAGCCTTAGTTCCTTGCTACGTGTACCACTCTTTGGGGCTTGCATAAGTGTTCTTATGATATGGCACCTGGCTTCCTGTAGAGCATGGGATTTAAGAGAGAGCAAAGTAAATGCCACAGTGTCTTTTATGACCAGCCATAAAAAATTTCTATAATAAAATATTGATTTACACAGGTCAAGCCTATTCATTATAGAAGGAATTAGACAAGGGCATAAATAACAGGAGGTAGGTTTATTTGGCATAATCACCAATAAATTGGTATGACCACACTGGATAGCAATTTTATAATATGTATCAAAAGCCTTAAAAATGTTTCACAGCAGAAAGTTGGCTTTCAAAGAATGTTTGTTCAAGGAACCATTAAATAAATAAACAAACCAGTAGTTTCAATTCTAGGAATCACTCTAAGGAAATAATGAGATAGAGATGACAAAGATTTATATACCAAGATGTTAATTATACATAAATTGTTACAGGATCAAGTAGAAATAAACTAAATGTACAAATAACAGAATCATCAAGTAAATTGTAACACACTGTATCTTTTTACTTTTTTGAATTTTATTTTATTTTTTTATACAGCAGGTTCTTATTAGATATCCATTTTATACATATTAGTGTATACATGTCAATCCCAATCTCTCAGTTCATCACACCACCACCACAACCCCCACCATTTTCCCCACTTGGTGTCCAGATGTTTGTTCTCTACATCTGTGCCTCTATTTCTGCCCTGCAAACCAGTTCATCTGTACCATTTTTCTAGGTTCCACATATATGCGTTAGTATACGATAGTTGTTTTTCACTTTCTGACCTACTTCACTGTGTATGACAGTCTCTAGATCCAGCCAAGCCTCTAAAATGACCCAATTTCATTCCTTTTTATAGCTGAGTAATATTCCATTGTATATATGTACCACAACTTCTTCATCCATTTGTCTGTCGATGGGCATTTAGGTTGCTTCCATGACCTGGCTATTGTAAATAGTGCTGCAGGGCTTCCCTGGTGGCACAGTGGTTGAGAGTCCACCTGTCAATGCAGGGGACACGGGTTCGTACCCCGGTCTGGGAAGATTCCACATGCTGCGGAGCAGCTGGGCCCGTGAGCCATGGCCACTGAGCCTGTGCATCCAGAGCCTGTGCTCTGCAACGGGAGAGGCCACAACAGTGAGAGGCCCACGTACAGCAAAAAGAAAATAATAAAAATAAAAAAATAAAAAAAAAGTAAATAGTGCTGCAATGAAAAATGGGGTGCATGTGTCTTTTTGAATTATGGTTTTCTCAGGGTATATGCCCAGTAGTGGGATTGCTGGGTCATATGGTCGTTCTATTTGTAGTTTTTTAAGGAACCTCAATACTGTTCTCCATAGTGGCTGTATACATTTACATTTCCACCAAAAGTGCAAGAGGGTTCCCATTTCTCCACACCCTCTCCAGCATTTGTTGTTTGTAGATTTTCTGATGATGGCCATTCCGACTGATGTGAGGTGATACCTCATTGTAGTTTTGATTTGCATTTCCCTAATGATTAATGATGTTGAGCATTCTTTCATGTGTTTTCTGGCAGTCTGTATATCTTCTTTGGAGAAATGTCTATTTAGGTCTTCTGCCCATTTTTGGATTGGGTTGTTTGTTTTTTTTGTTATTGAGCTGCATGAGCTGCTTATAAATTTTGCAGATTAATGCTTTGTCAGTTGCTTCATTTGCAAATATTTTCTCCCATTCTGAGGGTTGTCTGTTGGTCTTGTTTATGGTTTCCTTTGCCGTGCAAAAGCATTTAAGTTTCATTAGGTCCCATTTGTTTCTTTTCATTTTTATTTGCATTTCTCTTGGAGGTGGGTCATCTTGCTGTGATGTATGTCATAGAGTGTTCTGCCTGTGTTTTCCTCTAAGAGTTCAACAGTGTCTGGCCTTACATTTAGTTCTTTATTCCATTTTGAGTTTATTTTTATGTATGGTGTTAGGGATTGTTCTAATTTCATTTTTCTACATGTAGCTGTCCAGCTTTCTCAGCACCACTTATGGAAGAGGCTGCCTTTTCTCCACTGTATATTCCTGCCTCCTTTATCAAAGATAAGGTGACCATATGTGTGTGGGTTTATCTCTGGACTTTCTATCTTGTTCCACTGATCTATATTTCTGTTTTTGTGCCAGTACCATACTGTCTTGATTACTGTTGCTTTGTAGTATAGTCTGAAGTCAGGGAGCCTCATTCCTCCCACTCCATTTTTCTTTCTAAAGATTGCTTTGGCTCTTCGGGGTCTTTGGTGCTTCCATACAAATTGTGGAATTTTTTGTTCTACTTCTGTGAAAAATGCCAGTGGTAGTTTGATAGGGATTGCACAGAATCTGTAGATTGCTTTGGGTAGTATATACATTTTCACAATGTTGATTCTTCCAATCCAAGAACATGGTATATCTCTCCATCCATTTGTATCATCTTTAATTTCTTTCATCAGTCTTATAATTTTCTGCATACAGGTCTTTTGTCTCCTTAGGTAGGTTTATTCCTAGATATTTTATTCTTTTTGTTGCAATGGTAAATGGGAGTGTTTTCTTGATTTCACTTTCAGATTTTTCATCATTAGTGTATAGGAATGCAAGAGATTTCTGTGCATTAATTTTGTATCCTGCTACTGTACCAAATTCATTGATTAGCTCTACTAGTTTTCTGGTAGCATCTTTAGGATTCTCTATGTATAGTATCATGTCATCTGCAAACAGTGACAACTTTACTTCTTCTTTTCCGATTTGGATTCCTTTTATTTCCTTTTCTTCTTTGATTGCTGTGGCTAAAACTTCCAAAACTATATTGAATAAGAGTGGTGAGAGTGGGCAACCTTGTCTTGTTCATGATCTTAGTGGAAATGCTTTCAGTTTTTCACCATTGAGGACGATGTTGGCTGTGTGTTTGTCATATATTGCCTTTATTATGTTAAGGAAAGTTCCCTCTATGCCTACTTTCTGCAGGGTTTTTATCAAAAATGGGTGTTGAATTTTTTCAAAAGCTTTCTCTGCATCTATTGAGATGATCATAGGGTTTTTCTCCTTCAATTTGTTAATATGGTGTATCTTGTTGATTGATTTGCATATATTGAAGAATCCGTGCATTCCTGGGATAAACCCCACTTGATCATAGTGTATGATCCTTTTAATGTGCTGTTGGATTCTGTTTGCTAGTATTTTGTTGAGGATTTTTGCATCTATGTTCATCAGTGATATTGGCCTGTAGTTTTCTTTCTTTGTGACATCTTTGTCTGGTTTTGGTATCAGGCTGATGGTGGCCTTGTAGAATGGGTTTGGGAGTGTTCCTCCCTCTGCTATATTTTGGAAGACTTTGAGAAGGATAGATGTTAGCTCTTCTCTAAATATTTGATAGAATTTGCCTGTGAAGCCATCTGGTCCTGGACTTTTGTTTGTTGGAAGATTTTTAATCACAATTCCAATTCCAGTGCTTGTGATTGGTCTGTTCATATTTTCTATTTCTTCCTGGTTCAGTCTCGGAAGGTTGTGCATTTCTAAGAATTTGTCCATTTCTTCCAGGTTGTCCATTTTACTGGCATATAGTTGTTTGTAGTTATCTCTCATGATCTTTTGTATTTCTGCAGTGTCAGTTTTTACCTCTCCTTTTTCATTTCTAATTCTATTGATTTGAGTCTTCTCCCATTTTTTCTTGATAAGTCTTTTTAAATGTTTATCAATTTGTTTGTCTTCTCAAAGAACCAGCTTTTAGTTTTATTGATCTTTGTTATCATTTCCTTCATTTCTTTTTCATTTATTTCTGATCTGATCTTCATGATTTCTTTCCTTCTGCTAACTTTGGGGTTTCTATGTTCTTCTTTCTCTAATTGCTTTAAGTTCAAGGTTAGGTTGTTTATTTGAGATGTTCCTTGTTTTTTAAGGTAGGGTTGTATAGCTATAAACTTCCTTCTTAGAACTGCTTTTGCCACATCCCATAGGTTTTGGGTCATTGTGTTTTCATTGTCATTTGTTTCTAGGTATTTTTTGATTTCCTCTTTGATTTCTTCAGTTATCTCTCGGTTATTAAGTAGTGTATTGTTTAGACTCCATGTGGTTGTATTTTTTACAGACTTTTTCCTTTAATTGATATCTAGTCTCACAGCGTTGTGGTTGGTAAGATACTTGATACAATTTCAATTTTCTTAAATTTACCAAGGCTTTATTTGTGACCCAAGATACTATCTATCTTGGAGAATGTTCCATGAGCACTTGCGAAGAATGTGTATTTTGTTGTTTTTGGATGAAATGTCCTATAAATATCAATTCAGTGCATCTTGTTTAATGTATCATTTAAAGCTTGTGTTTCCTTATTTATTTTCATATTGGATGATCTGTCCATTGGTGAAAGTGGGGAGTTAAAGTCCCCTACTATGATTGTGTTACTGTCGATTTCCCCTTTTATGGCTGTTAGTATTTGCCTTATGTATTGAGGTGCTCCTATGTTGGGTGCATAAATATTTACAATGCTTATCTCTTCTTCTTGGATTGATCCCTTGATCATTATGTAGTGTCCTTCTTTGTTTCTTGTAATAGTCTTTGTTTTAATGTCTATTTTGTCTGATATGAGAATTGCTACTCCAGATTTGTTTTGATTTCCATTTGCATGGAATATCTTTTTCCATCCCCTCACTTTCAGTCTGTATGTGTCCCTAGGTCTGAAGTGGGTTTCTTGTAGACTGCATATATATGGGTCTTGTTTTTGTATTCATTCAGCCAGTCTATGTGTTTTGGTTGGAGCATTTAATCCCTTTACATTAAATGTAAGTATCAATATGTCTGCTCCTATTACCATTTTCTTAATTGTTTTGGGTTTGTTTTTGTAGGTCTTTTCCTCCTCTTGTGTTTCCTGCCTAGAGAAGTTCCTTTAGCATTTGTTGTAAAGATGGTTTGATGGTGCTGAATTCTCTTAGCTTTTGCTTGTCTTCAAAGGTTTTATTTTCTCTGTCAAATCTGAAAGAGATCTTTGCTGGGTAGAGCTATCTTGGTTGTAGGTTTTTCTCCTTCATCACTTTATATATGTCCTGCCACTCCCTTCTGGCTTGCAGTTTCTGCTGAAAGATCAGCTGTTAACCTTATGGGGATTCCCTTGTGTGTCATTTGTTGTTTTCCTTTGCTGCTTTTAATATTTTTTCTTTGCATTTAATTTTTGATAGTTTGATTAATATGTGTCTTAGCATGTTTCTCCTTGGATTTATCCTGTATGGGACTCTGTGTTTTCTGGACTTGATTAACTATTTCCATTCCCATATTAGGGAAGATTTCAACTACAATCTCTTCAAATATTTTCTCAGTCCCTTTCTTTTTCTCTTCTTCCTCTGGGACCCCTATAATTCGAATGTTGGTGCATTTAATGTTGTGCCAGAGGTTTCTGAGACTGTCCTCAATTCTTTTCATTCTTTTTTCTTTATTCTGCTTTGCAGTAGTTATTTCTACTATTTTATCTTCCAGGTCACTTATCCGTTCTTCTGCCTCAGTTTTTCTGCTATTGATCCCATCTAGAGAATTTTTCATTTCATTTGTTGTGTTGTTCATCACTGTTTGTTTGCTCTTTAGTTCTTCTAGTTCCTTGTCAAACGTTTCTTGTATTTTCTCCATTCTATTTCCAAGATTTTGGATCATCTTTACTATCATTATTCTGAATTCTTTTTCAGGTAGACTGCCTATTTCCTCTTCATTTGTTAGGTCTGTTAGGTTTTTGCCTTGTTCCTTCATCTTCTGTGTGTTTCTCTGTCTTCTCATTTTGCTTAACTTACTGTGTTTGGGGTCTCCTTTTCACAGGCTGCAGGTTCGTAGTTCCCGTTGTTTTTGGTGTCTGTCCCCAGTGGCTAAGGTTGGTTCAGTGGGTTGTGTAGGCTTCCTGGTGGAGGGGACTAGTGCCTGTGTTCTGGGGGATGAGGCTGGATCTTGTCTCTCTGGTGGGTAGGTCCACGTCTGGTGGTGTGTTTTGGGGTTTCTGTGGCTTTATTATGATTTTAGGCAGCCTCTCTGCTAATGGATGGGTTGTGTTCCTGTCTTGTTTGGCATAGGGTGTCCAGCACTGTAGTTTGCTGGTCGTTGAGTGGAGCTGGGTCTTGGCCTTGAGATGGAGATCTCCGGGAGATTTTCACCTTTTGATATTACGTGGAGCTGGGAGGTCTCTTGTGGACCATGGTCCTGAACTTGTCTCTCTCACCTCAGAGGCACAGCCCTGATGCCTGGCTGGAGCACCAAGAGCCTGTCATCCACATGGCTCAGAATAAAAGGGGGGAAAAAAAGAAAGAAAGAAAAAGAAGGTAAAATAAAATAAATTAAAATAAAGTTATTAAAATAAGAAGTAATTATTAAAAATATTTTAAGTAATAAAAAAACAAGAAAAAAAGAAAGAAAAGAGCAACCAAACCAAAAAACAAATCCACCAATGATAACAAGTGCTAAAAACTGTAGAAAAGAAAAAAAAAAAAAAAGGAGAGACAGAACCCTAGGAAAAATGGTAAAAGCAAAACTATACAGACAAAATCACATACAGAAGCATACACATACACACTCACAAAAGGAGAAAAAGGGAAAAATATGTATATATCGTTGCCCCCAAAGTCCACCTCCTCAATTTGGGATGATTCGTTGTCTATTCAGGTATTCCACAGATGAAGCGTACATCAAGTTGATTGTGGGGATTTAATCCGCTACTTCTGAGGCTTCTGGGAGAGATTTCCCTTTCTCTTATTTGTTCGCACAGCTCCCAGGGGCTCAGTTTTGGATCTGGATGTGCCTCTGCGTGTAGGTCGCCTGAGGGCGTCTGTTCCCCCCCAGACAGGACGGGGTTAAAGGAGCAGCTGACTCGGGGGCTCTGGCTCACTCAGGCCGGGGGGGGAGGGAGGGGCATGGAGCGCGGGGCGGGCCTGCGGCGGCAGAGGCCGGCGTGACGTTGCACCAGCCTGAGGCGCGCCGTGTGTTCTCCCGGGGAAGTTGTCCCTGGATCACGGGACCCTGGCAGTGACTGGCTGCACAGGCTCCCGGGAGGGGACGTGCAGATAGTGACCTGTGCTTGCACACAGGCCTCTTGGTGGCGGCAGTAGCAGCCTTAGCGTCTCATGCCCGTCTCTGGGGTCCGCGCTGATAGCCGTGGCTCGCGCCAGTCTCTGGAGCTCCTTTAAGCGGCGCTCTTAATCCCCTCTCCTCGCACACCAGGAAACAAAGAGGCAAGAAAAAGTCTCTTGCCTCTTCGGCAGCTCCAGACCTTTTCCCGGACTCCCTCCCGACTAGCCGTGGTGCACTAACCCCTGAAGGGCTGTGTTCACGCCGCCAACCCCAGTCCTCTCCCTGGGATCTGACCTCCGAAGCCCGAGCCTCAGCTCCCAGCCCCGCCCGCCCCGGCGGGGAGCAGGCAAGCCTCTCGGGCTGGTGACTGCCGGTCGGCCCTGATCCTCTGTGCGGGAATCTCTCCGCTTTGCCCTCCGCACCCCTGTGGCTGCACTCTCCTACATGGCTCCAAAGCTTCCCCTCTCCGCCACCCGCAGTCTCCGCCCGCGAAGGGGCTTCCTAGTGTGTGGAAACCTCTCCTCCTTCATAGCTCCCTCCCCGAGGTGAAGGTCCTGTCCCTATTCTTTTGTCTCTGTTTTTTCTTTTCCCTACCCAGGTACGTATGGAGTTTCTTGCCTTTTGGGAGGTCTGAGGTCTTCTGCCAGCGTTCAGTAGGTGTTCTGTAGGAGCTGTTCCATGTGTAGATGTATTTCTGATGTATTTGTGGGGAGGAAGGTGATCTCCACGTCTTACTCTTCCGCCATCTTGAAGCTCCCTCCAACAATATAGTTTTGTAAATACAATATTTCTATAATCAGAAATAGTACATATTTGAATGTTCATTTATTGCTCTTCCTTCTCATGCACGTTCTTCTCAACAATTCATGCAACGCTACACAGTCTTGACAAAAAAGACATAACTGAAGTTTTGCACTTTCTATTATGTTAACATTTAAATGTTACGCACATAGAGAACTAAATTCCTTATCTTAAGGTCTATGATCACTAGAAAGTCAGCAATCTGCATAGCAACTTATCAAACTATATTTTTGCTATTATAAATCGGGGATGGTTTTTATTTGCATGTCACAAAATTATCTATTCTGGAAAATACTGCTATTAAAATAATAGAAATCACTGTTTGAGTAAATATACAATGAATACCATTTGGAGATAAACATACTTTTTCTTTTTTTTTTTTTTTTTCCTTTCTCCAGATAATTCTAGTGGCTTTATACTCTACAAATAATCAGTCTGGTGTTTTATGTCCCAGCAATTCTGAAGTTCACTTTGTCTGTTCTGTCTACATGTCACAGAGTCACTAAAATCTTTCACCCAGAAATTCTAAATCTTTTTACAAATGGCGTATTAAGACACATATCCCTGCAAGGAAATGAAATAATTTGATTGTATAAGTAAGGTAACACAAGCAAGAGTTAAATGACAAACAGTACTCCCAAAACAAATTTTGAAAAGCCCTTGAATGAAGAGGCTTTTTCCAGAAAGACCAGCCTCTTTCATCAAGAGTCTTTAATATCCTTGTCCTTCTTTGCAAATAACCACAAAGAAAGAACTTGAAACTTTGCACTGGAATATTCAACGTGTCCAAAACATCTCAATGCAACAAATGAAAAATTCAAATAAAAATTTAAAATAAGAGCTATCATATTCCATTACACATTAATAAGACCGTTTTCTGTTCTTCTTTAAAAATTAAAATCAACCAATCCGTGTTGAAATAAATAAATATATCCTTGCTGTATCTTCCTTATTTGAAAAAAAATAATATGCTTCAAACTAAAAACCAAGTTAAAAGAAATTATAATTGGGACAAGACCAATAAAATGTTTTCATACATTCATTTTGAGGTCATTAATATTTTACCTCTCCCATCATTAAACTCAGAACAAGTGCAGATATGATATTAATTAAAATACTCTACACTTCTATCAGTGTTGATTAGCTACTAATACAAAAGTGTTAAAATTTTTATGAAACAACTTAAAAATTTACCCCCAAAGAAGATGGAAACCACATATTTAATAACAGATGCCAAATATGAGATTGTTCTCTCTTTAGAAGTATAATTCACCACTTAAATACTAAGAACTGGAGAAGTGATATATTCTTCTCTATGGGTCTTTTTCTGTCTTCAGACATAAGGACTGAGGACTCATCACAGTGAAGCTGAAAACAGGTTATTGGCACATTAGTAAGTTACCCAAAAGCTGTTCGGCAAATTGCCAACTGTATAAAGGAAAATGTGTGGGTTTTGCTACAAAACCTACAATCAATCTAATATGTAGAAAAATCCTCCTTTGGAGTCTGTATATAGTATGAATCAATCACTTACGTTTACAATTGCAAATAGTAAGTCTGATAAATCGACATCTCAAAATACAAAATTTATATCTAGAAAATATAAACTATCATTTTAGAGGTATTTGAATAAATAGATTGACGTTATCTCTGCTCTTTTAAAAGCAAATCAAGGAAGAAAATTTTAAAATTTATCTGTCATCACTCTATTTTGAAAGTATATTATCTATCCTTAACTCAAACAATATGCTATGTTGAAGAAACAATTAAATGCTACCCACGGGATAGAGATGGCACTGTCTCTCTTCACATACAATATAGAATTTCCAAATGCTATCTAAATTTCTTCATAAACACGCCTTGTACCCACTGGAGAGAGAGGCAATGCGATTTAGCAGTTAAGAGCACAGACTACTGTCATGGATTATTATAATAGTACATACCCCATAGAGAGTTTTTGCAAGGAATAAATGAGTAATGTAATAAAGTAAATAACTTGTTTTACTTATTTATTGTTTGGCTGCCTCATGTGGCATGCGGGATCTTAATTCCCCGACCAGGGATTGAAACTGTGCCCCCTGCATTGGGAAAGTGGAGTCTTAACCACTGAATCACCAGGTAAGTCCCCAAAGTAAAGAACTTAGAAAAGTGTCTGCCACATCACAAGTGCTACGTGGGCCTGGCGCCCTGGCCTGGGGCAGCGCGAGCGCCCGAAGCTGCGGCTGGACACCGAGATGCCCGGTGAACAGCGGACAGAGGAGGAGGAAGGGATTCAAGAAGAGATGGTGCTGCTGGTGAAGGGTGAGGAGGATGAGGGTGAAGAAAAGTATTAAGTGGTGAAACTCAAGATCCCCATGGACAACAAGGAGGTCCCGAGCGAGGCGCCAGCCCCGTCGGCGTACCCGGCGCACTTACATGCGTGCTGGGACGCCGTGCCTTGTCGCGCCGCTCCACATTGGCCAAGCACGCCCGCATACACACGGGCGAGCGGCCCTTTGCGTGCACCGAGCGCGGCCGGCCCTTCTCGGAGAAGTCGGCCCAGACCAAACACAGCCGCACCCATACGGGCGAGGGGCCTTACGAACGCCCGGAATGAGACAAGCGCTTCTCGGCCGCCTCGAACCTGCGGCAGTACCGCCGTCGCCCCACGGGCGAGAAGCCGTACGCTGCGGCCGCCACTTCGCGCAGAGCTCCAACTACGCACAGCACCTGCGCGTGCACAGGGGCGAGAAGCCGTACTCGTGCCCGGACTGCAGACGCGCCTTCGGCGGCAGTTCGTGTCTGGCGCGCCATCGACGCACGCACACGGGCGAGCGGCCGTACGCATGCGCCGACTGCAGCACGCCCTTCGCCCAGAGCTCGGCGCTGGCCAAGTACCGGCGCGTGCACACGGGCGAGAAGCTTCGCTCCTGCGCTGTGTGTGGCCTCGGCTTCGGCCACCACTCCAACCTGGAGGAGCATGCGCGCACGCACACAGGCGAGCAGCCCTACCCACGTGCCGAGTGCTGCCGGCGCTTCCACCTCAGCTCGCACTTCGTCAGCCACTGTCGCACGCACATGCGGTGCCGTCTCTGTATCTGCGCGGGCTGCGGCCGGGACTTCAAGCTACCTGCCGGAGGCACTGCCGCCGAGCGCTGCCCAGATTGTGAGTGCAGTTGAACCACCATTCTTGTTTCCGCGGGGTGCGAACTGGGGAGGGGCATGCTGGTATCCCGACCTGGGCCTGCGTTAACCTGGACAACTCCCTGCCCCGCCATCTGCGTCTCAGATAGGGTGGGACGGCGGCCCTGGCTGCCCTGGAACTGGGAGACAGGGAGGATCCCCTACTGGGGTCCCTGGAAACGCGCCCACCTCCCCCTCATTAGAGTGAATAAAGTATTATATCCTCATCCCACCCGTGCCTGTGAATGAAGTGGGTGGGGTGTGAATTAGGAGGAAAGTTGGGGGTCTCCCCAGGCTTAGGTGATTTAGGTGAATTGTCATGGAGTCAAGTGGGGCTATAAGCCCAAAAGTGTTCCAGGAACTGGTTTTGTGTGTGTGTGGAGTCATTCCATGCTTGGCTCTTGGTTACGTCTTCATGACCTCAGACCGAGAAGGGTCCATTAATTTAGCGCGTTCGTGATCAACAGGCAGTGCATTCTGCAGAGCTTTGAGTGAGCCGGCATGAACCTCATGGAACTCAGTCTAGTGAAGAGAAGCAATAGTGGAAACTTTAGCACTAGGTTAAAGAACTTCAGTGCTACATTATTATTAGCTCATTTTCATCCTCAAAGCATCCCAAAGTTAGGTAACTCTTTTACTTCCATTTCTGCAGGTGAGTAAATAGGTACTGACAGCCAGTGAATGGCACAGTGGGGACAAGTACACAGGCAAGTGCAGTCCCTTATCATTGGAGCTCTAATGGGGGAGTTGTTGGATAGGAGAGGTCTTCAATGCAATCTTGGAGTTGAGAGAGGCTCTTCTCAGAGGTGGCTTTTAAGCTGGTCTTAAGGTCAAGAGAGTTGGGGTTGAGGACGTATGGAGAGAACCCCTGAACCCACATGCCAGACTTGTTAGAGCAGCAGATGTCCTGTAGGGTGGAAGGTAGGGACAACAAGCAAGGACGTTGGCAGGAGACAGACCACTAAGGACCCTGGAAGCCAGGTTAAAGGTTCCAAGGCCACAAAGAAGCCTTGAGGGATTAGAGGGGAGGGAGGGATATGGCATATTATTGAGCTAGAATTAATAGGAGTTAAAGTGGACGTGGGGAAAGGAGAGATGGGGCTGATTTCATTTCTTAGCTTGGGTGACTGCAGGCAGTGTCATTGAGATGGGGACACGGGATGAGGAACAGAACCAGAGTTGAAAGAAAAAGAAGAAAAAAAAAAGTGCTACCTGTTAGCTTCTTTTTTTCCTGATCATTTCTGTTCTTGTTGACACAACTAGTTCACCAATACTTCCTGTATTACTGTGAATCCATGAGAATGTGACCTGCTACCCATACATAAATACTAAAATTCCTTATCTGGGATGCTCATTTGGGTCCTTTGTCATACACTGCCCTGAATTTCAGTATTTGAGGGTATAATTTTGATATAAATGTGAGACAACGTCATACCTCATTTTTAGCATTCCTCTCAAACAATTAGCCTGCTTCTCTGAGGATCAGGACTGTGTTTTACTCATCTTTTATCGGAGCAACAGCCAGGCACATAACAAGCACTCATGGAACTGATTTGAATATTTATGATCCCCATCTACGCCAACATCATCATATTAGCATATTAGCATCTGGTAACTGAAAAAAAAAAAAAAAGAGGGGGAAACTCATGAAAAATTGCATAAAATTCACTAGGTGATTACCCAAGTTTTGTCTTTGGAGCAAGAGGAATATATTAGAGCAAACATGGCAACTATGAACCCTAGCAGCTGTCTTGGTGTCCTGTAGGGAATTCCCAGTGGCCTGGATTTCACCTAGAAATGTTACACTAATCCCTGTCAAAGGTGTGAGGCTGTGACTCCAGTGGCAACATTGTGACTACTTTAACTTATTGCTGTCCAGTGACTAGATTGTCTGATTTTTTTTTTTCTTTCCATTACTTGGATTGTATTTGAGCAAATGGATTAGAAGTTTGTGTATTGTGAAGCCAGCACCTTGGGGTTCCGTCAGTGCCTTGTCCCCGGCCCCTGCAGAACGCTGGGGAAAAGTTCCACCTCCACAAGTCCCGGCAAGCCACCTAAAGAATGTCTGCATTCTCTCTAATCTGAAGCCTCAGGGATGTTGACACAACACTTCCTCCTCCCAGCAAGCCCCTCCCAGTGTCTTCCCACATCATACCCTTAGCAGCTCTTTTCAGGACATCCCTAATTTGCTAGGGTATCAGATTGTACCATAAAGGTAAATGACAGATAAAGCCAAAATTATTCTTATACTTGAGGACTCTTATGGTGGAGGGTTTGTGTAAAGAATTAATATATACGGAATGTTTTTAAAGCCATTATCGTAAAATACATGTTCTAAGCCATAACTGCTGTCCCTCTGTCCAGACAACCAATGTAGCCACATCCCTTCCTAGAAGGCTTTGGAGCCACCACTTTAATTATATGCATTTCAATAATATAAAGACTTTACCACTCTACTATTTTTAGTGTTTATTTTTTCTTCTTTACTACTGTTCACTGTTTTATTTTCCTCTTGGCCATGTATACTCCTTTATGTCCTCTACTCTCTTAAAAGTGTTGAACTATAACTTATTTCTGGAACAATCTCTTTTTCTATCCCTGTGAAGACCCAGATGGAAGTTGAAAGAGGGGACTCTCCACCAACTGGCCATTATGGGAAGATAAGGAGGACATGCAGCCTCACAGGAGGCCTGCAGGAGTAATCGCAGAGCTGCAAATGTGGGGAGAAGGCTTAGCTAGCCCCACCAGCGGTAGAGATTTTATCTCAGTGAGTTGTTGAAAGAGACATGCAGATCATCAAGTGAGGCAGAGGCCAAGAAAGTCATAGTAAAAAGTCTGATCACTCCAGGAGATGCATGTAAGGTAATCAAGGGCAGGATAATGGCCACTTTCTGAAAGTGGAGCTGGACAGGAACCGCCCAACCCTGCCATCTGCTAAGACATCAGGCTCAATTCCCAGCAGCCTGGCAACCCGCAGCAGAGACTCAGTGTAAACAGCCGGAGCATCGTCCATCCTCCAGCAACAGTAGCGAACTGCCTGGTGCCATGGCCCTGTGCTTTCGCGTGCAATGTCCCCTGTGCCTGGAATTTCAAACTTTACTCCTTAAATTGGAAAAAGTGCATTTATCTTTTAATCTCAAGTGTAACCTTCTCCCTCCACCTCACGGATAAGGTATCCTTCCTCTGTGCTCTGACAATAATCATATTGGAGTTGAATTACCTATTTGTGTATCAGCTCAATAGACTGAAATTCCCTTGAAGACATAAATTTTTTTTCATCTCTGTATCCCCAGAAATGCCTTACACGTTGTGCTCAGTACATACATGTTGATGAGCAAGTGAGTAAGTCAACAAATAAAAGAAGGAAAGGATGAATGGATCCTTGAGCATTTGTGGTTTTGACAGAGAGACAAGCGACTGTGGGGACCCTTCTGGGACTGAGGGTTTTGGCGGGTGGGATGAAGCGATGATATGGAATCCTGCCATCTCACTGAGCCTGAGCAAGGGACAGAGCTGCCTGCAGGACACCAGGCACCTCAGAAACACAGGGACGGCACCTGGACACATGCACCACCTCTGATAACAGTGACTTCTCAGGGAACCAGAATCTCTTTCCCTTCTTCCTACCTCCAACCAGAGTTAAGAAATAAGAAACCACATACTGCTGACATTTCTCCTTTAGAACCTTTTACACTAGAATTGACTTTCCTGCTTGGGAAGTAAGCCCTTTGAGAAATAACAGCAACTATATTCTGTGTAGCAGAAAGCACGTTATCACCATGGAGATAACAGCAATGCCACCTCTGAGGCTAGTGATAAGAAGTTAGTTTAAAATTCTCCAGAGAACTGAGATTAAAGACAAGAATAATTACAATGTTTGGGGGCAAATCTGTTCCACAATTTTGAATAAGGGAAGTAAAAATCTCAGGTAAAGCCTCTTCAGTCAATGATTTCAATGGTGTTTTATCCTTATTAATGAGTTTATTCTTACACAGTATGTTGGGCTGTATTAAAATGATTGTGGGGAATTCCCTGGTGGTCCAGTGGTTAGGACTCTGCACTGGAGCTGCAGGGGTCCCGGGCTCAGTCCCTGGTCAGGGTACTGTACTAAGATCCTGCAAGCCATGTGGTGCAGCCAAAATAAATAAATAAAATTAAATGATTGCATTTTATAATGAAGAGAAGGGAATATTGCTACCACAAAGCAAGGACCTGACTCCTTTGCACTTACTAGTGTGTTCAAACATTGTTTCCTAGAAATCATGTTTAGAAATGTCTCATCTAACTCCCCCACCTCAGAAAGTACCACTCACTTTTGTGCTTTCAAACATCAGTTTGTCAGACCGTATCAGAGAAATTAATAAGTGTAGTAACACTCTCAAGCCTAAATAATAGAAATGAATGAACAGTATTATTAGACCATATGATCTGCATATACGTCTTCATTTTTTAGGGTATAAAGCAAGTTTTTTAAAGTTTAATACCATAACTTAGAACATAAAGATCAAAGTCTAAATACAATCCACATTCTTCATTCCCCAACCGGAAACACTCTAAAGTGACATACACATATGTATACTTTTTGATTATAACAAAAATAAGCCTGATGCTGTTACTCTGTCTTACAGGTTTAGAAAGCTTAAGCTCAGAATCATGAAGCAGGATGTCCAAAGTCATATAGTTCACATGCAATAGAATTTAAATTTGAACTTCATCCCTTGAATTAGTGAAATGTAAATAAATAGGGAGTTCTGGCAGATGGATAAATTAACTTTCATTGGACTATGGGCATTATTCAAATTCTGTAGGGTTTTTTCCTTCAAAATAAATAAGAACATGATTCATCTAAATGTTAAAAATTACATAAGGAAAGTTCTCCAAATAATGTGAAAAAGCAAGTAGGTTCAAAGAAAGACTCTGCAACAACAATAAAAATTAGGATATCCCTTTGGGCAGTATTTTTCAAACTGTGCTCTTCAGAACACTACTTTCACTGGATATTAAGAGATACTATATGGCGGGGGGGGGAAGGATTCACCAAAAATTAGTTTATTTCTATTTAATAACAAGGAACAACCTCAAAAGGAAATTAAGAAAACAATTCATATTTAAAATAACATTGGGAATTCCCTGGTGGTCTAGTGGTTAGGACTCTGAGCTTCCACTGCCAGGGCCTGGGTTTGATCCCTGGTCAGGGAACTAAGATCCTGAAAGCATCAAAATAAATAATACCAAAAATAAATAAATAAAATAGCATCAAATTATATGAACTAACCATACTGAAGTAATCATTTCACAGTATGTACATGTATCAGATCATCATAGTGTACACCTTAAACCTACACAGTGTTAGATATAATGTTATATATACAGATATATATATATAAAACTTACACGGTGTTGTGCACATATAAACAACAATTTTGAAAAAGAAGAACAAAATTGGAGTTCTCACACTTCCTGATTTCAAAACTTACTGTAAAGGGACAGTAATCAAAACAGTGTGGTACTGGCATAAAGACAGACATGTACTCCGGTGGCACAGAAGAGAGCCCAGAAATAAATGTGGTCAAACGGCGTCGACAAGACTTCCAAGACCATTCAATGGAGAAAGGACAGTCTTTCCCACAAATGGTGCTGAGAAAACTGGATATCCACAAAAGAATAAGATTGGTCCCTTACCTTATACCATATTCAAAAATGAACTCAAAATGAACCAGAAGGTGGCTCCTCCCACACAGTTTTGTATCTCAATAAATGGCAATCCCCTCTGACCAGTTGCTCAAGCAAGAAGTCTCAGTCATGGTTGTCTTCTCACTTAACATCATTCAGCCCATCAGAAGACCTATCAGCTTCTAAATAGATCCTGAATCTGACCACCTCTACTGTCTCCAAGCTAAAGTTGCCTCTCTTTTGTACAGAGATTGCTAACTGGTTTTCCTTTTTTTCCTTCTCATTTTATATTGTCTCTTTGTACAGTCAGTTTTCCTCACTGCAGAGTCATTCCCTTAAAGGAAACCTGACCCCATTTCTCCTCCAGTGGAAACCCTGTCTTGGATTCTAATCTCACACTAAGTAAGAGTGGTCTAAAAGTCCTACACCACCCACACCCCCACCACCCTCCTTAACTCATCTAACACCACTCCTGACCCCATTCACTCTTCCCTAACACATCTGCTTCATTGCTTCCCTGGACAATACCTAGAATGTCTCCACCTCTACACCTTGGCACTTGCTATTATTTCACCTGCAAGTTCTTCTTCCACAGACCTGCAGGCTGTTCCCTCTTCCCCTTCAGGTCTTGATTCTAATATCTCAGACTTGGAAGATTGTCTATGACCACCTTATATAAAACAGGTCTGCTTACAGTGTTCTTTTAGTTTTTATTTGTTTTTTACTGTGCATACCACCATTTGAAATTTTATATGTATTTACTCGTTTGGGGTCTAGCTTAAAATTAGTTATGTATTTTGACTGTGGCATTCACTGCTAGAGAATAATATATTTTTAGCAAATATTAAAAATTATCTATATTTTTCCATCCTCAGGATTTATTTGAAATGGCATATTCAATTTAATTTCTGTCATATCATACCATACATCACAAAAATCCTATGAAATCTTGAATTTCTAGCAGTATAATGTATGCCTCTGATTGACATTTTATTTTGGCTGCAAGTGATTTTAATAAGCACTAAATATCCAATAAAAATATTAACTCCAAAGTCAAATTTGGGCAATCTGGCCACAGAGGAAACATTTTCAATATATCCTTGCTTTAGAGCAGTTTACCCCCAGCATCTTCCCATAAAATAACACAGTAATGATTCTACAAAAGAAGGTTCCAGAAAATAATTAGATGGAGTTGAAAATAAATCCTGCTCTTGTGAAGAAGTGACCAAAGGGTGCTGATCTTGTTCAATCCCTGATCTATCACTGTTGGAGTGGGAGAGATCTTCAGTGGTGTTGCAGAGGAAATTTCACAAAAATCATGTTTCTCGATAGCGGTGGATCAATTTTCCAGTAGAACTCCAAGCAGGAAGAGAGTCTTCTAGCAAAGCCCATTTAGAATGAATCTTCCATTACCCTGTATGAGCTCAGTAAAGGAGCAAAGAGGTAAAGAGTCAGAGTTGATTAATTGTAGAGCCACAACGAGCATTTTATACATTTTAAATAAAATCAAATACTTCCATACCAATACACTGAAAACCATCTACTATTTCTTCGTTCATTGAAAAAAAAATTTATTGAGCACCTGCTGCAGGTCAGGTACTCTTCTAACACTGAGACTATAAATGCAAAATAAGGCGGGGGGAGCGGTGAACCCTACTTTTAGGGAGCCTACATTCTACTGGAGAAAGGCAATGATCAATCAACGGAATCAATAGGTAATTAATGTTGATAGGTACTCTAAGGAAAATAAAGGCAGGTAAGAGGACAGATAGTAGTTAAAATGCTGGCAGGGCTCATACGTTTGATAAAGGTTCAGGGAAGGACTCTTGGATCAGGTGTCATTATATATAGAAAACCTGAATGAAGTGAGAGTGAGCTATGAGGCGAGCGCATAAATGCTTCTGGCGGAAGCGTCCCTGTGTGCCAAGGCCGAGGGCACTTAGCATGATTGAGATGCCGCAGGGCCGCAAGAGTGGCTGAAGGCGAGTGAGTGAGGCCAAGATTGGCCAGAGATGCAGATAGAGAAGCAGGTGAAGACCATTTCATAGAGAATGTTACTTGCCATGGTAAGCACTTGGTAGTTCATTTGTAAGCTGTTACTGGGGTGGATGAGCACAGAGCAAGAGGAGAAGCTGGAAGACACATTACAAACCTGATGCAATAGTCCAGGTGAGAGATGATAGAGGCTTGGACTAAAATTGTTTAATTGATAGCTCAAAATTAGAATATATTTTGAAAGTAGAGCTGACAAGATTTTATGATAATTTGAAATATGGGACTTAAGGGAAAAACATAACATTTGAGAGTCAGATCTCTGGGTCAAGGTGAGATAAGTCAGTTAAGTGAATATAGACAGAGAAGAGGAAAGATCCAACAACGATACCCTGAGAGACTCCAGTATTTGAGGTCTTAGAGCTGAGTAGGAGCCAACAAAGACAACAGAGAAGCAGTAGTCCAGTAAGGTAGGTACAAATAAAAAGGGAATGATATTCTGGTGACCAAGGGCAGACACAGTTTCAAAGAGGAAGGGGCAACAGATGATGTCAAATGCTGCTGCTGCATCAGTAAGGTGAGAACTGGGAGTTGACCCCTGGATTTAGGAACATGGAGGACATGGATA
This sequence comes from Grampus griseus, assembly GCF_964374135.1. Taxonomy (NCBI): domain Eukaryota; kingdom Metazoa; phylum Chordata; class Mammalia; order Artiodactyla; family Delphinidae; genus Grampus; species Grampus griseus. The sequence continues at coordinate 160,912,334 of NC_139018.1, read as the reverse complement.
AGAAACAGCTGTAGGATGATGTAGGAAGAAGGCCCTGCTGGAGGGCGTTTTGTAGAGAACGAGAAAACAGAAAGTGCTCGTTGCCATTTTAAAGAAGTTTGCTCATGAAGGACATAGAGAAATTGGACAAGACCTGGTAGGAAATGTGGAGTCGAGAAGGTTTTTGGATAGAAAATATTTCAAGCAGCTTTTATATTTTCAAAGATGTGAAAAGATCCATTCTTATATTATCCCTTGGCAAATATCAGAGTTTTGTAGCTTCATTATAAGGTCCAAGGGGGAAAAAAAAGCCAAATAGGTATTTTTCTCAATCCTATCATTTCCATGGCAATCTTTAAAGCATATTTTTAAAGGAATCTTTAGGGTACACTCCTGTTATAAAAATGCTAGCCAGGGCTCCTCTGGTGGCTCGGTGGTTGAGAGTCCGCCTGCCGATGCAGGGGACACGGCTTTGTGCCCTGGTGCGGGAAGATCCCACATGCCGCGGAGCGGCTGGGCCCGTGAGCCATGGCCGCTGAGCCTGCGCGTCCAGAGCCTGTGCTCCGCAACGGGAGAGACCACAATAGTGAGAGGCCCCCGTACCACAAAAAAAAAAAAAAAAAAAAAAATGCTAGCCATTTGACGAAAATATATTTTAAAATTCTTGATATACATCAGTTTTAAATTCTTGATATACATCAGTTAAGCACAAAACACTTGGCTTCCCACAAAAAATAATAAAATTATTCATGAAATGGAAAAGAAAGAAAATGAGTGCTACCAATTTGTTTCTTATTTTCAGGAGAGAGAAAGTCTCCTGCCAGTAACTTCATTAAGAATATTTAACAACATAATGAATATTGCTAAATATTTAGTCCATGTGGGTTTTTTGTTTAATAACAATCTTCTAAAAACAAAGCCTTAGGACATATTTTGTAATTTTTTGTGGGAATTTCTACAGAAAATTAATGTCATCTAAAGCATCAGTCGAACTTTCTGGTGGTATTACATTAGAAAATCCAGAAAATTCATGATACACTTATCCCTTGGACCACATTGTTGGAGACTTTTTCAGACCCACACGTGTTCCTCCAAATGGCCTTGAACAAGCCTATCTACAACTGCAGGAGACCAAGGACTTGGTATCTCTGCATACCCTCAACCCACCTGTGGAAATACTAGTTGAGAAGAACCTTAGATGATGGCTCTCAGACATGAAGTGTCTTCATCTGTCTTTTGAGAGAAAAGAATAGTATAATCCAGACCAGACTCTCTGACAAGCACCTAAGACACAAAATAAAGATCTCATTTGCTTTAAGTACCTTAGTATGCCAGGGACTAAGTTGGATTGTTTCCATAAAAGTTTACAAACCACACTGACTGAAAATAATCTCAGTGTAGGCACTCTAAAATGTCACATTTGTGAGGAGTGTCAGAGTCCAGTACATCCACTTTGGGGGAGATGACTATGGTTTAATGGCTTATGAATTCCACTGGGGAAAGTACAAGAATTCCCACTGTACTCCAACTGTTTTATTCATGTACTGCTATATACCACCGTATTTCCCATGCTTAGAATGATGCCTAGCTTACAGTAAGTAATAAATGTCACTTCCAAAATTATTCATTCAATGAACATTTTATTGAGCACTACAACACACCAGGCACGATTCTAATATAGCAGTTCATGACTAGAACACTTGGGATGAGCTATGGATAATGGAAATCTGATACTGATAAATTCTACCAAAACATTTTTTGGCCAGAGTTAGATATTGAAATACTACTGGGGAAGACTTAGTCTACAGAATCACTTGCTTTTTTAAAGAGCTCTTTCAGTTCATTTGCTTCAACCTTCTTCATTCGACATAACAGCCTTAAAAATTGTCATACTCATAGAAACAGAATAGGAAAGTATTTGCCAGGGACTGGGTGGGGAGAGGGGGTGGGAAATAGGGACAGATTGGTAAAAGGGTATGAACTTTCAGCTATAAGATGGATAAGATCTGAGGATCTAATATAAAACATGATGACAATAGTTGATAATACTGTATTGTATAATCAAAATCTCCTGAGAAAATAGAACTTAAACGTTCTCACCGAGAGAGAGAAATATATAAGATGATGGATGTGTTCATTAACTCAATAGGGGAATTCTTTCACAATGTATACATGTATCAAATCACCACTTTAAATATCTTAAAATTTTATGTGTCAGTTATACCTCAACGTATCTGAAATTTAAAAAAAAAACAGGCTGATTCTTGGGTCGTCCCCACTGGGATTTAGCAGCCTCCTCAATGATCATCTACTCACACCAATGACCACTTATTTCGTTGGAAGTATCAAAAGTCCTCCCAAAGCAAAATATAAAACTGTAGCATTTTCCTCAAATGAGCAAGGAAATGAATAAGCAAGGTCACTTTTCTATGGAGAGCATTTTTTATCTGTTTAGACTAAAATTATGCAGATATGTCTCCTCTACCCTCCTATTTCTTCAGAACACTTATAACAACTGAAAATATGTTTTGCTTAACTTTTTAGAAACATATTGCTTTCTTCCAAATAAAACCAAAAGTAAGTACCCAATAGGATACAGAGCCTTTTCAATTAAATGATTATAGGAAAATGAATCTAAAAGAGAAATATCTGCAGCCATGTATTATGCAATGATGAAAAGAGCTAAGTTCAGGATTCCAAAAGAAATGTCTTAGTTCAGAGTACCTAGCCTGTGCTGGGAAAGATGGAGGAAGAATGAGAAGCTGACACTGAAGCTGAGAAGGGATGCTGCAGCTGAAATATAAAGAATGAAAAGGATATGAGAAGACTTATTTACACTCCTGGAACAAGGCTAAGTCCAGTGAAGCTAAAAACACCCACAAAAATGAAATACCATCAACGTCCAGAATTTAGTCAAGTATATTTTATTGAGTTCTACCACTCAGTGTGAAATGAACTCACAGAGGGATTACAATCCAGGCTCAGATGCTTTAGATCACCAATTTTCCAAGTGCTAGGACTTGAAACATTCATCATGATGTTTACTTTAGAGGATTTTTCATATATGCAGTTTCCTAGTAAGCCTGGGTTTTTACATTTCTTCACTATTAATGTATACATATGTTGAATAGAGAAAAATCATTACTAAGAAATAGCATCTATCATTATAAAACAAAACAAGGTTGTTTCCAGATTTTGTGCTCTCTAAAGGGATAAATGTATTATGTCAGTTAAAAACTCATGGATGATCTTGGTCTTAGTACTCACTTAGTTGCAGCCTAGCTTCTTATCAGTCCTGGGCCTTAGCCAGGACATAAGTACACACACACAACTTATTATATCCAACTTCACTTGCTAAATTTTAGAGCATTCAGAGACAACAAAAACAAAAAGAGTGTCTTTTGGAAATGATTCAGCTCAGATTTAGAAAGTTAATATAGGACTTCCCTGGAGGTCCAGTGGTTAAGACTCCACGTTTCCACTGCGGGGGGTGCAGGTTCATTCCCTGGTTGGGAAACTAAGACCCCACATGCCACACAGCACAGATGCTTTACTGCCAGAGAAGCAATCCTATTACAAGTATTATTTGCAAGGCCCACAGGTTTTTACTAGCACTCTATTATGGGGACGCTTGTAATGGGGCTGAGGCAATGATAAACAGGCACTGTGACTCGAATGCTTTTCTCTCAGTATTAGTCGTATTTTTATGCCTTGTAGTACTTTATAAAGTGAATGTTGTGGGCATTCAATAATAATTTTTAAATTATTGCATGGAGTAAAATCAGTGTAGCATAAATCCTTCACAGATCATGGTGTTCACTTGAGAGAGGCCAAGTAGGCCTGATGAATCAAGGATCAAATTCAGAACCAAATAACTTGTCAACATTTAGTAATGTAAATGCCCACGTCTGCTCTCGCTCACAAAATACATTCACAAGAAGATGCTTGAGATTCAGGCTTTGAGACCCTTGCTGTAATGGCCATGAAAAACATTAGAAGCAGTTTTCACATTGATGGAGGTATAGAATGCTTAGGTTTAACAAAGCCAATGTTCCTAACAATCTCTCTGGTCTAAAGGGTTAACCACATTTACGCAGACCTCTCTCCCTTGCCACTTAGAGATAGGCAGACAATTTAGATGCTATCCTTGTGACTGAGTAGATTTGTCCATATGAGCCCTTGATGAATGTTTTAGATCAGCTATTCATCTGCTCTGTCATGAATAGCCTCTCACTAAGTTCCCTGCCACTTACCCTCAGTCTTCTACACAGTTCACCAAGTTTATCTTTCGTACATGCACACCTGGATTCATCATACTTCTACTAAAGACTGCCAAGTTTCTCCCCTGCCAACAGAGTAAAATCCAAATGTGTTACAGTACTAAACACTTTTAGGCAAACCTAACATTTTAGTCTAATATCCCTGTTTTAAATACACACACGCATATCCAACTCCAGACACCTCCGATTCCTCAGTTGTTTCCAAGTGTCACAATACTCCTGCTTCCAAGCCTTTGTTTGTGCTATTTTTTTTCCTAGAATGCCCCTTAAAACCTGAAAACACCTATTCATTCTTCAATACCCAGGTCTAACATTGTCCTCATTGTGAAGCCTCCAGACTTCCAGGCAGAATAAATCAGTTTTCTTTGTTTCCATAACTCTTGGTATCTGTGTCTTGTAGTGAGATAATCTAGTTATCTGTCTGTCTTCCTAGCTTGATTTTAAAGTGCTTGGAAATGGAGAATTCATTCATTCAACAAACCATTATTATTATCATCATAATTATTTTTAACGTAATTATATTTATTATAATTATTATTCAGAACCTACTAAATGCCAGGCACTACTCCTGGAGATGAGGTTATAGCAGTGAACACAACAGGCGAGACCCCTACCCTAATGGAGCTTATATTGTAGTCTGAAGAGAGAGATAAGAAACAAAATAAATAGTACAATAGAAAGTGGTAAGAGCTATGAAAAGAAAATTAAGCAAAGAAGCAAGGTAAGGAGTACTGGTGTTGATGGTTGCAATTTTAATTTGGGTGAGCAGGAACCGACTCCCTGAGAAAGCAATATGTGAACCAAGATACAAAGATGATAAGGCAGAATGCCATGCAGATATTTAGAGGAAGCTTACTGGAGGCAGAAGAAATAGCAAGTACAAAAGCCCTGAGGTAGATCAAAGAAGTCAGAGTGACTGGAGAGGAGTGAAAATAAAGAGTAATAGAAATAAAGTGAAAGAGGTAATGGTAGCCAGATCATGTAGGACCCCTTAACCCATTGTACAGAGTCAGCTGTTTTTCCGAGTGAGAAGTTAAGCCATTGGAAAATTTACAGCAGTAAAGCAATTTGATTCTTACATTTTAACGAGCTCACTGTGACTGCTGTGTGTTCACCAAATAATTTTATTTCCTCCCTGTATTCACATTCAAGGCAATTTCTTAGCTTCTCTTGCAGTTAGATAAGACCGTGTGACTGACTTCTAGCCATAGGAAGCAGTCAGAAGTGATGGATGCAGCATCCAGGCCTGGCAAGAAAACTCACACATTGTCCACATTCTCTGCCATGTGCAGAGAATCCAGTGGAGAATTTCATGTCCTAGAGAAAGATGGAGAAATCCTGGGTCCCTGAATGACCATGCAGGTCAGCACCCCTTCACCCACTCACTGTCACGTGAGCAAGTAATCAACATTTGTTGCACTAAGCCACTGAGATTTGGGAGTTGTTAACAGCAGTTAATGCCATGACTAACACAGGAGGCTATTGCAGTAATCCAAGTAAAATATGATGATGGCTTGGATTGAGTGGTAACAGTGATAGAAGCAGTCAGAACCTTAATATATCTTGAAAATGAACCCCATTGGTTCATACAATACTGAGAGGTTGTATTGGGGATGGGAGCTTAAAACACTAGTCAAAGATGACTCCCAAGATTTTTGGCCTGAGCAACTAACTAGAAGGGTGGAGTTACCTCTCTCTGAGCTGGAGAAGACAGAAAGGACCAGGCTGTGGGGAGAATCAAGAGCTCAGTTGAGGAAACGTAAAGTTTGAGATCCAAGTACAAATGTCGTCTAGACAGACACATAAGACTGAAGTTTAGGGGCAAAGTCTGGGCTGAGATGTTTAAACCACATAATATATAGCACATATTTAAACCACAAGATAACAATATTATTATTATATGATATTTAAACCACAAGACCATATAGATCTCCAAGTTTGTTTGTGTAGATGGAGAAAAGGGCTAAGGACAGAGCTCTGGGACATTCCAGTTTCAAACCTCAGGGAAATAAGAAATACCAGGGAGTAAATTGGAAAAGAAAGAGAGTGAGGTAGGAGGGATCCAAGACAGAATGAAAAACAACGTGTTTCAAAGATGGCAGAGTAATTAACTGCATCACTTAAGAATATTTTTGTCATCTTTTTACTGTTTAGCACAGTACCTGATACACAATAAAAATGAATAAATATTAATAAATTTTGGATAACTCTAAATAATAACTATAAATTTGCTTCAAGCAATGGGAAAGATGAAAGAATGGCATGAGGGACACAAGAGTCCAGAATTATGCTAAGGGAATTGATAAAATGAAATTCACCTAAAAAGCTATCCTTAAATTTAATGGTACGTTCACCAATCCCCAGCAGCAAGACATTTTTATTATCTAAATGGTAGGAGGGGTTACTTTCTGGTGGGGAGAGAAGCTTGAGAATGCACAAAGTACTCAGTTTTAAGCATTATGATGTATAACCTCATAAACAGTCTTTTTTGTGACGTATAGTATTTTTATTTTGGAAAAAAGGCTGTTTTTTTCTTAAAAGCCTGGCTATTTGAAACTATTATATAAAGAATAGTTTGAATTTTACGTGAGTGAGTAATTATTTCATGCATAGCTCTGTCTTCTGTGATAACTACCATTATTAAGCTTTCCAATCTTTGCACACTTCCCATTTTCTTTCTCCTTAATTCTCCTCAATATGTTGAAAATACAACACTGAATTTAAACTAAAATATTCCTAGGGAATTAATACAAAAGTGAACTAGCATTTCCAGAAAGTTGATAATAAGAGAAATATTATTTAGAGGAATTATCTACTTACCTATATACCAAGACACAAAGGATATGAAGCACTGACAAGTACTGACAAACTGACAGCTTAATTTAATACAATAAAATATTGGGTTGGCCAAAAATTTCATTCGGTTTTAAATAAAAATAAAAGACACATTTTTCATTTTCACCAGGAACTTTATTGAAAAACATATTCATTAACCAGTTGAACTTTCTGGCCAACTCAATATAAACAAGTCAATATAAAACAAGGTCAGAAAACTGTAAGATAAACCTGAACTATAAGACTAAGCATTAGTATATAGTTATGGATGTTATAGGTTCTAAAGTTATAAAAATTGGGCCACATATTAATTCTAGAACTTCCTGATGGCCAACAAAGGAATAATAAGTCTATAATTCCTTATATGTGCCTTGGATCTTCCTTACAAGGTCCACTCAGTGATGCAGTAGATGATATCTTTAGCTGCTTTCCCAACTGCTTACAATAAATGAAAAAATATATGCATCCTATAATGTAATTTATGGGAGGGCATATGCAAGAGAAATTTAAAAGGAATTTTGTAAGGAAACCAAAATAATATGGACCACTCCATAGCTCTTTGATGCTCTGGCTTGGTTCACAGAGAAGAATGAGTTGCTTCAAACAATCCTCCATAGAAATCATTTATCTCAGTGGGGCTTAAGAAATACTAAAAATAATAAGTTCTTGAGAATCCTTCAGTTTAACATCTGTCCCAATTGTGTGTCTCCAAATTTCTTGGAGATAAGAACTGTCATTTTAACATAATTGTGTAAGTGCCTAACATGACATCTTGCAGGGGCAGAGGTTTTCAAAATACAAAAATAGATGCATTCCTTCATCTAAAAACTTTCTCTGACAAAAAAGTGATAGAGTGCCTCCTCTCAGCTAAGGTGGTTGCGTTCCTCATTGTTCACAACTCGTCCTTGATTGTCACACAATGAGAGTAAATGGAATGGAGAGAGATACTCAAATTACCATTCCTACCATGAACCTCTAGAAAACTGCCACTAAGGCTCTAACCATAAAGTCTTTTTCACAGCTTTAAGCATAAGTTGTAGACTCCATTAGTTCTTGCCCCACAAATTAAATAAACTTGAGCTAATGAGCAGAATTGACCCAAAAATAGAAAAGCTAATTTTTTGAGTACCTGTGTTGCAGTCATCACACATATTTTACTTAATCAATATAAATAACAACCCTGGGTAATATTCAACTCATTTTACATTTGAGCTATTTGAAATTTGTAGAGATGCAATGTTTTTCTGGGGCTACATATCTGGTGAACAGCAGAGCTTGACTCAGATCTCAAAATTTACCCTCCTTCTATGATATCAAATACTGCTCTCAGTCTTCCATACTATTTTCTGTTTAGAGATATAAAGGAATGCTTATTAAAATAATACTTTTTTTCAGAAATAGAGCCTTATATAAAATTATCATGCATCTGAAATATAAATGCACAACTAACAGACTTTAATGTGCATTGCAAGAAGTGACAACTTAGAAAAGTTTTATTCAAAAAAAGTAAGAATCTCCTCCAGAATGATACATAATAAGGTATAATTTCAAAATCTCCTTCTTTATTAAAATATATCAAACAAACATATTTAGGACATTGATAACAGTAACAAAATAACACAGACATCTAAATAAGTTCATTAAAATGCTTAAATAAATCTTTCAGAGCTAAAAATCAACAATGCATTATTTCATTGATATATATGTTTATGTATGTATGTGTGTGCGTGATCAATTTGACAACCTATAAGTACAGTTATTCCCCTGGGAGATTTGGGAAACAGCTAAAATTGTCTTACATAAGCAGAAGATAGCATGGTGGCCAATGCACATTAGGAATACTGAAGCCCAAACTTGATTAACATCACCACAATATCTGAAATTCAAAGGTTGTATAAAATAAAGTAAAGTGACTATGAAATGACTAGGTATAAAATTCCAAAATACTGAGAATAACTTCTCTATTGAATACAGGTTTAAATTGGCATAGTTGAATAATAATAAAGTTAAAACTTTCTATCAATAAGTTCTGTCATTTCTGAAATATTATTTCACCAACCTAGAGAAAAGAAATGAATTGTTCCTTTTTCTTTTAATATTGCCCTGTCTCAAAAGATCTTCTTCACAGCTACCAAATTTTGCTTCGTGTAATTTTGAGATCATTTTGAAATATAGATACAATTTCTAATGTGAACTGTTAAGAAACAGTGCACCCTTTGCGATATAAGCTCTTGTTCAATTTACTTCTTTGGTTTTATTTCAATCTCATTGGAAGCAGGCCTCAGATTATTCAATACCACTAAAGCAAAATTTCTTCATGATTTTCTGATGTGTTTTGTGTTTATAAAGTCTCTTTCAGCTTGTGAAAACATCTTTAGACCCTGAGCTATGTAGTGATTAAGGGATAATTGTTAAACAAGAATTTAAATATTAATGGATATATCATGATAAATTTTTCCAATGGCATCATCTGTACCATGCAGTTCCATCTTCTGACAGTAGAGACTGGGTTCCATAACTGATCGTCTAATTCAAAGCAAGTTAAAATGATAAGTAAAATATATTTTAAAATCTTTTCAAATGCCTAAGTCCAGCAGGAAAGTAAGGAATATTCAGATGCCAAAAATTAAGTGAGGGCAGAAACCCAGCTAGGTACTAAGAATTTAAAACAGGTTATTCCTTGAAGGAAGCCTATTTCTGAGCTTAGGAATTTTAAGCTTTGGTTTCCATGGTTTTAAAGGTGCAGGAATAAAAAGTAATGCCCAAATAAAAGAGTTCAATAGAAGGAGAGGAGAAAGAGAATGAAGTAAAGACAATATATGAAGAAATAATGACTTCAGCTTTCTAAAATTTATGGAAGACCCCTCACCACAGAATCAAAAAGCCTCACAACTCTCAAGCAGAATAAAGAGAAATCCACATCACAGTGAAACTACCAAAAATCAAAGAGAAAAAGGGAGCCTTTAATACAACCAGAGGGGGAAGAAAAGACAGATTACCCTAAAGAGAATCATAATTACTCATAATTACATTGACAGCTGATTATCATCTATGACAATGGAACCCAAAAGACAGTAGAATTACATGTATAGAGAGTTCCCAATTGATGATGATTTGATTTATGATTCTTTGACTTTACAATGGTGTGAAAGCAATCCACATTCAGTAGAAACCATACTTTGAATTTTAATCTTTCCCTGGGCTAGCGATATGTGATACAACACTCCCTTGTGATGCTGGGCAGTGGCAGTGAGCAGCAACTCCCAGTCATGAGGTCACAAGGGTGAACAAGCAATACACTGACAACCATTCTGTACCTGTGCAATCATTCTTTTTTTCACTTTCAGTAGAGTTTTCAGTAAATTACATGAGATATTCAGTAAGTTTTGTGTTAGATGATTTTGCCCAACTCTTGGCTAATGTAAGTGTTTGAGCGTGATTAAGGGATGCTAGGTTAAACTATGATGTTTGGTAAATTAGGCATATTAAATGAACTTCAATTTAGGATATTTTCAACTTATCATGGGCTTCTCAGGTTGTAACCCCATCATAAGTCGAGGAAGATCTCTCTGCTAAGAAAAATTAGCTGTTAGAATTTGAAACCCAATTTAAAAAATTAATCACATTTATTGATGTAGAATGTATTTAAAATGAACTGTATACATTTAATAAAAACCCAACTCAGTGGGTTTTTGTAGATTAGCACAACTGTAAAACGACTGCCACAACCAAACTACAGAACATTTCTATCACCCCAGAAGTTTCCTCAAGCCCTTCTGCAGTATATCCCACCCTCCACCAGTAGCACCTGATAACTACTGATATATATTTTTTCTAATATAGCATTTTCTATTCTTTTTTACATGAATGGAATCATACAACACGTATTTTCGTATCTGGATGCTTTAACTTACCATAATGATTTTGAGGTTGATCCATGTTGTACTGTGAATCAGTGGTTCATTCTTTTTTATGTCTGAGTAATATTCAGTTGCATAGATATACCATATATTTTTTATTCATTGATAGACACTTATGTTGTTTCCACTTTTTGACCATTGTTATAATGAAGGCTTCTAAAGGAAGTGAGTTGCAGTAAGGGGACAACTAAGTAAAACTATTGCTTTTTAAATAATTAAGGCATAATCTACACACAGTAAAACCACCCTTTTTAGTGAACAGCTCTATGAGTTTTGACAAGCACATATAGTTACGCAATTTGCACCACAGTCAGATATAGAACAGTTCCATTACCACCACCCCCAAATTCCCCTTCCCTCTTTGTAGTGAATTCTCCCTGCACCCCCAGCCCCTGGTAACTACTAATCTATTTTTTGTCTTTTGAGTTTTGTCTTTCTCAAAACATCAAGTAAATGGAATCAAACAATATGTAGCCTTTCAAATTTGACTTCTTTCACTTAATTTAATGTATAGGAGATTCAGCCACATTTTTATGTATATCAGTTAGTTTATTTCCTTTATTGTTGAATTATACTCCATTATATGTGAAACCAAAATTCCAATTCATAAAGGAAAAAATTTGATGAATTAGACTTCAAAATTAAGAACTTCTACTATCTAAGGGGATCAAGAGGTACAAACTTCCAGTTTTAAGATAGATAAGCCAGGATGTAATGTACAGCATGGAGAACACAGTAAATAATATTGTTTTAACTTTCTATAGTGACAGATGGTATCTAGACTTACTGTGGTGATCATTTCACAATGTATATAAATGTCGAATCACCACATTGTACACATGAAACTAATATAATACTGCGTGTCAATTGCACCTCAATTAAAAAACTTATAACCACATAAAAAAGAACTTCCACTCCTTGAAAGACACTTTTAAGATATTTAAAAGACATGGCATGGAGTAAGAAGAAATATTTGCAAATAACATATCTGACAAAGGACTTGTATGCAGAATATATAAAGGGCTCGTAAAACACAATAATATTTTAAAATTATTTAATGGGCAAAAGACATGAACAACTGCTGCACCACATAAGATATATGGTTGGCAATAAGCACATGAAAAGATTCTCAACATCATTAGTTATCAGGGAAATGAAAATTAAAACCATAATGAAATACCACTAAACACCTATAGAATGGCTATGATTTTTTAAATTAACAATAACAAGTGATCAGAAATATGCAGAACAAATGTAACTCTCCTCAATTCCTAGTGGGAATACAAAATTTACACCCACCCAATTTAGAAAACAGTGTGGCAGTTCCATTAAACTCAAATACACATTTACTGTACAACCCAGCAATATTTATCCAAGTGAAACAAAAACTTAGATTCACATTAAAAGCAGTATAAAAATGTTTATAGCAGCTTTATTCATAATCACCAAAAACTGGAAACAACTCACATGTCCTTCTACTGAGGAATAGATAAAAACCATTATTTTTCAATGCTAAATTAGGCCATTTATGGGTATATAACAAGGGTTCCAAAGTTTGGTATATGGACAAGTTATCTCATATGAAACTGTAACCTTAGTTCTACACGGCTGTTTTAGAAAGTAAAGTTTGCTGTTTTGTTTTCAACTTCTCATTTTGTTGAACTATCCCTTCTCTTCAAGGAAACAGTAGAAAGAAGAGAAGAGAGTAGATATCTGGTGCGAATGTGTGAGATTGAAATATCTGTTGGGCTAACAAAGATTGTGAGACAGATTACTCCAGATGAGACAGTCAGCCACTGGCACTAAGCAATTCAGCTGTACCCTAGATTCCAAAAGCGAAGTCAATACTGAGCACAACACTTCTTCAAAAGTTCATGAAGGTCTTATTGACACCTGGGCTCTCACAGTGTGTATCCATTTCCCAATCATTAGGCCAAAGTTGCATGCTATTAATGCATTCTTAGTTCAAGACAATATTATATGTGAGCCATTCAGAGTTTCGACGTACCTAGGCATAAACCTAAACTACTTGGTTTTAAAGAAATGCTTATTGAATGCTATCTTTGTCACCCTTAAGTTTATTTTTTTTGAGTTACATTTGACATATAACATTAATTTCAGGTGTATAACATAATGATTCAATATTTGTGTATATTATGAAATGATCACTGCAATAAGTCTGGTTAACATCCATCACCATATATAGTTCCAATTTTTTTTTACCTGTAATGAGAAATTTTAAGATCTACTCTCTTAGCAGCTTTCAAATATGTAATACAGTATTTTTAGCTACAGTCACCATGCTGTACACTACCTCCCCAGGACTTATTTATCTTATAACTGGAAGTTTGTATGTCACCCTTAAGTTTAACTGCTATATTTTTTGTTCATTTCCAATTTTTAATTATTTAATGCTTCATTTTTTATAATTAATTTTTAATTTTCTCTAATTATTATAGAAATTCCCAATTTAATTCTCCACAACCTACTTACAGAAGTCTATGTTATACATTAGTAAGTGCAAAGCTTGTCACCTATGTGTTGTAAAAGCTTTGAAGACCTATGTCTCATCTGGTGACAGAATCCTAGGGAGGTGGTTGGCCAGAAATATAAGGAAAAAAAGGACCAGATTTCAGGGAAGAGGGGTTGATGCAAGATAGAAGGTTCTCAACCACATCTAGGGATCATCAGAATGGTTCAAGGACACACGCTGGTGGCGGGGGATCAGTTTTACGTCCTAAAAGGAGTTCCCACAGCACAATGAGAATGCGAAAACAAAAAGCCGTCATCACCTACTGCAGGAGAGAGAAGTCAAGCCATCTGGGCGGCTGGTCTCAGGTAACCACGAGGAGGCCTCTTGCATAGATAACATGGGCAGCTGAGCTGTGGAGAAATGCTTGGCTGGCACAAGCTCCAGGCTTCAGGTTCTTACGGGGCTCCTTAGGTAAGCACTTCAGGAGTGTGACATCCCTGACATCAGTTGGAACACGGAAGGTACATGGCAGTTTGTGTAACGTCTCAAGGACCACCAATCCCACCCCCAGACATAGAAAGAACTGTATAGAGAGGCTAGGTTCCAGCGACCCCTGGAGGAGACAAACTGACCTGCATGGTACCAGGTTCATACCTGATCCCTGGAGTCTCAAAATCCTGCAACCAGGACAGACAGCCATCAGAAGAGTAATATTTTATAGCTTTTTAGTATTCAGCAAAGAGCAGACAGTTCATTAAAGTATTTACTTAATCTATATGCATGGTAAAGAGCTCTCAGAACATGTCTCCCAAAGCAACCTTGGGCTTATCCTCACAAGTAAATGAAGTCCAGATTTAAAAAGAGATAGTATCCAGTGTTAATTTTCCCTTGTCACTCTTACATTCTTATTTTAACCTCTATAATATAATTGTAAACTAATTGCACTTTAATGGTGAAAGGAATTGAGTCACAGGCAATCGATTCTATTTTGTCAGGTTGAAAACATATTTCCTGAGGGCACAAGATGAACAGGAAAGGTTAACACACTATTTTGATCTTTCTTAAAAATCAACTACACTGACTTAGGTTTCTCCACAGATTACACAACAAATGTTTTCCTACCAAGGTTAACTTTCTCTTAGAATTTACTAGGTAAAAATTATAGGAGAAAACAGAAGGAGAATTCCCTGGATGGACAATCTTTTAGAAATAAAAATGGATTGTCTCATATTGGCAGAAGAATTTGAAATTAATTCTAAATTGCATCCATGTTCTAAAATAAAATGGTATTTGGAAATAGGAGTCAACTGAATGACTCTTTTCTTTGGATAAAACCATCAGAAAAGTAACATTTTGAGGAGGTAATATACCACAACAGTTAATGACAGTCTTTAAGGTCAGTAAATCTGAGTTGAAATCCCACCTCCTAATAACACCTCAAACTAAGTATGTCTTCTTTAGCAATTTCCTTCTTTGCTCTAAGCTTCACTTTCCCACCAACAAGAAGACAGTGTTAATACCTACCTCTCAACTGAGCAAGTCCATTAATCTTTGTGATCTGCAGTTCCTCTAGCTATAAAAATAGACTGTTAATGCTGGTCTCAGAGACTTATTGTTAGAACTGAATGAAACCGGTTAAAACACAATATAAAGAACTATATAAATATCATAATTGAGTTGCTTCCTATGATTTGTGGAACATGGTGTTATATAAATTAGTAAGTAATTAAATACCGTTTAAATATAAAATAGATATCAGACTTGGAAATTCTCTGAGCAGACAAATATTTGGGGGGGATGGGAGAGTGGAGGGGGAGTAGGGAATACCTTGAGACAGTGTAAAATCCTATTTCTAATTAAACTTTTACCCACTAGTTTTAACACCCATTGATGAGTATTACCTGAAATTATTTTTCCTTTTTTTTTTTTTTTGCCGCACCACATGGCTTGCGGGATCTTGGTTCCCTCACCAGGGATTGATTCCAGGGGTATGGCAGTGAAAGCACAGAGGTCCTAACCACTGGACCACCAGGGAAGTCCCACCTGAAATTATTATTAATGTGGTGGTTACCAAGTGGTGATTTTCAAAAATTTTTTATCAGTCCTTCTATAATTCATTAACTTGAAATTAATTTGTAATATATGTAAACCTGGTTGATTTTTTAAGATATCACAATAGGTTTACTGATTTTTTGAGAGATAAGTTATATTTTTAAAATTTTTACTGAGATATAATTGACATATAACATTGTATTCGTTTCAGGTTTACAACATAATGATTCAAAATTTGTATATATTGTGAAATTATCACCACAATAAATCTAATTAACATCCATCACCATAGGTAGTTACAAAAATTTTTTTGCTTTGTGATGACAACTTTTACAATCTACTTTCTTAGCAACTTTCAAATATGCAAGACAATATTAACTATAGTCACCATGCTGTATATTACAACCTCATGACATTTATTTTATAATTGGAAGTTTCTACCTTTTGAGCCCCTTCACCCATTTCACCCCCCCCAAACCCCCGCCTCTGACAATCACCAGACAAAATCATTTAAGCCATATAAGCAAAACTAAATCTAGTTTATTTCAACATAAGTGAAACTTAACTTAGATTATTTCTTGCAAATACCTCTGATAATCATGAAAGAAACTTAAATCATCATCCTAAAAATGGCATAAGATAATCACTTTTAACTAGTCTCCTGCCATATGGAGACCCCTATTGTGATAACCAATCATTGTACAGTTTAATGGACTTCCTCATTTTCACTTTATAAGCCATTCTGTAACTCCATGCCCCTGAACTTCATATCAGTTTTGAATTTCAAAGCTCCCAGTTCGAAAACTGTTCTTACATGCACAATAAAGTTTTACTAAATACTATTTTATTGATCTGGTAGTTTTAATTTTGCTACTTCTGGAGTTTTGACAATACATATAATTATTAACATAATTAGCAGAATTATCTAGTCAGTTGTCAGACAGGGCCTTATGCAAAATAGAAAAGCTGATTTACATTTGGAAATGGCTTGTTTGCACTATTCTTGTCCTTTCCTCATTGAGTGGGTTTGCCATGGAGATAAATGTCTACCAGGCATGAACAGACAAACACATTTTACCTCCTGAACTGGTCAAATATGAATGCAGGTGGGCATGTGAGGTAAAAATGCAGCTGAACCTTGGCATTCACTAGTCCTACTTCATCAGTTTTCACCTCACGTTTCTCCCAAAAGAAAGTTTATTTTTTATTGCTTCATCTCTGCTTCCCAAACCCTAGAGTATAACATTTCTAGAGATTTCTGCACAGCAATGAGGATTTTTCCCACACAAAAAAAATGTCTCAGACTTCTGTTGTTCTGACATGTTCTTTAACTATATTTCTCCTTCAGACATCAATGCTAAACTCGAGGGTCACTTTATTTAAACTTTTAAAAAATATTTCACAGTCATGTAGAAAATTTTAATACACTTATAATGTCCCTTAAATCTTCATTTTTAATACCGCCATGTGATAGCATTCACTACTCTCATTTTTATTACGGTTGTTAAGGATGGGATGTTATTCTTAAATGGGACTTTAAGGGACTATATTACTATATATTATATGTATCTATATTATATATATAGATACTACTATATTACTATATATTACTTTAAGGTACTATATTACTATAGACCTTAGACTTCATTGTGTTCAGGAACTGACAAATTCCTGATAGTTAAATATTGTTATGAGCCTCTGCCTGAGCATGTTGTCATCTTTGGAACTTGTATAAGGCAGGTGTAATAGCATACATAAAGGCAGAATATTTTTAATTTTTTTAATAAAATATTTAATACATACAAATGTACTATATATACAGTGTAAAGAATAATACTAAAATAGGCACAATATAGCCACCACCCTACCTTTTTTTTTTTTTTAGTTTTTATTGAAATATAGTTGATTTACAATGTTGTGTTAGTTTCAGGTGTACAGAAAAGTGATTTTGTTTATATATATATATATATATATATATATATATATATATATATATATATATATATATTCTTTTTTAGATTCTTTTCCATTGCAGGTTATTACTACATATTGAGTAGAGCTCCCCGTGCTATACAGTGTTCCTTGTTGGTTACCTATTTTATATATAGCAGTGTGTATCTGTTAATCCCAAACTCCTAATTTATCTATCCCACCACCACCCTACTTTAAAAATAATATCAATATTTTAAAATTTTCCTCTTTGTCCATTTCATGTATCAATTACATATCCCTCCCTCCTCAACAAAACCTCTGAATTTTATAAACTGTTGTATTTATATTTAAAAGGTTGTGTTATGAATAACTTATTGAAAAACACTTGAAATACCCATGGAAAAAGAATATAATATCAAAACTAATATCTAAAATGTGCCACTTTCTAAAGTAATTTTACATTTTATATTTAAATCCAATTTTAATATTATAAATGATATGCAGAAAATGTTGAAAGAGAGGGAAAATTACTCACAAGATAAAACAAAATTTACAGGAAAATATATTTCTTAAAGGCAATTATTTTTCCCCAGCTTTATTGAGGTAAGATTAACAAATAAAAATTGTATATATTTAAGGTGTACAATATGATAATTTGGTACACATATCCTTTGTGAAATGATTACCACAATCAAGACAATTAATACATCTATCACCTCACATAGTTACCTTTTTGTGTGTTTGGTAAAAACACTTGAGGTCTACTCCCCTAGTGAATTTCAAGGATATAATACCTCATTACTAATTATAGTCACCATGGTATACATTAGGGGTCCAGAAATTATTCTAATTGTAGTATTGGGATAATGCTGACCTTATGGGATAAGTTATAAAGTCGTGCCTCTACTTCTGTCCTCTGAAAGAGTTTGCAGATAACTGGTATGACTGCTTTGTTAAATGTTTGGTAGAATTCACCAGCGGGCCCATGTTGGCCGGGTACTTTCTGTTTTGGAGGGTTATTAATTATTGATGTAATTTCTTTCATAGATATAGGCCTATTCAGATCGTCTATTGGTCTCTCTTTTTTGACTGTTCTTTATTAGAATTTTAGAATTTTCTTATCAATTTGCAAAAAGTTCATATTTCTTTTCAACAGCTACTATACTCTGGGCCATTGGAAGCACTGATTTTCATGCATGCAGAACTTAACTGGCAGCTTATTAACTCTAAATTATCACAGGTACGTTCTCTAGAAATCTCTTTTTTTTTAATTTTGGCTGTGCCGCGGGGCTTGTGGGACCCTAGTTCCCCAACCAGGGATTGAACACGGGCCTCGGCAACGAAAGCCCAGAGTCCTAACCACTGGACCACCAGGGAATTCCCCTAGAACTCTTAATATTAAAGTTATAATGGACCACACCAACTGATTGATCCAATGCCTTCAGATGAGAATAGGTCACAAGGCCAGGCCAAAGAAAAATTATAAAAGAAAAGTAATATTTGATGAATGCTATAAGGGAAACAATGATCACTTACTTATCCAACAAATATTTCCTGGCAGTATTACATGCCAGGCTCTGTGTTAGATGCTGGGGATTCAGACAGCTCTCCCAGACCTTATACAATTGTGGACATGACAAACAACAAACATGTAACCAGGAAGTGTGTTACAGTAATTTTAGTTTTTGGTATGTGCTCTGAAGAAAATTCAAGCAGACTAGAGGGATAGAAAGTGGTTGGAGAAAGAAGATGCTATTTTGGAAAAGGTGTCAAGCTGGGTCATTCTAAACTGATGACATTGAAACAGAGATTTATATGAAGTGAAGGAACAAGCCATCTTATTTCATCTTAAAAGAAATAGCAAGTGAAAAAGCAAAATCCCTGTCCCAGGAATGAGCTTAGTAAGGTTGGAGACAGCTAGAAGGCCAGGGAGGCTATAATGGAATTAAAGAGAACAGTGGAAAGAGAGATGTCTAACCATTTAGAGACAAAGGACCCCAAGCAATTTAAGATCCGTGGCCCAAATATTAGCAAGAGCCTAATGGTCCCATGTCAAATTTTTCCTAACAGAGCATGTATCTCAGTTTTCTGCCTGTAGGCGAACTTGCTCTGCCAGGACCTGAATCTCCCTGGTCACACTTTTGTTGCTTTTCAGAAGAGAAGCTTCAGGTCAGAGAGAGGTTCCCATGAGTTGTCCCACCCTTGGGGCAGGACTGTCCAGCCACATTGTTGTTTTTGTTGCACTTTTGAGTCCTGCCACTCAAAAGCAAAATTTCTGAAGCTAATGGAATACAGAGGAAGGCATCTTTTAAATGTAATACAGAATATCAGGTCCTGGTGGATGGTAGAGTGGCCAGCAGGGTGCAGGGATTAGGGACCACTGGATGTATATCCCTGGTGGCTTCATTACTGCCCTGAGATCCTGTACCATCCAGTATTCCCCAGTGGGTATCCTTATGGGGAGAATGGGGGTATTACAGGCTGATTGGCCTGGTCTAATAAGGCCCTGCTCAGTTAGGTCCTGTATAACAGGGGCGATGTCCAACAAGGCCTCCGGATAGGGTACTGTTTTCTATTGGGCCATGTATGTCTGTGTTTTAGTTGGACTATCAAGGGACTGGCTCTTCCAGCTTGTCACACCCATCCCTGGGCCCAGACCCCAGGATTTACTCTGGGGAGATCGACTTATTCTGTCTGGGGAGGTTTGTCCTCAGTCATTAACATTATCATTTGTGCCCTTTATCTAAAGGGATGCCAATCTCCAACTTGTCTCCCATTAGGTGGATAGTAGCCCCCAATTTATGTGATATCTCTTCTTATCAGGGGTAGAAGGCATTCAGGGACATACAGGAAGGGATGGGTGGGTAGTGTGTATTCGTCTAATTTGCATTCTAATGACTCTATGAACGTCCGTTCTTGGGCCTTCCTTGATAGCTGCATAATTTTACAACTCTTGTGACCGAGTTTGCCAGGATCTGGTGTTCAGAATGGAGTAATGGCACCAGTGTAGACTAAGAATTTGACAGGCTCTCCCACTATGTCCAGTGTCAGCCAGGGCTCTTCTGGGGTCAATCAGAGTGCCTGCTTAGGAGTCCCTGGCCCAGCCATTCTTCATCTATTTGGACCACCTGCCTTTGAGGGTAGTGGCCGGGATCTGTTGTTTCTGTCCCCCTTTGGGGTGGCAAGGACAATCTCACTTCCAGTGTCCCTCTTGCTTACATATGATGTAACGATTGGGTCCTAGTTTCCTTGGCTTGCTGTCCCTCAGTGGGGGCCGGGGGTCACTCAGCAGAGTTCAGAGTCTCCGTGGGCAGATAGTCCAGATTCCCATGCTGACCGGTTGAAACTGGAGGACAACAGCCCGGAGGTGGGTTTGCCTCCAGGCCTTTTGATCCCCTGACCTTTCCTCCTCTAGATCTCGGTTATTAAACACCCAACAGGCGAAAGGTAGTGGTATCTGGTTCCATTTCTAGTTTCTGAAGTTTATGCCTAATGTCAGAAGTGCTTTAGGAAATGAAATACGACCTCAGGATTGCATTCCCTTCCGATGACTCGGGGTCAGCAGTAGAATAGATTCAGAGGCATCCCCGGAGGTGCTCCAGGAATGCCCAAGGGTTTGCTATTGGCTCCCGATTGACTTCCCTTATCTTATTCCAACTGGTTTCTTTCCAGCTGTCTGGATTCCCTTTGGGATCACATTTTGATCAGCCTGTCTCCACCCCTTCTCCATTGTCTTGGTGGTCCCAGTTTGGGTTCGTGAATCTGAAACCGCTTGATCTCCTGGTCTGAAAACAGGATGACCTGCCTTGTTTCTGTTCTCTTTGTCGGCTTCCTCTTGGTGGCTTTTCTTCCTCTATTAGGGGTACATTGAGGAGGCTCTGCATGTCAGCCCAGGCGGGGTCATGGGTCTGAGAGGTGCCCCTAGTCAGATACAGGAACTCCTCTGGATCTTCCCTCAACCCCTTACGATGACTGTTCCAGTTATATAGATCAGAAGCGGTAAATGGGATGTGTACCTGGATGGGGCATCCTTCTCCACTGGGGACCTGCCTCAAGGGGAATGCTTTTCCTGGCAGGTTGTTGGACGCTGGCTGGTAATTAATCCTATTTCATATACTTGCTGGTCTGGGCTCTGGGGAAGGGGGCTGGTATGGGGGGGGGGCGCCTCGGACCTGTGGCCCAAATCGGGTTATATAAAGGGAGGAGGGAGGGTTAGGGAGGAGATCAAGAAAGTCCTCAGGGGACGGCAAGGACTGGTGTTACTATTACCGCAGTGGGGGAGATCCCACACCCCTTCTAAAAGCCTTTGTTCTGATGTAAGGACACAAAACTCTGAACATGGGGAATTTCATCCATTTATTTTGTCTCTGGCATAGTAGGCCCAATTATAAAATGGTGTTGTAATTTAGACACCTACTGATGGGCCAGCTTTCTCCATCTCCCAGCAGGTATTGGGCTAGGCTGTATTATATAGGATTTCTGGTTTGGGAAATTGGGGACCAGCACCAAACTCTTAATAGATTCCTCAAAAATCCAAAATAGGAGGCATCCAAATGGCATGAACTCTGATATAACTGGGGGTCCCCCTTGAGTTTGCAAACAGCCTGTGCTTAAGATAGGTAGTCCCTCCTCAGTCAGAATAACCCACAGGAGGTTAGAGAGGACTTGCCTCTGGCCCAGGGAAGCTTAGACATGTTGGCTCCTGACCACCTTGGTCCACTAGGGAGAGGCACCCCAGATCAAAGTGCCAGGTGCAGTATCTCTGCACACACATCATCACCATCTTGAAATGAGTGTCGTGCGAAGCACTTCGGCACGCAGCCCGCCAAGTTGAAGTGTTGGGTGCAGCCATTTCTTGTTATAAACTCTGGTCTGAAGTGCTAGGTGCAAAGCATCTGCACACAGCACCCTATGAGCAAGTGAAACTAAGCACAAAGGAAAAGAAAAAAAGGTTAGACTTTGTTGTATTACCCAGATTCTATTTTTATTTCCCAGGAATTGTTTTTTTTTTTTCGGCTGCTTCGGGTCTTAGTTGCGGCACACGGGATCTTTCATTGCGGTGTGCGGGCTTCTCTCTAGTTGTGGCTCGAGGGCTTCTCTCCAGTTGTGGCTCGCGGGCTCCAGAGTGCATGGGCTCTGTAGTTGTGGCGCACGGGCTTAGTTGCCCCTCGGCCTGTGGGATCTTAGTTCACTGACCAGGATGGAACCTGCGTCCCCTGCATTGGAAGGCGGATTCTTAACCACTGGACCACCAGGGAAGTTCCTCCCGGGAATTTTTAATGGGCTTGGCTAATGACAAGACTGAATGGAACAGGTAGCAAAGGGAATGGAAAACACTGGGGTCATAGTTAACAGACAAAAAGATAGTCAGCACTTCCTTAGCTCCTTTTTTTCTCTCTATGGTTGTATGTACTACTTAAAAAGGCACCATGTCAGGTGGGAGAAAATAGACACAATACATTGTTATGTAAACCGCTTTTACAGATTACATATTATATAAATTAGACTAGCCATATGACGCTTTCATAAAATGAGTATTCAGTAAAAGTTTTTTGAAAAAATGAAAACACGGTTTTACATTTGCACACTTTATCCTCACAAAAATCCTCTGAGATAAAGAAAGGGAAAGTGGCCCCCAGAAGTGATTCTTTCTGATCAAGGGATGTTATCTTTCAATTTACTAGGGGTAAGGGAATTTTCTAAAATTTTTGCTTCAAAGACAAAGGCATTATTTTTTCCTACTGCTTACGGCATAGTTTCTTTCATATCAAACAGACGTAAAATTTATCGTTTTATAATGTGATGCTCTTTTCTTTGATTAGGTTACTTCTGGGCTTCTCAGAAAGGAATAATAGAATGACACTTGGGTATAATAAATGACATCAATTTTCTGATTAAAAAGTGTGAAAGGAAAGTAAAAGTGGAGTCGGTATTGCTAAGAGAGCTGTCCAAAGTGGAGCCAGGAGGCATTGAGAGAGTGTAGCTTACACACGTCTCAGCCTGGATGGAATCTGAACTTTGACCACTTATTGTCTTAATGCAGGCATCCAGAACATGTGCCCAATGTTCCAGAAATTTATTGAACGCTTACCCTAAAATAACTCGTGATAGCCTGTACCCTAAGGACAAATATTTCCTTTCTTGAATCAAGGTCAGTCATAATTCTTGCCAGACAACTCTACCAACCTTGCGACTTTTGCTCCTATAAGCCCCTGACTTTCTCTTCCGGAGAACAGTCTTCTGGTTTTACCCAAATCTGTGTCTCCCAAACTGTGATTATTAGACCCCCTATAAACTCTTTTCTTGTTTGCAGCCTTCTGCATTTCTTAGTTGACAAAAGACACTAATTTTCTATTAAAAAGAATTTCGTATGCATTCTTATACATTTATGAAATACAAAATTATAATGGCTTAATAATAAATCACTTTGTAAGATTAGTGAGTTTTTCACTTAAAAACCTTCAGAATGACAACAATTGATAAATATTAGCCTGATTACTATTCTCTGGTTCCTCAGGACACGTCATACCCTGCAAATTCTTAGAGAGAGGAAAGCGCTCCAACCAGACCACTGTCCCACGTGGTTTACTCAAAACTCCAGGCCAACATTCTCACCATGGAAGGAGAGTCCACTTATTTTTGAGAATATTTTGTCTGACTGATTCCAGATATCATCATTAAAGTTTCAGATTTGGGGAGCCAATAAATCCATGAAGTTTGTTCAGATACTTTTCAGAGGGTTCCCTCACAGAGTAAGCAAATCTTGATCAGATACACACCAAAACTCTTGTTTACAAAAAAATTCACTCCCTAGTGGCCTGAAAGAGTCACTTCAGCTTCCAAATATGATTAAATTACTCCCACTAACAACACTGGGAAAATTATAACTGATAGGATTTCATGTCTTGAGATCTTTTAAGTAAAGGTTTTTATTTTTATTTTAGAATTTTAATATCTGAATGGATTCTGAATCATTTAATATTTCTTCTCTTGAATTCGCTACATTAAATTTAAACAGATTCAAATAGATACCCGAGTCACTAGATAGCTGGCTTCTGTCCCACATGTCCCTATAAGAGGTAAACAGTTCCTATATAAAACTGTATATAAATTTAGTCACCTTGAGAATGGTATTAGAAAAGCAATCTCTGGTTTGACAAAGTTCCCCTAAATCTATCCAAAACGTCATAACTAACAACATAATTTCATGGGATTTTTGAATTTGTAATGTATAAATGAATGGCTTTCTAAGAGTAAAATGTTCTAAGAAGGTAAGGTTATGACTAAAGATATTATGGTTTAAACTGTAATTTTCATTTTAAAAATACATAAAGGGGGAATTCCCTGGAGGTCCAGTGGTTAGGACTCAGCACTTCCATTGCCGTGACCCAGGTTCGATCCCTGGTCTGGGAGATAAGATGCTGCAAGCTGTGTGGCATGGCCAAAAATTTTTTTAATTAAAAAATAATAATAAATAAGGAACTAGACCTTTCTGATACAGTAATTATTTGGCATAAGCAAAATGGGCCTTTAAATTCTAGAATTCTGGCATGAGAGGTGAGTGAAATGGGTGAAGGTGGTCAAAAGGTACAAACTTCCAGTTAGATAAGTCATGGGGATGTAACATGCAGCATAGTGACTGTAGTCAGTAATATTGTATCGTATATTTGAGGCTGTTAAGAGAGTAGATCTTAAAAGTTCTCATCATAAAAAAAAATTGTAACTATGTGTGCCGGTGGATGTTACCTAGACTTATTATTATGGTGATCATTTCACAATATATACAAATATCAAATCATTATGTTGCATGCATGTAGCTAATGTTATATGTCAATTATATGTCAATTTTTAGAGAATTCTGGATACCAATTTCTCATGGATGGTGTATGTATGCGGGTAAATGCATACCTACAGCTCTCTCTCTTTCTCTCCTTGGCCCTAATAAGCAATAGGTTTGATGTCTGCTCACGTTTACAGTCTGTTGGAAAGTGAGTAATGCAGATTAGTCTCACCACTGGCCGTACATGATCTTGAGAAAAATAGCAAAAATCCTCAAAGAAATTAATACTGGAAAGTAAGAAAGTAAAGTCCTTGGAAATCAGATTATTCAGCTCTATGACGACCTTTCTGAACTTTTCACATTCTGCATGCTCCCTGGGTTCTGGGAGGCATCAGTAGCTGAAGTGAAGCCGAGAACGACGTGGTGATGCAGACACTTGGGACTAGAAGGTGACAAGATCTTGGCACCTAGAGATCAGCAAAAGCCAAGTGGCCATTGAGCGTCAGAGCCCAGGAAAGACTTGCTGTAGATGCGCTGAGCCAGGGAGTGGCATGCCCCAGGGAAGGGGGGACAGATCTGCCTTTGTTAGGACACTCTGAAGGCTGGCCAGAGTGGACAGAGTTTGAGTGACAGTTGGCTTCTGGATGTAAGTCCTGTCTTATCAGATAGTAACTTGGAGTGAATAGCCCAAGAGGTCTCCCAGAAAGAAACTGGGGTGCACATTTGAAGGTGTGTTGGGGCTGATAGGTTTCAGCCCCCCTTCGAGGAGGAGTGTCAGGGAAATTGAAAGAAACTCAACTGGAGTGAGATAGTTGGTAGGAAAGAACAGGGTCGAGGATTTTCAGCTTCTGCTGGGTCAGATGAATGGAACCAGTTCTCTTTTTTCTATTTTAAATAGGTCATTTTGTTTGATATAAACTCATTGGTGTGTGTGTATATATATACACACACACATATATATATATATATATATATCTTTTAAATTCCCACAAAGTACAAAAAGAAAAATTCTATAAACACACAAATTGACCCAAAGGTTACATAGCTCTCAGAAAAGAAAAGAGTACGTGTTTCTTATCTATTATTGAATAGGGTGTGCTAGTTTCCCATCTTATCTTTCCAGGTAAGTAAAGGATAACATCATTATATTTGTGAAATCTGATTTTCCCAGGATATAGGCAACTCCCTGGGTTAAGAGACCTAGGTGTCAGTGCTTACTTAAAAGCCTCCCTAATGATCTTCTAAAATTAACACATCATCTGCAAATACCAAACTCACTAACTGAATTTGAGGAGCCACAAAAATGTCTTGGTACTTGTGACGTTGGGCTAGAACAATGCATTCTACCCAGTACCTCAAAGATTTTGAGCCCAAAGCTCCAGGACAAAAAGCATCGGACGTTTTAGAAAGAATTTCCAATAAACACTTGTGAGTTTTCAGGCAGTAGTATTTCACAAAAAGTAGTTGTTCCATCATTCTAAACTGCAACAGTAATTGTAGTTACAGGCCCCCCACATCTTTTGTTAGCACACCATTGTATATCTACCACACAATGCATATTCACAATGTTTTTGTGCTTACAGTGAGTGTCAGCATCCATGACTTTTTTTAAACAAGGGTAAGAATTTAAAAAATTGTTTTTCCTGGGCTTACAGTAGCATAAAAGAACACAGGGAAATAACACATTTTCAAAAGCACTTCCGTCACACTTTGAGCT
This sequence comes from Grampus griseus, assembly GCF_964374135.1. NCBI lineage: Eukaryota > Metazoa > Chordata > Mammalia > Artiodactyla > Delphinidae > Grampus > Grampus griseus. The sequence continues at coordinate 160,885,366 of NC_139018.1, read as the reverse complement.
TCTAATAGTAGCATCTGCCCACGAAGATGACATTTTTGTCTTTGCTTCTCTACTTTAAATTGTTTGCCATCACAGTGTCAATCAAAAGCAAATTTTACACCCCAGGAAGATGCAAAGCATAGCTTTTTCCATAGTATTTTCAAAGCCAATGAGTCTTGTCTATCAGCCAAAGTCTATATACAGCCTTATTCACACTGCAACAGGAACTTGCTTTTCAGAGTTACTGATAGCCATAGTTATTTTCTGCATAGCAGGATTGCTCCCCTGGACTGCAGAAAGGCTTTTTTACCTTTACCAAACTGTAGAAAGGCTTTTAGTTCCAATTTTGCCCCCTTGGATCCCCTTGCTTGTTACTACCTGAGCGATTTTTCTCATAAAAAGTGTAGCATTGGCAAAGCCATCCAGCAGAGGATCTTGCTTTTTAAAAAATCTCAGATCCCTTTGAGAATGCAAGAAAAACTTACAAATAATTCCCTAGAAATAAAGACACAAAGGGGATAATTGCAAATGTGTACGTGGTTTCAGGACTTCACATATTCCTGAAGTTCACCTGTGGACGCCTGGTTAAAACTCTTGCCCACAGCTTTTGAAATGGGTTCAGTTGCCCAGGGAGGTTATTGTGCATCTGTTTTATGCTCCCCATGTCTGCTTAGTGGCTTAAGAAGGTGACCAGTGGACAGAAAACATTTGACTATGAACTACTGTTCAAAGTGGCTGGAGTTTCATTTCCCTACAACCAGTCCTGAACACAGCATTCCATTTCTCACCCATAATTATCATTAAGGACCAAGTTTGAGATAGCCTCTTTCTCCCTCTACACACACCTTTATTTTTAGAAACTTTTTCACCCTTCCAGGAGGCCCTTAGTATCTATTTTAGCTGTGTTTTACCCCCTAGGCTGCACACACAGAGACTCACTCTCTAACCCTCTGTGAATTGCTCTACCACTGCTTCCCCAACGTTCTTTTGTGGAAAAATTTCCCTTACTCTAGATTAAGTGCTGGTTGAACACAGAGATTGGCTTTCTTGCTATGTGTCCCACATAACTCAGTTTTCCTGGTACATCTAGAAAGCATCAAAGAGTCACTGCCAAGCCCTCTGTCAGTGTCCTTTCCCATTCTATCTTGAGGCCTTGACATTGAGAATAAGGATTCTCTTGGTTAATCTATATAGCAGGTCTACCCTGCAACCTCTCTTGAACTCCCCTCATAGCCTTCTTTTTAATTTGTACTGTATTATATTGTATTTAATTAGTGATTCGTATTGTCTGATTGACTAACCTGAAGAGACTATACTCTGAATAAAGCAGCAGCATTTGTTTTTTCTATACACAAAGGTCTACTCTTAGGTCAAAAGCCAGAGAAACCTGATCTCCTAGGAGTTGATGACGCTAATTGTCAAACTCTCTTCTTTACTACTGTGCAGTATCTGTGGCTTATCAATTAACCATCCAAGAAAAGAAGAAAGAATTTATTCATTTACTCATTCAAGAAATATTTATGTAGCTCCAGACTGTTATCAGACTGGAAGTATGGGAGTAGAGGGTGGGGAGAGAGACAATGGCCCTTCTCTGTGGAGGTTACCTTCTTGTGGAGGGAGAACAAAAATTAAACAGAGGATTGAACAGGATAATTTCAGATAATGAAAAATAATATTTAAAAATAAAGGCCAGGGCTTCCCTGGTGGCGCAGTGGTTGAGAGTCCGCCTGCCGATGCAGGGGACGCGGGTTCGTGCCCCGGTCCGGGAAGATCCCACATGCCGCGGAGCGGCTGGGCCCGTGAACCATGGCCTCTGAGCCTGCGCGTCCGGAGCCTGTGCTCCGCATCAGGAGGGGCCACAACAGCGAGAGGCCCGCGTACCGCAAAAAAAAAATAATAAAAATAAAGGCCAGGTGACGTGCCGTTACCTGGGATCGAAGTTACCCTTAGCTTTGGGAAGCAAGGAAGACCTTACTGGGGAGATGACATTTGAGTGGAGACTGATTAAACAGCCATTCATGCAAAAATCAGGGAGCGGGGCTTTCAAGGCGGTGTGAACAGCAATGACAAAGATCTAAGACAGGACTGAAGCAGACAGTTTATCTAGAAAGATGGTCTGTATGATTAGAACAGAGAGTAGAAAGAGCCAGTGGGAAAGTGTCATGAGATGAGCTTGGAGGGAAAGGGTTCATTCTTTTCAGCTTCAGAGCAAGAGTAAGGGAGTTCCAATTTTAAATACAAACCGATGGAAAGTCAAAGCAGAGGGTGACATAATCCTGTTTACATTGAGAAGATTACTTTAGTTTGTTATATGCAAATAGACTCTACTGGGGTAAGAGTAGAAACAAGAAATTAGAGAAAACGAAACACAACTACTCTGTACTAAGGAGAAACTATTATTCCTCACCCAATTTTTGAAAAGTGAATTTGCTTGGCCTCGTATCCATACAACAAAAGTCACCACCAAATCAAAACATTATAATGATGAAAACTTCAATTGTCACTACTGTCTAATGAAATATTTTTGAATATCAAATCAAAAGGAAGGACCCTTTCTGCATGACCTTGTCAGCCAAGTGTTCCTTGTGGGTCCTTGGAGCATTTAACTTTCAGATGCAGACAATTACCTAATGTTAACAGCTGCTTTGCAGGTTTTTATCAGTTGGCTTATTTGAAATAAAGCATACATAATATGATATTTTAGTTGTGTTTTGACTATAGATTTTAAGCTTTTAATAACAGTAGATTGCTTATAATATTACATAATTGGATACAAACTTTTAGGAATTTCCAAATTTTATGCAGAACAGGGATCTAAGTCTGGGTAAAATGGTTTCTACTGCTATTACTGTTTCAGTCATATTAATTGCATTTTGAATAGAAGAAACTGCAGGCACAGCAAGTAGTGAAAAAAAAAGAAAAGAAAATGCAAGAATGTGCTGATATGATAAAAGACCTATTTTTCATTCAACACCCCTGAATATCAGAATCTTCCAGATCCACAGTTGAGCTCTTGCTCTGGAAGGTTTAGTATATTTATTTTTGTCCATCCTTCCACTTTCAGCAGAAGTAGTCCCACCTTTTTCATCATTGCCTACTGCCCAGTGCATCCTCATCCTATTTTAGTGAGTTTTTCTCACTGCTGGGAGGAAAACCGGTAATCTAGAATTTTGATGGTTATTAATGTTTAAGATATTCCTCTGTCCTGATAACAAGAGCATTCAGCAACGCAAATTATGATGCAAAGATATGTGTCATTTTAATAACAGAAACTGCAGACATCACTGAATATTCCAGAAGCATAGTGATGGAAGAGGCCCCCCACACTCTGCACAGATCCTACCTCTAAAGCCCTCCTCATGTCCTGCATGGAAGGTTACCTCTGTCACTTGCCACGGTCATCACTGTCATTCCCACACATGGAAGAGGCTCAGTATTTGAATGTGGATCAGCTAGAGGAGAATCACCGTGCAACAAGCACTGCCATATTTTCCTTCCTTACAGTTCAATCTTCCCCCAAAGTGCTATCTTTGTAACTTTAATGACTTCTTCCTCTTACCCAGTCCTTTTCCACACATCCCCTTTCTAAAATCTCAGCTCTCACAATGCCAAACAGCACTGTAAATTTTTTAGCTAATTTGCTAGTATTTTCATCATTCAGATCAAACAGGCCCAAATAAAAAAATTTAATTTCTGTCTCTGATGACATATAAGAAAAGCCAAAATATGGTGAAACGGTGGCTTTGTCAGTGCTTAATGAATACTGCACGAAAGGAATATCCTGATTTTTTTCCATCAATCAGTAGGCACACTCTCCATTTTTATATTAATCCACTCTGCATTCAGACCTAGAATTGCACATTAAGGCTTTCAAGCCTCTATACTCATTTCCCAACATGCTCTATTTGGTAATGTGTTTTTCCTAGACATTGAGCAATTGTCAGTCATCCCTACATTTCACTAGCTCTCTGCTAATAAGTTATTTGCTGACATGCTGATCTTTAAGTAATGTATGAAGAGAGGCACAAGTATGTGTTTTCAATGAGTCACAAAAAGCTTGAGAAAATCCAACAAAGGGTGGTGAGCAGAGGAACACTAAATTAGTTCAAGTGAAACTGACTCAGAGAAAAATGCTAATTTACTGACCCTACCAGGATCTGATTTGCTTGAGAACAGACTTCCGTGGCTGTTTCATCGAAGCTAACTTTTGACTTTTAAATTACATTCGTGACTATAGACTGTCACAGGCTCCACCCTTCAGAGCCAGGATTGGCATGGGGTTGATGACAGAGAAGAGCATCTGGGCAGGAAAGCCAGGCCTGGCTCAATAGGGGCTGTTCTCATGGTCAACCCCAACAGGGCTCCTACTTGGCGGTAGGGGGGAATGTCACCTACAGCTGAGAAGACATAACAAGCAGATGGGAGCAGCTGAGAAGGCATAACAGGCAGATGCCAGAGTTGGTCCTAATCAGGATGTCAAAGTGCAGGTCTGGGCTAGTTGGTGAAACAAATAAAGGGGTCAATGTGAGGCAGGTTGTGTCCATTTCAGATGCTGCTTGGGGATGAAAGGTTTTCTTCTACCCACGTTGAGATGACTTTAGGAACCATGGGTCAAGTGAGAATTACATTGTGATCTGAAGAAAATTCTTCCCAGGATCTCTGAAGAAGCACCTGCCTTGATAAGTGAAAGTGTCTTAGGGCAGGTTGACAGGCGAAAACCTGAGGCTCCAGATAAAAAATATAACGAACATTTTCCTCAGAGCCTTCATGGGAAAAACACATTGCCTGGGTGGTTTTCAGTCCCCAGGGCTAAATCCCAAGATGGCTGTGTGGGTCTCTCTGGAGTCTTGTCTGTTGAAACACGGTTCTTCAAAATAGCAGGCTCCTCTCCTCCTTCCCCTTTCCTGTGGGGAATTAGCAGCACTGAGGCCTTTGAGGGAAGAGGTGCAGAAGTGGTGGACTGGGGTGACAGCAGTGCAGTCAGGAAATTGGGATCATAGAAGGGGGTTGAGCAAACAAGTCAACCTATCGGGGTTAATGGAAGCCAGGTTTCTCACTATCGGACAAGGAATTTACAGATACAGGAAGTTGGAAAGCCATAAAGAACCCAGATGTTGAATTGGAATAAGGGTTATTGGTATCAACTCATGACTTTTAATATGTACATACATGAGAAGAGATGTAGAAATAGACACTGCTGTATTTGTGTGTATGAGTGTGCATATGTATGTATACACATATATATGTATAATACATTTTTTCTAGCCAGTCCTCCGAATGTGGGGCAGGGAAAATATAAAATGGGCATCTTTTGAGGCTAGAGTGTAAGAAAGTACTCGAGATGAGTTTAAAAAAAAAAAAATGCAGCAGGATGGGGACATGTGAACGGGATACAGGAGACAACCTTAAAGATCTCCCAGTGCCCAGAGCTGGGAGAATTTGAGCAAAGCAATAAACAGTAGTAGTAGATGATAACACAAAGAATAAAATAAATATCTATGACATGAGTAAATGATTGAATACATAAGTAAATGGGAACAAAACTTTTTTTACAAAAGGATTCCAAAAATAAATGTAGCAGAAATGACAGAAATAGAAAACCATCATTAGAATGCCACAGTTGTTATTGCTGCAGGAAAATTCCACTGATGGATACTAAAATTAGTGGGCAAAACTTTAAGGAGAAACAGGATATTAGCATAGCCTCAAAGTATCACCCCACAGTATTTATTAATTGTGGTGCCTGTTAATTACTACGGTTCCAGGAGGTGGAATGGGGTCCAGATTTAGTGACTAGCCTCTAATGAACAGAACGTGGAGTGGGAAATTTTGTAACTTTACAGGAGAGAAACCTGGCAGACACCACCTTAACCAAATGATCAAGGTTAATATCAACAATATGAGTCATGTTGATGTCGTGTCCCCATTAATATGTCAAGATCAGAAGGTCACCTTACCTCTGTGGTATTCTTCCCAAAACTCCATAACCCCAGTCCAATTAATCATGAGAAATTGAGACATATTCTACAAAATACCTGACTGGTACTCAGGTAAAAGTGTTAAAATCATGAAGTACAAGGAGGGACAGAGAAACCATAAAAGACTGGACACTAAGGAGATGTAACAAATAATGCAATGTGATGTCCTCTGTGGGATCCTGGAATGGAAGAAGGACATTAGTGGAAAAGCTGATCAAATCCTAACAGTCTGCAGTTTAGCTAAGTGTTGTTCTGATGTTAATTTCTTAGTTGTGATTATGTATCAATGTTATGTAAGATGTTAACATTAAGGGAGGCTGGGGGGAAGGGTAAACCAGGACTCTACTAAGTTTGCAATTCTGCACATCTAAAATTATTTCAAAATACAAATGTTCTTTAAAAGACTAGAAAAGCGGGGACTTCCCTGGGGGTCCAGTGGTTAAGACTCCACACATCCAATGCAGGGAGTGCAGGTTCGATCCTGGACCTGGTCGGGGAACTAAGATACCACATGCTAGCGCAGCCAAAAATTATTTTTTAATTAGGAAAAAAAGGACTAGAAAAGCAATCAAGCCACTTAGTATTTTTCAGCAAAAATTTAAAAATATAAACCAAAACACCACACCCTTCTTTGGTTGTTCAAATGTTGTTTCTTGTCACTCTGTTTTAAGTTTCTAATTTAATGTTTTTCTAATTAAAAAAAAATTTTTTTAATTTAAAAGATTGACTTAGGTCAGGAGAATGAAAAAACAAGCCACAGACTGAGAGAAATATCTGCATAAGATATACTTGATAAAGGACTGTTATCCAAAATATAAAACAAACCCTTAAAATTCAACAACAAGGCAAATAAACTAATTAAACAATGAGCAAAAGAATAGACACCTAACCAGAGAAGATATGCAGATGACAAGTAATCATATGAAAAGGTGCTCAACACCTTACATCATTAGGGAATTGCAAATTAAACAGCAATGAGATACCACTACAAATCTATTAGAATGGCCAAAATCCAAAACACTGACAACACTAAATGCTAACAAGGATATGGGACAACAAGAACTCTTATTCACTGCTGGTGAGAATGTAAAGTGGCACAGACACTTTGGAAGACTGTTTAACAGTTTTTATAAAACTGAACGTACTCTTACAATACAGTCTAGCAATTGTGCCCCTTAGTATTTATCCAAATGAGTTTAAAACTTATGTCCACACAAAAGTCTGCACACAGATGTTTATAGCAGTTTTTATTTTTATTTATTTATTTATTTTTATTTTTTTGGCTGCATTGGGTCTTCACTGTGATGCATGGGCTTCTCGTTGTGGTGGTTTCTCTTTTTGCAGAGCACAGGCTCTAGGTATGCGGGCTTCAGTAGTGTGGCACATGGGCTCTAGAGCTCAGGCTCAGTAGTTGCAGTGCATGGGCTTAGTTGCTCCGTGGCATGTGGGATCTTCCTGGACCAGGGTTCAAACCCATGTCCCCTGCATTGGCAGGTGGATTCTTAACCGCTGTGCCACCAGAGAAGTCCACAGATGTTTATAGCAGCTTTATTCATAATTGCCAAAACTTGGAAGCAACCAAGTGTTCTTCAGTAAGTGGTTAAGGATTTAGTAAACTGTGGGCATCCATACAATTAACTATGTTATTCAGTGCTAAAAAGAAATGAGCTGTCAAGCCATAGAAGATATGGAGGAAACTTAAATGTATATGACGTACTAAGTGAAAGAAGGCAATCTAAAAAGACTGTATGATTCCAACTATATGACATTCAGGAAAAGGCAAAACTATGAAGACAGTAAAAAGATCAGTGCTTGACAGAGATTAGGGGGAGGGAAAGGATGAAAAGGTCCGGCATACAGGATTTTTAAAAAATGGACTGTAATTTTTAGAGCAGTTTGAGGTTCATAGCAAAACTGAGAGGAAGGTACGGAGATTTCCCATATACACCCTGCCCCACTCATGCCAGCTTCCCTCGCTGCCAACATCCCCCACATCTGTTTCAATCAATAAACCCACGTGGGAGGTTGGTTCAAGATGGCAGAGTAATAGGATGTGCACTCACTTCTTCTTGCGAGAGCGATGGAATCGCAACTAACTGCTGAACAATCATCGACAGGAAGACGCTGGAACTCACCCAAAAAGATACCCCACATCCAAATAAAAAGGAGAAGCCGCAATGAGACGGAACAAGGGGCACAATCACAATAAAATCAAATCCCATAACCACTGGGTGGATGACTCACAAACTGGAGAACACTTATACCACAGAAGTCCACCCACTGGAGTGAAGTTTCCGAGCCCCATGTCAGGCTTCCCAACCTGGGGGTCCGGCAACAGGAGGAGGAATTCCCAGAGAATCAGACTTTGAAGACTAGCAGGATTTGATTGCAGGACTTCGACAGGACTGGGTGAAACAGAGGCTCCACTCTTGGAGGGCACACACAAAGTAGTGTGCGCATCAGGACCCAGGGGAAGGAGCAGTGACGTCACAGGAGACTGAACCAGACCTGCCTGCTAGTGTTGGAGGGTCTCCTGCAGAGGCAGGGGGTGGATGTGGCTCACCTCGGGGACAAGGACACTGGCATCTTTACTCCAATAAAGATGTTAAAAGAGAAAAAATAAAAGACATAGTGTATTTCCAATGTAGGCAATTTGAACATCACTAATCATTAGAGAAATGCAAATCAAAACTACAGTGAGGTATCACCTCACACCAGTTAGAATGGGCATCATCAGAAAATCTACAAACAACAAATGTTGGAGGGGGTGTGGAGAAAAGGGAACCCTCTTGCACTGTTGGTGGGAATGTAAATTGATACAGCCACTATGGAGAACAGGAAGGAGGTTCCTTAAAAAACTAAAAATAGAACTACCATACGACCCAGCAATCCCACTACTGGGCACATACCCTGAGAAAACCATAATTCAAAAAGAGTCATGTACCACAATGTTCATTGCAGCTCTATTTACAATAGCCAGGACATGGAAGCAACCTAAGTGTCCATCGACAGATGAATGGATAAAGAAGATGTGACACATATATACAATGGAATATTACTCAGCCATAAAAAGAAATGAAATTGAGTTCTTTGTAGTGAGGTGGATGGACCTAGAGACTGTCATACAGAGTGAAGTAAGTCAGAAAGAGAAAAACAAATACTGTATGCTGACACATATATATGGAATCTAAAAAAAAAAAAATCGTTCTGAAGAACCTAGGGGCAGGACAGGAATAAAGACGCAGACGTAGAGAATGGACTTGAGGACACGGGGAGGGGGAAGGAGAAGCTGGGACTAAGTGAGAGAGTGGCATGGACATATATACACTAACAAACGTAAGGTAGATAGCTAGTGGGAAGCAGCCGCATGGCACAGGGATATGGGCTGGGTGCTTTGTGACCGCCTGGAGGGGTGGGATAGGGAGGGTGGGAGGGAGGGAGATGCAAGAGGGAAGAGATATGGGAACATATGTATATGTATAGCTGATTCACTTTGTTATAAAGCAGAAACTAACACACCATTGTAAAGCAATTATACTCCAATAAAGATGTTAAAAAAAAAAAGAATTATTATATGACCCAGAAATCCCACTACTGGACATATACCCAGAGAAAACCATAATTCAGAAAGACACATGCACCCCAATGTTCATTGCAGCACTATTTACAATAGCCAGGTCATGGAAGCAACCTAAATGCCCATTGACAAATGAATGGATAAAGAAGATATGGTACATATATACAATGGAATATGACTCAGCCATAAAAAGGAATGAAATTGGGTCATTTGTAGAGATGTGTATGGACCTAGAGGCTGTCATACAGAGTGAAGTAAGTCATAATCAGAAAAACAAATATTGCATATTAACGCATATATGTGGAATCTAGAAAAATGGTACAGATGAACCAATTTGCAAGGCAGAAATAGAGACACAGATGTAGAGAACAAACATATGGACACCAAGGGGGGAAAGTGGGGTGCAGCAGGAGGTGGATGAATTGGGAGATTGGGATTGACATATATACACTAATATGTATAAAATAGATAACTAATAACCTGCTGTATAAAAAAACAAAATTCAAAAAAATAAAATAAAGCTACATGAACACATCATCACCCAAAGTCCATAGCTTGCGTTACGGTTAGCTCTTGGTGTTGTATATTCTAAGGGTTCAGACAAGTGTATAATGACATGTATTCACTATTACAGTATGATACAGACTAGTTTCACTGCCATAAAAAATCCTGTCAATGTAGGTTCATCAGTTATAACGTATGTATCATATTGGTGGTTTATGCTGGTAGTCAGGAAGGCTGTGCATGTGTGGGAAGGTGGTTTTGGGAGACCTCCCTATGCTTCTGGTCAACATTCCTATAAATCTAAAACTGCTCTAAAAAAAAAAGTATATTTTTTAAAAAAAGATTGAAGGGGGGTAATGAATGAATAAAATTTACCAAGTAAAGAAAACAACTTCATCTTTATTGATAAAGTAGTAGATTTACTGGCACACAGAGTTTGCTATATCAGGCATATTCAAAAAGCTTAGTATACATAACTTACTTAATAATCAAATTTACTTAATCATCACATTTCGATGAGGTAGCTACTTTTATAATTACTCCGGTACAGACAAGGAAACAGACCAGGGAGGTTAAGAGAGTTGCTGAGGAGGCAGAAAATACGGAAACAGGTGAAGTCTGGTTCATACTTTCTAAGGAAACAAGAAGACAGAACTGAGGTACATTAAATTTACAAGAGATTACTTGAGCAAACAACCATTTGAATCAGGCAGTGCCAAATAGAAAGCGGTTAGGAGCACTCCATGGATAGAATCTAGGAAAAAGGCTTTTCTAGGACAGAGCAGAAGTAGAGCAAGGAAATTATCTGATTGGCTGTAGCGTACTTGGCTGCTTTATTTGGGAAAACCTAATTGGCTGTTTGTGATCGGTTGTTCCTAAGTTTCCCTTCCTTAGATTCGAGTGCATTGCCTCTGGCTTAGGTTTCTGTTTGCTTACATAGGCTCCCAAGGTATTAGAGCCACCTCAGTCTAATGGTCTCCTTATTTGATTACTTTAATAGAATACAGCTAAATTTGGGGGCATTAAATAGAGTCCTACTCAAGCAAGAGTTTGGAAATTTTATATTTTTATACTAAACTGTAATACTGACCAAAGAATCAATTTACATGAAAATGCAGTTGACCCTTGAAAAATAAGGGTTTGAATTGTGAGTCCACATATACGCGGATTTTTTTCAATAAATGTATTAGAAAACTTTTTGGAGATTTGCGACAATTTGAAAAAGTTTTCAGACTAACCGTGTAGCCTAGAAATATCAAAAACATTAAGAAAAAGGTTTATCATGAATGCATAAAATATAGGTATACACTAGTCTATCTTTATACAGGCATAAAGTAAGTGATATTTAATATAAAATTAATAATGCGTCTGTTTTTTACTGTTTTGTAACTATGCCTCCAGAGAATTACATTACCAGACAATATGCCTTCTGTTCTCATAATTAGAGAAACTGCTTATCAACCGATCATCACAGGTAAGTGATGTTTTTTTAATGTAACGATATTTCCAATACTGTATTATGAATATGACTGTAATGCTGTCTGCCATAAAAGTTTTATAACCATTCATTAGTGTATAAGCTACAGTGAAGCAATCCTACCAATGACACCAGGCGACCATAAAGCAAGCATATTGCTGCCTTTTTGTTATCAATGCATGAATCGTTATACCTGGAAATAAATATGAATTTCTTTTTCACATTATCTTTTCTTTTTTTTGTCTAGTGTTGTAATATGTACAACATCTACAGTGTTTTGTATCATATAAGACAATATTGATGTAGGTACAGAAAGAATTCATCTTTTAAAGAGGCTTGGTAAACTTACAATATCAATAAACACAGTACAGTCCTGTAAATGTATTTATCTTCCATATGATTTTCTTAATAACATTTTCTTTTTCCTAGCTTATTTTATTGTAAGAATACAGTATATTATACATATAACATACAAAACATGTGTTAATTGACTGTTAATGTTATCGGTAAGGCTTCTGGTCAACAGTAAGCTGTTAGTAGTTAAGTTTAGGGGGAGTCAAAAGTTATATGTGGGGCTTCCCTGGTGGCGCAGTGGTTGAGAGTCCGCCTGCCGATGCAGGGGATGCGGGTTTGTGACCCGGTCCGGGAGGATCCCACATGCCGCGGAGTGGCTGGGCCCGTGAGCCATGGCCGCTGAGCCTGCGCGTCCGGAGCCTGTGCTCCGCAGCGGGAGAGGCCACAACGGTGAGAGGCCCGCATACCGCAAAAAAAAAAAAAAAAAAAAGTTATATGTGGATTTTTGACTGTGCAGGGGTCAGCACCCCTAACCCCTGTGTTGTTCAAGGGTCAACTGTAAAACAGAAAATCTCATTGTTTTTTCTTTCCATACGTAGTGACCTTAAACTTGTGCTTGTTATAGAGTTGTAATGCGAGTACTCAAAAAGGGAGCATTATTTCAAAAGAATGCCTATTTTATGCTAATATAAACCAAAATCCATTAATTAGTTTACATTATCAACATTTGACCCAAGGCCAATTTGATCTACAATGTTTTTATTCAAAAACTAATCATTGAAGAAGCTCAAGTCATTAGAATATGTATTATCGAGAATGTTCTTTTTGCATCTGTCACTGAGAATATGTAGATTTAAGTTAATATCCCCAAGGAGAGTAAACAACCTTAACAGAGGATACAGTGCTCCCTGTGCAGAGAGTTATGGCAAGTCTAGTGAGGCAAAGAGAAGGACTAGGTGGGACTGACCTAGTGCTTTAACAAAAAGCAACCCTTTAATCAGTGGTGAAGATGAAGAAGGAACAGGAGAGGGAATAGAACGGAAAGAAAGAAAAAACAATGAGCTATTTTGCCCCTTCTTGTTCTTAACTTTTGATGGCTTCTCATTAAGAGTAAAATAAATTTCAAAGTCCTTAGCATGCCATGCTAATTCTCTAGGAATCACTAATTCCTAGGCTGCATTGCCAACCATCATTACATAGGTTCCAGTTTCAAAGAATTACTCAAATTCTCCAGACTTATTCTTTGCTTTCCGGCCTCAGTGCCTTTGCTCACGTGTTTCGTCATCTTAAAACGTCCTCATTCAAGTTCTAATGCAAAGTCCACTCTGGCTGAAAAGCTTTCCTGGATCATATTTCATTCTCCTATTGAAATTTATCTTTCCTCCCTCTTCCAGTATTACCAATGCATTTTATACTTTTGTAAGAACACATCACATTCTGCCTAATGCAGCTGTTAGCTAAGACTGTCCTACCTCCTTTGCAGGGCTGTAATCGGAGAGTAGAGAACACATCTTACTACTCATCTTGTACTTCCCAGCATACCTATTGCAATGCCTGACATGTAAAAGAATCCTAGAACCTTAAGCTCATAGTTGGAGGGAAACTTGAAGATCAAACAGTAAATGTTATAAGGTATTTTAAGAAATGTTTGATGCAAGAGTGATGGAGAGCAGATTGAGGAGAAGGGTTAGGAAAAGAAAACTAGAAAGGGCAATAGTAATAATAAATATTTATTAAAAACTTACTATGTGCCATGCAATTAGTGTATATTATCTCATTTAATTGTCACAATTCAACAAGGTAGGCACTGTTATCGTTCTCATTCTAACAGAGAAGCAAACCATGACACAAAGAGGTTAAATAATTTGCCCAAAGTTGAGCAGTTAATGAATGATGGAGCCAGAATTCAAATCCAGGCAGTTTGACTCTAATGTCTATACTTGTCAGTAAAATACAGTTCAGTAAAGGGGCTTTTCACACGTGCTGCAAGGAGAAGGAACCTTCAGGAACTGGTGAATGAATTGTAGTTTCCATCTTGCTAACCTTTGGATGCCCACACTAGGTACAATGGGTGTAATTATCTTGACATTAAAATCCGTATCCAAAATGGTCAACATTCACATAATGTTATAAAATATTCATATAATATGACATATTCAGAGAACACCTTTCTGTGGTTTTTAATACACAAATCTCCATGAAAGCGACACATTTAGTAACCAGCTCAGGATTGTAGCCACAACAGAGGAAACTCAGTGAATTTAATCAAAAGCATGTACCCAGCCATCAAGGCCCCTTCGGGAATACTTCCTAGAAAAACCACATGTAGCGTTCATTTTCTATCATCTGGCCCTAACATAGCCCTTGGTTTTTTCTGCTTTGTAATAATTCAAAGCACGTTGCTTGTAGGAACAATTTTTAAAAGACTAATTTTTTTAATAACTTTGATGCTAAGCAAATTTTTAAAATTTTCCCATTCTAATCAAATCTCAATAAACTATTCATAAACTATTGAGGCTGATAGTTTATATTTTTCCTTTTTTAACCAAATGGAATAATGCTGAGTATTGATGTCACGTACGTTCTCTGTGGTCACAACATGGAGAAGTTGTTAAGACTATTTGACGGTAGGGAATATGTAGGTCAGCTCAGGTTTCAGAAACTTCTTAAATTCAGCCCAGTGTAATAGTAGGCAAAGTTTAAAGTTGAGCATGGAAATGCCTCAAAAACTGCAATAAGAAGTATTTGACAAGGAAGCAAAATATGTCCTCAGGTCATCTTCAATTGAACACACACACACACACACACACACACACACACACACACACACTTTGCCCCGACTCCCTGCCCACCACCATGTTGGGCACTTCTGGGCACACCACTCACATTGTAGTCTAAATAAATGCTCCTACTTTGTGTTCCTCCTTTTCTTTCTTGTTTATAGCCTCTTCCACTCTTTCCCAGTGCCCCCTTTTCCTGGGAAAACTAGATCTCTTGCCTTTCGTTCATATTATACAAATACCATGACAGATTTAGAGCTTAAAGATCTACCCTTTCTGCATTATAACAGGAGGAAAAAAAATACTTTGACAAGATTAGAGCCTGAGGCTGAAGGCTTTGGAATTTCAAGCGTCAGCAGGTAGAAGAAAATATCTGGGGATGTCCAAGCATCTCATCTGTAGGGAAGCAAAACTTGCCACCCCAAAATGTCTCTGGCATGTGGATTATTTTGAGCTGAAAACAAACAAGGCCCAAAAGACTCAGAAAGAAACTTTGACCTTCCCCCTTAGCTGCCTGCAGAATTTAGATTAAGGGCCTATTACAGGACTAGAGCTATCACCATAGATAACTATAGCATAAACTAGGTGTGGTAGACAGAAAGGAACCTAGCAAAGTCTGTTTGTTAAAATTCCTCTGTGTGTCCCACTGTCTCTGCAAGGCCCAGCAAACATTTGTTTACCAAACATTTGCTTTTCCATGTCAATTGCCTTCCTCCCCGTTAAAGTCCCAAATCTCTACCTCAATGTCCTCTTTGTCTTTAGCTGAAGATGGTACTTAAGGGTGAAGGTTTCAGCCATTTTGGTGAGTTAATCAGTTTTCCTGGGTCTCTCCCATGTATACAAGCTATTAAACTTTGATTTTCTCCTGTTAATCTGTCTCAGTTCAGTTTAATTCTTAGACCAGCCAGAGGAAGCTAAAAGCATAAGAGGAAAATTTCTTCCTCCCCAACATATCCTTGGTAAAAACTCATACAGATGAGCACCTAGTCCTCTTATATTTAGCCAGCCTTTTGCTTGCTATTCTTCATGAAACTTCAGGGTCCTCCTCCCCTTGGTTTCTTCCTTCCTTCCTTCCTTCCTTTTCTTTCTTTCATACCGAGAACAATTCTTTTAGAGACTTTATTTATTTATTTTATTTTTGGCTGCACCATGCAGCATGCTAGATCTTAGTTCCCTGACCAGGGATCAAACCCGTGCCCCCTGCAGTGGAAGCGCAGAGTCAACCCCTGGATCGCCGCCAGGAAAGTCCCTGTCCCCTTGGTTTCTGTTGGTGAACTGGAAATATGGTGCAGGGTAAAGAGATACGGGTGGAGAACCAAAAGACCTGGGTCCAGCGTCACTGTCAGTCACTCCAGCCTCAGCCTCCCCACATCCTTAGGCCCTGTACGAGTGGTTGATTCATTGATTCATCCCCTGTTTCTAAAGCTCCAAATGTAAAATGAGAATAAGAATGACTCTCACGGGGCTGTGGTGAGTTTTGGGATTCACACCTGTAAACATTTAGCACCATCCCTGTGGCACTCCATAAATGCTAACCAGTATTGTTAAAGATCTACGAAGTTATTCGGAATTTGATCTCTAAAGAAAATGCCCCACAACTTCTTGTTTACAAAAGCTCACATTTACTCTCCCCCAGGTTTTCGTTACTCTGTTCCACTGAGATGACAGGACTCCAGATGTTATTTCTCTTCCTCAGATTACATGATACCTTTGACAGCTCACTTTCAATCAGGACTAATCTGCTCTAATTGCAGACATTATCGATGCGAATGGCACTGCGTCCTGATAAATGAGCTGCTGGCACAGGGTGTCCGCCACGACATGTAGAGGAGCCCAGGGAGAGGCAGTGTCATTCTGCAAATCACTCTTGGCACCCAGGGTTTGGTGGATGGCACCTGGCAGTCTCCATGTTTCAGGCCACATGGCCTTGCCAATCACTGACTGTCATCAAACAAAATACTCTCATATTATTCTGCGGTTTGCTTTTGCAAAGAGATCCTTTCTAAAACAGTCCAGTTGATTCATTTCCAGGCCACTAGCAAACATAGTCACATAGTGCAGACAGAATAATAGAACATTTTGGTAGCTCTCCTGTTTTCCAGAATGAAATCAGGAAAAAGTAAAAGACTGTGTTTTGACTAAAGTTTGAGGATGAAAGTTTCCAGGGTCAGAGGAGAGGCACAAACATGGCTTTAGGGTGAGAATTTTACAAGGACTTTGAATCCTCTGATTAACCTTCACAGTGAAAAGTAAGCATCATCTTTACCACAGAATTTATTCTACAGCTGTTTAAAGCTTGACCATTTAACCTCTCAACTTCCCCAGCGTGTTAATATGTCACTGATGCTTCTAAGTAAATAAAATGTCCAGGAATGGGGAGCTTGAGCCAAGTATTGATACAATCAGCGAAACTTGAAAACGAAAAAAAAGAAAAGAATGCATTTGATCAACTTCATTTTCGAGAACACGGACAATATTGAAGAGAGCAGTCAGAATCAGAAAGGAAAAAATTCTTTCATTTTCTCTGTTGAATTTGGAAACTTCTAGTCAGGAGTCAATTTCTTCTGCAAAGCTTCTCTGACCATGATAAGATGCTGTTGGCAGTATTAGGCCCTGGAAGATCCACCTGCCTCCATCCCGGTCTTATTTCAGTTTCTCTAACTCATTCAGTTTTTCCTCACCTCAGAGCCGTCACACTGGTCCTCCTCTCAACCTGGAACATACTCCATGCTCTCCCCCCAAAAGCTAACTCCACTTCTCCTTTAATTTCAATTTAAACATCACTCCCTCACAGTGATTATCTCAGACAGCGCCCCCTTACCCAGGTTTCCTTCCCTCACACCCTTACACTTTCACTATTGCCCCCAGGCCTCCTCTGTAATGCTCTTCGTACTTGTAATGGTTTTTCAGCGTGGCTCTTTCCCATGACCTATATGGTCCATGATGGCTGAGACCCAGTCTTCTTTATCTTTTCATCCCTAACCCTTCACATAGGGCCCGTCACATTTTAGGCACTTGATAAATATTTGTTGAATTCGTTGATGAAACATGAATGGATGAATTCAAGCATGTTGATGCACTTTTACAGGTGGTTATGAATTGGCACCAGGAGACAGTTGCTTTTAGAAACATGATATCATAGGGCTTTCTCCATAGAACATTCCACGTCTAGACACCCAGGTGTATAAATGTGGCCTAAAAGATAAAAGTGAAACCAAAAGCCCCACCTTTTATACGGGGTTGTTTCCACACCAGTCAAGGCTAGGAAGGAATGTTCTTTGTTAAAGCACATAGTTCCCGTGCCTTTGGCAGTGAAAGTGCAGAGTCCTAACCACTAGGCCACCAGGGAATTCCCTAAAGCACATAATTCTTTATTAAAGCAAATACTTTGACCATTTGTCAGCTTCTAAAGAGCTGAAGCGATCCAAGAATTTAACTATATCCTAAAGGGAAAGCAAAGAAGCACACAGAATAATATTAAAAATACAGAAGTTTCATATACAAGTAAACCAGTTGTCAAGTTTAGATGGAAATGAGCAGGAAATGCAAGTGACATCAATTTCCATGGCACAGATTGCATCTCAGTCCCCTCTGGACTATGTAACCAGATCATTGTGGAGGACGAGAAGAGCCTTCTCAATTGGAGAAAAACGAAAATACACCATCTGTCCTACAAATTGGACTAGTGATAACTGTATCCACATATAGATCAGTCAGAATACTTAGAAACTGCATTGTGGCCATTCCTGGGTATAGTAACCAGGATCTGCAATAGGCTACACTATGATAACAAATAAAACCTGAAATCTTAGTGGCTTAATTCAAGTTTATTTCTCCCTCTTGCCACATGCCTCTCCTATCCTGGAGTCTTGCCATCTCCTGGCCTAAAGATTAGTTGAAATATTGGGCGAAGGAATAAACCCAGAAGTAAAACAGTTTACTTCTACTTACATTCCATGGGACAGAACTCATAACATGGTGAATCCAACTGTAAGAAAAGATGAGAAATGAAGAGGGAACATGTGGATATGAGTGTTAACTGTTTCTACCACAGTACAGTTTGGTCTTATCAAGCAATTCTGCTTTTTGACACATGGTCTTGATGGTTCAGCTAAAAGGACTATTTCCTTTATGATAATTGGATTTAGTCCAGACTCTTTTTAAATATACGCTCAGAAACCCACAGCTTTGCATTTTTATTCTTTGGCATTGTGTGCTAGGATATACTTAAAGTATTGTATTGTTTATTTCTACGTAACAAATGACCTTAAAACCTAGCAGCTTGAAA
Organism: Grampus griseus; assembly: GCF_964374135.1. Classification (NCBI taxonomy): domain Eukaryota; kingdom Metazoa; phylum Chordata; class Mammalia; order Artiodactyla; family Delphinidae; genus Grampus; species Grampus griseus. Next base: position 160,866,489 of record NC_139018.1, on the reverse strand, counting down.
CAGCAAACATTCATTATCTCACAGTTTCTGTGGATCAGGAATTTGGATGTGGCTTAGCTGTGTGCCTCTGGCTTAAGACCTTTCTTGAGCTTGCAGTCACACTGGCGCCTGGGGTGAGGACACATTGGGAAGGTCTGATTAGAGGAGGGTCTGCTTCTCAGGTCACTTACATGGTGAATGGCAGGATTCAGTTCCTCTCAAGTTGTTGGGCTGAGGATCCAAGTTCCTCACTGGCTGTGGGCTGGAAGCCTCCCTCAGTTCCTTGCTAAGTGTGTCACCATAGGACAGCTCACAACACGGGCGCTGGCTTTTCCCTCAGAGCAAGTGAGAGCAACCAAAGATGGAAGCCACAGTCTTTTGTAACCCAGTCTCAGAAGTGGCAGTCACATATGTCACCTTCTATTCATTAGAAGTGAATCCCTAAGTCCAACCCAGATCAAGGGGTGAGCATTACACAAAGGCATGAACGCCAGGAGGCAGTGGTCACTGGGGGGCCATCTTGGAGGCTGCTTACCACAGCTGTTCTTCCAGGCCATCTTATTTGGGGTTATCCTTTTTCAGCTCTTATATTTTGTTTCATATTTTCTTTTCAAGTTTAGGCCAGTAGGGTCACTTTAGTGCTATGAATCAGTTAAGTTTTGGAACCTTGGGTGTGACTTTCTTTTCTGGTCATGATGTTGAACGTGGCCCAAAGAGGACGGAAATAGTGAAGACTTAATCTTTGAAAACTGCAGTAGATCCAAGTTGTAAGTCATCTAAAAAGTAAGAAGTAGGGCTTTTCTTCAGCTATCTAGTGCTATGTTATGTTATAGATACTTTCCTAATAACTCTCTTACAGGACTTGATGGTTTTTAAAATCCCACCTGATCACGACTCTGTCAATAACAGTATCTTTGGATAAGTGAAATGGCCTATTAGCCAAATTGAATGAAAGTGTGACAGTTTATTAACAATGACACTTAAATGGTATTTCCACTCATAGAGAACTTTGTTGCCCCTATTAGTATGTAGGGTATAGGGACTAACAAGTAATCTTAAATTTTAAGTGGCATAAAACTACCAAGATTCATTTCCTGTTCCTACTATATGTCCTCCAGAGCTGAGATGGAGGGAATGAGGTTGGGCAGGGGGGTAGAATTTGCTCATTGTTGCTGCTGTGAGACTCAAGCTGATTGGGAAACACTACCCCAAGCATTGGTTTCTGTGCCAGAGGAAACAGCTCTGGAATATCTTGTATGAGCATTAAAGGTTTGGCCCAGAAGTGATGGGCATTATTTCTACTCTCAGTTCATTGGTCAGAATTACTAATGTGGCTTCCCAATCACAAGGAGCCAGAAAGTCCCATTTTTCTCATGTGCCCAGAATGGGAATGAACTAGAAATATTTGCAAATAACACTAATGACAACATTGCCCCCCTACTCCCAAAACCTCAGCAAATATCACTGTGAGGAAACTTTTATCTTTGTTTTCCAACTTGAAGGTCAAATAATCCTACTACCATGTTCAAATTGGGGGTTTGTAATAATAACAATTAATATTCTTTCTTAACACCCTATGTATTCTTGGAACTGCCAGCCAAACTGCTTAGACCTTCAGGTGCCCAGATGTAGGTTTTGTTGAGGCCTGGACATATTTTCACTTGTCCCCCGTAATCTCAAACTGAGCATCATTGGTGTCTATGCAGTCTGGTGAGGGGCCTGGGTGTTTCTTTTGTACCTAAATTAAGAAATTACTGGGGACTTCCCTGGCAGTCCAGCGGTTAAGACTCGATGCTTCCACTGCAGGTGGGCGCGGGTTCGATCCCTGGTCAGTGAACTAAGATCCCACATGCCACATGGAGTGGCCAAAAAAAAAAAAGAAAGAAATCACTGTTTTTTATATGTTCTTTAAATTCTAGAATATCATGTGATATATATATATAGATGTTTGAGTTAGACAACATAAGACAAGGGCTACCAAGCTTAGAATTTCTTAAAAAGTGTGTGGATTTAACCTCTAAGTATTTTGACAATAGTATATATGTAATTGTATATAAGGTATTAAAATATTTTAAAATAGAATTTTATGATAATTTTCATCACTCTTTACAATAGAGTTTTATTATCTGGTCTCCATGCTTACTCTCGTTTCCTCCCTGGCCTTTACTCTATCGATGTGAATCTTTTAACACAAATTCAGAATGTACCATTCCCCTGTTCACAACCCTCCACTATGCCCCAAAAGGCTTGGAATAAAAGCCAAAGTCCTTACCATGGTTTCATATCTGGCTTCATGTCTAATTTGTTATCTTACCGCTTCCCCTTAGGGGCTCAGCAGAATTGGATCATGTGGCTCCCTCCGTGATCATTGCACTCACCCAGCGAGAACCTCAGCTCGTACTTACTGCCCCTCTGCACTCTTCCCATAGATCTTCACATAGGTGTCTCCTTCACTTCATTCATATCTCTGCTTAAATTTAAAAAATCCACAGAGAGCCCTTCCCTGTCCAGTTTTCCACTCCTGTTACCTTCTCCTGTTTTTCTTTATAGCGTGTATCACTGATATTACACCATATGTATATTCATTTATTCTTTCCCCTAAAATGAAAGACTTAGGAAAGCAGAAACTTTGTCTGTTTTAGTCACTGCTGTGTTCACAGCACCTAGAATAACTGTTGGCACATAGGTGGAGTAAGTGGACACAGAACCATTCAATGAAGTAATATTAGAGGAACTCAAATCGAAAAGGAAACTCCAGAAGGGCAAGGGTGTTTTTTCCCAGCACTGTGGATCCCTCACCTGACAAAGCGCCATGCTGCATAATAGTTTTTAAACAAGTATCTGTGTCTGAGATGAATGACCAAATTCCTCAATTGAAAAGAATCAGTGCTACTGGTCTTTAAAATGTGTAATGAGATATTTTTCCCAGCTAATACCTTCTACCTGCATGCTAACCAGGGAAGAACAAAAAAACAAAAACGAGCAATTGGTGAGAAGCCTGACAAAGCCTTCAGAAAAGCATAAGGAGATTAGAAATTTGGAATTGTTCATCTCTAGCCTAAACTATAAGCAGAGTGGACTCAAAAAGACCTCTTAGTGGAGCTAGTCTAATCATGCAGTCACATTGTTGAATTCCTTTGAAGAAATGAACTTGAAATCCCTCTGATAATGCAGCCAGAACCCAGACGAGAAGGCAAATTTGTGTTCCTGTCCCTCCTCCCTACTCTTTCACATGACAGAAAATGCTCATCAATCATAGTGTCCTTTCCTCCCAAAGCCAGACTTGGCCCCAGAATCCTCAGCAACGCTCTCTTAAACGCCATAGCTGTCATTACTCTAGACGACATTTATGTGTCATTTTTACTTATTTTAGTCAGTCTTGGGCAAAATTATCAGAGACTGAGAAAGCACTGTTTTACTACCTAAAACAAAAAATATAGAACGCAGACCTCAATATATGTAAAACTAAAATCCAGAAATTAGCCTTTATTACTTTACCTCCCTATTAGTGGAGAAAGAATGATCTTCATTTGGGAAACATGAGGTCCAAGCTTTCTGTGGCAGAAAGATGATCCTCTGTAAAAGAAAGATTAAACTCGAACTCTCAAGTACATCACCTTGGATATTTCAGATCAAAGCTGTGAATGTGACTTGTATTTAAGTCTGCTCATATGTATAAGTATTTATTGTGTCTGCTGTGGAAAATATATTCCCTGGTAGGAATAGGTTATTAAGAGATGGGAAAGCTAATAGTCCCTGATGGCAACTGTACTCAGAGATGACATTTCATAATATCATAAACTCTTATAAATGATGATTGCTTAAGGAGCCTTAGGTAAATTCCATCTTTTGGATGTGACATCCAAAATTCCTAATAACTAAGCCAGGTCTATTCTAAAGTTTAGTTTTGAAATTTCTTTGGGGGAAAAAATGTGTCAGTGAGCAAATTTGCAACATAAAGGGAAATGTAACAACATTTTTTTTTTACATCTTTATTGGAGTATAGTTGCTTTACAATGGTGTGCTAGTTTCTGCTTTATAACAAAGTGAATCAGTTATACATATACATATGTTCCCATATCTCTTCCCTCTTGCGTCTCCCTTCCTCCCACCCTCCCTATCCCACCCCTCTAGGTGGTCACAAACCACCAAGCTGATCTCCCTGTGCTATGCGGCTGCTTCCCACTAGCTATCTATTTTATGTTTGGTAGTGTATATATGTCCATGCCACTCTCTCGCTTTGTCACAGCTTACCCTTCCCCCTCCCCATATCCTCAAATCCATTCTCTAGTAGGTCTGTGTCTTTATTCCTGTCTTACCCCTAGGTTCTTCATGACATTTTTTTCCCTTAAATTCCATATATATGTGTTAGCATACGGTATTTGTCTTTCTCTTTCTGACTTACTTCACTCTGTATGACAGACTCTAGGTCCATCCACCTCATTACAATTAGCTCAATTTCATTCCTTTTTATGGCTGAGTAATATTCCATTGTATATATGTGCCACATATTCTTAACCATTCATCTGTCAATGGACACTTAGGTTGCTTCCATGTCCTGGCTATTGTAAATAGAGCTGCAGTGAACACTGTGGTACATGACTCTTTTTGAATTATAGTTTTCTCAGGGTATATGCCCAGTAGTGGGATTGCTGGGTCATATGGTAGTGCTATTTGTAGTTTTTTAAGGAACCTCCATCCTGTTCTCCATAGTGGCTGTACCAATTCACATTCCCACCAGCAGTGCAAGAGGGTTCCCTTTTCTCCACACCCTCTCCAGCATTTATTGTTTCTAGATTTTTTGATGATGGCCATTCTGACTGGTATGAGATGATATCTCATTGTAGTTTTGATTTGCATTTCTCTAATGATTAATGAAGTTGAGCATTCTTTCATGTGTTTGTTGGCAGTCTGTATATCTTCTTTGGAGAAATGTCGATTTAGGTCTTCTGCCCATTTTCGGATTGGGTTGTTTGTTTTTCTGTTATTGAGCTGTAGGAGCTGCTTGTAAATTTTGGAGATTAATCCTTTGTCAGTTGCTTCATTTGCAAATATTCTCTCCCATTCTGAGGGTTGTCTTTTGGTCTTGTTTATGGTTTCCTTTGCTGTGCAAAAGCTTTGAAGTTTCATTAGGTCCCATTTGTTTATTTTTGTTTTTATTTCCATTTCTCTAGGAGTTGGGTCAAAAAGGATCTTGCTGTGATTTATGTCATAGAGTGTTCTGCCTATGTTTTCCTCTAAGAATTTGAGAGTTTCTGGCCTTACATTTGTAACAACAACCTAGAGAGTTTTAACCTAGAGAGTAAGAGAATAATTTTCAAGGACTCCAATGATGTTCATTAAGTCGAAACAATAAATGTTGATTAACAACAGGTCTTATCTATCCTTAAAGCTGGTAGAGCAGGATCTACATTTTGGCAAGATAATTAGCAATTTATTCAAGATAACATGCAACTTGAGAACATCAAATATTTTGGACTTTTAAAAAATGTATTGTTCAGGGCTTCCCTGGTGGCGCAGTGGTTAAGAATCCACCTGCCAATGCAGGGGACATAGGTTCAAGCCCTGGTCCAGGAAGATCCCACATGCCTTGGAGCAACTAAGTCCCTGAGCCACAACTACTGAAGCCTGTGCGCCTAGAGGCTGTGCTCTGCAACAAGAGAAGCCACCGCAATGAAAAGCCCGTGCACCGCAAGGAACAGTAGCCCCCACTAGCTACAACTAGAGAAAGCCCTTGTGCAGCAATGAAGACCCAATGCAGCCAAAAATTAAATAAATAAATAAATAATTTTTTTAAAGTAATAAAAATAAAAATATATTGTTCAGATTTTCCATTAATGTACCTTGCCTCTCATTCCTGTGACTTTGGATAGATGAGATGTTATCTGTAAGAAAAGAAATTTTTAAACTCATATTGAGTCTTTCAGTTACCCAATAACTAAGAACTTTCTGCAATAGGAAACTTCAATTAAATAGCCAAGAGGATTCAACAGTGCAAAATGAAATCCTGTTCTGCCATCTAGAGGACACACACTAATGGCATAGAAAATATGTCTTTAACAGCCCCTAAAGCTTAAAATAAAAAAAGATATTCTGTTTTAAAAAAGGGTGGAGGGGAGTATTTTGCTCTACGACATTATATCAGATTTCACCATAGAGAAGAAAATAACATTTTTAAAAGCAATTAAAAAAAACCCTGTGGATTAGATATGCACCAAATTGAGGTTTTACACTTTACCAAATTTGCTTGGCCCCATCTGGCCTCCAAGGCGTTGGCCACTTGCAAATGCAGCACCCAGGCCACAGCTACATCCCCTAAGAACACATTCCTGGCCACCATAAGGAAAAGAGCACAGCCTTCGTTGTGCCTGCCAGGGGGTTACCAGAGTTATCTGGGGCATCCAGGTTTGACCTCATCAGACTCAATCAGCAATCTCAAATATTTCTGATAATATTCTTACTTGACTCTCTCCAAATGATTCATCCCAGAATTCTGCAGCAATTTCTCATATTGCTAAGTGCAAGAAAACAAGGTGTGCCTGTACTCAGAGAACTTTATAACTGAAACAACAGTAAACATGATCTACTTTAATTTCTTCATTTTTCAGTAGAAGAAACTGAGATCAAGAGATTCTATAACTCTAAGATCACACAGTAGTTATTAGTGGAGTTTTCATGATAACACACATTGCCTACTCTTAAATCCAATGTTTTTCATTTCGTGTATCCATTCATCCAACAAATACTTAGCGCTTACCTACTAAGCTAAGCATTGTGATAGACACTGAGCAGGAAATGCCGCGTGAAAAAAAAACACAGCCCCTGCTCTCTAGAATCTAACAGTCTGCTGGGGATGAAACATTAATCAGAGCCATATGAAATTATGAAAGTACAGGGGACAAAGAAAGAATTTAGTGGGAACAGAACTTGGTCTGGTCCAGAAGAGCAGGTATGATTTCTGTAGAGAAGTTTCTTTTTTCTTTTTTTTTTTTTTGTGGTACGCGGGCCTCTCACTGTTGTGGCCTCTCCCATTGCGGAGCACAGGCTCCGGATGCGCAGGCTCAGAGGCCATGGCTCACAGGCCCAGCCGGTCTGCGGCATGTGGGATCTTCCTGGACCGGGGCACGAACCCGTGTCCCCTGCTTCGTCAGGAGGACTCTCAAGCACTGTGCCACCAGGGAAGCCCTAGAAGTTACTTTCAAATAGAGATCCAAAAGATAAATAGTTGTTATCTAAGCAAAGCAGGAAGAAAAGTGCATTCCTGGCAGAGTAAACATCACTTGCAAAGGCCTTGAGGTAGGAGGGAAGCTTGATGCTCTGGTGGAACTAAAATATCAGTGAGAAACAGGTGTGAGATGAGTCTGCCTAGGCTGCAAGGGGTCTAATCATCTGGAGAGGAGGAGGCCAATCACAGACAACGAGCAAGCTTTGGAGAGTTTCAAGAAGAGGATTTAGATAATCGGATTTGTGCTTTTGAAAGATTGCACTGGATCCAGTGAGTGCAGAGAGAAAGAAAGCAAGAATAGACTGTGCACACGCCCAATTAGGGGACAAATATGACAATAGCTTGCACTACGGCAGGGCCTGGCGCTAGAGAGGCACCATGGGATTGTGCTCTACATTAGCAGTGGCTCCTGGATCAGGCAGCACATCCCTGCACTGTGGCACTGTAGCAAAAGGACAGACTTCTTTTCTTGAATCTGGAGCATAAAACCTTTTTATTCTCACCTTCATGGGCATATACGCAGATTGTTCCTCCCCTTTCAAAAGCAGGGGTGTCTGGTTTCTCCCAAAAAGATGTGCATCGAAAGTTGTCTCTTAGCAGAAGATATCACTAAGGGACTCTCATTAGAAATGCAGGGGTCTACGTGCGGATGGAATCCAGTGGGGGTCTTTGGAAGTCATAACTCATTGGCATCCACTGCTACTGAGGATTTCCCCATTAAGTAACATTTATCAGTGTCAATTGTTTTGATTCTTTGTTTTTCTCTGTTAGCTCAGATCTGAGTTATCTCCATGTCACAAGCTCCAGGAAATAAAAGGGGCGAATAGGAGATCAAAGTCTTTCCCCTGTTAGATTTCTCCTTATCCCTATATCTTATACCAATCACTGGGGAGCTCTGTGGGTTCTCTGGGGGGAGGATCAGTCACAGCCCTAAGCCCACACTGGGAAAACTTTGGAGGTAGAAGATGGTCTTAAACACATTGAATGAGAGTGGTAGCCATGACCATATGAAGGTGTTTGTTTCCAGGGAGGAATTCTGCATGGACCAAGAGGACAATGACAGGATGTGGGTACATATGTTCATTCTATTAAGTTGTGCACATTGTTTTATGAACTTTATTAAAGGTAAGAATTCACAAAAAAGGAAATTATAACACTAATGAGGAAGGAACAGAAAAGACCTGATTTACATTTGCTTTTTGTTTTGTTATGAAGCAGAAGAATCCAGAGTCCCTATTTAGCTCAGTCAGGCATACAACTGATTTATCCACAGAACATGAAATCCTTCTCCAAGCCTCTTCTGACCACAGGAATCCAAACTCCCTTGGCTAGACAAGGGATTTCCATCATGCCTATGCATCTCCTGAACCTTCTTTCTGGACAAAGCATATCCACAGGGAATTCTTTCATTTCCCCTTCATTCTGTTGATAGGAGAAAATGAATCCAGAGCTAAAGTTTCTAGAACCTTCTCCATTGATAGTTAACAGCTTTAAAATGGCATATACCTCTTTTGAATCCTGGCTCTGCCACTTACTAAACTTGTGACTTTGGGCAGGTCACTTTCCCTCTCTGAGTCAGTTTCCTTATTACAGACTAGGAATAAATACATTTACCTTCATAAAATTATTGTGGAAAAATGAGTTAATGTAATAGAGTGGTTAGCATACGGCCTGGTGTGTGGAATGCTCAAAATAGTAGATGTCATTGTTAACTTATGACAGTTATCAGATCCTCTCAACACATTCTTACATACTGTGGCTTGCATCTCATCTCTCCACCAGTTCCACAGTAACTGGCTATATTTGACTTCCCATCTCCTGTTGGCTCAGCAACTGGATCCAGTGCCAGAAATAATCTCATTTTCTAGTTAGGCAGAATTCAATAGGCTCTAATTTAAATGGCATGTGAAAATAATTCAGCATAGAATCAAGCAATAGATAGATTAGATGATTCCTATCGAGTTAAGATGTACCCTGACTTTGAGTTATACCTCATCTACCAAAATAAAGTGATTAATTTGAAAGAAATGATGAAATAACCAGCCCCATTCGGAGGGCATTGATTCTCTGTCGTAGAACTCATGTTGCCTTTGCTACTGTTTCAGAAGAATCCTCCTAGATGACTACAGCACCAAGTCTCCAAATCCCCACAAAAATCTCAGGTCAGAGATCTCAGCCCACTGAAATGATAAATCAGCTTTGCTTAGGATTATATAATTGTCTTCTCAGTGAGAAGGGTCTTTTAAACCAAGACTGAATATATGAAGGATTAAGTAAATCAAACCCATAGTATAATGCTTTCGTGTTAGGTTTAAGAATATTCCATGCCTATTTAGTATGTAAAACAGATGTAATATTTAAGATTTGTTACATTAGAGACGCTAACATACTAATTTATGATTCTAACTTAAAATACATAAATGGATGATTGATGTTAGATTTGTTGATTTTAAGGTAAAAGTTATTAGAAAATTTGCTGAGTGAATATTTAAGAAAAGGAGGATCTATTACATTAAATACATGTTAGATTTACTAGAATTATCTAAATATGTGAGGTTTAGTAAGATTTGAAGTATTTACAATATTCAAATAATTTAAGAGTACATTTTAAAATTATTTAAGACAATTCAACTATGTTTAATAATGGGATAAATAATAATCTTGAAAATAACTGTTAATAGGTAAATAATTTAGTCCATTTTAACAGTCATTTAGAAGATGAACTTAAGATTTATAAGTGGAACTTATAAAAGTGGACAAAAGGTACAAACTTTCAGTTATAAGATAAATGGGTACTGGTATTTCTTTTTTTTTTTTTTTGTATCTGTATGAGATAATGTTAACTAAACTTTCTGTGGTAATTAAATAATTACCATAATACATGTAAGTCATTATGCTGTACACCTTAAACATACAGTGCTGTGTGTGAATTATATCTCAATAAAACTGAAAGAAAAAAACAGTTGAACTTAAAGATGTAAGGAGCAATTAGGTTTTAAAATTTATAAACCTCAATGTAATACCTACACAGCTTTTTCTGTGAGTAAGAGCTATGGAAACCACAAATTGACTGCTTCACCCAAGTAAAACCTCTGCTAGACCTTCTAGTTCACAGATCTCAAATCGTTTGGGAAAGCAGATGTGGTCCTCTTTTAGTTTCCTCCTGCTGATGTAACTGATCACCACAGATTTAGTGATTAAAAACAGCAAAAATTTGTTCCAGAACTGTATTCTAAAATCAAGGTGCCAGCAGGGCTGCATTCCTTCTGCAGACTTCAGGGGACAAGCTTTCCTTGCCTTTCTCAGAGGCCTCCTGCATTCCTGGGCTCCCAGCCCCTTCCTCACCTCACTCCAAAATCTTGCTTCTTTCTTCACCTCTCCTACTCTTTTTTTTTTGCGGTACCCGGGCCTCTCACTGTTGTGGCCTCTCCCGTTGCGGAGCACAGGCTCCGGACGCGCAGGCTCAGTGGCCATGGCTCACGGGCTCAGCCTTTCCGCTCCGCGGCATGTGGGATCTTCCCGGACCGGGGCACGAACCCGTGTCCCCTGCATCGGCAGGCGGACTCTCAACCACTGCGCCACCAGGGAAGCCCTACCTCTCCTACTCTTGATCCTGATCCTCCCGGGCCCTTTTTTTAAGGACCCTGGCAATTACATTTAGGTTTACCTAAACCATCCAGGATAATCTCCCCATCTCAAGATCCTTTTACCATGTAAGGTAGCATAGTCACAGGTTCTGGGGAGTGAATCAGTACTTCATGTGAGCTAAAGGAACGTCCAGAATCAAAACAATCTATCGTGCTGGTACTTGGCCACTTTCTGACTCAATTGTAATTTGGGAGAGTGTAGGTTAGTAACCAAACCACTGACCAGAGTTCTCTAGTTTGATTTCCCAGCAGCTATTGGTTGCAGGAGATTCTCTGCATAATCAGCCTAGTTTGAACCATCCTGCACTTTGAAATGGTAAGTCAGAGAACCTGTTCTGCACTAGTTAGTATTTACATTGGATTTCAGGAGCCAAAAAAGATCTGTCTCTGGTTGGTTGATTCCCTTCTTTGCAACCCACTTTGTATTCCATATTTTGATGGACCAGAGTTTTAATAAAATGAAAAAAAAATTTTTTTTAATTAATCCAAAACTTAGAAATAAGGCAAAAAGATTACCATACTCTTTCAAAGTCATACTAGGGCACTGTCCACCAAGTCCACTGAAAGATCATCTGATTTTTCTAGAGGAAGATGTAACTGACTTCTGCTTACTATCACTTAGGCCCCAGACTCCATAAAGTTCGATGGTAATGTGTAGAAAATTAGTTTGCAAGTTTTTCAGATTTATACTCCTTTGAATCAGCTTTGGAGCCTTCTGGTTCCTTAATCCTGACTTAAATAAATCTTTAAGTGATCACGATATAATTACATACGTTGTTTTTAACTTTTTAAAATTATACTTTGACATCAGGCTTCCCTGCTAAGGAAAAACAAAAAATTTTGCTCCTATGAAGTATGTTCGAAGCCAGCTTGGGTTAACTATTAGAAAACCGCATGGATATTAAGAGAACTATATAAAAATTACATGTGGAGGCGATATAGGTATCTGTTAGGTAAATTTAACCATGTGATTAGCCATAATCCACATATTGATGCTTTTATATTTGGTCATCTGTAAATTAAGAAGTAGTGTTAAAAATAGGCAGAATGTTAAAAAAAAGATATTAAGAGAATGAAAAGGCAAGCCACAGACTGGGAGAAGGTTGCAAATAATATATCTGATAATGGCTTCTGAGCAGAATAAACAACTCTTGAAACTCAATCATAAGAAAATCCAATTAAAAAATGAGCAAAATATTTGAACACTTTGCCAAGATCTAAAGATGGCAAAAAAGCACTTGAAAAGATGTTCATCATCATTAGTCATTACAGAAATGCAAATTAAACCCACAACGAGACACCAATTAGAACGTCTAAAATCAAAGAGTGACCAGATCAAATGTTGGTAAAAATGTAGAGCAACTAGGACCCTTACGCACCAACAGTGGGAAATGTGAAATAGTACACTTTGAAAAAGTTTGCCAGTTTCCTAAAAAGTTCAATGTACACTTACCATATGTCCCAGCCATTCCACTACCAATTTTCTTAGTTTACCCAAGAAAAGTGAAAGTAAATGTTTATACAAAGACACATGTAAACATTCTAGCAATCCAGCCGCTTCATTTGTAATAGCTAGAAACTGGAAACCACCCAAATGTGCACTAACAGGGAGTACATAAACAAATTGTGATACATCTATACTATGGAATACTACTCAGAAATAAAAAGGAATGAACCATTGATACAATGAAATGAATAAATCTCAAAATAATGGTGCTGAGAGATTATATACAATTCTATGAAAGTAAAGCAACAGAAAGCAACTCAATGGTTATCTGGAGGTAGATAGTGGAATTGAAGGGAGGGATTACAAAGGGCACTAGGAAAATTGAAATGATGGATATGTTTACTATCTTGATTGTGGTGATTGTTTCACAGGTGTATACACACCAAAGCTTTTCAGTTTGTTCACTTTAGGAATTCCCTGGCGGTGCAATGGTTAGGACTACAAGCTTCCACTGCAGAGGGCACGGGTTCAATCCTTGGTCGGGGAAATAACATCCCACATGCCATGTGGCTCAGCCAAAAAAAAAAAATTGTACACTTTAAACATGTACAGTTTAATATGTGTTAGCTATAGCGACATAAAGCTGTTAAAAAACAGGCAGGATGAAACCTTATTTGGGTATGTTTCTCAGAAGAAATCGGAATGTTCAGCCACTGAAGTCCTAGAGCATAGCATAACTCGTAAGTTGAAGTACCTTAAATTCCTAAACTTCCATACAAAATTTGAACTTTGTACATATGTGTAATTCTTCAACGTAGGTATCATTCATCACATTCTCAAAGAGGTTTTTGAAAAAAGGAGTTAAAAATCACTACTTTAGAGGAATCTAGATAAAGAATATAATGAAAATTGCTTATCCCACACAAATTAGAGTACCTCTCAACTTTTTAAAGAAGAGCACAACTTAAGTACAATGTGTAGATTATCCCAATTACCTGTCAGTCAATGGAGTACATACTCCATTGTGTTTTTTTCCAACACCACCAAGCAATTCTCCACTTCTCAGCAGACACTGATTTGATGTCCTATAATGTAACTCAATTCTGACACTATTTACTTGGATATAGCATCAGATCCCACAGCTTACAGGCTGTACCAAAAACCTTCAACACCCACTCCCCCTCACATGCTGATCCAGAGTTCAGATTGCTACCTGTGCTTCCAACCGAACATAGGGGCTACTCTTCATTGCAGTGCACGGGCTTCTCGTGGTGGCTTCTCTTGTTGAGGAGCATGGGCTCTAGGCACACGGGCTTCAGTAGTTGCAGCACATGGGCTCAGTAGTTGTGGCTCGTGGGCTCTAGAGCACAGGCTCAGTAGTGGTGGCGCATGGGCTTAGTTGCTCCATGGCATGTGGCTCTTCCCAGACCAGGGCTCGAACCCATGTCCCCTGCACTGGCAGGCGGATTCTTAACCACTGCGCCATCATGGAAGTCCCATCTCATTCTTAATCATAAAAATTCCTCTCTTTGTTTGCCTAAGTGAGTTTCTAGCACTTGCAGCAAGATTGTTAAAACAAATTTTATCTTAAAAAAAAAAAACACAGTTCACGTCATATTGGAAAAGTAATTATTTATTATGACAAAAATAAAACTGTTGACTGAAAACAAATGTTACACTGTATTGCACCATGACTGCAAATGAGCCAAAACCTGTCTAAAAGATGAACATTCCAGAGCAAACAGCATCCTTTCACTTGGGTAAGTAGGCATGCAAGCAACTCATTACAGCATAATTGCAGAAATAAAAAATTATGAGTACCAGTAACCTAAACTTAACATATAGAAGCATTTTATGACAGTAATAAAGTTATTAAAAATTTAAAACATGTCTTTTCAACAACCCACCATTAGAAGAACGTGCTTTGAACCACTTTCAAGAAGTGATGATGTGAATGCATTAATTTGTTTGTTCTTTTAATTTTATTAATGCTTATATATTGAACCAACAGCACACATCTCAGTTGTTTGGTTGGGTTTAAGAAGCACAGTTTGTGGCTCTGAAAGACATTTTTTTCCTCTGTACGATACCAGGGGGCCCCCAGAGAGATCCAATTCATAATTTTGGCCTTATTAACACCATCTTCACTTGACCAAGCTGATTAGCTAAGATATTGTTACAGTGTTTGCAGAAAGCCTGAAGCTTGATGGATAACAATAATTTGTATTTAAACCTTAAGAAATGAACATAAATATAAATAGACACTTTAATGTAGTTTTACATTCTGAGGCAAGAAGTATATAGGGCCTGCTGTTTCCTCTTTAATGCTCTAAAGCACCAATTTATGTTAAGATGGCAATGTGTAATTATAATCATTATATTCTGATAGAACAATCGCAAGAGCAAGGCTGTAACTGCTTTTAGTTTTAGTTTTTTTAACCATGCTCTGTACAATAGATGAATAGGGTAAAATTTGTAACTATTACATAATTGGAAATATCATAACCGTCATTTTATTTCACACTTTTAATGAAATAGCAGCTCAACTCTTTTAAAAAGTCAAAATGAAAAGTTTTCCTAACTACACTGAACAGTTTACTCCAAGAGAACAAAACAGGGGCTGTAGAATCCCTGCATTTCCTGAAGGAAAATGTAAGAAGATTAAAATGATTATAGTCTCTTATGAAAAGGGCTAAAATATGCAAATAAATTATAAACATAACCAACACCAACTGATAGTCATTTGATATCTTACCAACACTGATGGAAATATATTCACAGTATAATAAAATCAATCAAATTTTAGAGTTTTTCCTTTCCCTTACTTGATTTTAATTAAACTGATTAAATATTGACTATGCACTTGCCCATGTGCTTTAATGAAGACAGTATGTGGATTTGCTACACCATGTTAGCCCTGCTAGTGGTAAACAAGAGTAAAAGAAAACAAAATCTCCAAGGAATGCTCTCTCTTAGTTGTGAATTTTGCATATTTCAAATACAGGTTGGGTGAAGGGGATTTTTATGGGATTGTGCAACATCCCACAGACTAGAGCAAAGCACCTTATGTATGGACTGAAAAATGAGGTAATTTTTTAATTAAAATTTTACAAGTTTGTGCAAGAGAGCATTTCCATTCTTCTAGAATTTTGTTTTCTATTCCAAAAGATATGCACAGCACATTTTATTATTTCTCCATTTCTAGGGAAGAAGGTAGATTACTGGTTTATAAAAATGCAAAAGGTGCCACTCTGACTACACTCCCAAATTCTAGAAACCTGATCAGTCTTCAGTCCTTTGGTCACATTAAAAATAATATAGGCCATCCAGTTTTATAGTAAAAGACTGAATTTTCTAGTAATTTTAAGTCCTTGAATGGGGGCAATTCAGTGTTTTCATTCAAATTTCCTATTGGAGATTTTTTATCTTATATTAATCTTTACTGTCAAGTTCTTTGACTTTTGTTTCTAGGTATGCCTCTAAATCTCCAATTAACATTTCCCAAACATTTCACTAGACCTTATACATTTAAAGCTGATTTTAGGTCTGTGGAACACAATATTTTTTCTACTTTAAATTTAAAACAAAGTAGCTGAAAAAAGATTATTTTTATTGGCCTTCTCTATTTATCTCTGGTTACCTGAAACTCTTAAAAAATACTTTTTGGGAAACTGGCTTTTAGATTTCAGTCTTCACAATAATGCTAAATGAATAAGGATGAGACATTACTGAAAAAAACTAACCTTGAATATAAAGTACTTCCAGATTTATACAGACATTTGTAAAATATTGACATCCTCACTGCACTATCCTTTTCACTACTGGAAAGTCAAACAGAACTGGAGCTTGGGGCAGCCTCTAAAGCCAATAAACTCTGAACAAACTAACCACTTGCATCCAGTTAGTAAAAGCCAGGAAAACAAGCAAGATAGTTTCCAGAAGAGAGTATTTCCAATATACACTGGTGTTTTATAAGTAGATTAAATATCATCTTCTTAGCAATATGGCTTATTTTCTTATTTGCATTGTCATTAACTATTAGCTCAATGTAAGTGGAGTAGCAGTTACTAGTTGATGCTTTGTTTTCTTATTTGTATTCATATACTAAATGAAATGATAATGAGGTGGGAATCAAATAATAGATAAAAATAAACGTAATTTCATATTACATGTCTTCCCCTCATTTGGTTTGGTTTTCTTGTGTTTGTTTTTTAGTTTTTAGTAGTAGTGTATAAAGGTTCAGGATTTTAAAGCCAAAAGATGTGTTGGTGCTCTAGTTTAAGTTCCTCAGTATGGGAAAAATAGTAGGAAGGCCATGAACGATAGTAACTGTCTAAGGTAAAACAGGTCACGGCCAAATTAAGATTCAAACCTACTTCTTTAGATAGCCAGCACAATATTCTACTGGATACAAGTCATCATGCTGTATCTCGAAGTGACTCTACTCTGACAAAATATAAAAGATCCTTTAGAAGGGAACTAGATATGAAATGTTTTGGATCCAAAGCCATAGATGAAAAGTTAGGCTCATTAAGTTGGTCTTCAAAGATAAATGTCAATGGAATTCATCTATTCTAGGTATAATACCAGTACATTTTTTCTACTGGTATTGTTTTACATAGTTAATAATTAAATGAGTGCTAGTCAGAGACAATTCCATTTATAATTTGTCCTAGGATACTACATCAAAAATATTTTTTTAAAAATAAAGCTTTTATTGTTTTAAAATTTTCTTTGCCTTGTGACTCCCCATAACTCTTCAGAGAATAATGTTTACAGCACTGCCTATATCACTCACTGTTTCCATAGGAAAATAATTATTTTCTCTTTATGCTATAGGTAATGAAAGTTAATTTATGCTTAATCAAAATGACTACAGCTACAGAAGTAGCATCCATTTCAAAAATGATTTTTAACAATGAAATTTCAATTTATTATCATTCCTCTAATGAATATAGAATAAAATTATACCTTTAAGCATACTACCAAAGAACCTAAAAGCAAAACTTTGTATTTAATCGTGTTATTCAATAGATTATAGATATATTATTTCAAATTTTAAGGAATTAAATTACACTAACAATACAAAATATGCAGTATGTTCCCATATAAAAGGGCTTATTAATTCTAAAAGAGTTCTCAGATGGGCTTCAATAAGAAAGATGAGTTTAAATATGAAGAATGCAACATGTTCAAAATTAAGAAAAATGCCTTGAACTTACAAGCGTAGCAGTTACATTTTAGTTATAACAAAATGTTTGTTAAAATTTAGTTTCTTCATCTTCACATTAAAAACAAAATGTAGAATAACCTCCCGAAAGTAACATGGGTGGATCCCCTGCTTTCCACCACTTAGAAACTTCGCTAGGCAATTGAGGGGTTGATTAGGGAGGGTGAAAGCTGAACTATTTCATTGTTAAATTAATTACCTGCTAATATGACTTCTAAAGAACAGGTATAATACAAAATTGAGAACTTATCTCAAAATATGAATAAAGGCACTAATCACAAATTTACATTTTTCATCAGACAATATCTTATAGCTGGTTGATTTTCAATAAATGTCAGAATCAATGCTTTAGCGTTAGATACGTGCTTGAGTCAAAACATTCTCTTGGAGTAAAGGGTAATCAGTTTTCATATTACTGTAAGAGGAAATATCTAATGAGAACCTATAAAATACTTTTTAAAAGTCTTACATGAATTTCCTAATTGAACTTTTCCCAGTCGTTGGCACAAAACCTAGTTGGATGTTGATTTCATCTTCAACACACAGCTAACATAAATCTAATCCAAAAACAACAAACTGTTTTTCAAAAAGGATTTAGAAAATAAAATAAATTGTATTTTAAAAATCAAATTGAAAACTTGAGTTTATACTAGTAGTTTGACAAAATACAATCAACTATTAACACTTTCAATATAATGCTGATGCGGTAATATAAAAAAATAACCATATAATTTGACAGAAGAAAATGGAGCCAGCCAATCTTATTAGATACAAGAAAGATTTCATAATAACAACAAATATAGGAATATTAAATATGATTTTTCTCAGGACAGAATTCAGAGAATTATCCTCAGTATTCATGGCTAAACTATACAACCAAGATAGAAATTCTGGCAAAGTGTGCTATCATAATTTCTCCTGCCCCACCACCACATACACAACACAAAGCATCCATATTGATTCATGTCTGCTTTTCTCTCATGTTCTTGATTATGCATTGTATTAAAAACAAAATTTATCCTCTACCTGGTATAGAATCACTAAGAAAAAGGTTCAGAACAAGGTTAATGAACAACTGCTTCCCAAAGCCCAGAAAGCTTTCCTCTGGTCATTTCCAGTTCCAGGGTGTGCTACCACTAAACAGAAATCAGAAAAATGCTACCACATTCAACTAAATTAATTAGACTAAATAGAATAAATCAAGTATAACTGAAAACAGCAAAATTTAAACCAACTTACGATAAAAAATATTAAAGTATCACTTTTGAACAGGTACTGATGTTCTTATGAACACTGAATCCTATTTTTGACCCAGATGAAAGAAAAATACTGCAAAAATAAAGTATTATTCTCTATGTGTGTTTTATCCCTTTCATAATAGCAAAATCACACATTTGAAATAAAGAGGATCAAAATTACAATACCTGTCCTCCCTCTTAAGGTATGCACTATTTAGATTATTGTTCATATTAGACGACTGCCTTGAAAATGTTTTAATGCTACCCAATAAGTATACTTTTGCTAGATTATGAGTTTTTAACTATTTAAAAATTTTTTAAGTTGTTAGTGTATTAAACTTGAGTCTCATAGTAATATTCTAAAAGCCATGATTAAATTCAGCAGTTTCCTATTATCCAGCAAAAGATCTTAGAACATGAGGCATAATTATACAAATGTCAGTTGTTTCAAGCCTATTACACTACAACCTCTAACAAATTCAAGGAAAGCCATATGGTTTTTTAAGTAATATACTGCTGGTGATAGAAATGCTGTAATAGACACAATTTCAAATTCTAAGAAATAAAATGAACTGTTTGTATTCCTGCTTTAGCTATTGCCCAAAGCAGATGCGGTGCCCCTTGCAAATGGAATAGTTGAAATTTTTGCTGATAATAAAGTTGTTTGTAATTGATAGTAAAATATATTCCAAGTGTCTTGGTTTAATTTTAGTGCTGGTATGCTTTAGTAACTTCCAATTGTTATATATGCATTGAATAATGTGACATTCTTAAAAATACCAGATTTATTCAAAATATTTACTATCAAAGTTGGGCTTTGAAATAAATATTTTATTTTGATTCGTTTTTAACCAAAACTAATCCTGTGCTGCAGGCAGAAAAGTGAACTTAATTCTTTTAGATAAATAGCCTACTTAATTTCCATGCTAATAGAAACTTAAAATTATTCCATGACTTGCAATAATGTGGGGGAAATTAACTCATTTAAAGGCAGTTCTCATGATGTTTCATCCTCCCCCTTAAATACATATCTTCTAGGCATATTTCTTTCTCATTTACAATAAGTTCTGCCCAAAAGATAAATAGTTTACAGAGGGAGCAAATATTTAGTGCTGGGTAAGTTTGCAAACAGTACGTGATAATTTCCACTACTGCTCTGTCAAGCCAATAATTATCTGGTGGGGGGGAGGGGGCAGTCAAGAAATGAAAGGAACTGGTCATTAAAGTTATTACAATACTTCAGAAAACATTAAACATATGATAAACATTTCTTACAAGGCAGTCGTTGAATAATTAGAATAAGCAGTCAGAAGAATTCTGTTGCTGAAAATAGTTACACATTATGTTCATCCAACTGAAGATTAGTGCATTAAAAAAAAAAGTTAAGAAAAAATCTTTTATGTTCCAGTTCAGCTGCACTTGATTCAAGTGTTGCTCATAGAGGTTTGTGTTGTTATAAATTAAACATGCTGCTGCCTTAGCAGCCAAAGGTACTAGGAAAAATGTTCATGTCACAGAATAAATAGAGAGTCTCTTTCGAGCAAAAAGTTATCTCACACCAATCCGGGAGGTCATCCACTCTAGACCTTGGCATAACCTGAAACAAAAAAAGTATTTTCAAAATGAAAAACTTTATACTTAAAAATTGAAAGTATACTTATTATTTTTAAGTCTTAACGCAAAAGTCGGTTCTACAATAATTATTCATACATTTAACTGCCAACATTCAGGTAACACTATAATAAGTAGACTTTCTAAGTGTAAGATTATCTAAACAAAATGATACTAATCAGTTGAGAATTGTGGGAAACTGCTTTAGTCTCATCTTGAAGATACAGCTTTGGGGGTTTTGCCATTAAGACTATAACTATCCCACCCCCGCCTTAAGATTAACTAAACTGGGGGCGCGGGGTTCGGGGGTTTCTGCTCCCACTGGTGAGGTGTGCCTGGAACGGTGGATGTCGAACTGCGTGCTTGGTGGCTTGGTGAATGGATGCGGGAGAAAATGGTGGCCGCGTGGCTGAATGACCAGCCGGAGGTCTCCCACGCTGCAGCCAGCTTGCCCAGATCAGGCCTCTGCTGATCCTGATGTGATGCCGCCTCCCTGTTCCTCCTCCTTGGAAACTTGTGCAAAGAGCTACAGCCATTCCATGGCCAGAAGATGGAGGCACCAAGATTTGCACGCAGTATACATTTTTACACTGACACTTCTCTGTCTGGCTTGATTCCCTCTTTTTTTTTTTTTTTGCGGTATGTGGGCCGCTCACTGTTGTGGCCTCTCCCGTTGTAGAGCACAGGCTCCAGACGCGCAGGCTCAGTGGCCATGGCTCACGGGCCTAAATGCTCTGCGGCACGTGGGATCTTCCTGGACCGGGGCACGAACCTGTGTCCCCTGCATCGGCAGGCAGACTCTCAACCACTGTGCCACCAGGGAAGCCCCTCCCCTTTTTTTAAATTTTAATTTTACTGAAGTATAGTTGATTTACAATGTTGTGTTACTTTCTTCCGTACAGCAAAGTGACCCAGATATATACATATATATAAATGTTTTCATATTCTTTTCCACCATGGTCTGTCACAGAATATTGAATATATAATAGTTCCCTGTGCTATATACAGTAGGACCTTGTCGTTTATCCATCCTATATATATCCATCCTATATATATTAGTTTGCCTCTGCTAACCCCAAACTCTCATTCCCTCCCTCCCCCCAACCTTGGCAGCCACAAGTCTGTTCTCTATATCTGTGAGTCTATTTTTGTTTTGTAGATATGTTGATTTGTATTGTATTTTAGATTCCACATATTAGTGATATCATATGATATTTGTCTTTCTCTGTCTGACTTACTTCTCTTAGTATGATAATCTCTAGGTCCATCCATGTTGCTACAAAGGGCATTATTTCATTCTTTTTAATGGCTGAGTACTATTCCATTCTTTTTAATGGCTGAGTACTATGTACCACATCTTTTTGTCCATGCATCTGTCGATGGACATTTAGGTTGTTTCCATGTCTTGGCTATTGTAATGTTTCCCTTTTTTGAACCATCAGACTGTGAATTCATCAGACTGTGAATACAGATGATATCTTATTCATTTTGATGCTCCCAGAACCCAGAGCTAGCACTGAGTATTTATGTTTAATATTAAGATTTATTAATCAATAAATGCTTATTTATGGAAAAAAAATATTAACTAAACTGAAACCACTATAGAAAGACGGCAGGAATTTCACCCTACTCTCCTAAATGCTAAAGAATAGAGTGCTTATGGCCTAGTCTTAAAAGTACAGATCAAAAAAGTCAACATACAGCTATTATATTACAAGCTATTTCTAGTATGAGAAATAATGAGAAGGTCAGTTTGATTTGAAGATAAATAAGTTCCTAGAGGGCTTCCCTGGTGGCGCAGTGGTTGAGAGTCCGCCTGCCGATGCAGGGGACACGGGTTCGTGTCCCGGTCCGGGAAGATCCCACATGCCACGGAGCGGCTGGGCCCGTGAGCCATGGCCGCTGGGCCTGCGCGTCCGGAGCCTGTGCTCCGCAACGGGAGAGGCCACAACAGTGAGAGGCACGTGTACCGCAAAAAAAAAAAAAAAAAAGTTCCTAGAAATAAACTGGGTAAACCATATATAACACACTGGGTTCTCCTTGGCCTACTATGTCCAAACTCAAATTCTTAGGAAAGGAGGAATACATTAGAATGGCGTTTATCTTAAATGTTTGTTGTTTAGAAGCATGCCTCCAAAAATGACTCCTGATAATAAAGAAGACGCACTCTTGTGGAAAGCTGGGAGTTTAGGCTTAATTAAGCCCTTGCAGAAAACGTGAAACTTTTTTGAAGCTTCCTCTTTCATTCAGGTGACATTACAGTTTTTTCCCAGTTAGTGAATGATAAAAGCAAGAAATGAACAACTGAAAATCTAGACTGTGAAAACTTAATTCAAAAGTTTGTTCTTGCCCTTTTTTGGTGAAACATTCCATTTACACGAAATGTTACAAAAAATTTGTCAGTAACTTTGTTAAATTGTAATTTAACAATAGTAATTGACTAAAATTATTCCAACCTTGTAAGCCTGAGACACAATATAAAAACTATCTTTAAAAACAAAAATGGAACAGATTCAGAGAAGAAAGAAAGTTGGCCTAAAAAAGTTGCAAGAAATTTGAAAGAAGTCATACGTCCGCTCACACTGATGAGTACTTACCCTTCTCCTGTTAAAGCACAGCAGGACTGAATGTGCCATGGATGATCCTTAATTGAACTGAGGGTGAGGTATTTAGAGATTTCAGCTGCTGTCATACACCCTTTCATATCCTGTTTATTGGCGAAGATAAGGACTGCAGCTTTCCGTAAATCCTGCAATCAACATGAAATATTTCTAATATGTGAAATATCACAATTCAAATTAAAGTAATGAAGCAGGAGGATAAAATATGCCCTACTGAACAATTATTATGAAATCTTTCTACTTTAAAATAATCAGGCACTACTATGTAATATAAAAATTTTGTTGAAATAAAAATAAATGACCTCAACCATGATTTAATGATTTACTCTAACAAAGACAGATTAATATAAACTAGATATTAAAAATTATTTTTCTACTATTGGGCCAAATGGGTCAAACTAAAAGTAAAATAAACCTGAATCTGAAATAATGACTTAAAACTATATGAGCACTATTCTAATAGGCAAGTATAGTATACACTGCCAAATACTACAGAATTTCTCCAAAATTTAAAGGAGAGTACTGAAGGTAAGGGCTGGGCAATACTTACTACTTAAAGTCTTTGTACAACCTAAGTTCAGTGATTAATGTTCACTGCAGAATTGTTTATACTATCAAAACATTAGAAGTAACTTAAATGTTCATTAATAGAAGAACAGATCAAGTGTGGTATCTTCTTACAGTGAAATACTATGTAGTTGTTAAAAGGAATGAACTAAAGTTGTACATACTGCAGTGGATAAATCACAGTGTTGTGCAAAAACCCTCCAAAACCAAGTTACAAAAAGATTACACACACACACACACACACACACACACACACACAATACCATCATATAAAGTTTTATGAACATGAAATATAATATTCTGTAGAACTGACAAGTACATAAAAATGTAGCAAAAAGATCAAGATACACACAGGAATAATAATCACTACTTTTAGGATGGTGGAATTCTTTTAGGATTCTCTGAGAAACAAGGGAAGGAAATCAGATTGAAGAGGTCTCATAAGATAATTAATATCTTATGTTGACTAGTGGGTGCATGAATGTGTTTTATTATCTAAGTCTTTCATATATATGAACTATTTAGAATTAAGTGATCCCAAATTATTCACTAAAGAATTTTCAGTTATTATAAACTGTAGGGAGGAAAAAAACCTTAAGTTTTCCTTTCTCTTGCCTCAATTTATCAGACTTTCAAAGGCATGACTAAGTAGTTTTAACCTAGAAAAATATTTTCAGTAATGGTATTAGTCTCCAAATTAATGTGTTCGGTTTTCTTAAGTTTGAAAAAGTATTAAAAACTTTTGACCTCATGACTTTCATCAATTTGATATATAAAACTTTGTTAATGATGAAATAATCAACAGCAGAGGACATTAATCTTTGTGAAAAAGCTAAACCAGTGTACAGATACCTTACTCCATTTGTTTTACGTTTGCTTTTCAAAATTTACCTCGTGAGCCAACATTCTATATAATTCTTCTTTCGTAATAGCTAGTCGTTCCCTGTCAATGCTGTCAACCACAAGAATGATGAACTAGAAGACAAGTAAAAAGAAAGAAAATTAAATGGGATGTTGAAGTTTTCTGCAAAACTACTCTAAGTGCTAGAAGTACTTTCTATTATGACATCATCACTATAAAATGGTCCACTGCTTTTTCATCATAAAGAGTTTATATTATACTGAATCACATCAAGCAGTAAAATCCAAATGTTAATAAGAAAAATAACTCACAACTTCAACAAATAAAAACCATGCTGGAAAAGGTGATGGCCTGCGTGTCCGGAGCCTGTGCTCCGCAATGGGAGAGGCCACAACAGTGAGAGGCCCGGGTACCGCAAAAAAAAAAAAAAAAAAGCATCTTTGATAAGAAAAATAAGAAGATACAATGAGAAAGGGCCCCTAAATTGAACATTTTATGCAGAAGAAAAAGTTAAGAAATGAGATTAAATGGTTTTGAGGGTTATAGGAGTGAGTAAACAGACAGGAAGGGTAGAATCAGATTGTTCAAATGACTACAATTAGGGAAAGAGACAACTAGAGTAACCTGAATATAAACTAACAAGGGCTTAGAAAGAGATACAAGGAAAGAAAATAGAGGGGATAAATATAAGAAACATGGAAAAGTCAGAATAGACAGAATATGGGGAAGTAACTCTGTAAGTTAATGAGAGGAAGATGTCAGAAATTAGTCAACAACTGTAACTTGCTGTATTAAAAGGGAGACATTTCAGCTTTTGGATGATGCCTCCATGCAAAGAATTTAAGAAGCGAGGTAAGTAGGGTGAACAAAGTGGTCGGAGAAACACCACATAGATTAGATCCCTACCTGGAATCTAAGACTGCAAATGCTATGTGCCATGCTGGTGTGCTACATGAAAGGTCAAAGGATCTTTGTAGTAATTTTGATATTCTTGTAGAAATAGTTTATAAGAACATTTCATATAAATGGCATCACTAACAATGTATGTCTTTCTGGACCCATGTGAAATCTTCTAGAGTGTTGACAATTTCAAAAAACTACCATTTAGTAATGCTATCAATATACAGGGATCAGTTAGAACCAACTTTGACCTATTCACCAAAGATAACTGGTCTTTTCACACTTGGGGTTAATTCTGAGCTCTGAAAAAATAACAACAGTTATGCTAAAATGTTGTTCTTCCCTTACTCTCTAACACATTTTAGTTTCAGAACGTTATTTTACTGTAGGAATATATATTAAACTAACCTATAACCATAAATATTAGCTTACCAACCTATCCTCCCCCGCAAATAGAAAAAAAATTAAGTGCTGCCACAGCTGTTGCTTATCTATGATATGCCATCTGGTTTGACCAGTCATACACTGCACTGGAATATATACACACATACACATAGGCTATTACAATGTAAATCTAGAGGAATACATTTTTTTTATTTTAAAAGGCAACTTATTCACCAAAAATTCCTTGCATCAACACTTCCACCTCCTCCGCAATCCCCCTCAAAAAAAAAAAAAAACCTCAAATTTTAAGAGGTTTCATTATAGAAAAAGTAATTGGTTTGGTACCTCTTTGTAAAGCAAAATTATGGATGCAATTGTGCATTAGTATTCCTGAAGATAAACCTCTCTCAATAGCACTGCATGGTTTAAAAAAAAAATCTGAGAAGAAATAAAAACAGATATAGAAGATATTCCAGATTTGTTCCCCGGGTCGACTCCAATGATGAAAATAAGTGACAAAGAATGCTAGGGGGATGGCTTGCAAATCATCTGCTTTTTAATTATAATCTCACCAAAAATTTGAATGTGCAATTCATGTTATTTGAAAATCCTATATTAAATTATGCTTAAAATATTTTATTCCTCCTCTAACTAACTAGGGCCTCTTATAAAGTTGGGAAAGGTTATATAATTTATCTTAGTGTCTGCTTTCTCCAACAATGGAGATATTATAGTATTGCCCTGAGGATGAATTGAGAGAGCCTGACAACAGTAAGCACTCCACTAATAATAGCTCCCATTACTCTTCTGACTTGCCTTTTTTCTTTTATTTGAAAACCTCAAATTCCTTACAAAAAACGATCTTATTAAAAGGGAACTGTCACTATGCCTTATGTACAGCCTATCTGTCTTCTGGGTTTACCCCTTAGTTCTTTTCATTCAAATTCGGAAGTAACTTTAGTATACCTCTGTGTTTGAGTAATACGTGTTCCAGGATGATCGCAGTGACTCTTGACCACCAATATCCCACATAAGAAAATGAGTGTTCTTCACAACTATTTCTTCAACATTGCTTCCTATGGTTGGAGATGTATGAACCACTTCATTCATTAAGCTGTTAAAAGACAGACACCATAAAAACTCTTTTGTAAATCTTGAGAACCTAAAGCAAGTTTTATCTCTGTATTTTTATACGAATCAACCTTCCTTACCTGCACCAATGATGGTAATCGCTAGCAACAAAACTAGAACCTTGGAGAACATTTGTGCAGACAAATACCTAGACAAAGAACAACTCCTGAAGAAAGGCAGTTTTTTTTGTTCTTTTAATGGAATAAACTACAGGCTTGATCTGGACAGAAGGGAACTGTGTCGTGTGAGTTTGCATTTTCGTGGCCAAAATGCCAATAACCCCATGCCCTGTTATCGGTTAGAGCAGAACCAATCCCCCATCCTGAAAGAGCAAGTTTCCAGGGGACTGTGTCATCAACACTTGCAAAGTAGTAACCACTGAATAGTAGGCTATCATTTTAAAGACTGTCTATGTGAGAAAAGACACTTAGCTCAACCATAAAAATCAGTGCATGCCTATTAACGAAAACTACAGTCTATGGGCAAATGAAAAGTTATTTAGAACACTGATGCTCATATCACATGTATTATCATACTCATTGGTTAAGCTACATTAATTAATTCAACAAATACATATTTGCCTATAACATGTCAGTACTATGTCGGAAGAAGTCTGCAACTCTCCCTTGGGTTTAATATATGTATTTTTGAAGCTGTGGGCAAAATTATTTCAACAATGATGACAGGTTTCTGAAATGTTCATTTCTAATGTCCAAAGGCTGTGTCATATTAAATTACATAATGGCCAATGAATGAATGTTTTAAAGAAAAACGAGTAGTTATTCAACTCTGAAACAACAAGCCATAAGTTTGTGGCTTTTTAGCAGAGTAGCTGAAAAAAACATTAAGCACTGCTTAAGTGAAGTACTTCTGGAGAGCTGCCAGCTGATGTACTTAAGATGAGGTGGGAAGAGATAAGAAGCACACAATGGAGCACTGTATTTCATAACTATTTGTTAAATGCCTGGGACACAGATCCATTTCCACTGTTTAACAAGGATCATTTCATTGGCACTGAAAGGATAATGGGAGGTTGTCTGACAAGTGGCTGCTAAAAAATTTCCTTAAAGTATTAATGTATTTCTCTGAAAGTCTCAAGCCTCTTTCTGTTGCAAGCTACCAAAGCAATATTTTCAGGGGCGATCTTCATTTCTTTTGATTTGACAAGTCTGGGTATGTTAAAGAATTCCAGGACTATTAGTCAGGAGAGTAGCAATAGCTTCCTAGATCGATATCAGTCTATTTTACATGGACTTCAGAGGGGGAAGAACTAAGCAAAATGTACTTTATTCCTTCTTTCCAGCACTAGAATGTGTGCTTCATTTATTTTTAGTTTAATATTAATTCTTTCTTTCAAGGCTGGAAAAAGATGAGTGTTTTTGACTGTAGCAAACATATGGCAGTTTACCTTACTCACTTTTTAATAAATTTTGTGTTTGGTAAAACACAAAACCATGTGTTTAAGTTTTCCCATTATATTATAATGGTATCTCATTAATGATACAAAATTAGCTCCAATAACAAAAATAATAAAAACTGTTTAAATAAACACCCATACTTACAATTGATAAAGAATGGTGGTTTTCCCTGCGTTATCCAGTCCCACTATAATTACTTTGTGTTCTACAAAAAGAAAGCAAACCATAAGCATTTGACACTGCTGCATACTTCAATTACATGCTTTCAACAATGATTATTAGTTAGCCCTCTAATGAGAATCATTCACTGGATATTTACTCCTGGAATAAGATACCGGAAATAAAGAGAACTTCATGATGTCAACGCTACTTGCCTTAAGTGAGGCAATCTATTAGGACGTTCTCTATCCATCTCTTATAAAAGAATGAGGGAGATGGCTAAGAGGGAGGCACAAGAGAACTTTGTCACTTTTGCTGAATTTGGGGGGAAAAACCCAAATACTAAACTTGATGAGACATTATGACTTAAAATGTAAGTAAAAATAAAAGTGTTTTACACACCTGCTTGCCCTCTCTACCAATCACATTAGCTTTTTATCAAGTTGTTTTTACAGCCAGACGTTTTCCTACCTAAATGTACCAAGATTTTTTCTTTTCACTTTAAAATACAATTGAAAACATAAAACTAAAGAGTTTTCCCTGTCAATAATAAGGCACATAATTTCAACCAGTTTTCATTCCTTCCATTAATTTACAGACAAATAAGCAATTACTTAGTCTTCAAGGCTTTTTCAATCTGGGTTTTATAACTCTTTTGAGCAGATACTGTTTTCACTCTTTGTATACAACAAAAACCTCTTCAGTTCCCTCCTCTGGTGCCATCGGCTAAAAGTATCATTTCTTTCATAAGGATTTTTAAGGCCCA
Organism: Grampus griseus; assembly: GCF_964374135.1. NCBI lineage: Eukaryota > Metazoa > Chordata > Mammalia > Artiodactyla > Delphinidae > Grampus > Grampus griseus. The sequence goes on along the minus strand of NC_139018.1, from coordinate 160,837,304 downwards.
TCTAATTATTCTGTTACTTGGTAGATATTTTGAAACATCCTTAGAACTCACAGGTCATCTTTTCTAGATTTTAAACTATACAGAATATATTGAAGATTCCTTTTCCCCAGGACAGAATGCTTAAAAAGTTACTAGTGAAACTCAGCAGGGTATGCAAGGAAGTCACCATAAGAACCTCTGCACATAATCAACTGATTTGTAGTGAATCTGACACATTTCATACCAGATCCCTGCTGCTCTTGTTAACCTCTGATGAATATCAAAATTCTGATTATACATCTAATCAAATATCAGCTGACATTCCTAAAGTATCAATATTACATCAGTCAAAAAGAGGAGCCATAGTTCACAGACAAGTTCTTATATGACAAACCATCTTTCTATCTTCTCATGACCTGCATGCTGTAGGCACTGTCTATATTAATGCAGGACAAATGACATGGTCCTCTGGGAGGGCTGTTTTCACTATGGCAGGAGCTACTTTGTAAAAAAATAAATAAAACTTGTTTGCTTATTATAACTCAGTATCATTCTCTCTTTCTGACTCTTTTGATTTGTATCCCCTAATTTCTAATGGAGCCAATCGAAGTGTTGCCCTGTTTCTGTCCCTTACAGTGTGAGAATGAGAGCACTCTTACCAGTGGAGGAACAAACATTCTAAATTTTGGTGAAATTTTGGTGACAGCTGGAAACTCCACCCACGCACGATCTGGAGACCACGTGGTCCCAGCGGCTTGAGTAGGAAGCCACTAGTATAAAGGTAATCTCAACCTGGGTGCAGATACTCCTGCTGGGAGGAGGGAATGGAAAGATAGTACCAGGTAGTACCATCATTGTTGAACTCAAGTGAACACCAGGGCCATTTTCAAACGTGCCTGCCCCTGGCCTCACATTTGTATTATAATGATGATCACAGTACTGAAGGCCTGTGATGGTAAAACTCATAAATAATGCATCATTTTGAAAGACTGGTCCCCCGTTTAAACTAAGTCAGGAATGACAAACCCTGAATGTAGATAGAGTATGAATTTCATTAAAGTTTCAAATGTTTGATTAACTTAAGGTTTTTTAAGGTGACTTTTCCTCCTCATTGATAGGCAAGTCTAGGAATTAAGACAAAACACAAAATTTCAACTCTGTCTTATGATGAAGTATGTATATCTATCCTTCAGGTAAACTGAGACCTATCTTCTGATGTTAAAATTGAGTTTATATAAAAAAGTAACAGTAAAGGAACAGCTAAGTGCTTAAAAGCATGAAATAAACAGACGTTTATTTTAAATCTTTTCTTTGAAAACTGTCTTTAACATTATCTATACAATAAGAGTAAAGTCAAGTTCAAAGAGCATTTACTAAAAAACCAAGTACAAAATAAAAGCTATTTGTACTCTGTGCACAACTGTAATTCTTCCTTCTTTTTTCAAATGCCTCTGTTGTACTTAGCTGCTACTTGAGTATGTCAGTGACCAAAGACTTCATTCAGTTCACAAATGTTTTTAAAGTTTTTACCTATTCAAGGAACAATGAGAAAAATACGGAAGGTGACACATATTCTCTTGTTATTGAAAATAAAATTAATGTTGCTTTAAATGTCCCCAAGTGGTATCTAGATTAAGTAAGTATAAAGTTGCTTGAAGGTATTATTGAATCACAGTGCTCTATCAAATGTTCACATCAATGCATACCAAAAGCATAACTATGATCACACAGTAGTGCATATTACTTGATGTTAAAAGGGGGCCCTCATGCTTGAAAAACATGACAGAGGGGTGCTTGTTCTGTACTGCTGTCTTTCTGGTTGGGCATAATCAACAGGCCATATACAAATCTTATCTTATGTACTGAAACACAAAAGATCAACTAAGCTATGTAACTGTCAGAGTGATTTCCTATAGAGTAGCTTTGATAAAAACAATTTCCTTTGCCTGTCATAATTAACTAAAGCAGATGTGGAAAGATGGTTTTATTATGTATTTATCTAATAGGTTAAAAAAAAAACTTTCAAAATATATCAGTTATGGTTCAAGTCAGTCTCAAATTAAGGTGAGAAAGGCTTTATGCCAAAGGTCAAATTGTGAATTGCTGCCACTGAGAAAAACATGAAACGTTTTAACATCATTTTTATTTACAGAGCAGGAAGCAGAGATTTCCATTTCACTAAAATTGAAATTTCTAAAGTTATGAGGAGAAAATTATACAATTGTATACTTTTACAACTTCAACTGCTCTTCAATATGTATATCTAAGCCATATATTCTTAATTTCCAACTCTTCAAATTACTCTCCATGAAAACAAAATATTTAGTTGACGGACTGAAACAGTTATTTCTCAGTTAACCTTAAAGAGGGCAAACTATAACATGGATAATACTAAATTCTTTATTTAGAATGGACTTCACAAATGTAATTATAGAAAATTTATTTTTTCCCAATGTTTACCAATAGCATTATTAAAAAATATATGATGTTAGAGTAATAGGCTGACCATGCTTAGGGGTAGGAATGTGCGTGTTGGGGATGGGGTGTGTACAATTTAAGATGATTTGTGGATAGCTAAATAATTTTGGGTTAAGCATTACCATAAGAATCAGATTTATAAGGAATCCAAATGTTTTAAAAGTGTCTGCACACCACGAGATGGTCACTTTGGGCATCTTATTTCACGAGAAATCTCTTCTAGGAGACCAAGCTGCACCTCTCCTCATAACAAAGGTGTGAGAAGAGTATTTCCAGTGTTACTAATGATGCATCTCCAGAGCCCAACACAAAGCAAGTTTATTTACATCAAATGAAGGAATGCTCATCACAGAGCTTTTGTTTAATTTTGACCAAGTGTTTACACATAAGTTTCTCTATTGGCTTGGCTTTGGTGTTTATTCTCTTGGATTTCCTTAAAAGCCGGCTTTACTTTTCTTTTCTTTTTTTTTTTTTTAGGGAAGGCATAAAGACATGCCTTTACAGGATGAAGCTTCAAAGCAAATTAGTAAGCTCACTTGCTTGTAGACAAATACAGGTTAAATGGCTAACAAGAAAAATGATGAAAAAGGTACTTGAAAAAAAATAAGTAAAAGAAAAACAACAAGAAAAAAAAGTTTCTCCCTTTACCCAATTAAAAAAGTTTTTTTTATAAGCTCAGTTTGTAGTTTTAGTACAGATACCAAACAAATAGAATTTGTAGTTTTAGTACAGAATACCAAACAATGAAAACAGACTCACATGAGAAAAGCATTAGAGAAGCACTGAATATTGGCAGTGTTAATAAACTGTGAAATAATATGTTAACATTTATTTTATCATGTTAAAATTGGATATTGTTAAAATATATGACAAAATGACTAACTTTTAATTTTGAGATATAAGATAGCCACCCAAATATCATGAAATAGGGATTGCTACCCTCTAGATACATAATACCTGCACTAAAATTGTTATATAATGAGGACAAGCCCTATGTGAACACAGAATATGTAAACAACTATATAACTAAACAAATAAAAATGCCCTATGCCAAATCTGGTGACTTAAAATTTGAAATACTGCATTTACAGAAAATAAGTTTGCATTATTGCAATAGGTAGGTAGGTAGTAAAATGTCAGAGGATGTGATGTCACAACCTGAGACCTGAAGTCCTGGACAGCAACGAGGAGCAGTCTGCCTCTTGGAGAGAACAAAAAGAAAGAAAAAGGAGAGCTATAAAAAACTCTGTCTTATATTATACTTATTATAGAATCATAAAATACCATAGCTTAGAAGAGACTGCAGAATGTGAGATCTACTCCTTCTCTCCCACTTCTTCATCAACAAATGTGTTACCTATATGGCAACTTTGAGGAACCCAGGTCTCCAAAAATGCACAAAACTACTGACCTGGGCCACCTTGCATATTTTACAGATAAAGAAATTACAGGCCTATGAAGTTAAAAAAATAAAAAAAAATCAACCCAAGATGCTATTTTCAGCAAAAATACACTTCAGGAATGAAGGGAAAAAAAGACATTTTCAGATAAAAGAAAACTAAGAGAATTCATTTACCTGCAAAACCACACTACAAAAATGGTAGAGTTCTTCCGCTTGAAAGGAAATTCACAAGATGGAAATTCAAAACATGAAAAATAGTAATGTGGGTAAATATAAGAGAAAATTTTACCCTCTCTTAAAACTTTAAAGAACATGTGATTGTCTATGGCAAAAATTATAACACTGTATTGTGCAGTTTATAACATATGTAGATACAATACAAATAACATGTAAGCTGTATGGTTATAAACGACAAGGGAGGAGAGTATGCAATTACATATACAGTTTCAAGGTTCTTACACTTTACAAGTGTTACATTATTAACTCTAAGTAGACTGCAAAAAGGTAAGAACGCATGTTGTGATCCCTAGAAGAACCATAAAAATAATGTGAAAAGGAATTGCTTAAAAAGTCAATAAATAAATTAAAATAGAATTCTTAAAAAATTTAACAGTCAACCCAAAAGAAAGTGGGAAAGGAAGAATAGAGTAATAACAAAACAAACACAGATGGGACAAACAGAAAACAAATGGTAAAACAGTATACCTTAATATTTCACCATGCCATAAATCTAAGCACACTAATAAATCGGATAAACATTCCAATTAAAAGGGAGAGAATTTCACACTAGACAAAATAAACAAGATCCCAACATATGCTCTCTATAAGAGATGCACATAAAGATATAAAATATCTAAACAAAATTAACAACCACCTTAAGCTAATAAACATTTATAGAACATTGCAGACAAATGCAGAATGCACATTCTTTTCAAGCGCAAATGGTATATGCACCAAAACAGACCATTTAGATGAACTATAGAAAGTCTCAATAAATTTGGGGGGAAGAAAAAAAGGAAAGCTTACAGAGCATGTTTCTGACCACAATGGAATTAAATTTGGAACCAAAAATAATCTATCAAGAAAAACAAGTATGTGGAAACTATAACAACACTCATAAATAAGCCATAGTTCAAAGAAGAAATTAAAAAGAAACAATTTTTAAAATGTTTCCAACTGAATGAAATACAATATATTAAAATCTATGGAATAAAGCTAAGGTAGTACTTAAGAGGAACATTTACAGCCAGCTGTTTATATATGAAAGGAAAAAGAAACAAAAACAATGATGTTTATATATGAAAGGAAAAAGAAACAGAAACAATGACACCCAGCTAACCCTTAAGAAGGTGGGGGGAGGGGAGTAAAGCAAACTCAAAGTAAGCAGATGGAAGGAAATAAACAACAAGAATTAGTAAATTAGAAAACAGAGAAAATTAAAATCTTTTCTCTGAAAAGATTAACAAAACAAAAATGGGACTGACACCACCTTTAAAATTTACCATGAAGTCACTGCAAGAGAAGAGAAAGTCTAGAGATAAGAATCATCTGAGTTTCAACAGAGACTCCAAAGTAATTCACTGGTAAAGAAAAGTCTTCAGTAAATTATACTGGGACAAGCAGATATCCACGTAAAAAAATAATGAAGCCCAACCCCTATTCACATCATAACCTCAAAATAATCTGAGATGGCTCACAGACCTAAGCATAAAAGCTAAAGCTTCTAGATGAAAGGAACAGGACACAGAAAGTAACAGCCATTAAAGAAAAATAATATAGAGAGAAATTGAGACTTCACCAAAACCAAAAACTTCCACTCAGCAAAAATCGCTATTAATAAAATGAATAGGGAAGCCACAGGCTGGGGGTGGGGATGGGGGTATATTCACAAAACATATCTGACAAAAGACTCAATTCCGGGATATAGAAATAATTATAAAGAATAACTTTTTTGACCCCCCCCCAAAAAAAAACTGGCAAAGGATTTGAACATTTTGCAAAGGAAGATACACAAATGGCCAATTAGAACATGAAGAAGTGTTTAACACCCCAAAATCATCACAGAAATGCAAATTAAAACCAAAATGAGATAATAACAGTACACATCCAACAGAATAGCTAAAATTAAAATACTGGCAATGAAGCCTCAAATGTTGCTGGTGAAAGTATAAAAATGGTATAACCACTTTAGAAAACAATCTAACAGTTTCACAATATTATAACTCATCATGATGCAAATGAATAGACAACTGTGGTATATTCATGCATGGAATTACTTATAACAGATCTATGGGGAAAGCTTCCAGTGTGAAGGGCTAATATAAAAATAAATAGAAACAAACAAACAAAAAAACTAAGACACTTAGAAGACATAGCATTATGAAGCAACGCCACAAGAATAAAAAAATGTAGCAAATAAAAAGTTTTTATAAATTAGAATTATGATAGCTGAAAATAGTCAATAGGATTGGAAGACAAAGGAAATATCCCAGGACTCCAAAAAAAAGAGCCAGAAAAATGGAAAAGGATAATCGATAATCAATTTAGTGCCATATGACCAATAATATTTCCAGAAAAGTAGAGGAAGAAATCCTAAATTTAAGAAAGGAAGGGAGGGAGGGAGGGAGGGAGGGATGAAGGAAGGAAAGAATTCCTACAATGGAAAAAGGTGCAACTTTGTGTTGAAAAGGTCCAATGAATGAAGACACAACAAGGTACACCTCTTTCAAATTTAAAAATACCAGGGATAAATGGAAAATTCTAATATCTACTACAAAGAGAGGGAAAAAAATCAGAAAAGAATGATACTGGTCTTAACAACAACACTGGAAGCTGGAGGACAATGACAGTACCTTCAAAATTCTGAAAGAAACGTTTTCAACTTAACTATATCCAGCCCAATTATAAATCAAAAGTGAGGACAGACCAATATATCTTCAGATATTTGGAATCACACAAAAAAATGACCACTTTGGGCAACTTTTCAGGAAACTTCTGAAGGATGTACTTCATCAAAGTAAGAGTAAAGCAAGAAAAACGTTAAGTTCTAATAAGACAGAAAAGCAAAGGAAATTCCTAGAATGATAGATAGCAAGGACAAGTCCAGAACAGCTGTGTGGCGGGCACAGAGGAAAAACAGGTCCAATTTGGAGCAGGATGGAATACTGAGAGGGCGGGTAGGAAGGATAAATCATCTGATAGTTGTGATGTGTGTAAACTGTACAGAGAGCTTTTGGATGGCACGAAATGACTTAGCCAAATGTACAAAGAAAACTAAGGCAATGAGATATGATTATTTACTCTAGGGGGGAAAAAGCTGTAGAAAAAAGGGAAACATAATTACAGCACATTGTGGCTCAGTAGTAACAAAACTTTATAGTAACAAAACTATATATTTCAAAAATGAAAAGAGTGTGGATTAAGCCAAAATATTATACTGGGATAACAAATATAATGTTATATGTTGATTTATATCTCAATTCTTAAAAAACAAAAATTACAGTGTTTAAAATTTCCACATACGTATATTATCCAGAAATGTGGAAGTATATGCTGGGAAAAAAGTTAAGAGATTAAAGAGATCTGACGAACACACATCATTTTCAGACTTTAGCATTATGTAACTTTTAAAAAAGAATATGTATGTGTTACTTCAATATAAACTTTTTATGTTTGAAAAACAAAACAAAAAATTGAACAAAAGCTTTTGTAATGAGGATACAACAGCGAATAAGACAAAGTTCATGCCTCAAGAAGTTTATTTCTATTGAAACAGACAACAAGTAAACAAATAAACTTATCATATGATTACAGGTAGTGATAAACGTTACTCAGAAAAACAAAGGGTTAAAACATAGCGACTGAATGTTGGGGAGGTAAGAGTGGTCAGGGGAGGAAAGGGCTCTCTGAGGAGTGACATTTGATCAGAAGTCTGAACCATTTGAAGGTATGAATCAAGTGGGTTCTGGAAAACAGGGAGCAGACAGTGGTAAGTTTAAGTTTGGTGTGTTTGAAACTAGCAAAAAGAACAGAATTAAGAGCAGAATACTAACAGGAGACATCAGATGTAAGCCATCAGAAGTGAAGAACAATAACGATGACATACAAATTGGATATCAGTGCTCAAAATGATACCATGAAATTCACCAATGAGAAAGAAATAATGAGATAATGAAATGAAGTTAAAATGTCATTGTTTTTGGTTCTGAAAATGAACTACAATTAAAATCATATTCCATTCATTCTTAAGTCTGGATAAAACAAGAAATAACTGACAGAAAAAGAACAAGGTCTATGAAAGTTTAAAAAGAAGTTTAAAAAAAAGGAACGCTCAACTTCTGAGGTGAATCTAAAGATAGATATACACGTATGTATTTTATATAGGCATAACCTCACTTTATTGCACTTCGCAGATATTTCGTTTTATACAAATTGAAGGTTTGTGGCAACCCTGCGCTATCAGATGATAGTTAGCAATTTTTAGCAATAAAGTATTTTTAAATTAAGATATGTACATTGTTTTTTAGACATAATGCTATTGCACATTTAATAGACTGCAGTATAGCCTAAACATAACGTTTATATACACTGGGAAACCAAAAGAAATTGTGTGACTTGTTTTATTGCAATATTCGCTTTATTTTGGTAGTCTGGAACCGAACCCACAATATCTCTGAGGTATGCCTGTACAACACACATAAACAAACACAAAGATATATACAATAATGTCTAAAAAGATAATCAGATTTGAAATTATTTCCTTCAATTGATAAGTGCATTGAAGTAATCAGTCTTCTAGCTTAAAATCAAGCAATACAAAATCACAGAGACTAAGAACGTAGTTTGTAACAGCTTTATTTAGAGGATACATGCTTTTAGTATACTTATTCCCAGAAAGGTATCAAATTTATAAGAAGATGCTTGGTGCTCTAAAATACTACAGGGAAAAATGTTGGAAGAAAGATAAGGGAAAGGAGTATTTAAGGTAATATAAGCCGTAGTCAACTCTGCCTGTACATTTGAGTCATCTTAGCATTGATGCCCACGGCGCTCCACCCCATTCTGATTTAACTGCTCTGAGGTGGGGCATTGGGCATACTATGCGACCAAGACTGAGTGATTAGATGCGTCACTCTAATCACTGGATTAGATGTGTCACAGTGGTAAAAATGGAAAATGCTGAGATTGTCAGGTGATACATATAGAAAGTAAAAATACAGGACTAGTATCAATCTGATCACATTATTCCCCTGCTTTAAAACAACATACATGACCAAACTCTAATGGCTCGGCTCCCATGGCTTGCAGTTCAACATCTTAGTCTACACACAAGGCCCTCTGTGATCTGGTTCTCCTAGCTACCTCTCCAACCTCATCTCCTCTAACTCCCCCACAGGCAAACTAAAATACAGCCAAACTAAACTATTTTCAGCTTCCCTCAATGCACCAAACTATTTCATTCCTCTCCCATTTGTGTATTAGTCCTTCTGCCTAGAATAACATAGCATGCCTTGTAAACACCTACTTATCGCTAAAGTCCAAGTATACCTTTTTTTGTAAAGTCTTCCAGGAATCACCTGAGAAAAAATTAATCACTTCCTTCTTGTTGACCATCACCATGCTTTTATACATACCTGTGAAATAATTTACCATGCTACATCTTTTTTTTCCCCAATCTGTATCATTTACTGATTCTTGAGTACTTTGAGAGCAAGTTATATGTAACTTTTCTGTATTTTAACCTTTGCGTCTCTTAGGCCTAACTCTGATGACTGGGTTATGGCCTATGACTAAATGTTAGTTGCATGAATAAATGGGAATAAAATGACAGAATAACCACTATGTAGTTCTAAATTTTCAATAAGGAAGTTAAAGGGAAAGAAAAATTCTAAACAGTATTGGGGATTTAAGAGGACTAAACAATTGTGTGACTACAAAAGTAGCCCATGAATGTCTTTCATCATCTGCCGAATTTTCCCTCTACATCCTTCATTCCCTTCTAGTCTGATTAAGAAAGCCTAAAAAAAACACCAAAAACAAAAAGATACACAACAGTAATAAAACAGAGAGGAGAGAAAAGGGAATGGGACAAGTTACACAAGGAGAACCAACGACTTTGGTAATGTTTTATTTCTTAAACTATGGGAAAAGATAAGCAGGTGATTATTAATCTTTATACTTTTAAACATGTCTTAAAAAGCTGCTTTACATAGTAAATTCATGTAACAAGGATTAGAAAATATAAACTACTGAAAAAAATGTATTAAATTTATGGATAATATCTATATGGAAAAAAATGTATGGAGTTAAATTCTGGCCACTTTGAAATCACTTGATAAGTGCTATCTGCAGTAATTTCGTTTATACACACACATGTATATGCGTATACGTGTATATGCGTATGCATATATCTATCTTTATTAACTTGTAACCTTGAAAAAGGCTATTTAGTATTCTTATCGACCTACGGAACAAGTGACTAAAACCATTTCATTCTGTTCATAACTTCTTAAATCCAAAGAAAAAATACCGCATTAGCAGTAACAAATTGGTATCATCATAAAACACTGGCTTTTATTACGCCCGGGTATTAAATGCAAAATGAAACTATTTGAGTTTTAAAACTGGTTTCAGTTACTGAGAAAACACTCTGTTAAAAGAATGCCTAAAACTTTACCTATTCCCGGCCCTTTTTATCTGGGTATTTTCTCTCTTCAGAAGCCATCACATCTCATTCACTCTGACTCAGAACAGGTTTTACAACTTCTTGGCCCTTTGGACTTGCAACTTTTAGACGTCTCAGAACCAGTTCTAGACTAATTACGGATACGCAATAGCCTACATAGAACCAAAAGCATTTCGTTTTCCAACATCGAAGAAAGGAATGAAGGGTTTAAGACGAAGATTTCCAGAAACTGGTGTATCTCAATAGGACAACTCATTCCCGAGTCCTGGAAAGCAGGCGAAATCAGAGAGAACGTGAAGGCGCACTGGCTTAAAGAGCAGGGCGCAAAACAAAGCATCATTAGTAATTAAAAAAAAAAAAAAAGTTGATTGCTTTCTGGGTGGACACTTATCCTGGGGCAAGACTTAGGATGCTTAATAGAGATGGAAAAGGCCCTCCAAGTGCCTCCGGGTATCATTAGGTGCTTTCCGCTTTCCTTCTCTAAAATCCCCAAATTCTTGGTTTGGATCCAGGGACACCAAATGCCCCCTCTTCTGACATTCCATTTCTCCCAACCATCACGTTGCACCTTCTTCCAGCCTAAAATAGTGAGTTTCTACCCACCTCCTCGACTAAGTCACTTCTCTGAGTCTCAGAACGTTTGTGTCCACCTAGAAACCTGTCTCCCCTCGGCTGTCCCCTTCGGCGGCTAGACTTCTGCCTCGGATTCGAGCCGTTGCGCAGCTCCATCCTTCTCACCTTGGTTACAGAAGAGGCTCCACAGTTTAGCGAAGATCAGCCCCATCATGAGCACCTGGGCGGGCCACGGGGTTCCCTCAGCAGCAGGTGCCGCTGCGCCGGGCCCCCCACCGCGGCGCTGGCCGTGGGGAACCAAGGAGAAGCAGACTGGGACCACGCGGCGACAGCACTGGTTGGCGGAGAAGCCGCGATCGGCCGCTCAGCTACCCGTCAGAAAACGCCGTGCCAAGTCCCTGCCCGAGAGTCCTTTGTTCGAGTCCACTGAGCCCAACGCCGACCCGTAGTCCCTTCGGTCTGAACCCACCTACCCACCAGAGCCTCAACCAGCCTCAAGCCCCGCCTCCGCTCCGCCTCCCCTCCGGATCCCAGGACCACCCATCTCCGGAAGGACGGGGCCGGAAGTCGGCGCGCTTACGTCAGCCCAGTTCTTCGAAATGGCGTTTCCTCAGTTTTACTTCCGGTGGGTGAGTTCCGAGCTGCCAGAGGGGTGCAAGGTGGGGGTGTGCGTGGGAATCGCGGAGTTTCCCAGGGTGAGCATCTCGTCCTCCTGTTTAGAAGCGGTTGCTGGTTCCCATTCTTGAGTTTCTGCTGTCTAGCAGGTGCATCCCTGGCCCGTAAACCTGGAGACAGACTGCAGTTACTCTGAGTAGCCGCCGTTTGGTGCACGGGAGTGGGGGGTGTTTTTTTCTCAACTCTCACCCAGTTCAGGCTGGCGAGCAGGCTTGGGGTTCTGCCGTGATTCTTAGTTCTGGATAGAATTGATTGCGAGACGATCCATGGAATGCCAGTAGCCACAGTTCAGCTATGTGATTAACTTAAGGTCCCCCAATTTTGCTGTTTTCGGTATTTTCTTGGATTCCTCAGTCCACAAAATAAGAAAACGTATTTTGTGAAGTGTTGATTGGAAATAACTTCCTTTAATTAAAGTGGAGTCCTAGGAATCGCTCTTTCCAGTTCAACAAAATAGAAGAAAAAGCTACAAAGTGCAAAACAAACTGAAATTTCAACGAAAAAATTTGAACTAGGGAATTTAAAAATGCATATATATAATATTCTTTAGTAAGAACTATTGTAAACTAATTTCAGAAAATTCTTGGAATAACTGGCTGCACCTGGAATTGAATTCAATTTATTACTCAGTTAACTAAGAAGTCTGCATATATATAAGACAATTTGCTACGTAATAGTTTCGTTTCCATTTTCTTTTCCGTGGTTAGGGTTTAACAAACTTAAAAGCTTCACAGACTAGGATGGAACCTAACAAATTCCCCTGAAACCAGTTGAAGGAGAGAGATTAATTGAAAAGACTATGGACGTAAGTCAAGTGGTAGATTTGAACCCTGGCAGCGTGGCCTTTTAACACCCCAATATCGTTACCTGTACAAGTAAAAGTGTATGACTTATGATGTCCTCCCAGTGTTACGGTTCAAAGACCTTTTAAGACTTATACGCAAGGTAGTGTGCTTCAACATTCTGATACTAAACATTCTGATACTAAAGGCAAGTATGTACTAAGCCTATGAAAATTAACATTCACGGCCATGAATTGGCCCATATATTTATGGGCCAATTATATGTATTATATATATAAGTTTATATTTAATGATTTTGTGTTTGTGTAAATAGAGGCTCAAAGGGACATTTCTAGTCCTAGTTTCAAGAAAAAAAAAGTCAAACAACTAGGGAATGAAAAAATTTAAAAAACTACGTATATCTAATATTCCTCAGAAGGAACTATTACAAACTATAGATAAAACTTTGAAGAACTGGCTACAGCTGGAATTGAATTCAATTTATTACTCAATTAACTAAGAACATTGCGTGCACGCATGGAATGTTCACTGTGTCTTTAGAATTCTCCATGAGTCTTTTCATGTTTCTGATTATCTTCTGATACCTTTTTGTTCTGGACTATCTTTTCAAGGATATTTGTATAGCAAATAGTTTTGAGAAATTTAGCATCTCTCTCTGGGGCAGAGGACGGATTTATTGGCTGATAATGATAATAAAGACAATGTCTCCCACCGGAAAAAGGATGAGAAGGTTTGCTAGCAGCATTTTCAGAAAAGATTAAGGATAGGGTAGAGGGAAGCTCGTGGGTGGGGCCGTGAGCTGAGTGGGTTTAGTCACTCTACCCCATGGCTCATGGGAAGGTGTGAGACTAGGGCCAAAATCGGCCCCAACAGGGCCCTCCTTGAGCTTCAGGGAGGTGAGTTCCCAGAGGAGAGCGGGGGGGGGGGGGGGAAGATCAGAGTTTGCTAAACAGGGCTCCTCTCAAGGAACCCAGCTCACTGAGTCTACAGGCATCAGCTGGCCACTGTTGATTTGCTCTACAGGAGTCAGGGCTTCGGGAACCAGCACAAATGTTGTTACTCTGGCTGCTGCTATTGCTGTGATTAATAAACTGTTCTTTGTCTCTGGCCCAGGAGTCTCATATCTTCTGCCAGTGTCTATGATACTGTGGTAGGCTGACTTGTTTTCTAACAAATAAGGAAAACTGTAGACCCTTCACAGTTCTTGACAGTTTCAGTGACGAAGATGGAATACTGACACAACATGGCTTCCTGGAACAGGAAATACAAGAGCCTCTCCACAGTCCATTTAGTTCGCTTAACATGATTTGAGGGAAGTCCTTGGATTTAATAACAGCCATATTGTTCAATCCAGCAATAAATAATCCTCCACTCCATTCTCTGTCACTGAGGAGGAATTAGGGAGATGGCTGCAGGCTGAGTACTGGGAGGCAGGTTCATGACTTGATTCTTGTTATCTCTTCTTGGGGTGAGGGCTAGAGGGTCGACCTGATGGTCAGCCTCACACCCATCCTATGATAACAACCAATGCTAAGATCCACCGTGGGTTAGAGGAAAGTTCTGATCCTTTTCATACAACAATTACAGAGACACTCACCAATGCTAAATGCAAAAAGAGGGAAATTTATGTCTGCTGTGGGCAGAAATCTTGCAAATCTATAGAACTTTGGCTGGTTAGCTTGGGAGATAAGGGGAAGGCACACATATTTGTTAAGGAGGGATGGGAATAGCTTGGCCCTCTTACAGCTCAACTTCTTCTGAATTCTATCAAGCCAATCTTATATCCTTTCAGAGATGACAGTAAAAAGTCAGAGTTTTCTTGAAGTGGGTTTTGACCGTAAAGGCACTCTCTGGCCCTCTTAGTGAAAGTTCCTGAGATAGAGAAAAGCACATGGGAAATCACAGGTGAAGCACTGTGTAGCATTTGGGCACTTATTGCCCTGCGTTGCATCTATACTCTCCCCTGTACTGGCCCCCACAGGCTGAAAGATGGGGACATAATGGGTCTTTATAAGTTTTATGAAAATCCTCTTGTCCCTCTTGCTCCTGACTGATTCTTCCAGATGAAAAGTTTGGGTGAAAGTAAAGTATCATTGGAAAGAAATATCAATAGTTTTAGTTCCTGGAATGGGACACATTTATTTTGTGGCAATGGAAGGATAGAAAAAACAAGCACCTGGGGAGGGAGCACCTTAAACACTGGGAAGTACAGGGAAATGAAGGGACATTAATATTCTTTTGTCTTTTAGAACAGCTCCAAGACTCTTCCTCACAGAGGAAAATGCCTTAGTGCAACTCTCCCAAACTATTGCAAGATCCTTGAATTTAACTGACTCCTGGGTTGCTATCTGATACACAGCTTTGATTGCAGTTTGATTGCTGTTCTCTTAATCGTACTTCTCTGTATTGGAAATAGCAGCAAATGGCCCCAGCTTCTTCACCTCCCATGTGTATCTTTAAAATTCCATTTTAGCTCCTTTTTATTTTTGAGTCACTGGCTACAACTCTTTTCTGTTTTATTTTATGGTTCACTTTAGGTTTTAGAGTATACAGCTTTAACTTATTACACGTATTAGTTTCTTATGACTTCTGTTACAAATTATTACTTGGTGGCTTAAAACAAATATATTCTCTCATGAAATGTGAAATATTTCATTGAGCTAAAGTCAAAGTGTTGGCAGGGTTACACTCCCTCCAGAAGCTCTAGAAGGGAATTTGCTTCTTTCCTCTTCCAGTTCCTGGTGGCTGCTGACATTCCTTGACTTATGACCATGTCACTCCCATCTTTTGCCTCCCTGGTAATACTGCATTCCCTTTTTCTATGTCAAATCTCCTTCTGCCTCTTTCTTTTTTTCTGGCTGTGCCACACAGGATCTTAGTTCCCTGAACAGGGATCAAACCCGTGCCCCCTACAGTGGAAGCGTGGAGTCTTAACCACTGGACCGCCAGGGAAGTCCCCCTCTGCCTCTTTCTTATAAGGACACTTGTGACGCCCAGATTATCTCAGATAATCTCCTCATATCAAAATCCTTAATCACATGTGCTGAGTCTTTGCCATAAAAGGTAATGAATGTTCACAGGCTCTAGAGTTTAAGACTTTTATCTTTGGGGGCCATTATCCAGCCTACATCACAGACTGCTTTCAAGTGGTATTATAACAGTTCACATATAGAATAAGAACTTTACAATGTTATATTTCCATTTCTCCCAATTGGCTTTTGTGCTATTATTGTTATACATTTTACTTTCACCTATGTTCTAAATCCTTCATCACATTGTTACTGATTTTTCTTTAAACAATTACCTTTGAGGATTTAAATAAGAAAAATATCTTTATGTATACTCACATAGTTTCCATTTTTAGTGCTCTTCAATTCTTTGACAGATCTAGATTTGCAACTGGTATCATTCTCCTTCTGGTTGAAAGACTTCCTTCAATATTTATTTAGTGCAGGTATGCTGTTGATTAATTCTTTCAGCTTTTGCGTGTCTGACAGATTCTCTGTTTCACCTCGTTTTCTGAAAGATAATTATTCTGGCTAAAGAATTCTAGATTAACCATTTTTTTCTTTCAGTACTTTAATAATGTTGCGCTGTCGTCTCCAGTATTGCATTTTAAAATTTTTGAGGGAATTTCCTTGCAGTCCAGTGGTTAGGACTCTGTGCTCTCACTGCTAGGGCTTGGGTCCAATCCCTGGTCTGGGAACTAAGATCGCATAAGACGTGGGGAAAGGCCAAAAAAGTAAATAAATAAAGTTTTGAAACATTTATATATTGTAACATAATTGCCACTGTGGCAATATTTAGCACCTCTATCATGTTATATAATCATAATATTATTGTCTGTATTCATTATACTGTGCATTAGATCTCTATGGTTTATCTACTACTAAGTTTGTACCCTTAAACAACATCAAACTATTCCCCTATCCTCTGGTAACCATGATTTTACTGTTTCTTTAAAAGTTTGACTTTTTTAGATTCTATATGTAAATGATACCATACAATACTTGTCTTTGTCTATCTGGCTTATCTCACTTAGCATAACGTTGTCTTGTACTGTTTCGGAAAAAAACTCTGTGGTCATCTTTGTCTTTGTTACTTTATTTTTGTAATGTGCCTTTTTATCCTTACGGTTTATTTAAAGATTTTCTTTTTTTCACTGCTTTTAAGCAATTTGATTATGATGTGTCATGCTTCCTGTGCTTGGTATTCACTGAGCCTCTCAGATCTGTGGAGTTATACATTTCATCATACTTAGAAAAATAGTTAGGAACCCACATGCATGTATATTATGTCATTTGAAGTTGTTCTATGGCTCACAGAAATCCTGAATTTTTTTTCCCCCCCACAGAATCTTTTCTGTATCTTTCTTTCTGGGTGGTTTCTCTTTACTATTAGGTTCATGAATCTTTTCTTCTGTGATTGCTAACTTACTGTTTCTCTTAGCCAGTGCATTTTTTCTTCTCAGACATTTTCATTTCTGGAACGTTGATTTGAGTTCTGTCATATCTTCTATGTCTCCACTTAACATGTTCAATCTTTCCTCTAGATTCTTGAATATATGGAATACAGTTGTAGTAATTTTTTTGTCCTGTCTACCAATGCTATCATCTGTCATGACTGGGGTCATTTTGACTGATTGATTTTTATCCCATTACATTAGTATATTGTATTTTCCTCTTTCTTTGCATGATTTGCAACTTTTTATTTTTTTGGTTGTGCTGCACAGCATGTGGGATCTTACTTCCCAGACCAGGGATCGAACCTGTGTCCCCTGCAGTGGAAGTGCAGAGTCCTAACCACTGGACTGCCAGGGAATTCCCCTGCAACTTTTTTTTTTTTTTTTTTTTTAATTTTTGCTGTGTTGGGTCTTCGTTTCTGTGCGAGGGCTTTCTCTAGTTGTGGCAAGCGGGGTCCACTCCATCGCGGTGCACTGGCCTCTCACTATTGCGGCCTCTCTTGTTGCGGAGCACAGGCTCCAGACGTGCAGGCTCAGTAGTTGTGGCTCACGGGCCTAGTTGCTCTGCAGCATGTGGGATCTTCCCAGACCAGGGCTCGAACCCTTGTCCCCTGCATTAGCAGGCAGATTCTCAACCACTGCGCCACCAGGGAAGCCCCCCCTGCAACTTTTGATTGGATACTTGACAGTGTGATTTTTACCTTGTTGGGTGCTGGATGTTTTGATATGCGTATAAATATTCTTGAGCTCTGTTCTGGGTCTCAGTCAAGTTATTGGAAATGTTTGATTCTTTCAGGTATTACTTTGAAGATTCATTTGTCAGGTCCAGAGAAGTGTTAAGTGTAAGACTAGTTTTGACCACCTCCTGTGGCAAAATCCTTGTGAGTACTTAGGGAGTACCCATAAATTATAAAGCTTTTCACTCTAGCTGGTGAGAATATAAAATATTTCCAGCTCTTTGTGAGCTGTGAGTATTGTACCCTTTGATGCTTTTAGGTGGCTCTTTCCCTACATGTGTGTGCCCATACATGCATACGGTGACATTAATCCGCTGTGGACTTGAAGGGGGTCCCTCTGAGAATTTATGGAGCTCTCCCCCTCTTTTTCAATCTCTTAGTATTCCCTCCTCTTAACTTGAATTTCCTTGGCCTTACTGGACATCTTTTCTTCAACTCAGGGAGACTTCTGGGGTCTCCCTGGGTTCCCCCCTCTTTGCATTATGATTTGGAAACTCCTCTCTTCAGAAAGTAAGTTTAGGAAATCACAGGGCTCATCTTGTTTGTTTCCTGTTACCCAGGGATCACTGTCATTAATTGCCTGATAGCCAATATCTTGAAATTCATTGTTTCTTATATTTTGTCTGATTTTTTAGTTGGTGAGCTAGGAGGATAAACCCAGTCCCTGTTACACCATTTTGGTTGGAAGCAGAAATCTTCCTATTATCCCTTGAAGAATAATGTGAGTGGTACATGTTCATGGTACAACCTGGTATTTAACATATGTACCTGAATCACTTTGTTGTACACCAGAAATTAACACATTGTAAATCAACTATAGTTCGACAACAACAAAATATTTAATAGTCTAAAAAAAAAAAAATATGACTCCACAACACCTCGCAGTGAAACATTTAGACGGTGTCAGAGGAGGGCCTGGGGCTCAGGCTTTGTCGGTGTAGTCCAAGCTCTTATAGCACTAAACGGGACGTTATTTCTCGAGGCCAAAAGCCTGTAAGCATCTCCGCGTGTGAAGCGTCTGGAAGTAATCGCATAGGATACCGAGGGCGCGGTGGAGGCGCGCAGCCTCTCGAAGGCCCCGCCGTTGCCGGAAGCCCTCGCCCCTCTCCCCGCGCGCGTGGGATGGGCGGATCCCGCCCGCGGCGTCTGACGTAGGACGTCGGCGTCGTGACGTGGCGTCAACGGCCGTCCGGCGGCTGGCGTCTTATCCTCGCTGCGGCCGCCCGGGGACGCTGAAGCTCGGCGTTTCCTGGCGGCACAAATGTCCGTTTGTAAAGCAGCAGGGCTGGAGTCTGCAGGATTTGCAGGCTTCCGTCTTGAAGGAAGTCTGGGAGGCTCAGAATTTCCAGCGTTTTCACCGTAGAGCCAGCCTCGCCAGGGCCAAACCACCCAGTAGCCTGACTGCCAGCAGCCTCGGCAGGTATACCGAGTGGTGGGGGACTTACCTCGTCAGCTGTGAGCGTGTTCACAGATTCCCTGACCAAAGCATCCTTGCTTCTCTCTTCATTTCCCCGCCCCCCCTCCCCCCCGCGTGACTGCCTCAGCTGCGGCTGAGCTTCTCGTGTCTTGATGGAGAATTTAAGGACCGTAAACCCTATGCCTCCCACCCCCACAGTTTTGTATAATGTGTCGTTAAAGGGCTTGAAATGGATATCAAGCTAATCCTTGAAGGGAAACCAGAAAACGTTTGTCTTCGTGGTGGAAAGTGACTGATAAACTTGGGTAATTTTATGGTGATAGAGTATCCACCTCCTGGCATTGTTAGGAGAGTTAAATGGAGCAAATGTGTAAAATCCTTAAGTATTTTTTTATAAGTGTTCACTGCATGTAACTTTTTTTTTTAAGTTTCTGTGAACTTTCATGGATCCATTTATTAGGCCGTTTTCTAGCACCTGGTGAGTGCCCCATCCTTTTCTGTTGGTTTCTTGAAGTAGCCCACATCTCTGCCTTCCTGTCTGCTGCCTTAGGTAAAGTTTCCCTGTTCCTGTCTAAAGTGAGTTGGCCCATTCGTGCCTTAAAACCCATTTCTTCTTGTTTACTCAAGGGTATCATCACAGCAGTTCCCTCTCTCCCAGTCATACTTTTTGCTTTCTACTGAATCATTTCCATCAGCAAATTAGTTTCCTAGGGCTGCCGTAACAACGTGCCACAAAACGGGTGGCCTCAAACAATTTATTGTGAGAGAAATTTATTATCTAACAATTCTGGAGTCTAGGAGTCTGAAATCAAGGTGTTGGTAGGGCTGTGCTCCCCCTGAAGGTTTTTCCCAGCTTCTGGTGGGTGCTGGCGATCCTTAACATTGCTTGGTTTGCAGCTGCACCCCTCCAGTCTCTGCCCTTGTCATTTCGTGGCCTTCTTCCCTGTACGTCTGTGTACAAGTGTCATCACACGGCTTTCTTATAATGACGCCAGTCATTGGATTTAGGGCCCACCCTATTCCAATATGACCTCATTTTAACTTGATCACATCTGCAAAGACTGTATTTTCAAATACGGTCATATTCCCAGGTACCAGGGGTTAGGACTTGAACATATCTATTTCGGGGACACAGTTCAACCCACAACAATGGGACTAGTCTGTGTGTGGAGCACTGCAGACAACAGAGAGCCAATGCTATTCTGTCTTAATTTTGCCAGTCTATCAGACAATTCCCATGGGAGGAGGCATTGTTCTGAGTCTTAATCAGCTTTGGAAAGAGAGAAGTAGGAGAATGAAAGCTTAATAAGTCCTACCCAGTCTATACTTCCTTATTCTAGCATGACATTGGTGCTGCCCCGGTATTACTCTGCTGATACCCTGGGATCAGCAAATAATAGACTATTACTGTCTATGGAAATAATGGTATATATAAAGGGCCTATATTAGCTCAAGGATGGTGGGGAAAAGTAAAAATAAAATTTTAAAGTTTTCTAAATACGTTCTTTCACTGTTGCCACTGTCTTCTTCCCTCCCTTCAGCTCCTGTCCTGAAGGCCCACACATAAATCACACGTCTAGGGGTTTCTCACAGGTTTGTTTTTTTTTTTTCTTGTTGTTAGGAATGTTTCCCTCTCCATTTTGTAATTTCTCCAGAGTTGATTTTGGGATTCACCATCTTCATGGCAATTGATAGTCTGGCTGTCATTTTTTTTTCTTTTTTAAAATTTTTATTTTATATTGAAGTATAGTTGATTTACAATGTTGTGTTAGTTTCAGGTGTACACCACAGTGATTCAGTTTTATGTATATATATCTATTCTTTTTCAAATTCTTTTCCCATTTAGGTTATTACAGAATATTGAGTAGAGTTCCCTTTGCTATACAGTAGGTTCTTATTGGCTATCTCTTTTACTTATTTATTTATTTTGGCGGCACTGGGGCTTAGTTGCCACATGCGGGATCTTCAGTTGTGGCATGCGGACTTCTTAGTTGTGGCATGCGAACTCTTAGTTGTGGCATGCATGTGGGATCTAGTTCCCCCACCAGGGATCGAACCCAGGCCCCCTGCATTAGGAGCACGGAGTCTTACCCACTGGACCACCAGGGAAGTCCCTGGTTATCTATTTTAAATATGGTAGTGTGTATATGTGAATCCCAAAATTTATCTACCCTCCCCCACCCCGGCCCACCTTTCCCCTGTGGTAACCATAAGTTTGTTATTCTAAGTCTAGGAGTCTGTTTCTGTCTTGTAAATAAGTTCATTTGTATCTTTTTAAAAATAATAGTTTCCCCATGTAAGCGATATCATATGATATTTGTCTTTCTCTGTTTGACTTGCTTCACTTAGTATGATAATCTCCAGGTCCATTCACGTTGCTGCAAATGGCATTATTTCATTCTTTTTAATCTGCCATCATTTTTAATCTGAAATCTTAATGTTTTATTTACAGGGAGGAATAAAAATTTTTCATCTATAATTCAGAAGCTAAGTAAATAACAAAATGAAGCCAGTAAAGCATCTGTTGGCATCTAGTAGTAAATTGGCAAATGTTCCAGAATTAACATATAAAAAAGGAGTATTTAATTCACCATTGTCACCTAAACCAAAGGAAAAACATAGTGCAAAATTAGTACGTGATAAACTTGAACCAGTGGTCTTAAGATCTCCACCAACAGGGGAATCCATCATAAGGTATGCTTTGCCCATTCCATCAAGTAAGACAGAGGAGTTAGTAGCAGAAGATGAATTGATCAGGAAGATTACCAAACATCTGAAGATGGTAAGATATTTGTTGGTGCTTGGGTTGGGGGTCCCCATGACCATCGTCAGGTTTAGTGATTTCCTTTGAGGACTCACTGGACTCAGTATATAGTCATATTGATGGCCAAGATATATTATAGTGAAAGGATTAAAAGCAAAATCAGCAAAAGGAGAAGGCACATGGGGTGAAGTCTCGAGGAAACCAGGTGCAAGTTTCCAAGATTTCTTTCCCTTTAGAGTCACACAGGACTTGCTTAATTCCTTCAACAAGTTGTTACAGCACATGTGAAATACCTACCAGAGGAGTTCACTAGAGATTCAGTGCCCAGGGTTTTATTGGAGGTTGGTCACCTAGGTACTCTCTGCCTAGCATGTACCAAAATTCCAGACTCCCTGAAGGAAAGCATGTGTTCAGCATAAATCATATAGTTGGTACAATGAGTTTAGGGACAGTGAGCCACTGTCATCAGTCAATGAATAGTGGGAACCCTCCTGAAATCCAAGTTCTGAGACACAAGCAGATCTTTCTAAGGATAGGCTTTTCTCAGTCTCTTGCCTGCTCTGTAGCTTTTCTCTGCACTTTAGAAACTCTAGCTGTTAGTGTTGGGGAAAAAATATCTTCCTTTTTTCTGAGTTCCTTGCACAGTGATCCAGAATTGAGTTGTAAATGTACCAAATACCAAGTGAGAACAATGAGGAATAGCACAAATATAGAAAAAAAATATAGTTCATCAAACTTCCAAAATACAAGTTTGCTCAAAGTTCAGGGGGTTAGCTCAGAGAATTTCCTTTAAAAATGTATTGCTTTCTGGTCTCTATCTCCCTATTTTCCCCACTCTCTTCAAAGAGGAAAGCCAAGTTAATTAGATTTTGAGGTAAACTTTGATGGTAAGTAGAGTTGATGCTTCAGCTGTTCATAGACTCTCTTCAACACAGAAGTGGAAGAGTCATAGGGCCTATCTTCATTGCTAGGGAGGGATCAAGGCCTATTGCTCATACTCCTTCTTCAGGATGATATGAGGTGGGGCATGAAATGGAAAATTTAAGTTTATGGTACTGGTAGAAGTAAGTCTTACTGCTAAAATGGTTCTGACATAGTTGATTAAATATCTTTTTAGATTTAATGTAATATTTTTACCCTATATAAGTACATAATTTGCTTTGATTTTTCTCATAGGTTGTTTCTACTTTGGAAGAAACCTATGGATTTAGCATTCCAAGTGGAGAAGAACCAGTTGTGAAGCCTGAACATGAAGGATTAACCTTTCCTGTAAGTATATGTAATGCTAATGTAGAGACATTAATGCTGAAAAGGGCTAAGATTTTCTTTTAGAGTCTGTATATGTTCTCAGATGAATCCCCCATCCATGAAAATGATCCTCCTAGGAAACTTGAAAGTGGTGTACTGATTTTTCCATTCTCTGCCAACACTTATCTTAAAGTTTAATTAAGACATGTCTATATCTTTTTTTTTATTACTAAAGTATTTATTGGATTTCAATTTTAAATTTGTTTTCATGCATTTGTATATGTTCTTAAACATTTTATTTATTATTATTATTTTTTTATTCTTGTTAGTCATCCATTTTATACACATCAGTGTATACATGTCAATCCCAATCTCCCAAATCATCACACCACCGTATATCTATATCTTGAGCCTACTTTTGATGCTAATGCATCTCTTATTTAATATGTAAGCTTGTGGTTGGCTATTGGTTTGCAATGTATATTCTTTATTATGTTAAGAAAGTATTCTTCTATTTATGGTTTGCTAAATAAAAAACCCCCAACATT
Organism: Grampus griseus; assembly: GCF_964374135.1. Lineage (NCBI taxonomy): Eukaryota > Metazoa > Chordata > Mammalia > Artiodactyla > Delphinidae > Grampus > Grampus griseus. The sequence continues at coordinate 160,813,533 of NC_139018.1, read as the reverse complement.
GAAGAGATTACTGAGCTTTAGTAAATGTCTGTGTTGTATATATTGAAATGATATAACTATTAAGGTGATTATGTGCTTCACCTTCAGTCTATTGATGAGACGAATTATTTTTACATATTTCTTAATAGTCGACTATACTTTAATACACTGTACTCGTTGGTCATTATTCTTCTATTTTATAATTAGTTTTGTTAGTTAGGGATTGAGTTTGGCTTCATGTAATAAAATAGCTATGTTGGGTCTTTCAAACCATAAACATAGTATGTTTCTCCATTTATTTGATTGATTTCATTGTCCTGTTTGATTTCTTTCTTCAGCATTCTGTAATTTTCATCATAAAGATCCTGTATATTGTTTTTCAGATTTATACATTAATGTTTCATGTTTTTTGGAATGATTTTTAATGGCATTATATTTTAATTTCAGTTTCCACCTGTTTGTTATTAGTATATAGAAATATGATTTTCGTGTGTTGATCATACATCTTGCAATCTTGCTCAATGTACTTCTTTATTCTAGGAATCTTTCTGTAGATGTTTTGGGGTTTTATACATAGACAATTATGTCATCTTCAAATAAGGACAGTTTTACTTCTTCTTGTCCAATCTGAATGTTTTTATTTCCTTGTCTCTCTCTTTCTCTTTTTTTTTTTTTTTTTTTTTGGCTGTGCCGTGCGGCATCTTAATTCCCTGACCAGGGACCGAACCTGTGCCCTCTGTGCCCTCTGCAATGGGAGCATGGATTCTTAACCACTGGATTGCCAGGGAAGTCCCCACATATCTTTTTTTTTTTTTTTTCCGGTACGTGGGCCTCTCACTGTTGTGGCCTCTCCCGTTGCGGAGCACAGGCTCCGGACGCGCAGGCTCAGCGGCCATGGCTCACGGGCCTAGCCGCTTCGCGGCATATGGGATCTTCCCAGACTGGGGCACAAACCCGTGTCCCCTGCATCAGCAGGCGGACTCTCAACCACTGCGCCACCAGGGAAGCCCCCACATACCTTTTTGAATTAGAGTTTTCTCTGGATATATGCCCAGGAGTGGGATTGCCGTATCATATGGTAACTCTAGTTTTAGTTTTTTGAGGAAACTCCATACTGTTCTCCATGGTGGCTGCACCAATTTACATTTCCACCAACAAGGTAGGGGGGTTCCTTTTGCTCCACACCCTCGCCAGCATATATTATCTGTAGACTTTTTAATGATGTCCATTCTGACTAGTGTGAGGTGATATCTCATTATAGTTTTGATTTGTTTTTCTCTAATAATTAGCGATATTGAGTATCTTTTCATGTGCCTGTATGTCTTCTTTTTCATATGCCTATCTGTATGTCTTCTTTGGAGAAATGTCTATTTAGGTTTTCAGCCCATTTTTTGATTGGGTTGTTTGTTTTTCTGATATTAAGCCACATGAGCTGTTTGTGAATTTTGGAAATTAATCCCTTGTTGGTAGCATCATTTGCAAATATTTTCTCCCAGTCTGTAAGTTTGTTTTGTTGATGGTTTCCTTTGCTGTGTGAAAGCTTTTAAGTTTAATTATGTCCCATTTGTTTAGTTTTGTTTTTGTTTCCTTTACTCTAGGAGAGGGATCCAAAAAAATATTGCTATGTTTTATGTCAAAGGGTGTTCTGCCTATGTTTTCCTCTAGCGTTTTATAATGTCTGCCCTTACATTTAGGTCTTTAATCCATTTTGAGTTTATTTTTGTCTTATGGTGTTAGGGAGTGTTCTAATTTCATCCTTTCACATGTAGCTGTCCAGTTTTCCCAGCACCACTTATTGAAGAGGCTGTCTTTTCTGCATTGTATATTCTTGCCTCCTTTGTTGTAGATTATTTGACCATATGTGCTTGGGTTTATTTCTGGGCTTTCTGTCCTGGTCCATTAATCTATGTGTCTCTTTTTGTGCCAGTACCATACTGTTTTGATTACTGTAGGTTTGTAGTATAGTCTGAAGTCAGGGAGAGTGATTTCTCAAGCTCCATTCTTCTTTCTCAGGATTGTTTTGGCTATTCGGGGTCTTTTGTGTTTCTATACAAATTTTTAAATTTTTTTGCTCTAGTTCTGTGAAGAATGGCATTGGTAATTTGATAGGAATTGCATTGAAAGCATAGATTGCCTTGGGTAGTATGGTCATTTTAACACTATTGAGTCTTCCAATCCAAGAACACAGTATATCTTTCCATCTGTTTGTGTCACCTTCAGTTTCTTTCATTAGCGTCTTACAGTTTTTGGAGAACAGGTCTTTTGTTTCCTTAGGTAGGTTTATTCCTAGGTACTTTATTTTATTTTATTTTTTGATGTGATGGGGTTGTTTCCTTAATTTCTCTTTCTGATCTTTTGTTGTTAGTGTATACAAATGCGACAGATTTCTGTATATTAATTTTGTATCCTGCAACTTTACTGAAGTCATTGATGAGCTTCAGTAGTTTTCTGGTAGTGTCTTTAGGATTTTCTATGTATACTATCATGTCATCTGAAAACAGTGACAGTTTTACTTCTTCTTTTCTAATTTGGATTCCTTTTCTTTTTCTTCTCTGAGTGCTGTGGCTAGGACTTCCAAAACTATGTTGAGTAAAAGTGGCGAGGGTGGGCATTCTCACAGTTGAGTATAATGTTAGCTGTGGGTTGGTCATATATGGCCTTTATTATGTTGAGGGTATGTTCCCTCTATTCTTGCTTTCTAAAGAGTTTTTTTTTTTAATCATAAATGGATGTTGAATTTTATCAGAAGTTTTTTCTGCATCTATTGAGATGATCATATGGTTTATATTCTTCAATTTGTTAATGTTGTGTATCACATTGATTGATTTGTGGATATTGAAAAATCCTTGCATCCCTGGGATAAATCCCACTTGGTCATATTGTATGAACCTTTTAATGTATTGTTGGAGTAGGTTTGCTCGTATTTTGAGGATTTTTGCACCTATGTTCATCAGTGATGTGGGGCTGTAATTTTCTTTTTTTGTGGTATCTTTGTTTGGTTTTGGTATCAGGGTGATGGTAGCCTCATAGAATGAGTTCAGAAGTCTTCCTTCCTCTCCAGTTTTTTGGAATATTTTCGGAAGGATAGGTGTTAACTCTTCTCTAAATGTTTGGTAGAAGTCACCTGTGAAGTCATCTGGTCCTGGACTTTTGTATTTTGGGAGTTTTTAAGTTACTCTTTCAATTTCAGTTCTGATAATTGGTCTGTTCATATTTTCTCTTTGTTCTTGGTTCAAGAATTTGTCCATATCTTCTGGATTGTCCATTTTATTGGCTTATAGTTGCTTGTAGTAGTTTCATGATCCTTTGTATTTCTGTGGTGTTGGTTGTAACTTTTCCTTTTTCATTTCTGATTTTATTGATTTGGGCCCTCTCCCTTCTTTTCTTGAGTCTGGCTAAAGTTTTATCAATTTTGTTTGTTTTTTCAAAGAATTAGATTTCAGTGGTCTTTTCTATTGATTTTTTAATCTCTATTTCATTTATTTCAGCTCTGATCTTTATGATTTCTTTTCTTCTACTAACTTTTGCTTTTGTTTGTTCTTTATTCTAGTTGCTTTAGGCGTGAGGTTAGGTTGTTTGAGATTTTTCTTGTTTACAGAGGTAAGCTTGTATTGCTGTAAACTTCCCTCTGTAGAACTGCTTTTGCTGCATCCCGTAGGTTTTGGATTATCATGCTTTCATTTTCATTTGTCTCTAGGTATATTTTGATTTCCTCTTTGATTTCTTCATTGAGCCACTGGTTGTTTAGCAGCATATTGTTTAGCATCCATGTGTTTGTGTTTTTTGCAGTTTTTTCTTGTAGTTGATTTTTAGCCTCATAGTGTTGTGGTCGGAAAGGATGCTTGATATTTCAGTTTTCTTATATTTAGCGAGGCTTGCTTTGTGGCCCTGCATGTGATCTATCCTGGATAATGTTCTGTGTGCACTTGAAAAGAACATGTATCTTGATCAAATTGATGTTCATCGTCTATTTGTGGCACCTGAATGTGGGTGGAAGAAAATCCCCAAGTCTGCTAATGGTCTCACTTTATATTTGTGATTAGTAACTCTAGTTAATTCATTTTCCCACTCTCCTGAATGACTATTTTAGTTTCCCCCTCTGTCTCTTATATGACTATAGGTTTTACCATGATGAAAAAATATGAACCTCTGAGTATGTTTAAAATGTAATATTGAGGGATCATATTTGTCCTGGAGAACATTCTGTCAGAATTCTAACTGTATATAAGCATCTGAGGTTTATTTATCTTTGGTCAATTCTCGGATTTACAGATCACTGCTCTACTAAAAGAGATTCAGTCATTGTGACATTTTAATATGTAACTTTTTTTCCTCAAAATTTTCTATTGCTCATTAAGTAAGGGTGAAAGACTATTATCTCTTGGCAAGTATAGTTAAAATCAGAAGTCATAATTAGCATTCATTTTTTAACACAAAGCATTATTTAACGTATATTTAAGTGTGTACTTTTTCTGCTACCCCTAAATTTCAGAAGGCTAAGGCTGGAATGCTTGATTTTCTACACCTGTGTAGAGGAGAATGTGAAGAGAGACATAGCTGGGTATATGTCATTACTGAGCCACTCCCCAGAATGTACTTTCTTTCTGGGAAAATTTGCTGGTATAGCATTTGGAACATGGTTTCTCGTTTTATGCATTTCAAGGGACAGAAATTACATACACAAAACTATTTTCAAAAGTAGTTAAATATTCTAAAATATAGATGGATATGCATATGAATTCTGAAATAAAAGTAACTTTCTCTTTTTTTCATAAGGTTGAGAATGATCTGAATTCATTCTTGGTATGTTGTTCACAACTTGCAGCTCAGTTAGAAGCAGCAGCTAAGGAAGAACGTAATGTACGTATTCTGTGTAAAGTGCTAAGCATAAAATATTACTTAATATTTTAATTATAAGCTACTAATAATATTAATAATAAAATAAGATAAACTGATAATAATTACTATTCATTATTATTAACAATCATTTTAATAATAAAATATTTAAAGTTATATTGGTTGTTTGATCTTGAATATGATAATCCAGGCAGCAATATTAGTCTAGATATAGTGCCTTAAGTAGTTATAAAGAGCATTGGAGGGCTTCCCTGGTGGCGCAGTGGTTGAGAGTCCACCTGCCAATGCAGGGGACATGGGTTTGTGCCCTGGTCCGGGAAGATCCCACATGCCGCGGAGTGCCTAGGCCTGTGAGCCATGGCCGCTGAGCCTGCGCGTCCGAAGCCTGTGTTCCGCAACGGGAGAGGCCACAACAGTGAGAGGCCCGCGTACCGCAAAAAAAAAAAAAAAAGCATTGGAAAGCATTATTTATCGTAGGCGTTTATGTCTGTGAATTGTCCTTTATGTACAGCATTGACTGGGTCATTAATATTTTCATATGTAGTATTTATATTTTACTGTGTTTTTTAAATAAGTACATTTATATTACAAAAGTAATGGCATAAATAATGAAAATTTAAAAATGAAGGCATACAAAAAGAAAATAAAAGTCATCATAATCCTGTTTCTCTGAGATAACTCTTGTCAACATATTTTTGTTTACCTTCTTATTTTTCCATAGTTACACATATTATTCTTTAGAAATTAAATAATACCGTATGTATTATTTGGTAATACATTTTCTTATTTTGTGAGTTTTGAAAAATAACATTCATTGTGTTTTAGCTGATTTTGAAAGTATTATTGTGGAACATTTAAAGAAGTATGAAAAGTACATAGGAAAGTAAATTATGTGTAATGTTACTCTGCATAAGCATTAGTAACATTATAAAATATACTTTCTCGTGTTTTGCTATATATATACACACACACATATATATATTTATATACACATTTTTTCTAATTTTTTAATTGGAAAATGAACATAAAGTATACTGTCTTAAGCATTTTTAAGTGTACAATTCAGTGGTGTTAAGTACATTTATATTGTGTAACCATCACTGCCTTCCACTACAGAGCTCTTTTCATCTTGCAATACTGAAACTGTCTGCATTTAACAATAACTTCCTGTGACCCCCTCTGTTTGGCCCCTAGTAATCACCATTCTACTCTCAGTTACTATGAGGGGTTGTTTTTGTTTGTTTTGATTTCATGCATAAATGGGGTCATGAAATATTTTTCTTTCTGTGTCTGGCTTGTTTCACTTACCATAGTATCTTACAGATTCATCAATGTTGTCACAAATGGCAGGTTTTCCTTTTTTTTAATGCCTGAATAATACTGCATTTTGTATGTATATCACAATTTCTTTATCCATTCATCCATTGATGGACACTTAGACTTTTTCGATATCTTGGCTATTGTGAATAATGCTGCAAAGACCATGGGAGTGCAGATATCTTTTTGAGATACTGATTTTGTTTCCTTTGGATATATACCTGAAAGTGGGATTGCTGGATCATATGGTACTTATATTTTTAATTTTTTTTTAGAAACCTACATACTGTTTTCCATAGTTGCTATATCAATTTACATACCCACCAACAGTGCGTGAGGGTTCCCTCTCTCCACATCCTTATCAGTGCTTATTTTCTCTTAATACACATTTTCACAGGTATGAGGTGATATCTCATATGATTCTAATTTGCATTTCCCCGATGATGAGTGATGTTGAACACCTTTTCATGTACCCGTTGTTCATTTGTATGTCTTATTTGGAAAAATGTCTATTCATTTTTTATTTCTTTGCCCATTTTAAAATCAGGTTATTTGTTATTTTGCTACTGAGTTGCATGAGTTCCTTATATATTCTAGATATTAAGCCTTTTTACAGTTAATATATATGGCTTGCAAATATTTGCTCCCCTTCCATAGATTGCCTTTTCATTTTGTTGATGGTTTCCTTTGATGTGTGGTGACTTTTTAATTTGATGTAGACCCATTTGTTTATTTTTTTCATTCTTTTTCAAAGTTTTATTTTTTCTATGTATTTATTTTGGCTGCACTGGGTCTTAGTTGCGGCATGCAAGGTTCGTGGTTGTGGCATGCAGACATCTTAGTTGTAGCATGTGGACTTCTTAGTTGTGGCATGTGGACTCTTAGTTGTGGCATGCATTTGGGATCTAGTTCCCAAAACAGGGATTGAGCCCAGGCCCTCTGCACTGGAAGCGCAGAGTCTTACCCACTGGACCACCAGGGAAGTCTCCCATTAGTTTATTTTTGCTTTTGTTAAGCTTGGGCTTTAGGTGTCATGTCCAAGAAATCATTGCCAAATCCAATTTCCTGACGCTTCTCCCTTGTGTTTTCTTCCAGCAGTTTAATAGGTTTAGATCTTGTATATAGGTTATGGATCCATTTTGAGTTAATTTTTATACATAGTGTAAGGGAAGGATGAACTTTATTCTTTGCATGTGGATATCTAATTTTTTCAGCATTATTTGTTGACGAGATGGTTCTTTCCCCATTGGTACTCTTGTATAAAATCATTTTGCCATATGTAATAGGGTTTATTTCTGGGTTTTCAATTCTGTTCCATTGGTTTATGTATCTTTTAAATTTTTTTTTATTTTTATTTTTAAAAATTTCGATATTGGGCTTCCCTGGTGGCTCAGTGGTTGAGGGTCCGCCTGCTGATGCAGGGGACGCGGGTTCGTGCCCTGGTCTGGGAAGATCCCACGTGCCGCGGAGCGGCTGGGCCCGTGAACCATGGCCCATGAGCCTGTGTGTCTGGAGCCTGTGCTCCACAGCGGGAGAGGCCACAACAGTGAGAGGCCCGTGTACCACAAAAAAAAAAAAAACAACAACAAAAAATTTAGATATCATTCACATATAACACTGTATTAGTTTTAGGTATATATATGTATCTATCTATATGACAGTGCAGCACTGTCTTAATTACTTTTGCTGTAGTGTATCTTGAAATCAGGAAGGTTGAGGCCTATGACTTTGTTTTGATTTTTTAAGATTGTTTTGGCAATTTGGGGGCCCTTGATATTCCATATGAATGTTAGTATTTTTTCTATTTCTGCAGAAAATGCCATTGGGATTTTGGTAGGGATTGCACTGGCTATTATGTACATTTTAACAGTAGTAAGTCTTCCAATCCATGACCATGGGGTGTCTTTCCATCTATTTGTATCTTGTTTAATTTCTTTTAGCAATGTTTTATAGTTCCCTCTGTTAAAATCTTTCATCTCTGTGGTTTATTTTATTCCTAAATATTTTTATGTTTTTTGATGCTATGGTAAATTGGATTATTTTCTTAATTTTCTTTTTGGATTGGTCATTGTTAACATATACGAATGCAACTGACTTTTTTTTCCAACATCTTTATTGGAGTATAATTGCTTTACAATGTTTTAGTTTCTGCTGTATAACAAAGTGAATCAGCTCTATGTATACATATATCCCCATATCCCCTCCCTCTTGCATCTCCCTCCCACCCTCTCTATCCCACCGCTCTAGGTGGTCACAAAGTACCGAGCTGATCTCCCTGTGCAATGCGGCTGCTTCCCACTAGCTATCTATTTTACATTTGTTAGTGTATGTATGTCAGTGCTACTCTCTCACTTCGTCCCAGCTTACCCTTCCCCGTCCCCGTGTTTTCAAGTCCATTCTATACCTCTGCATCTTTATTCCTGTCCTGCCCCTAAGTTCATCAGAACCATTTTTGTTTTTTTAGACTCCATATATATGTGTTAGCATACAGTATTTGTTTTTCTCTCTCTGACTTATTTCACTTTGTATGAGAGACTCTAGGTTCATCCACCTCACTACAAATAACTCAATTTCATTTCTTTTTATGGCTAAGTAATATTCCATTGTATATATGTGCCACATCTTCTTTATCCATTCATCTGTTGATGGACACTTAGGTTGCTTCCATGTCCTGGCTCTATTGTAAATAGTGCTGCAATGAACATTGTGGTGCATGATTCTCTCTCTTTTTTTTTTTTTTTTTGCGGTACGTGGGCCTCTCACTGTTGTGGCCTCTCCCGTTGCGGAGCACAGGCTCCGGATGCGCAGGCTTAGCGGCCATGGCTCATGGGCCCAGCCGCTCCACGGCATGTGGGATCTTCCCAGACCGGGGCATGAACCCGTGTCCGCTGCATCGGCAGGTGGACTCTCAACCACCAGGGAAGCCCCATGACTCTTTTTGAATTATAGTTTCCTCAGGGTATAGGCCCAGTAGTGGGATTGCTGGGTCATATGGTCTATTTTTAGTTTTTTAAGGAACCTCCATACTGTTCTCCATAGTGGCTGAACCAATTCACATTCCCACTAACAGTGCAAGAGGGTTCCCTTTTCTCCACAGCCTCTCCAGCATTTATTGTTTGTAGATTTTTTTGATGATGGCCATTATGACTGTTGTGAAGTGATACCTCATTGTAGTTTTGATTTGCGTTTCTCTAATGATTAGTGATGTTGAGCATCCTTTCATGTGTTTGTTGGCAATCTGTATATCTTCTTTGGAGAAATGTGTATTTAGATCTTCTATCCTTTTTGTATTGGGTTGCTTTTTTTAGATATTGAACTGCATGAGCTGTTTGTATATTTTGGAGATTAATCCTTTGTCAGTTCCTTCATTTGCAAATATTTTCTTCCACACTGAGGGTTTTCTTTTCACCTTGTTGATGGTTTCCTTTGCTGTGCAAAAGCTTTGTAAGTTTCATTAGGTCCCATTTGTTTATTTTTGTTTTTATTTCCATTTCTCTAGGAGGTGGGTCAAAAAGGATCTTGCTGTGATGTATGTCAAAGACTGTTCTTCCTATGTTTTCCTCTAAGAGTTTTATAGTGTCTGGCCTTACATTTAGGTCTTTAGTCCATTTGGAGTTTATTTTAATGTATGGTGTTAGGGAGTGTTCTAATTTCATTCTTTTACATGTAGCTGTCCTGTTTTCCCAGCACCACTTATTGAAGGGGCTGTCTTTCTCCATTGTATATTCTTGCTTCCTTTATCAAAATTAAGGTGACCATAAGTGCGTGGGTTTACCTCTGGGTTTTCTATCCTGTTCCGTTGATCTATAATTCTGTTTTTATGCCAGTACCATACTGTCTTGATTACTGTAGCTTTGTAGTATAGTCTGAAGTCTGGAAGCCTGATTCCTCCATCTCCGTTTTTCTTTCTCAAGATTGCTTTGGCTATCCGGGGTCTTTTGTGTTTCCATACAAATTGTGAAATTTTTTATTCTTGTTCCTTGAAAAATGCCATTGGCAGTTTGATTGGGATTGCTGTGAATATGTAGATCGCTTTTGGTAGTAGAGTCATTTTCACAATGTTTATTCTTCCATTCCAAGAACATGGTATATCTCTCCATTTGTTTGTACCATCTTTAATTTCTTTCATCAGTGTCTTATAGTTTTCTGCGTACAGGTCTTTTGTCTCCTTAGGTAGGTTTATTCCTAGGCATTTTATTCTTTTTGTTGCAGTGGTAAGTGGGATTGTTTCCTTAATTTCTATTTCAGATTTTTCATCATTAGTGTATAGGAATGCAAGAGATTTCTGTGCATTAATTTTGTATTCTGCCACTTTACCAAATTCATTGATTAGCTTTAGTAGTTTTCTGGTAGCATCTTTAGGATTCTATGTATAGTGTGTCATCCACAAACAGAGAAAGCTTTACTTCTTCTTTTCCAGTTTGGATTCCTTTTATTTCTTTTTCTTCTCTGATTGCTGTGGCTAAAACTTCCAAAACTGTATTGAATAAGAGTGGTGAGAGTGGGCAACCTTGTCTTGTTCCTGATTTTAGAGAAAATGGTTTCAGATTTTCACCATTGAGAATGACGTTGGCTGTGGGTTTGTCATATATGGCCTTTATTATGTTGAGTTAAGTTCCCTCTATGCCTAGTTTCTGGAGAGTTTTTATAAATAGATGTTGAATTTTGTCAAAAGCTTTTTCTGCATCTACTGAGATTATCATATGGTTTTTATCCTTCAATTTGTTAATATGGTGTATCACATTGATTGATTTGCATATATTGAAGAATCCTTGCATTTCTTTATCAAGTGGATAAACCCCATTTGATCATGGTGTATGATCCTTTTAATGTGCTGTTGGATTCTGTTTGCTAATATTTTGTTGAGGATTTCTGCATCCATGTTCATCAGTGATATTGGCCTGTAGTTTTCTTTTTTTGTAACATCTTTTTCTGATTTTGGTATCAGGGTGATGGTGGGCTCATAGAATGAGTTTGGGAGTGTTACTCCCTCGGCTATATTTTGGAAGCGTTTAAGAAGGATAGGTGTTACCTCTTCTCTAAATGTTTGATAGTATTTGCCTGTGAATCCATCGGTCCTTGGCTTTTGCTTGTTGGAAGATGTTAAATCACAGTTTTCAATTTCAGTGCTTGTGATTGGTCTGTTTATATTTTCTATTTCTTCCTGGTTCAGTCTCAGAAGGTTGTACTTTTCTAAGAATTTGTCCATTTCTTCCAGGTTGTCCATTTTATTGGCATTGAGTTGCTTGCAGTAATCTCTCATGGTCCTTTGTATTTCTGCAGTGTCAGTCATTATTTCTCCTTTTTCATTTCTAATTGTGTTGATTTGAGACTTTTCCCTTTTTTTCTTGATGAGTCTGGCTAGTGGTTTATCAATTTTGTTTATCTTCTCAAAGAACCAGCTTTTAGTTTTATTGATCTTTGCTGTTCTTTCCTTTATTTCTTTTTCATTTACTTCTGATCTGATCTTTATGATTTCTTTCATTCTGCTAACGTTGGAGTTTTTTTGGTCTTCTTTCTCTAATTGCTTTAGGTGGTTTATTTGAGATTTTTTCTTGTTTCTTGAGGTAGGATTGTATTGCTATAAACTTTCCTCTTAGAACTGCTTTTGCTATATACCATAGTTTTTGGGTCATCGTGTTTTCATTGTCATTTGTAGGTATTTTTTTATTTCCTCTTTAATTTATTCAGTGATCTCTTGGTTATTTAGTAGTGTATTGTTTAGCCTCCATGTGTTTGTGTTTTTTACAGTGTTTTTCCTGTAATTGATATCTAGTCTCATAACGTTGTGGTCAGAACAGATACTTGATACGATTTCAGTTTTCTTAAATTTACCAAGGCTTGATTTGTGACCCAACATATGATCTATCCTGGAGAATGTTCCATGAGCACTTGAGAAGAATGTGTATTCCATTGTTTTTGGATGGAATGTCCTATAAATATCAATTAACTCTATCTTGTTTAATGTATCATTTAAAGCTTGTGTTTCCTTATTTATTTTCATTTTGGATGATCTGTCCATTGGTGAAAGTGGAGAGTTAAAGTCCCCTACTATGATTGTGTTAGTGTCGATTCCCCATTTATGGCTGTTAGTATTTGCCTTATGTATTGAGGTGCTCCTGTGTGCATAAATATTTATAACTGTTATTCTTGGATTGATCCCTTGATCATTATTTTGTGTCCTTCTTTGACTCTTGTAATAGTCTTTATTTTAAAGTCTATTTTGTCTGATATGAGAATTGCTACTCCAGCTTTCTTTTGATTTCCTTTTGCGTGGAATATCTTTTTCCATCCCCTCATTTTCAGTCTGTATGTGTCTAGGTCTGAAGTGGGTCTCTTGTAGACAGCACATATATGGGTCTTGTTTTTGTATCCATTCAGCGAGCCTGTGTCTTTTGCTTGGAGCATTTAATCCATTCACGTTTAAGGTAGTTATTGATATGTATGTTCCTCTTACCATTTTCTTAATTGTTTTGGGTTTGTTTATGTAGGTCCTCTTCTTCTCTTGTGTTTCCCACTTAGAGAAGTTCCTTTAGCATTTGTTGTAGAGCTGGTTTGGTGGTGCTGAATTCTCTTAGCTTTTGCTTGTCTGTATAGCCTTTGATTTCTCCATCGAATCTGAATGAAATCCTTGATGGGTAGAGTAATCTTGGTTGTAGGTTCTTCCTTTTCATCACTTTAAATATGTCATGCCACTCCCTTCTGGCTTGTAGAGTTTCTGCTGAGAAATCAGCTCTTACTCTATGGGAGTTCCCTTGTTTGTTATTTGCTGTTTTTCCCTTGCTGCTTTCAATAATTTTTCTTTGTCTTTAATTTCTTGCAATTTGATTACTATACGTCTTGGCGTGTTTCTCCTTGGGTTTATCCTGTATGGTCCTCTCTGCTTTTTCTGGATTTGGGTGGCTGTTTCCCTTCCCATGTTAGGGAAGTTTTTGACTATAATCTCTTCAGATATTTTCTCGGGTCCTTTCTCTCTCTCTTCTCCTTCTGGGACCCCTTTAATGTGAATATTGTTGTGTTTAATGTTGTCCCAGATGTCCCTTAGGCTGTCTTCATTTCTTTTCGTTCTTTTTTCTGTTCCGCAGCAGTGAATTCCACCATTCTATCTGCCAGGTCAGTTATCCGTTCTTCTGCCTCAGTTATTCTGCTGTTGATTCCTTCTAGTGTATTTTTCATTTCAGTTATTGTATTGTTCATCTCTGTTTGTTCTTTAATTCTTCTAGGTAAATATTTTTTGCATCTTCTCGATCTTTGCTTCCATTCTTGTTCCGAGTTCCTGGGTCATCTTCAGTATCATTTTTCTGAATTCGTTTTCTGGAAAGTTGCCTATCTCCACTTCATTTAGTTGTCTTTTCTGGGGTTTTGTCTTGTTTCTTCATCTGGTTCATAGCCCTCTGTCTTTTAATCTTGTCTGTCTTTCTGTGAATGTGGTTTTTGTTCCACAGGCTGCAGAATTATTTTTCTTGCTTCTGATGTCTGCCCTCTGGTGAATGAGGCTATCTAAGAGGCTTGTGTAAGTTTCCTGATGGGAGGGACTGGTGGTGGGTAGAGCTGGCTGTTGCTCTGGTGGGAAGAGCTCAGTAAAACTTTAATCTGCTTGTCTGCTGATGGGTGGGGCTGTGTTCCTTCCCTGTTGGTTGTTTGGCCTGAGGTGACCCAACAGGGGAGCCTACCCAGGCTCTTTGGTGCGGCTAATGGTAGACTCTGGGAGGGCTCACGCCAAGCAATACTTCCCAGAACTTCTGCTGCCAGTGTCATTGTCCTCACGGTGAGACACAGCCACGCTCCGCCTCTGCAGGCGACCCTCCAACACTAGCCAGGTAGGTCTGGTTCAGTCTCCTGTGGCGTCACTGCTCCTTCCCCTGGGTCCCGATGCGCACACTACTTTGTGTGTGCTGTCCAAGAGTAGAGTCTCTGTTTCCCCGAGTCCTGTCGAAGTCTTGTAATCAAATCCCACTAGCCTTCAAAGTGTAATTCTCTAGGAACACCTGCTCCCATTGCCAGATGCCCAGGTTGGGAAGTTTGATGTGGGGCTTGGAACCTTCACTCCAGTGGGTGGACTTCTGTGGTACAAGTGTTCTCCAGTCTGTGAGTCACCCACCCAGCAGTTAGGGGATTTGATTTTACTGTGATTGCGCCCCTCCTACCGTCTCATTGTGGCTTCACCTTTGTCTCTGGATGTGGGGTATTTTTTTTGGTGAGTTCCAGTGTCTTCCTGTCGATGATTGTTCTGCAGTTAGTTGTGATTCCCAGAGATCTCACAAGCGGGAGTGATAGCCCGTCCTTCTACTCCGCCATCTTGAACGCAGCCTCTCCTTTAGCTTTTGAGCATGTTTAAGACGGTAGATTTAAAGTTTTTGTCTACTAAATCCAATATGTGAGTTTCCTCAGGGACAATGTTTGTTTATTTTTCCAAGGAATTAGTCGTACTTTCTTGTTCTTGTGAATGCTTCATAAGTTTTGTTGAAAACTAGACATTTTTAATTTTATAACTCTGGACATCAGATTTTCCTCTCCTCAAATTTTATTCTTATTTCTTGCTGTATTGATTGTTTAGTGATTTTCCTAAACTATTATTTTATAAAATAGATTTTATTTTAAGAGTAGTTTTATGTTCTCAGCAAAGCTGTGCAGATAGTACAGAGAATTCCCATATACCCCTTTTTCCCACTTGCACAACCTCCCCTACTATCAACATTGTGCACCAGAGTGATATCTTTTTTATGAATTATGAACCTATATTGACAGCATTATCACCCAAAGTCCATAGTTTACATAAGGTTTCCTCTTGGTGGTGTACATTCTGTGGGTTTTAACTAATGTATGATGACATGCATCACAATGATGCTATCATACAGAATAGTTTCACTGCCCTAAAAATCCTCTCTGCTCCACTTATGCATCCCTCCCTGCCCCCTAAAAATCCTGGAAGCTTCTGATTTTTATGTTTCCATATTTTTCCTTTTTTACCATGTTGTATAGTTGGAATTATACAGTTTGGAGTGTTTTTGGATTGGCTTATTTCACTTAGTAGTAAGGATTTAAGATTCCTATATGTCTTTTCATGGATTGATAGCTCGTTTGTTTTTAGTGCAGAATAATCCATTGTCTTGTGCCACAGGTTGTTTATCTATTTACCTACTGAAAGGCAGCATGCTTCCTTCCAAGTTTCAGCAGTTACAAATAAAATGCTATAAACATCTGTGTGCAGGTTTTTTTATGTGTATAAGTTTTCAATTCATTTGGGTAAACACCAAGTAGTAAGTGTATGTTTAATTACTAAAAAAAATCCCTCAAAACTTGGCCCCATCCCCAGAATTTTTAACTCTCAAGCTTGTCCATGCTGAGCCTGCAGCGATTCACCATTTACACTTTAGGTTTTTGTACCCCAGTACTGTGGAGGTTTGTGCTCACAGATTTCTGCTCCAGTAATTTGTGATCTTCTGTATTGCCTGTCTCTCCAATTTTGGAGGCCATAGTTTTTGCTCTGTGACTTTAGTTCTGTGATAGATTTAAGAAGATTTGTTGATTTTTAATTTGTTCAGCTTTTTACTTGTTGTTAGGACAATGTGGTGGATCTAGGCTTCTTACGTGCCAAATTGGAAAATAGAAATCTAAACTGTTTTTCAAGTTTGTAGTTTTTGTTGTGTTTCATCTCTCAGGTTTCTGTTCCTACAGATGTGGTCAACTAGTGGGTTTGACAGAGATTTCCTTAAGTGCCTGGAGCCACAAAAACATAAAGAAAAGGAGAAAAAAAAATTCTCCTGGCATTTGAAGACTGGCTCTGTTTTGAGGCACTTCTTTAAAACTTAGCCAGGCTGTTTACAGAACTGCCTTAGCCTTAATTTTCTACTTGTGTGGAGCTAAAGACCAGGCAGAGGTGAAAGTTTAGTGTCTACTACGATATTTTCTGAGCATGAGTCCTGCTCTGGGCAAGTGTGTAGCTTACTAGATTCCCCCTAATATATGGGAATTTCAAAATCCTTATTTTTCCGAAGTAACTCTCTCCCGTTTTTACTTCTAGGCTTTGACATGTATATTGTTTGCCTCAGCTATAATCATTTTCTCCAGGGAGCAGTGGCTTGTTTAACTACCTTTCAGTTTTTTTTTTTTTTTTTTTTTTTTTTTTGCGGTATGCGGGCCTCTCACTGTTGTGGCCTCTCCCGTTGCGGAGCGCAGGCTCCGGACGCGCAGGCTCAATGGCCATGACTCACGGGGCAGCCGCTCCGCGACATGTGGGATCTTCCCAGACCGGGGCACGAACCCGTGTCCCCTGCATCGGCAGGCGGACTCTCAACCACTGCGCCACCAGGGAAGCCCACCTTTCAGTTTTTTTGAGGAATACTGTCCACTTCGCTGGTTTTCTGCCCTGAGAGAGTTCTGAGATGAAACAAAGGTAAAAGCTACAAGTCCTTCAAGGAACCTCTAGACAGGACAAAACAGAAAAACACAATTCCTCTTTTTTCCTCCAGAACTGTAATATATACCCACACCAGGAATGGAGGCTGCTGTCTTTAAGACTGCCAGTGCTCTGGGGAAGTGGGTGGGGCAAGGCTAAGTTTAAATGCCGCAAAGGTCTCCTAGCATGTTTAACCTGCATTTTTCTTGATCCATCACTATTTGGCTCCTGTAAAGCCTTCAGTGTTTCCCAGAGTTTTCACAAAGTTGATTGTAACAGTTTTTGCTCACTTTTTCTTCAGTGTTTTCTGTGGAGGATAGGCCCTTGGAACTCCCTACAGCCATTTTTGCTGTCATCACTCCCTAATTCCCGAAATAGGTTTATCTTTCTGGTGGAAATTTGCAACTGACTGTGAATTTTATATAGAAGTTAAATGGACCAAGAATAACCAAGTGAGTTCTGAAGACAAAGAACAGGTGAGAGGACTTGCCCTAGCAGATATCAAGACTTGTTAGAAAGCTATATGAATTTTGGTTGTGTGCTTTTGGTGCAAGGTTAGATAGACCAATGGAATTGAATAAAGGCTCAGAAATAGACCCTTTTATATATGGAAAATTTTATTAATGATAGAGAAGTAGTAGCATAATAAATGGCCCTGGAACAGTGGTTATTTATAAGATAAAAAAAGTTTAGTCTTTATAGTATATACAAAAATCATTTTCTGATGGACTAAAGACCTAATAAAAAATCAAAAGCAATAACATATTTAGAAACAGATATAGGAGGCTGTCATTATGACCTGGAGCAAGGAACAATTACAGAAGAATATATAAGTCATAAAGGGAAAGATTGCTAAATTCAACTATATTAAAACCTCTATTGTGTAAAAAATTCATAAAGAGAAGTGCAGAAGTTTCAAATAGCGGAAAATACTTAGATCACATATATCAGACAGAGGAAATCCAGAGTATATAGATAACATTTACCTGTCAATAAGTGTAAGGTAAATCAATACAAGATGCTCAAAGGAGATAAAAAAGGTGTTTGCAAAGGAGGAAATAAAAATATCAAGATGTATTCTACCCTTTTAGTAATTTTTAGTATCCAGGGAATGTGATTATGGATGTTACCATCATAAAAAAGTAAAATGTTGACTTTTAAACAAGGTTTTATAAAATTCTTCCATTGCGTGCATATTTCCTTCCAGTACTGCCCAACATTGTTCTACCTTTTCCCACACAGTACTCTTCAAAAATATTCTTATACTTACTTCATATTTCTCCCATTTATCTGTACTTCAGTTTGCCTTCTGCCCCCAATGTCTACTGAACTAGCCATCTGAAGATAGTAATGACTCCCATAGTGTTAAATCAAGTGTGCATCTTTCTTGACACCTCAGCAGATTTGACATTGTTGACCATTTTGTTCTTGAAGTGCCTTTCCCTTGGCTTCTGTGACACTCTGTGTCTATCTGGTATGTCAGTTTCATATTACTATTACTTTCCTTTTTTTTTAAACATTATGCTATCTATCTTCTCTTTAGGAAGCTTTTTATAACAGCTACATTAAATGCCAGCCCCATTAACAACAATTTTGTAGAGTAGGGTATTTCCTTGTTACTTTGCTTATAGTTTTTTCTTGTGTTCATTTTCTGAGATTAACTTATTGTTTTGCTAGGTTAGAATGTGTGGTAAAATAGTTTCTAAATCTCTGAATTCTTGCAAATAGTTTCATTTTGGCTTCACATTTAAATGATAATATCTTTAAAATTAGAATGGAGGTTTAATATTTCCCCCAAGAACTTTATAGACGTTGCTCCGTAGTATCATAGAAGTTTTTTTTCTGCTTAGTGTTGTGTCTAATGTTGGTTTTCCTCACTTCTGGGCAATTTTCGTATTCCACTTATTTTTATCAATAATGTCCTACATTCAACAGTACCAGTAATAATTGATGGTGTGTTATTGATGGTTCAGTAGTTAAGAAAGCCACTGTTCTCTAGGCTTTAAGTGGTTTAAGTAATTGTAGAACCCTGACTGCAATGAGTGGATGAATTGATACATACAAGGGATTCCCATTACGTTCCCAGACAGTAAAGGAGATTTTGAGAACCTTGGAATCTCTCCAGATAGTGGAAAGAATGACTTTACTGCAAGGTAGTATGCCTTATTGGACATTACTTTCTAAATCCTTATACAGCTGAAAATATTTTCCTTCAGATGTGGACATTAATTTGCTGTGGTATGTTTTCTTGAGGGTCTCAGCCCTTTTTGCTTAGACCTATGCTTTCTTATTACTTAGTGCAGTGATTCTTAAACTTTAGCATGCAAAGGAATCAACTGGAGGGATAGATAGTTTAAATACAAATTACTGGTCCTACTTACTAGAGCTTTGGAGTCAGTAGGCTGGGGTGGGGCCTAGTAATCTGCATTACTAACAAATATGGTTGTTTAGGTGATGCTGATGCTTTTGGTTGTGGTGTCACAGTTTTTGAACTGTTGATCTAGAGTTAGTGTCAAAGAAGAGAAATTTAGACTAGCCTGATTTTTTTCAGTTAAGCAACTTTTCTTCTGCCTGAATGCATGTAATAAAATTTTTCTTTAATAATGTAATTCAAAACTTTTATTTGGTTGTAATAGAGTGGGTTTGGTTGTTTTTTGTGGCAAATGTAATCAGGTTAGCATTACATTTAGTAAATGGTAAATATTGGTAGTTCGGACCGTGTGATAGGTTTTGTATATTCATTTTCTCTCATAATCTCCCAAACCAGTTCTTTGCATTTTCCATTTAAAAAATCAAGTAGTAGTGTAATATTTTATATCTTGATTCTTAGACCTTTTAGCATAGCAAAGTTATATTGAAGAAATAATGTTCATAAGATAATGCTTTTCATTATTGTACTCTCAGCTCTATGAAAAAAATAATGCTCTTCTGAGAAGAACTTAAATTTTATTTCTTACCTATATTAAGAAAATATATGAAATCATATATGTGAATTAGTTTGGGTTTTTTTAATGTAGATCTGTAACAATGGAAGATTCTTTTTCTTTTCTAGAACTAAGTTGTCTATGCAAGATGTACTAAAAACTGTAAATATAAAAATATTGTGATTGGATTATAGATTTATAGTTATATTTTAGAAACTTGTGTATTTTGGTGATTGAAAATTTCAAGAGACTTGAATTAAATATTTTATTATATCATACATTGTGAGGAACTTTATTTTTAAATGTTTTCATTAAAATTTTATTTTCAGATTTTGGAATCTCTTTTTAAGGTATGTTCAATATATTGCCTACTAAAATTTAATACAGAAATACATATAAGTGAAAAAGCGTTTTCTAAGTTTTGAGGAAGTAAAAATAACTCCCAAACTTGCTGCTATATATATTTAAAAATTTTACGTTTCAGTTACATGTTGCCTTAGCCCCATTCTGAACCCTAAGATAAAATGATGTTTGGTGTAGGACTAATATTTGATACACACACACACACACACACACACACACACACACACTCATTTATTTCACTGCAGAAATTGACTTGTCAATATTGTTTCCTTTCTGTTCCTTCTTTTATTTAAAGTGGTTTCAGCGACAGGTCAATCAGATGGAAGAGGTAAGTGTAGCATTTCTTGTTAATTAAGTTAATATTTTGTCTCATTTGAAAACCAGTTTGAGGTATAAGTTAAAAATTTTTAATAACCATTGGTTATAATCTTTTGATTTAGGTAAAGAAGGAATAAATGGGTAGACTAAAATGTTTCTTAGTGATTTATATACAATACTCCTGCATGTATGTGGTCTACTCTGAATTTGACCCATTCTTTCTCCTAAAATTGAAAAATGGAAAATTAATTATTATTCTTTCCATAATTTACACAAAATAGTAAATAAGTGGCAAGACAAAACTTATCAACTTAAATATTTCTCCTGTATTTAAAAAGTCATGCAAAATATGATATATGCTTATTCATAAAATTATATATTTGTTTTCTTTAAATTTAATGTTATTTTAATGAGTTTTTTATACTTTTATTTTCACGTGCTTTGCCACCAGTTTGAGAAATACTGGTCTCTATCCTTATTTTGGAAAAGATTTTATGTATGCTGTTAATACAGCAGAATGATTTCCAGGATAGCCTTAGGGAATTAGAGAATTATTCTAGTTCTACCTTGGCTATGTTTGTGGTTTAGTCCTTAAAGTTCTGGGAAAAGCTGCCTGTGGGGAATGTGCCATGCCAGGGACCTTGCCAGGAAACCATCCATAGGGGTGGTGCTGTTGAAATTTGCTGGAGGTGAGTACTACTAGTTACACTGTGTACTGCCCTAGGATTAAGCAGAGAGATGACAGAACTTGGAAGAAAAGCTTCTTCCTCCTCTAGTGTCTAGGGCCCTCTGCTGACAAAAGTTAACATCATGCTGCCTGTCAAGACAGAAATGTTCCACTACTATAAACAGGACAGTGAAGAATGGATTTTAGATGAGAGGCAATAAATTGATAATTGTAGCTGATTGCTATGTCACTTTTTAGGTTCAGTTTATGATTGATGTCCTCTTATTAGGGATCTTGCCTTTGTCCATAGAGTATTCACACAACTTCAGCTTCCCTTCCACCTGTTCTGCATCCCACAGTCTCAGACTTCCAGTACATTACCTAGTACTTACTTCCTGCTGTTATATCTTAATCCCATTCAGGTAACCATTACTAAAGTGAAGTCTCTGTTTTAAATTCCCAATGTTAGAATTTCTATTTGCTATGTCCTAAGACTATGGCTTGACTACTTTTCTTTTTTCAGCTCTTCCTCCCATCATAAGGATTAGAGTTCTCTTTTAAATATTTTGAATTGCCTTTAACTGATCTTGTTATAATTGTTATTTAACTTGCTTAAAATTCTTATATATTAAAATAATAAACAGAAGATTGAATTTGAGCTCTGACATGTAAAAGCCAACACTTAGCTATAATTCTGTTGCTAGGCAATTGCTCATATAATTTCACTAATATTGTGAAATATTAGTATGTGATTATAGCTATAGATAGATAAGAATAATACAATATTTATATATGATAAATGAAATGATGAAATTTCTTTGAGGTATGGGAGAAAAATGAGTATTTCCTAAGTAACTGGCTAATTTTATTATTTTAGATAAGTAGAGGTCAAACTTTTTCAGCAGAGTTTCCAGCACCTGATAAAACAGTCAGTTTAAGCATTGCACAAATAGTAAAGCAGATGCAGAAACTTGAAGAACTGAAAAATCGCCTTAAAGAAAGGTCTAAATTCACCTTCAAAGACATGTCATCTAAACCCAAGTAAGTAAAATGTAAGAGTTAAAAGAATTAAACAGTAAGAGTGGGTATATAATTAGTAATGAATGGAAGATAATGGTTCAGATTTTATACTATACATAGAGCTTCTAAATCAAATCAGAAGATCTAGCCAGCTCGTTCCTGTTTGAAATTTTTAATAGTTTGAAATGGGACTAGGCACGTGTGGCTATGAAAATTAAAGTTCAGTTAAATTTAATTAAAAAACCAATTCTTTAGTCACACTAGCCACATTTCAAGTGCCTAGTAGCCACATGTGCCTGTTGTTTGAAAGTTCTATTGGACACTGCTGGCTTTGAAATATCTGGCTTATAAACTCTTCTCTCAGTTTGATTAGGTAGCTTCCTTAATATATTTAAGGTGTAGTGAAATAGTTCATTGTTCAAGAACACCATCTTTAAAAATTGCACAGGGACAGGGATATGTTCCAAAGATTAAATTTGTACTTTTTAGTTGAGAAAATCCTTTTTTTGGTAGGTGGGAGGAAGATTCAGATGAATGATTACAAGAATACTTCCATTATCTGTTGACACTCATGTTTGATATTTGAGGTTTATCTGTCTTGAAATTAAATAGATGAATAAATCATCATCATAGAATATCTTCAGTGATATTTTGCACCTCCATAGTTATTTTTTCTTGTGGTGAGAACACTTCAGATCTACTCTTTCAGCAAATTTCAGGTATACAGTACAATGGTATTATGAACAGTAAACACCATGCTAATGTTCTAAACATTAGATCTTTAGAACTTATTCATCTTATAACTGTAAGTTTGTACTTTTTGACCAACATCACCGCATTTCCCCAATCCCCCTCAGCCCCTGGCAACCACCATTTCTGCTTTCTGGTTCTAAGAATATATGTATATATCTCATTTTGTTTATCCATTCATCTATTGATGGTTACTTTCATATCCTGGTTATTGTAAATAATGCTGCAATGAACATATCAACATTGGGGAGAATATATATTTTTGAATTAGTTTTTTTGTTTTCTCTGGAAAAATACCCAGAAGTGGAATTACGAGATCATATGGCAGTACTATTTTTAATTTTTTGAGGAACCTCCATACTGTTTTCCATAGTGGCCACATCAGTTTGCATTTCTATCAACAGTGCATGAAGGTTCCCTTTTCTGCACATCCTTGCCCACAGTTATTTTTTTGGTCTTTTGGATGATAACCATTCTGACAGTTGGGAGGTGACTTCTCACTGTGGTTTTTGATTTGCATTTCCCTGATGATTAGCAGCGTTGAGCCTCTTTTCATGTGCCTGTTGGACATCTGCATGTCTTCTTTGAAAGAGTATTTATTCAGGTCCTCTGCCCATTTTTAATTGAATTTTTTTTTTGCTATTGTATGAGTTCTTTGTATATTTTGAATTTTAGCCTCTTACTAGATACATCATTTGTGAATGTCTTATCCCATTCATTAGGTTGCCTTTTTGTTTTGTTTTGCAAAGCTTTTTTTTTTTTTTAGTTTGATATAATTCCACACGTTTATTTTTGCTTTTGTTGCCTTTGTCTGGGGACAGAGATCCAAAAAAATATTACTAAGACCACTGTCAAAGAGTTTACTGCCTGTGTTTCTTCTAGCATGTTTATGGTTTCAGGGTTTATATTTAAGTCTTTAATCCATTTTGAGTTTATTTTTGTATATGGTGTAAGAAAGAGGTCTAGTTTCATTCTTTTTCATGTAGCTGTCCAGTTTTTCCAACACCATTTATTGAAGAGACTGTCTCTTCCCCATTGTATATTCTTGCATCCTTTGTTGTAGAAAATTGACCATATAAGCATGGGTTCATTTCTGGACTTTCTATTCTGTTCCATTGATCTATGTGTCTCTTTTTGTGTCAGTACCATACTGTTTTGATTACTATAGCTTTGTAGCATAGTTTGAAATCACTGAGTGTGATACTGCTAGCTTTCTCAAGATTGCTTTGGTTCTTTGGGTTTTTTGTGTTTCCATAAAAACTTTAGAATTATTTGTTCTGTGAAAAATGCCATTGGTACCTTGATAGGAACTGCAGTGAATCCATAGATTGCTTTAGATTATTATGGGCACATTAGCAACATTAATTCTTCCAATCTATGAGAATAGTATATCTTTCCATTTATTTGTGTCATCTTAAATTTCTTTCATCACTTTCTTAGTTTTCATAGTACAGGTCTTTCACCTCCTTAGTTAAATTTGTTCCTAGGTATTTCATTAGTTTTGATGCAATTGCAAACGGGATTGTTTTCTTAAGTTCTCTTTCTGATAGAGCTTTATTAGTGCATAGAAATGCAACAGATATCTGTATATTAATTTTGTATTTTGCAACTTTACTGAATTATTAGTCCTAATAGTTTCTTGGTGGAGTCTTTAGAGTTTTCTATGTATAGTATCATATCATCTGCAGTCAGTGACAGTTTTAAGTCTTCCTTTGCAGTTTGGATTCCTTTTATTTCTGATTGCTGTCTGATTCCTGTGGCTAGAATGTCCAATATTATGTTGAATAAAAGAGGCTAGATTAAGCATCCTTGTCTTGTTCCTGATCTCAAACTATTCCAAACTTGAAAAGGTCCTGACAGGAAATAAATGGAAGACTCTTTAGGTCTTCTTAAAAAAAAATGGGTTTTATTCTGATTATCATTGGGGAAGATTTTGAGCAGAGCGTAACATGATCTGACATATGTTTCAAAAGGACCATTCTGACTGCTGTGTTGAAAATTGACTATACAGGGTCAGGAGTAGAAATGGGGAGTCTAGTTGGGAGACTTTTGCAGTAATCCATGGAAGAGATGATGGTGGTTCAGATCAGGGTAGTGGTTGTGGTGGAGTTGGTGAGCTTTGAGATTCTGGACATACTTTTTTTTTTTTTTTTTTGCGGTACGCTGGCCTCTCACTGTTGCGGCCTCTCCCGTTGCGGAGCACAGGCTCCAGACGCACAGGCTCAGTGGCCATGGCCCATGGGCCCAGCCGCTCCGCAGCATGCGGGATCCTCCCGGACCGGGGCACGAACCCGTGTCCCCTGCATCGGCAAGCGGACTCTCAACCACTGCGCCACCAGGGAAGCCCCGAGATTCTGGACATACTTTGAAGGTGGAGTCAGTAAACTCTCCTGATGGATTGGATATTGTGTGTGAGAGGAAAAATAGCCAAGAATGAGTTCAAGACTTTTGACTTGAGCAGCCAGAAGGATGGAATTGATACTACCTTCACTGGGGTAGGCTGTAGGTGAAGCAAGTTTTGAGGAGGCAGATCAGGGGTTCTGGTTTGAAGATACTGGAAATTCTGAGTTGCCAGAAATGTTGTTAGGCATATTTGAGGGAGCCATTACATATATGTTTTGGTGTTTGGGAGAGAGGTGTGAGTTGAAAATAGGAATTGGGATGCCGTTTACATATGGATGGAACTTAAGGGTAGATATATAGTGAAGGGAGTGAGTGTAAATTGAGAAGAGAGGACCAGGGACTGATCCCTGGGGCCCTTCCAACATTAAGAAGTCTGGGACAAAAGGAGGGGCTAGCAAAGGGGAATGAGGAGTGACCTAGTGAGGCAGAAAGAAAACCAGTAAATGTGCTGTCCTGTAAGATAAATGAAGAAGGAAGACTATGCAAAGGGACTGTCAGTGATGTCAGATGCTATGGGTCAGTCAAGAAGATTAGGACTAAGAACTGACCAGTGGATTTAGAAAGGATGTCATTTGTTGACCTTGAGAAGAGCAGTTGTTATGAGAAATCTCTGGACAGAGGGCAGTTGGGGACAGTAGCCATAGACAATGCTTTGGAGTGGTTTTGCTGCAAAAGGGGGAAAAGAATAGCATAGTAGCTGGAGGGAAGTGGGGACAAAATAAGGCTCTTATAAATTAGGAAAAATAACAGAATGTTTGTATGCTAATAGGAATGACCCATTAGACAGGAAAAGATTTATGATATAAAGAGTCAAAGAGGAATTGCTGGGGCAGTATCCTTGAATACGTGAGTGGAGATGAAATAGGGGCTTGAATAATTATGTATGAAACCAGGTAGGAAGGCAAAGTATCAGGGTACAGATGCTGATATAGGGTAGATGTGGTGTAGAAGCCTGTGGAAGTTCTTTTGGTTGGTTTAGTCTTCTAAGGGAAGTAGAAAGAAAGGTTATCAGGTGAGAGTGAGGATAGGATAGGAGTTTTGAGAAGAGAGATGAGGATTTGTAATAGTCACTAAATGTAAGAGTGAATGGACAGGGACATATCTTTTGATTACCTGGTGATATTGAAGGCCTACTTGAAATCATGCATTTGGAGTAAGATGTCTCTTTAATACTGTTGTCTCTGTTCAACCAATTTAGTTACCCAGTTATTTCTAATATCCTGTCTGTTGTAATGAATCATTCATAAAATCACCCTTAGCCAGCCATACAGAGTGCAAGAAACTATTTTACTATGGTATCAGATATTTTAGGAAAATGTATAATTTTATTTTACTTAGTTTAACAGGAATCTTTAGTATAGCTTTATTTCCTTGGTTTGCTGTAATTTTTATCCATTGTTTTGCTGCCAGCCCTTCTTAGTCTATTCCCTTCTTTATTTGACAGTTCTACTCTGCTTTTATTTCCGGTCCTTTTTTTTTTTTTTTTTTTTTTTTTTTTTTTGCGGTACGCGGGCCTCTCACTGTTGTGGTCTCTCCCGTTGCGGAGCACAGCCTTCGGACGCGCAGGCTCAGCGGCCATGGCTCACGGGCCCAGCCGCTCCGCGGCATGTGGGATCTTCCCGGACCGGGGCACAAACCCGTGTCCCCTGCATCGGCAGGCAGACTCTCAACCACTGCACCACCAGGAAAGCCCTCCAGTCCTTTTTAAAGTTTCCTTTTTAACGTTTTTTTGATACTAGAAAAAAAATGGTGTGCATGTGTGTGTGTATGTAATTTATATTCTTCAGGCATATACTGTCTTGTTCTTGGTGGTAATACTAAAAATATGAAGAACCAGGATAATATGGGCACCAACTTATTAGAATAAATATTAGCAGTGAAGCAGGGTTCTGTATACCATTTGTTGTGCTGAAGATTACTCCTTTAGGTGCTGGATCCTGGGAAGGTCAAGGGGTGAGGGCAGTTGGCAGACACTTGATTGGCTATTTACCCATTTACCATGGGGCAGAGCTATTTACCGATTGGATCAGGAGAATTTCAATGTTACTGTCAATACCAGTATATGAATATCTGTATGAGTATCAGACCTTTTCTCCCTTAGCAAGAAGTCAGCCTGAACAGAATTCATATTTTGAGATGTCTCACTTAGTAGATCTGAGTTATAATCTTTATAAACTTCATAATCTGCCCAGTTCTTTCCAGTTCATTCCGCTAAACTTCTTCGGTACTTTCTACCCCTTTCATTGTTGTATCTTAAAAACTATTTTTTAAACATGCTTTTGTTTACATTATTGGCAAGCAGTCAGGCAGCCCCAAAGTGGCAGCACAGTGGCAGCTATGAGATTGGCTTGTCATACTTCCAAATATTAGGCTGGTACGGAGACAATGGGCACAAATGGTGTTGAATTACTTATACAGACAGCAAGAACAAGGTCAGCATGGTGTCAGCTCCCTGTGTTCCTAGTTCCACAGGACGACACAGAGCAGCAGGGACCAGATGACAGGCCACACAAGCGATTTGTTGCTCTGCCATGAAGGAGCAAAATGTAAACTACATCCATGCAGCTTTATAGTTTTTTTTAAATTATTTTTTATTGGAGTAGAGTTGATTTACAATGTTGTGTTAGTTTCTGCTGTATGCAGCTTTATAGTCTTAACAGAGGGCTTCAACTGGGCTGTAAAGAAGAGAGGGGTAGAAAGCTCTGTGCTCAACTGAAATTAGGGAGACAGATGAGAAGTGAGCTTGTGTTAGTCTTCCACAAGACAGGAATGGAAAACTGCCTCATGGAGACTCTTCACCAGGCTTATCTTCTCTTTCTGCAGCAGAAATTTCAGGGCATTCTACTATGATTTGGGTCTGACTGCTGTCAAGCCTTTGTGGATCTGTGTAATGTTGATAGAGTGCCATGGTAGAGCTCTTCCCTTATAGCATTGATTCTCAAATGGGGGATACTTTGTGCCCCAGAGGACACTTGTATGTAGACATTTTGGTTGTCACAACTAGGAGTGGGAGAATGCTACTGGCACTAGGTAGAGGTCAGAGATGCTGCATTGTAAAATGCACAGGACAGTCTCCCACAACAAAGAATTATCCAGTCTAAAATGTTGGTAGTGCCGGGGTTGAGAAACCCGTCCTACAGTGATCTCTTCCTTTGTTACTTCTTTCTTGTCCCCTATTGTTTGGCATCAAATAATACACCTAATAATTTTATTATGAATTAATAATTGGTTACCAATTTAACTTAATAAGCTATTAATTTAATCATTCACGTGTAAGTTTTCCTGTCAAGACTGTCACTTCCTCAAAATCAGAACCAGTCATACACATCTACATATTTCCTATCACATGTAATAAACAGTAAATAAATGTGAGTAATTTTTATGAATACCTGAATTAAATCAACTCCAAGTCATTTGTTCCCCTATCCCTAACCATATCTAGTATACTAACTTATCCAAGTAAAACTTTACATTTATAAACAACCTTTTTTTTTGCATTAAACATACACAAAACCCTTTTATTTTACAGTGTTAAAATAGAAAGTACCCATAATTAGGATGGGCTACTATTTATTATGCAGTTACTTTATTGATCTCTCCATCTGTCAATGACTAGACTTAAAGGAATGAAGGCAGTGATACTTGAGTTGGCTTCAGTGGGAGCTGCATAATAGAGCCTTGGTTCAGAGGTTCAGATATATTAACCTGAGCTATCTATTGTGAGGCGTGAAATTAATTTCAGGCCATATATTAATATTAATACCTGAAATTTACATGTCTGATATGTGCTATGTATTTTCCTAGTAACTTTACATGTGTTCTTTGGTCCTTACAACTATAATACTTTATGAAATAAGTACTCTAATACCCCAATTTTGATAGATGAAGAAACTGAGGCTCAGGTTAAGTGACTTACCCAAGGCCACATATTTAGTAAGTGGGTAATTTACAGCAGGTTTTGAGCCAAGCAATTTGACTCTAAAACTTGTGCTCTTAACAATTGATTACACCATTAATAATATATTGGTAAAAAGAAATCTCATGGTTCTACCAAATACAGTTTTATTATTTTTGTTTATGTTGTTGTTGGTATACCTAATTATGTTCATGGAATACACAGAATTCATAGAATTACATAGTTTGACTTTTTTACTTGTTTTCTTGCTACTAGATAATTTACCTTAATGTCTGTGAATAAAGGTTAAAGAACATGTTAAATTTTATTTTACAAACTGCATATGTCTAGAGAGCATATATTCTAGTTCTTAAGTGTAATTTAAATGCTTAATCTTTGATAATAAATAAGTATGTTTTATTTATTGAAATCTTAACAGGGATAGTGAAATTCCACCAGAAGAAGTGCAAACTTATGAAACTGTACTGCAGAAAATTGAAGGTGATAATATTTTATACAAGTCCAGCCTTTATAGGGTTTCCTAAATGCACCAACATTTTGAGACTTAAAGTTTAAAAATTTATAGCCATAAAAATTATACAATGATAAATTCAAAGATATTCAATAGCAGTTGATATTTTCAATAAAAGTTCTTATTATGTTCCAGATTCTGGGAGTGTATAAAATGAATAACACTTGGTTATTACCCTCAAAATCCACAACATAGTAAGGATACAAGCACATTATGTATCATTTTAATATAGTGTAATGCATGATAAAGGTATGTGTAATTTGCAGTGAGTCCATAGAAAGCCAGCTTGTTCAACCTGAGGGAGTTATTTAGGTTTTATGCAACCTTGAAGGATGAATAGGACTTTGTCAAGTGAAGATGGGAGATATTTGGTACTCTAAGAAGAGGGTATAGCATGAGAAACAGTATAAATAGGGAAATACCACTGGAATGGTTATAAAGTGTGAAGTAATAGGTAGGGGTAAGATAAGAAAGAGCCTAGGCAGAGGGATTAAATGCTTTAGGAATACTTTCTTTTTTCCCCCATATATAATAGGGAATCATTGAAGATTATTTCTAGGGAAGTGACATGTTGAATTTTACTTTAGAGAGATTATTCTGGCCACATTAAGAAGCTAGATTTGGAGATTGAGAGTAGGAGATGGAAGTTACTGCTGTACCTTAAATGTGTGATAAGTGCCTATATTAGAGCACAAATAAAGAGAGGAAAAGGGGAATATTTGAGAAATATTTACTGGATAAAATTGGCAAAACATGGTGATTGGATATGAAAGGAAGTGAGATTAGATGATGGTAACATTAGCTAGGAGAATATAAGAGGAAAAACAAGTTTTGTTGAGAAAATGATGAGTTCATATCGCTCAGTTGTTACACACATTTTTTTAGATGTTACACTTTGTTGCCTGATTGGGAAGGTCTACAGTTGTAGACAGCTCAGTTGTTTTTCTTAAAATTTTTGTTCTCTTGAATGAGTTATTAAAATAAAAACTATAAAATTTAAACTCAGTTAATAAATATAATTCATATTGAAACTCATGACAAATTCCCTGTTATTTCAGAATTCATAAAAACACACTCAACTGAAGAAATTACAGGTGTTTCTGCGACTGAGCCACGTAAGTTTCCACTCATTAAGCATCTTTGTATTAATAACTTCTGTTGAGTGTATTAATTTCTATAATTTTTTATAATTTAAAGTAATAATTATGAAGTTACAACATAAATTCCCTGGAGTTTGGAGCCATACAGTTGAGCTGGCGATCAAGCAAATACTGAAATTCCTAGTTAGCTACTTGCTACCAAAAACAGACTCATTTTTAAAGAGTAACATGTTATTACTAGGAATGGAGGATTTTTTATTGTGATGAGAATATGCTACAAAAATGTTTCAGAGGTGGTAGGCCTTTGAGGTGGAGCAGTGATAAATTTAAGAGGTCATTTGCACGTCTTGTTACTATGAATTATAGATTATCTCATATATACTGGTGGTTTGACTGCAGCTGAGTACCTATCAGTTCGTGAATATAAAGAGCTGCTAGAACTCAAACTTCTAGAATTCAAACTTCTGACTACTTGTCAACAGAAAGGAGAAACTGCCTTGCTTATGTCTTAATACTGGAGAGAATTTTGAAACAATCATATAATGTATACTGTGGAATATATTTTTAGAAGTAGAAAATAAGATTTGGTTGAAAAAAGTTGATGGAAATCCTTCCCTCTTTCAAATTCAGCTTTAAACCCTAACGTTGCCATGTTTAAATGAAGGGTAGCTATACATTCTGCATTACTCCCAAAACCTATAGAGGCTTCTGATCTGAGGCAGCCCTGCCTGACTAGGTGGGGTAGAAAGGTGTCTAGAGCTTTGGAGTAGATAGTAAAAGCCTCTCTCTGCATCAAGGGGAACCCTCTGCACATGTGTGCAGCTCTGTCTCCCTCAATCTGTGCAGCTGTCTTCCGTCTAATACTGTGCCCTGTGAATTCTAGCTGCTTTGGCCTCCCCAGGCTCTAAACTTTGTCTCTGAACTCATGGAAACCAGTAAACTTTGTCTGGGTTTCCCTTCCTTATGCTGTGGCCTGGAAACTCCAGGCAGTAAGCTGGGGTCATCATAGAGCCATCCTTTGTTTTCCTTCTGTGAGGAATTACTGCATTGCACCTTCTGTTTTCCAGTGTCTGAATATTGCTGTTTTATATATTTTGTCCAGTTTTTAATTGGTTTAAAGTGAAAAGGTAACTCTGGTCCCTGATGAGCCATCATGGACAAAAACAGAAGTCTCTGTGCCCACTTGTAGGCCAGTGGAACACATTGTCCAATCACAAAACCAAGTTCTAAAATAATAAAGTATAATAGTAGAAATTTTACTCATATTTTTTAAGGGAAGCAGAGGACAGGGTTACATTGTACAATGTGGAGAAAACCCTTTTGCAAATTCCTCAGTTTCTTTTCCCATGGCAGCTGTCTCAGTCCCTGGGCTCCACTGGTATATGTCTACTCTTTCTCAGTACTGCCTGTTCACTTGTATACTCTTTTTCTCTTAAAAGTACCCTTTTTCATCTTCTCCAGTGAAATTTATTCTGTTCTTCCCTTCTCATTCCCTAAATTCTATTAGATTCCATAGCCTAATCAATAAGACAAAAGCTACCTTTGAATTTCATTCTGTTTTTTGTACTATCATTTAATCTTGATGTTGCTTCATTTCATAATTAATGAACTCTTGTTTTAGAGAAGTTTTAGGTTTATAGAAAAATTGAGCAGAACGTACAGAGTTTCCACATACCCATTTTCCACCCCACTCCTCACACAAAATTTCCTCTGTTATTAAATTTTGTATTAGCGTGGTACATTGGTTAAAACTGATAAACCAGTATTTATACATTATTATTAACTAAAGTCCATAGTTTACATTGGGTTCAATCTTTGTGTCATACAGTTCTATGGATTGTGACAAATGCATAATGTCATGTATTCACCATTACAGTATCATACAGAATAGTTTCACTGCCCTGAAAATCCCATGTTCTCCCTATTCATCTCTCCCTCCATCCACTGAATCCCTGGTAACCACTAATCTTTTTGTTGTCTCTAGAATATTGCCTTTTCGAGAATATCATATATTTGAAATTATGCAGTCTTTCTTTTACTTAGCAATACGCATTTAATGTCTCTCCATGTCTTTTTATGCTTTTATAGCTCATTTATTTTTATTGTTGAATAGTAATCTGTTATATGGATGTACCATAGTTTATCTATTCATCTGTTGAAAGACATCTATGTTGCTTCGAAGTTTTTGCAATTATGAATAAAGCTACTATAAACAAAGGTGTTTCTACAGACAGAAGTTTTTCAGTTCATTTGGGTAGATACTAAGGAGTACAATTGCTAGATCATATAGTAAAAGTATGTTTAGTTTTGTAAGTAATTGCCAAGCTGTCCTTCACAGGGACTGTATCATTTTGCATTTTTACTAGAAACGAGCATGAGAATTTCAGGTGCTCTACATCTTTGTCAGCATTTGATGTCAGAATTTTGGATTTAAGACATTCTAAAAGGTGCATAATGTTATATCATTTTTTAAATTAAATTTTATCTCATTGTTTTAATTTGTGATTCCCTAATGATATATAATGTTGAGCATCCTCTCATATGTTTATTTGCCATCTGTATATCTTTGGTGAGGTATTTGTTCAGATCTTTTACCTATTTTTAAATGGGGGGATCATTTGCTTCCTTATTGTTGAGTTTTAAAAGTTTTTTGTATATCTTTGACACAAGTTCTTCATGAGATATGTGTTTTGCAAAGATGTTTTTCTCAGTCTGTGGTTTATATTTTCATTCTCTTAACGGTGTCTTTTGCAGAGCAGAAGTTTTGAATTTTAATGAAGTTGAACTTTTCTTTTGTGGATTGTGCTTTTGTTGTTGTGCCTAAAAGTCATCTTCAAACCCAATGTAACCTGGACTTTTTCCTATGTTATTTTCTAGAAATTTCATAGTTTTGCCTCTTATATTTAAATCTATGATCCATTTTGAATTGAGTCTGTGTCTAAATTAATTTTTCTTGCATGTGAATGTACAGTTTTTCTAGCACTATTTGTTAAAAAGACTAACCTTTCTCCATTGAATTGCCTTTGTTTCTTTGCCAAAAATCAGTTGACTGTATTTGTGTGGGCCTATTTCTGGGATCTCTGTTATGTTCCATTGATCTGTTTTTCTGTTCTTTGCCAATACCATACTGTCTTGATTACTGTAACTTTTTTTATTTTTAAAGCTGTGGTTTTCTTTCTTTTTTTTTTTTTGAAGATGTTGGGGGTAGGAGTTTTTTAATTAATTAATTTATTTTTGCTCTGTTGGGTCTTTGTTTCTGTGAGAGGGCTTTCTCTAGTTGTGGCAAGCGGGGGCCACTCTTTATCGCAGTGCATGCGCCTCTCACTATCGCGGCCTCTCTTGTTGCGGAGCACAGGCTCCAGACGCACAGGCTCAGTAGTTTTGGCTCACGGGCCTAGTTGCTCCGCGGCATGTGGGATCCTCCCAGACCAGGGCTCGAACCCGTGTCCCCTGCATTAGCAGGCAGATTCTCAACCACTGCGCCACCAGGGAAGCCCCTGATTACTGTAACTTTATAGTAAGTTTTTGAAGTTGGATAGTGTCACTCCTCCAACTTTGTTCTTCAGTATTGTATTCTATTCTTTGGATCTGTTGCCTTTTCATTTAAAGTTTAGAATCAGTTTGTTGATACACTCAAAATCACTTGCTGGGTTTTTGTTGTTGTTGTTGTTTTTGTTTTTCCATGCTGTGTGGCATAGGGGATCTTAGTTCCCCAACCAGGGATCAAACCTGCACCCCCTGCAGTGGAAACCTGGAGTCTTAACCACGGTCCGTCAGGCAAGTCCACTCCCTTTTTTTGCTTGCTGGGTTTTTGATTGGGATTGCATTGAATCTACAGATCAAATTGATGAGAACTGATGTCTTAACAGTAATGAGTCTCCCTATCCATGGATATGGAATATCTCTCCATTTATGTGTATCTTCTTTGATTTTTTTCATGAGATAGTTTTTTTCTTAATATATATCCTGTACATATTTATTTAGATTAATGCCTAAGTATTGAGTTTTTTGGTACTAATGTAAATGGTGTGTTTATAATTTCAAATTCTACTTGTTTATTGTTGGTATATAAGAAAGGAATTGCAATTTACTTCTGTATATTACTCTTGTATGCTGTAATCTTTCTGTAATCACTTACTCATTGCAGATTTTTGGTGATTCTTTGGGAATCACCGTTTTTATACAGGCAGTCATGCCATCTGTGAAAAAAGACAACTTTACTTCTTCCTTCTCAAACTTTATACTTTTTCTTTTCTTTTCTTGTATTATTGCATTAGCTAGGACTTCTAGCATGATGTTGAGTAGGAGTGGTGAGAAGGAACATCCTTGTCTTATTCCTGATCTAGGGGGAAAGCATTTAGTATCTTACCATTAAGTATGGTGTTAGCTGTAGGTCACAGACTTAGAAAACAAACTTACGGTTACCAAAGAGAAAAGGTGGGGGGAGGGATAAATTAGGAGGTTGGGATTAATATATATACACTACTATATATAATATAATCAACAAGGACCTAGTGTACAGCACAGTGAACTCTACTCAATACTCTGTAATAACCTTTATGGAAAAAAATCTGAAAAATAATAGGTATATGTATAACTAAATCACTTTGCTGTATACCTGAAACTAACGCAACATTGTAAATCAACTATACTCCAATATAAAATAAAAATGTTAAAAAAGTATGGTGTTAGCTGTAGGTATTTTGTTTGATTTTCTTTATCAAGTTGAGGATGTTTTATTCTGTTTCTAGTTTGCAAAGAGTTTCATGAATGGGTATTAGATTTTGTCATATGCTTTTTCTGTATCTTTTGAAATGATCATATGGACTATTGATATGATAGGTATATTAGCTGATTTTCAAATATTGACCCAGCCTTGTATAGTTGGGATAAATTTCACTTGGTTGTGGTGTATAATTTGTCCCATACCTTGTCAGATTAAATTTGCTAATATTTTGTTGGGGTTTTTGCATCTGTGTTCATGAGAGATATTGGTGCGTGGTTATCCTTGTTTGGTAATGTCTTTGTCTTGTTTTAGTATTAGAGTAATACTGGCCTCATAAAATGAGTTAGGAAATGTTTTTCTGCTTCTGTCATCTGAAATAGATTGTAGATAACTGGTATAGTTTTTCCTATAGGTTTGGTAGAATTTGCCAGTGCAGTTATCTGATCCTGGTGCTTTCTGTTTTGTAAGGATATCAAATTATTGATCCAGTTTATATAAGATATATATTCTATTAAGAATATCTTTTTCTCCTTGTGTGAGTTTTGGTAAATTGTGTCTTTCAAGGAATTGGTCCCTTTCATCTAAATTATCAAATTTGTTGGCATAAGTTTTTCATAATCTTTTTTATTATTTTTTGATGTCCATGGGATCTGTTGTGATGTCCCCTCTTTCATTTCTGATGTTAGTAATTTGTGTCATATCTCTTTTTTCTTAGTTAGCTTACTCATTTTCTTGATTTTTTTCAAAGAATCAGCTTTTGGTTTAATTAATTTTCTGTAATTTCCTGTTTTCATTGATATCTGCTCTTATTTTTATTTCTTTTCTTCTGCTTACTTCAGATTTAATTTGGTCTTTTTTTCCTAGTTTCCGAAGGCAGAAGCTTAGATTATTGATTTAAGATCTTCCTTCTGTTGTGATGTATTCATTAAATACTATAAATTTCCCTTTTACTGCATTTCACAAAATTTGATGTTACATTTTCATTTTAATTTAGTTCAAAATGTATTTTAGTTTCTCTGAGACTTCTTTGTCATGTGCGCTATTTAGTAGTATGTTACCTAATCTCCAAAATATTTTCATGTTGTCTTTCTGGTACTGATTTTTTTTTTCCTGGGACCTAACTATATATTGTCTGCAACTTTAAATATAAAGTTAATAATAAATAATAATAAAGATAATGGTAACATTTACCAAAAGAAAGCAGGAGTACCTATATTAATTTGAACAGAGCAGACTTTGGAGCAAAAAAAATTTATTAAGAATAAATAGGGGTGTTTAATGCTAAATGAGTCAGTTCTGCAACAAGACACAGTAGCCTTCAATGTGTATGTGCCTAACAACAGAGTGTCAAAATAAGTGAGGCAAAAACTGATCGACTGCAAGGAGATATATATGAACCCACTATTATAACTGGAGACTTCAACACCATTCTATCAGAAGTAGACAGATGCAGCAGGCAGAAAATTGGTAAGGACTTAGTGAACTCAACAACACCATCATTCAGCTGGATAAAATAGACCTCTATAGACTACTTCATGCAACAAGAACAGAATATACATTATTCTCAAGCTCACATGGTACATACACCAAAATAGATCATATTCCAGGCTATAAAATACACCTTAACAAATTAAAAAATAGAAATCATATAATGTTTGCCTTCAGACCCCAAAACAATTAAATTAAAAATCAGTACCAGAATGGGAATTCCCTGATGGTCCAGTGGGTAGGACTGCATGCTTTCACTGCTGAGGCCACAGGTTCAATCCCTGGTCAGGGAACTAAGATCCCTCAGGCTGTGTGGTGTGGCCAGAAAAAAAAAGTCTGACAACAGTAAGTGTTGACAAGGATATGTAACTGTGAGTGAGGTATACATTGGCACAATCACTTTGAAAAATAGCTTTTCTTTATCTAATTAAGTTGTGGATGTGCATACCTTTAAACTCTTTTTCTTTTTAACAGCTTTACTGAGATATTATTCACATACAACATTGTACAAGTTTAAGGTGTTTATCATAACAATTTGATACACATATATATTGTGAAGTGCTTACCAAAATAAGGTTTTTTACATACCCTTTATCTAACATAATTACCATTTTGTTGTTGGCATTGTTATGGAGAGAATATTAAAGCTCTGCTCCCATAGCAGCTTTCAAGTATACAATACAGTATTAACTGTAGTCACCATGCTGTGACCTTAGGTCCCTGGAACTTAATCATCTTATAACTGAAAGTACTCTTTGACCAATATTTCCCAATTTTCTCCACCCCACAGCTACTGGCAATCACCATTATGCTCTGTTTCTGTCATTTCAGTGTTTTTAGAGTCTACATATAAGGAAATTATACAGTATTTGTCTTTCTCTGTCTGACTTATTTAACTAAGCATAATTCCCTCAAGGTCCATCCATGTTGTTGCAAATGGCAAGACTTCCTCTTTAATGGCTGAATAATATTCCACCGTGTGTGTGTGTGTATATGTGTGTGTGTGTGTGTGTGTGTGTGTGTGTGTGTGTGTGTGTGTATTTATCCATTCACTTGTCTGTGGACATTTGGGTTGTTTCCATGTCTTTGCTATTATAAATAATGCTGCAGTCAGAGTTCCTTGGTGGTCCAGTGGTTAGGACTCATGGCCTGGGTTCAATCCCTGGTTGAGAAACTAGGATCCCACAAGCCATGCAGTGTGGCCAAAAAAATGCTGCAATGGACACAGGCGAGCAGATGTTGCTTTGAGATAGTGATTTCATCTTCTTTGGATACATACCCAGAAGTGAGATTGCTGGATCATATAGTAGTTTTATTTTTAATTTTTCAAGGAACCTCCATACTGTTTTCCATAGTGGCAGTACCAGTTCACATCCCCACCAGTGGTGCATCACGGTTCCCCCTTCTCCACATCCTCATCACCATTTGTTATCTCTTGTCTGTTAGATAATAGCCGTTCTAACAGGTATGAGGTGATATCTCATTGGGTTTTCATTTGCATTTCTCTGATGATCTGTGTAGCTGAGTACCTTTTCACGTACCTGTTGGCTATTTGTATGCTTTCTTTGGAAAAATGTCTATTCAAGTTCTCTGCTCATTTTTTAATCAGATTATTATTTTTTTGCTATGGAGTTTTATGAGTTCTTTATGTAGTTTGGATATTAACCCCTTATCAGATATATGGTTTACAGATATTTTCTCCCATTCGGAAGGCTGCCTTGTCAATTTGTTGATGGTTTCCTTTTCTGTGCAGAAGCTTTTTAGTATGAAGTAGTTTCACTTTTTAAAATATATATATATTTCATTCTATTCTTCAGCTTGAAAAGTTGTTTGATTCTTTTTTATGTTTTCTATCTCTTTGTTGAACTTCTCAGTTGTTCTTGTATTATTTTCCTAATATCATTAAATTGTTTTTTTGTGATCTCCTAGCTCTCTGAGCATATTCAGAACAATTATTTTGAATTCTTTGTTGGGCGCTTCCTGTATCTTCATTTCTTTGGGACCAGTTACTGGAGGCTTAATGTATTCCTTTGTTGGAGTCATGTCTCCCGGATTTGTTGTGATCCCTGTGTCCTTGCGTAGGCACCTGCACATTTGAAGAAGCAGTCATCTCTTCCTGACTCTATGGAGTGACTTCAGTAAGGAAGGATTTCCAACCGCAGGTGGGGGAGTGCCCAAGTACGCCATCACCCCACATGTAGTGCTGTGGGTGCCAGGTGTGGGGACATGTGGTGGGATTGGCTGGGGGGATTGTGACGCACTTGCTCAGGCCATTGTAGTCCATAGCACTGACAACCGTGTGGTCCTTGGTATGTGTCTTGGGGGTCTTCAGAGGCTTCACAGGCTGTTGGGGTCCTCAGCATTGTCTGCAGGTACAGCAGCAAGGAACCAGGGCAGGCAGTGGGAGTGGCCAGAGCTGGTGGTATGCACACGCTCAGTTGTGAGGGCCAGCCGCAAGTGCCTGTGTAGCGGCAGTGGCCAGGTGCAAACACACACATTGTGGCGGGGGCCAGGACAGGCAGCAAGGGCTGGAGTCAACTATGGGCACACGGGCAGCTCAGGAGTCCTGGTAGTCAGTGTGCACCACTGTGGCTTTTGGGTCTCACTACAGGCATACAGCAGTGGAGGCTGGTGATAGGCCACGGGTGTGCAGGTGCACAGTTGGAGGGGCTAGCTGCAAGTGACTACAGTGGTGCAGGTCGGTGACAGAAGACAGGGCCTGATCTGGGCCCACAAGCAGCTATGGGGATCTGGCTGTTGGTGTGCTCTCCTGTGGCTGCACAGTCTCCTGATGGGTATGCATAGGGCAGTGGTGATTGGTGACAAGCTGGGCTGGGAGCATGCAGGTGTACAGCTGGAGCGGCTTAGCCCTGTGTAAGCACGTGATGGTCTACATGAGCCACAGAGGTTTAGGCTGGTGTCTCACACTCACTCAGCCACGGAGGCTTGGGCTGGCTGCTGGCATGGTTCCTGGGCTGCAGTGATGGTGGTGGTTGGGGCAGGGGAGTAGGGAGGGACTCAGGCAGCTGGCAGCAGCTGTGGGGTGAAAGCTGGTGTGTTCTGCGGGGGTCTGCAGTGGCTGTGCTGGCCATTGGTTTCTTCAGCCGTAAAAGCTGCTGGGCTCCTCAGTGGAGCAGCTCACTGGGAACTGTTGATTGTTAATCTGTTAAACTGTCAATTGTTGATCTTTGTTGGGGGACAGAGGCTA
This sequence comes from Grampus griseus, assembly GCF_964374135.1. Lineage (NCBI taxonomy): Eukaryota > Metazoa > Chordata > Mammalia > Artiodactyla > Delphinidae > Grampus > Grampus griseus. The sequence goes on along the minus strand of NC_139018.1, from coordinate 160,773,587 downwards.
GGGTCTCCTACTCTGCTGTCTTAGTGATGTCATGTCCTTAAACTCTTGGACTGTTTTCATACCAGTTTTGTTTGTAATAGTCCCCAAATTGGAGATCTCAAATATCTGTGACGAGTAGAATGGATAAATAAGTTGTGGTCTATTCATACATTGGAAAAGCATATCATAATGAATATGTTTGAAATCTAGCTGCTGATAACATCATTCATCTTACAAACATATTATTGACTGAATGAAGTCCTAAATATGTAGAGTATTTTCATTTATGATAAGTTAAAAGCCAGGAAAACTTAACTCTGTTCATTAAGGATACTAACAAGGGTAGAAAAGATACAAAGATGAGAAAAAAAGGATAGTAGGCACCTGTAGGGTGAGGGGAAGGGTTATGAATGGGGTGGGCCACATAGAGAGCTTCTAGGATATTGGCAATCCCAGGTGCCTAATTGTTGACCTTGAGTGGTGGTTGTGTGGATGTTTGCTTTGTAATTATTCATTAAACTATAAATATATTTTTATTTATGTTTTGGTACGTATAATATAGCTCATGATTATAAAATACAAATGAATATTAAGAGAATTTATTTATATTGGGACTTTTAAAGAATGAAGCAAAGCCTAGAAACTATAGAACAAAAAAATCAATAGATTTGGTTAAGTATAAAAATTCTGTACATTAGAAAATATCAGTAAGTATGTAATTAATAGTAGACTGTTAACTGTATTACACACTATATGCTAGTATTAATTGGCCCCTACAAATGAGTAGTAAAAAGGCAGACAACTCAGGAGAAAAATGGACAAACATATGAACAGGCATGTTACGGAAGAAGAAATAAAAATGTCCAAAATATATGAAATGATGCTTGACCTAACTAGTATCAGGGAAATGCAAATTAATGCATGAATGTATAAGAGGCTTAATGGCCATATAGTATTCCATTTTATGGTTATGCCATAATTTATTTACTGTTCTTCTGTTGATGTTCATATAGATGATTTCTATATTTCTATTTCCATAAACAGTACTACTGTTAACATATTTGTAAGAGTAAAAACATAGTAACAACGTGCATTTTTAGGACTGGCTGAATGAATTACAGTACATTCATAGCAATGGAGTGCTGTGTAGCTTTTAGAAAGAATAAGATAATTTCATATAAAATGCTTAGAAACATTTTCCTTGATATTTAAAATGATAAAACAAGATAAAAACACTATATGTACATTTTATCCCATTTTTATAATCATTCTATATAACATGCATTCTAGGTGCTGACTGTCTCATATATTTTCCCAAGAGGAAAAACCTGTCCATTGATAAATAATATGCATGCATTATTAATATTTTTTACTTACTAATAAAATACTGAAGCTTTATTATAATAGAGAAAAGAGGTCCTCCTCCCTCCACAATACATAGCAAACAACTGGATCTCCCTTTACCATTTTGGCTTCTTCAGAATGACTATATAAGCCACTTTGTTAACCAGAGGCACTCTGCTCAGGAAAGGGCCTTAACTAGAACAGTTCAATAAGACATGGGTTCTCTGATCTCTTTTCTTCTGTTTTAAAGTTATTCATAATGAGAACTTGAGGAAGAAGCAGTTGGACCCAAGCTGTTGCATTTGGCAATGGAAGTGTAATGTTCCCATCTATACATTCTATGTTACTGAGTTGTAATTCCTAAACTAGTAGAATCGTAGAGATGAGCCTGTTTTAGGGGCCTGCATAACAAATTGCCATAGACTGAGTGCATTAAACGACAGAAATTTATTTCTCACAGTTCTGGAGGCTGAGAAGTTCAAATCAGGGTTCTAGCATAGTCACGTTCTGGTGAGAGCCTTATTCCTGTATTGCAGATGGCTGTCTTCTTGCTGTGTCCTCAAATAATGGAGAGAGAGCAGGGAGAGAGCAAGCGAGCTCTCTTGTGTCTTATGTGGCTCCATTCTCATGATGGGGGTCTCAAAGACCCCCATCTCTAAATATCATCATATTGGAGATTAGGGTTTTAACATACGAATTAGGGGGAACACAAATATTCCGTCCATAGCAGGGCCTTTTCTCCCTCCTGCGAACTGTAATTTCAAATTGTGACAAGAATAATAGTTAATGTTCTTTGTAACCCTTTACTGTATACAAGGCATAATTTAAAATTATGTCCTATACTATTATGAGATTAATTTTAAAATATTGTTTATTGTGCCATATTACTTTCTATGCAAGCATTTTTAATTACTCTCTTGCCTGTAAGCAATTCTGAATTTGATTCTTTCTTCTAAAGCTGACTTCTCCCAGTATACTCTTTGACTATTTAGGGAGTACTGACCCTCCCAAAGCAAGGCCTCTGGTTTACTTGGTTTCTTGATATACTTGATTTATTTGGTCCCCTTTATATATGTTGTACATTTCTGTTGCCTCCTCTTTATCTAGTTCTCACATATAGCAGTGAGTTGTATCAGCATACAGGTATAACTTCTGCCATTTATAATACCTTTAAATGTTTGTTTTTTTTTTTAAACAGTAGAAACTTCTACAATGACTAATCAATTGAATACCATGTTGAAAATATTTGAAAATCAGGCAAATAAATTAAAGAGGTAAGCTTTTAAAATAACTCCTTTTCATCATTATAAATAAAGTGCATATTTATTTCAGATAAATTGGAAACATAGAAAAGAAAATAAAACCACTAATAAAAAATTTAGTGTTGTTAATTTTTATGATATATATAATTTTAAAAGTTAAAATTATAATCATAAAGAATGTGAAATTGTATAACCACAACAGAAAATAGTATGTTAGTTCCTCAAAAAATATGATCCATTTTTTGGATCATGGAATGGAAATCCAGCAATTCCATTCCTGGGAATATACCTCCCAAAACTGAAATCAGGGTCTTGAAGAGATATTTGTACAGCCATGTTGACTGTAGCATTATTCATAGTAGCAAAGAGGTAGAAGCAGCCCAAGTGTCCAATGATGGATGAATGGATAAAGAAAATGTGTTATATACATACAATGGAATAGTATTCAGTCTTAAAAAGGAAAGAAATTCTGACATATGGTACAACATGGATGCATCTTGAGGATATTAATGCTGATTAATTATAAGCCAGTCATAAAAAGACAAAATTGTATGATTTCACTTATATGAGGCATTTAGAGTGGTCAAATTCATAGAGACAGAAAGTAGAATGGTAGTTGCCAGGGTCTGGGAAGAATCAGGAATGTGGAGTTATTTTTAATGTGTATAGAGTTTCCGTTTTACAAGATGAAAAGAGTTCTGGAGATTGATTGTACAACAATATGAATATAATTATCACTACTGAACTGAACACTTAAAAACAGTTAATATGGTAAATTTTATGTGTATTTTACAGTTTTAAAACAGTAAAAAATATAATCATACAAAATGTAGTTTGCATATAGATGTTTCACTTATAGTTCTTTGTAAACTCATAAAATTCTTTTTAAAATAAATGTTTTAAATTAAAGTAAAACATATTCAGACAAGCTCACATCACAGCATTTTCAAAGAATTTTTTTTAGATTAGCATTGAAAAATTGAGAAAGTTTACATGATCAGATTTTTTAATTATCAAGTCCAAGGATCAAGATTTAATAGAAGAATATAACATAAAATGTAAAGAAAAGGATATCCTGGGCAGCTGTTGAAAATGGAACTAAAGAACTTAACGGCTTACATTAATTGGTGGTCAGGTACTTGGTATGTAATCAAGTTAGGCCTTATTTTACTTTTTCCCTCTTCTATCTCATTAGAGTCCTCCCTATCAGAAGGGTAGGGTAAAAACTTCCACAAATTTGTCAGATGAAAGCTTTTAGCATGTTCTAGGGGCATTCTTAAAGTAGGAGGCTGATTTCCATGAATATTCTTTCTATTGGAACAGGGTATTAAAGCAGTCATATGTATTACTATTATTTATTCTAGCTCCTCATATTAGACTATGGGTACTAGTTATAACTGGTTTTAAAATTCCTGGGCGTAAAAGAAAGCAGTGGGAAGGATTAGCTGAATGGATTACTATAAAGGTGAGGATTCTCAACTTGAATTGTCTTATACACAGAATAAGCTTTGTATAATTGTCTGGTCAGAATATGCTCAGTACATTGCTTGCTTGTCGAGAAGCATCTTGAAAGTCATTGTGGATGACCTACAGTTCTTACAGGTGGCTATATTAGTTTCACAATTGTTATATTGAAAAGCATGTCGTGTAGAAGAAAATCACAAAGGAACTTTTTTCAGACTCCTTATATTCATTTATATTTGCTTACTGGGGCTAGTTTTCCCTCTGCTCCTAGAAAAGACTAGGGCAGTACCATGAGTGTTCTGATCACTCTTAGGTAATTAATTTAAATATAATTATAAGCACTGTCCTGAATTGGAAATTAAAATCCCCTGTCAGATATTAGTCAATATTTTCATTTTCATTCAAAGTTAGGATTCTCTCCCCTTTCCCTAGAGCCTACCGGGGGATGTGGTTGGCTTTTCTCTTTTCTTACCTCCTTTCTCACTAACTATTTGTATTTTCTATTCTCCATGTTTTTGGGAAGAAAGGTAAGGTATAAAAGAAAGGTCTTATTTGACTGTCACTGCCTTCCTTCTGCATAAGTTCAAATAACATAAACCAGTTTTCTGAGTATTCTCCTTAAGGTGCCTCTCTCTAATAATGGCCATCATATCCACCTCTCCCTTAAGTATTTGAGTAGGTCTCAAGGCACCAGACAGCTCTCTGTAAAGAATATTTAGAAGTACTCTTTCTAAATCTTCTTTCCTGACCCTTTTATATTATCCATGTGGGTGAAAGGTTTTAGCACTCTCCCTTCCTTGGCTGCCTACTGTTTTCTTCAGTGGTAATGGTCACCTGCCTCATTTCTTCCTCTTTTTTTTTTTTTTAATAAATTTATTTATTTATTTTTGGCTGCATTGGGTCTTTGTTGCTGTGCGCGGGCTTTCTCTAATTGCAGCGAGCGGGGGCTACTCTTCTTTGCAGTGCACAGGCTTCTCATTGCGGTGGCTTCTCTTGTTGTGGAGCACGGGCTCTAGGCACGTGGGCTTCAGTAGTTGTGGCACGTGGGCTCAGCAGTTGTGGCTCGTGGGCTCTAGAGCGCAGGCTCAGTAGTTGTGGTGCACGGGGTTAGTTGCTCTGTGGCATGTGGGATCTTCCTGGACCAGGGCTCAAACCTGTGTTTGAACATTGGCAAGCGGATTCTTAACCACTGCACCACCAGGGAAGTCCCTCTTTTTTTTCTTTCTTCTTAGTTTTTTTTTTTTTTTTGCATTTTTTTCCACATCTTTATTGGAATATAATATTCTTCATGATACAAGCAGTGGGCTTAGAGTCTTAGTTGATGCCTCCATTTAACAGCCTGTTACAGTTATATCCTTTAACAGGCTGTGGCAAAAGTCTTAGTGCAGTTTTAAGAATTAATAATTTGGAGACTATAATGATACAACTGTTCAAAAGACACCATTTCGAAATTTGATTATGTACATTTCTTTTGTACTTATTTAAAAATTTTTGAATAGTAAATTTTTTTTGGTTAAATTCTGTTTGGGTCAGCATTTTCCATATTCAGTCAGAGAGACTGAAAAAAATTAATTTATTTAAAATTCACAAAACTAAATGTGTTAAAGAATGGAAATAATTAAACTTTCAAATGTTTATTTTTGGGGTAAGTTTGTAGCATTTATACTTCTGAAGTCATTGAAGCTTAAAACTACACTAACATTTTAAGAGTATCTTGTGTTTATTGAACTTCTGTCATGTGGCTGAGTGCTTGGGACAAAATCCCAACTCAAATTGGTCTGAGCAAAAGATGAATTTTATTAAGAAGACAACAGCAATATGGCTCAATTTCAGAAACAAGTATAAACCAGAACTTGAACACTATCAAGACACTTTTTCCCCCTCTGTACAAGAGCTTCATTTTCTCCTATTGCAGATCTCTTTCTTCCTTCTATTTTCTTTTTTAACTTTTTGCCTATGGGTGGGAGGCCCTGATTGCTGACAATTCCTAAATCTAATCTTTCAGTTTTAGTTACTCTGAGGGATAATATATGAATTTCCCAAGTCTAAAAGTCCTTGGTGAGAAAATTGTCAGTGCAGCCAGAGGCAGGTGCCTATTTCTGGACCAGTCAGCTCTAATCAAAGGCTTATGGTCATGTAAGCTTTCTTAGGAATTATACTAATTCAGAGGGGAGGGGTCAGGGGGTTCCCAGAAAAAGGAGTGGGGTCTACCTATGAGGTGCTTAGTGGTAAGCAGATGTGGTGGGATGAAAACCATAATATAGGATAACATTTAGAAAAAAGGATTGTATTTCGTTATTATGGATGAATTATACAGTAACAAGTTAGGGCAATCATGCTAGTCCTTGGGGAAAGCTGATATACCTTTTTTTCAGGATCTGGTCAATGCATTGTCTAGCCGTTTGGTCTGTGGATAGTGGGAAATGGACAAGTAATCATAGACTCAGAGGACCTTGAAAAGTTCTTTCTTCAATTATGGGCCATATTGGGATTACAAGTAGAGATTGGATTGCAGGGTATTTTTTCCAAGGCATAGTACCTCTTTGGTGAAGAGAGTATTTAGATCTGGTGACTAATCTTGGGAATGAAGTTGTCAACATCGGTGACAATATTGCCCATCACCAGAATCATGTGTAGTCCTGAGGGGACAGCAGGCCTATTAAGAAATCTATCATGATGTGTTTTCTAAAGAGGCGGAAGAGTCAGAAGGAAGGATAATAAGCTGTCTTGCCTTTCAAACTGTCTTTAGCCCAGGTACATGTATCACAGGTAGGTATGTTATGTCAAAGGTGGAATTATCATAATTCCAAGGTGGCAAATTCAAAGTCTTGAATGAATTTCAGTGACCAGTTAGGGCACTGGCAAGGCAAAAGGCATCCATTTGGTTAGAAGATAATGACAGAGTCTTCACTCCATGCAAAAAATTAAATTTAATGTTTATTACAGACATAAATGTCAGAAAACAGAATCATAAATATAGGGAAGGCATTTGACTATTGAAATTAAAAGTATCTTCAGAAATGAATCAAAGTTAAAAGATAAGCAGTGGATGGGAGAAAATATGTGTGCATATAGAAGAAAAGAGTGATAATAAGAATATATAATTCCACAAAAAGGCAAACAACCTTCAAATAATAGGCAAAGTACATATATATATATATATATATATATATAGATATTTAAGGAAGAGACAAAAAATGGCCAATAAACATTTTAGGAGATGCTCAATCTGATATGTAATCAGGGAAATAGAAAGCAAAGCAGCAACAATACATTTTTTCCCCCATCAGTTTAACAAAAAGTAGAAGTTTTCTAATATCAAGTCTTGACAGAGATGCAGTGTAATAAATACTCTTAAATTGCTAGTACCATAGAAATTGCCCACTTTCAAGAACAATTTAGCATAGTTTATTTAACAATAGCAACAAAACGGTTGCCTTATTCTTTTAATCTACCCTAGAGAAAGGACTATTCTCAAGGAGGCATATGTAAAAAGAAATTTATCATATCACTGTGATAATAGCAAAAATCTAGAAAGAATTACATTTTTTGTTAGCAGGAGTATGGCTCAATCATCTGTGGTAAAAGGATTGTAAGGGAATTCTATGAGCAACTGTATGACCACAAATTAGACAACTTACATGACATGGACAAATTTCTAGAAAGACAGACTATACTGATTCAAGAACTGGAAAATCTGAGTATAACTGAAACAAGTAAAAAGATTCAATTACTAATTAAAATATTTCCCAACAAGAAATTCTCAGATGGCTTCACTGATGAATTCTATCAGATATTTAAAGAAGAATTAATATCACTGTTTTACAAACTCTTTCAAAAAGTAGAAGAGGAGTTAATACTTCTCAACTCATGCTATGAGTCTAGTATTACTCTGATACCAAAGTCAGACCACAGTGTCACAAGAAAACTGCAGACCAATATATTATGAATATGAACACAAAAATACTCAACAAAATGCTAGCAAATCGAATCCAATAACATATAAAAAAGGTTATATACCACAAGCAGGTGGGGTTTATCCCAGGAATGCAAAGTTGGTTCAAAATGCAAATATTGTGCTTCTCTGGTGGCACAGTGGTTAAGAATCAGCCTGCCAACACAGGAGACACGGGTTCGAGCCCTGGTCCGGGAAGATCCCACATGCCGTGGAGCAGCTAAGCCCACGCACCACAACTACTGAGCCTGTGCTCTAGAGCCCATGAGCCACAACTACTGAAGCCCGCACGCCTGCACTCTGCAACAAGAGAAGCCACTGCAGTGAGAAGCCTGTGCACCACAATGAAGAGTAGCCCCCACTCACTGCAACTAGAGAAGGTCCGCACGCAGCAACAAAGACCCAGCGCAGCCAAAAATAAATTTATAAAAAAATAAATAAAATGCAGATATCAATAAATGTAATACATGATATTGATTGAATAAAGGAGAAAAAATCACGTGATTAGCTTACTAGACAAAGTAAAAGCATTTGACAAAATCCAATAGCCTTTTATGATAAAAAATACTCCATAAACTAGGCATAGAAGGGAACTTTCTTAATCTGATAAAGACTATCTACAAATACCTATAACTAACATCATAATATATTCTCTCTAATATATTAAAGAAAAAACTTAATGGTGAAAAAACTTAATATATTCTAAGATCAGGGACAAAATAGGACATTCTTACCACTTCTGTCGACCATTGTAGTAGAGGTTCTATCTAGGGCATTTAGAGAAGAAAAGGAAATGAAAACTACCTCTTTTTGCAGATGTCATGACCTTATCTATTGACAATTCTAAGGGATCTGTTAGAACTATTAGAAGTAAATTAATTTAACAAGGTTGCAATATACAAGCTTCATAAATAAAAATCAATTATATTTTAATACACTAGTTGTTATGAGTTGAATTGTGCCCCCCCCCCCACCAAATACATGTTGAAGCTCTAACTTCTAGTACCTCAGAATGAACTTAATTGGCTATAGGGTCATTGTAGATGTAATTAGTGAAGATGAGGTCATAGTGGAGGGGGATGGGCCCTTAATCCAATATGACTGGTATCCTTATAATAATATTGTAGAAGGCAAATACACACAGAGGGAAGACAGTCATGGAGGCAGAGATTGGAGTTATGCTGGGAGTACTAGAAGTTGGAAGAGGCAAAGAAGGATTCTCCCCTAGAGGTTTCAGAGGGAGCATGGCTGTACCAACACCTTAGTTTTAGATTTATAGTCTCCAGAACTGTGAGCGAATAAATTCTTGTTGTTTTAAGTCACCAGTCACGCAGATTGTGACACTTTGTCATAGCATAGGAAAGTAATACACTAGCAAGGAACATTCCAAAAATGAAATAAAACAATTCCATTTACAAAAGCACCAAAGAGAATGAGAATAAATTTAACAAAAGAAGTGCTAGACTTGTGCACCGAAAACTACAAAACACTGAAAGTACTTTAAAGAATACTCAAACAGGTAGGCATCCCATTTTCATGGACTGTTAGACTTAACTAATCTTAAAACGGCAATATTTCCCAAATTGATCTACAGATTTAATGCAATCTCTATCAAGATCCCAACTTTGTTTTTGCATGAATTGGCAAGTTGCTTTTAAAATTCATGTGGAAATACAAGGAACCCAGAATAGTCAAATCTTAAGAAGAACAATGTTGGAGGATTCATACTTTAGTGATTTTAAAACTAAATACACCTGTAGTAATTAAGACAATGTCGTACTGGCATGAGGATAGACCTATGTAGATCAATGGAATAGAATGAATGGAAATGATGTCCAGAAATAAACCATTACATTTATTTATAATTAACTGATTATCAACATGGAGGCCAGGATAATTCAGTGAGGAAAGAATAGTTTTTTTAATAACTGTGCTTGGAGAACTGGATATCCATATGCAAAAGAATTAAGTTGGATCCTTTCTTTGTGCCATGCACTAAAATTAACTCAAAATTACCAAAGACCTAAATTTAAGAGCTAAAACTATAAACCTCTTAAAGAAACACAGGAGTAAATATTTTTGACTTAGAGTTAGTCAATGGTTTCTTTCTTTTTAAAATTTTTTTGGCCATACTGCATTGCACATGGGATCTTAGTTCCCCAACTAGGGATGGAACCCAGGACCCCTGCATTGGAAGCGCAGACTCTTAACCACTGGACCACCAGGAAAGTCCCAGTCAATGGTTTCTTAAATAAGATATCAAAAGCACAACCAACAACAGAAAAAAAAAATAGATAAACTCAACATAAAAATTAAAAACTTGTGCTGCAGGTTCTTAATACAATTAAGAATGTGAGAAGACAACTCATAGAATGTGAAAACTATTCATAAATCATGTATCTGATATGGGACTTGCACCCAGAATATACATAAGAACTCTTACACCTCAGTAATAAAAAGGATAAATAACCATGTTTAACAATGGGCAAATAATCCGAATAGACGTTTTGCCACACAAGATATACAGATGGTCAATAAGCACATGAAAAGATACTCAACATCATTAGTCATTAGGGAATCAAAACTACAATGTTATACCACTTCACAACCACTAGGATGGCTATAATAAAAATGACAGACAATAACAATTGTTGGAAAGGATGTAGAGAAATTGGTACCCTCATACATTGCTGGTACATCATGTAAGTGGTACATCTGCTATGGAACACAGTTTGTCAGTTGCTCAAAATGTTAAATATTTAGTTAACATATGACCCAGAAATTCTTTTCCTATGTTTATACCTAAGAGAAATGAAAACATAGGTCCACACAAAAACTTGTACATGTATGTTCATAGTAGCATTATTCATAATAGCCCAAAAGTGGAAACAACCCAAATGTCCATAAACTGATGAATGAATAAATAAAATGAGCATATTCATACAATGTAATATTATTTGGCAATAAAAAGGAACAAAGTACTGATACATGATACAAACACTATGCTAGTTGTGAGAAAACAGTCTCAAAAGACCACATACTGTGCAATTCTGTTTGTATGAAATATTCAGAATAGGCAAATCTGTGGAGACAGAAAATAGACTGATGGCTGCCAGGGCTTAGGCAGTTCTGGGAGAAATGGAGAGTGAGTGCTAATGGCTACAGCATTTCTTTCCGGGGTAATTAAAATGTGCTAAAATTAGATAGGGGTAATAGTTACTCAACTTAGTGAATATATTAAAAGCCATTGAATTGTATATTTTAAATGAATGAATTTTATTATATGTTAATCATATCTTAAGCTTTAAAAAATTCTGATCATAATGAATAAAAACTCAGTCAAAAAAATATAGTTTATCCATACTATGGAACAGTTGTCAGCAAACTGCAGTCCATGAGTCAAATCTAGCCTGCAGCTTATTTTTGTAAATAAAGTTTTGTTAGAACGTAGCCATACCCATTCATTTACCCATCATCTGTAGCTGCTTTTGCAGAGTTGGGTAGTAGTGACAGAGATCACCTGGCCTGTAAAGTCTAAAATAGTTACCATCTGACTCTTTACAGAAGAAGTTTGCCAAACCCTGCTATGGAATAAGAAGTTGTATTTAAAGGGAGTGAGAGAAATCTATGTTTACTGATATAAATACATCTCAGAAATTGTGTTAAGTGGAAAAGTTGAGAACATCATATACAATATCATTTATGTGAAAAAGAAAACAAAACAGACATCCAGCCCACTAACAAAAAGTATAGAATTGAAAGGGTATGTGAAGTGTTATATAAATCCATGGAACAAGTTCTGGGAAGAGACACAGCAAGCTAACAGTATCTCTAGGAAAAGCATTGAATTTTTGGAATGCTAGTCAAAGTTTACTCTAACCTTATTTATATTAAGGTTTTTACAAAGAAAATATATAAGCATATTACATAAAAATATAAATTTAAAATTATAATACATTATAGATATTTTTGGTTTGTTTTCCAGAGCTATGAGTGAGCAAGTTTTGTTAGAGGCTGTAAGTATAGTGCTTTCAGTTTGAAATTGCACTTTGTCCTTGATGTTGTTAATACAGTCTAGAAATTGTCAGGATATGTCAAGAGAGTCAGTTTATTCAAGAGATTTTTATGCATATGTGAGCTGGAAAGCTTTGTCTATTCTTTTGATTTTATTAGATTTAATTGTCACTCAGAAACACTTCATTTCTAAAATACTGAACTATAACATCCCACAGTCTTTTTCTTTTTTTAACATCTTTATTGGAGTATAATTGCTTTACAATGGTGTGTTAGTTTCTGCTTTATAACAAAGTGAATCAGCTATATGTATACATATATCCCCATATCCCCTCTCTCTTGCGTCTCCCTCCCACCCTCCCTATCCCACCCCTCTAGGTGGTCACAAAGCACCGAGCTGATTTCCCTCAGCTATGCGGCTGCTTCCCACTAGCTATCTGTTTTACGTTTGGTAGTGTATATATGTCCATGCCACTCTCTCGCTTTGTCCCTGCTTACCCTTCCCCCTCCCCGTGTCCTCAAGTCCATTCTCTATGTTTACATCTTTATTCCTGTCCTGCCCCTAGGTTCTTCAGAAGCATTTTTTTCTTTTTTTTTTTTAGATACCATATATATGTGTTAGCATACGGTATTTATTTGTTTTTCTCTTTCTGACTTACTTCACTCTGTATGAGACTCTAGGTCCATCCACCTCACTACAAGTAACTCAATTTTGTTTCTTTTTATGGCTGAGTAATATTCCATTCCCACAGTCTTTTTTTTTTTTGCGGTAATGCGGGCCTCTCAACGCCGTGGCCTCTCCCGTTGTGGAGCACAGGCTCCGGACGCGCAGGCCCAGCGGCCGTGGCCCACGGACCCAGCCGCTCCGCGGCATGCGGGATCCTCCCGGACCGGGGCATGAACCCACCTCCCCTGTATCGGCAGGTGGACTCCCAACCACTGCGCCACCAGGGAAGCCCCTCCCACAGTCTTTTGAAATTCCACTATCACTGATAGTTCCTTTGCCTCTTTCAACACCAATTATAACTTCACTATGCAGATTAATACCAATGGTTCATTATTTTTATGAGTTAATGAAGACTTTCTTACTTTAATAATTAAGTGCCCAAATAACCTCTCTATATTGATATGTTTGCTTTTCATTATTAATGAAGTTATAATATTTCTTTTAGAAAAACACACAGATTCAAAGTGACCTCCAAGTGTTGTCAGAGGAGAAACTGATGCTGGAAAATGAACTACAAAAGTTGAAGAGTACAGAGGTTAGTTAATTTTAGTGTCTGAAAATGGCATACATACCAATATTACTAATTGGTAGCAGCTGTGCTTTAAAAAAATAAGATAATGCTATATTCTAAATTACCATATATTTTAAAAAATTTATTTATTTTATATTTATTTTTGGCTGCATTGGGTCTTTGTTACTGCACGCAGGCTTTCTCTAGTTCCAGCGAGTGGGGACTATTAGTTGTGGTGTGCAGGCTTCTCATTGTGGTGGCTTCTCTTGTTGCAGAGCACGGGCTCTAGGTATGTGGGCTTCAATAGTTGTGGCACACAGGCTCAGTAGTTGTGGCTTGTAGGCTCTAGAGCGCAGGCTCAGTAGTTGTGGCACACGGGCTTAGTTGCTCTGTGGCATGTGGGATCTTCCCGGACCAGGGCTCGAATCCGTGTCCCCTGCACTGGCAGGCAGATTCTTAACCACTGTGCCACCAGGGAAGTCCTAAATTACCATATTAGCTATCAAAACTGAAAGGATGCTATGAAAAGCAGACATAAAATTGAAACATTCTGAAAGGTATGTCTAAGCCAAATATTTAACTTTATTAAAATACCAATAAATTAGGTTTACAAATATATTTTAAATGCATTTTATTGTATTCTTTGCAACTGTGTAATGTGTGTGTCCCAGTTCACTCTTACTACATAGAGTGAATAGAAATACCAAGGGTAGAATTTGTTTCCTTTTTTTCCCCTCCTCCTCTGCCGTTTTTATATAGCTTATAAATTTCAAACTATACACAATGAAGTCAAATGGTGGATTAGAAGCAAATTTTTAACTATGTAAAAATATAAGATGTATGTTTTGACACAAAATTAACATAGAATGAAGAAAAATACTCTTGAATCTACTAATGTTGGTAACTTGGTATTTCCTCCTTAGTAGAGGAGGAAGCAGAAGTAGTACCAGATTTGCTACTTAATCAGTTAGAGAAGCAGTGATCCTACATAAGTGTCAAATGTAAGACCAGGGCTGTCACATAAGTTGAATTAGGAATAGCTTCATCTAGGTATAGGTCCCAGTGGGAATAAAAATAAAAAAAATTAAAATAAAGCAGTAAATTGTCATAGTAAATGATTGAATAGTCTGGCCAAGTGTAAGGATTCAACACTTAATCATGCACTGTTAGATCCACATTCAAAATCTTTGGAGCTTTGTACATGACTTGAAAATGTTGCAGCAGTTTCTGGTTTTACTTTCTTATACTGTTTCTTTAAATTTTGTATGTGAAAACCTAAAGAAGTATGGAAGTGTGAATGAGAAATGTGGAAGGAGCATTACTGCATATACAGTAGCAATATTATATCCACACAAAGGTGGTGACCAAGAGATCTGAGAGATAGCCTGTTTTCAGAGAAGGGGATGGTAGGAAGAGAATAATGGCTAACAATTATGTTAAAGTCAGTATTTCTAATAACAACTATATCAATTTTCTTCCAGAGTGAGCTTTCTTTACTAACTGATATTATCTCTTAATAATTTTATTTTCATAGGCAACCAACTTTAGTAATCAAGAACCATGTCTGCCAGATGTTAATGTGTGTCAGTTAAGGGTTTTATTTTACTTTTTGTAAGCAGGAGAAACTGACACTATTTAAAGCAAGAAATGTATTGGATGGCTAGTAGGGTAACTCAAAGAATTGAGGGAAAATTGAACAACATGTTTGGTGAGAGAACCAGGACAACTCTTAGAGTTAAAATAACAGAAATTCATGGATAGCCACTACTTCCGTCCTTTCAGGGAAATTTTAGAGAGGGAGTTTATGACTGTTTTCTTCCCATCCCTTTGGATACGGGTTCTGGAATTACTAAGCTCTACTACTTCCCTTCTACAATGTCAATTTTTAGATGATTGTATCTTACTGGTCTTGCCTGGGGTCAGATGTCACCAAGACAGTTTGAGATGAGGGAGTTGAAGAACACTTCTAAATCTGGTGCTGTTTCTTAACAGAATGGAAAAAGGATACTGGGCACAAATAGCTGGTGTCCACTGTACTTGGTAATGTTTCCCTAATTAATATCTTAGCCATTTACTTATTTCAGGTGTCAGAAAAGTTTAATGTAAAGGCCAAGTATTTTAGGTTTTGTAGAGCATAGGGTCTATGTTGCAACTACTCAAGTCTGCTGCTGTGATATGAAAATAGCCACAGAAAATACATAACTGAATGACCATGGCTGTGTTACAATAAAATATTATTTACAAAACAGGCAGCAGGGCAGATTTGGCCTATACTTTGCTGACTCCTTATTTTTTCTTTTTTGAATTTTACTTTATTTTTTTAAATACAGCAGGTTCTTATTAGTTATTTTATGCATATTAGTCTATATATGTCAATCCCAATCTCCCAGTTCATCCCACCACCACCACCACCACCCCACCCCCCCGCTTTCCGCCCTTGGTGTCCATACGTTTGTTCTCTACATCTGTGTCTCTATTTCTGCCTTGCAAACAGATTCATCTGTACCATTCTTCTAGATTCCACATACGTGCATTAATATACGATATTTGTTTTTCCCTTTTTGACTTAGTTCACTCTGTATGACAGTCTCTAGGTCCATCCACCTCACTACAAATGACCCAATTTCGTTCCTTTTTATGGCTGAGTAATATTCCATTGTATATATGTACCATATCTTCTTTATCCATTCATCTGTCAGTGGGCATTTAGGTTGCTTCCATGACCTGGCTATTGTAAATAGTGTTGCAATGAACACTGGGGTGTAAGTGTGTTTTTGAATTATGGTTTTCTCAGGGTATATGCCCAGTAGTGGGATTGCTGGATCATATGGTAATTTTATTTTTAGTTTTTTAAGGAACCTCCATATTGTTCTCCGTAGTGGCTGTATCAGTTTGCATTGCCACCAACAGTGCAAGAGGGTTCCCTTTTCTCCATACCCTCTCTAGCATTTGTTGTTTGTAGATTTTCTCATGATGCCCATTCTAATTGGTGTGAGGTGATACCTCACTGTAGTTTTGATTTGCATTTCTCTAATAATTAGTGATGTTGAACAGCTTTTCCTGTGCCTCTTGGCCATCTGTCTTAGACATGTCTTCTCTGGAGAAGACATGTCTTCTCTGGAGAAACGTCTATTTAGGTCTTCGGCCCATTCTTGGATTGGGTCGTTTGTTTTTTTAATATTGAGCTGCATGAGCTGCTTGTATATTTTGGACATTAATCCTTTGTTGGTTCATTTGCAAATATTTTCTCCCATTTTGAGGGTTGTCTTCTCGTCTTGTTTATAGTTTCCTTTGCTGTGCAAAAGCTTTTAAGTTTCATTAGGTCCCATTTGTTTATTTTTGTTTTTATTTCCATTACTCTAGGGGGTGGGTCAAAAAAGATCTTGCAGTAATTTATGTCAAAGAGTGTTCTTCCTATGTTTTCCTCTAAGAGTTTTATAGTGTCTGGTCTTATATTTAGGTCTTTAATCCATTTTGAGTTTATTTTTGTGTATGGTGTTAGGGAGGGTTCTAATTTCATTCTTTTACATGTAACTCTCCAGTTTTCCCAGCACCACTTATTGAAGAGACTGTCTTTTCTCCACTGTATATCCTTGCCTCCTTTGTCACAGATAAGTTGACCATAGGTGCATGGGTTTATCTCTGGGCTTTCTATCCTGTGCCATTGATCTGTATTTCTGTTTTTGTGCCAGTGCCATATTGTCTTGATTACTGTAGCTTTGTAGTATAGTCTGAAGTCAAGGAGTCTGATTCCTCTAGCTCCGTTTTTTTCCCTCAAGATTGCTTTGGCTATTCGGGGTCTTTTGTGTCTCCATACAAATTTTAAGATTTTTTGTTCTAGTTTTCGAAAAGATGCCACTGGTAATTTGATAGGAATTGCATTGAATCTGTAGACTGCTTTGGGTAGTATAGTCATTTTCACAAAGTTGATTCTTCCAATCCAAGAACAAGGTATATCTCTCCATCTGTTTATGTCATCTTTGATTTCTTTCATCAGTGTCTTACAGTTTTCTGAGTACAGGTCTTTTACCTCCTTAGGTAAGTTTATTCCTAAGTATTTTAGTATTTTTGTTGCAGTGGTGATGGGATTGTTTCCTTAATTTTTCTTTCTGATCTTTCATTGTTAGTGTATAGGAATGCAAGAGATTTCTGTGCATTAATTTTGTATCCTGCAGCTTTACCAAATTCATTGATTAGCTCTAGTAGCTTTCTGGTGGCATCTTTAGGATTATCTATGTATAGTATCATGTCATCTGCAAACAATGACAGTTTTACTTCTTCTTTTCCAATTTGGATTCCTTTTATTTCTTTATCTTCTCTGATTGCCATGGCTAGGGCTTCCAAAACTATGTTGAATAATAGTGGTGAGAGTGGACATCCTATGGATTTTATTCTTCAATTTGTTAATATGGTGTATCACACTGATTGATTTGCATATACTGAGGAATCCTTGTATCCCTGGGATAAATCCCCCTGATCATGGTGTATGATCCTTTTAATGTGTTGTTGGATTCTGTTTGCTAGTATTTTGTTGAGGATTTTTGCATCTGTATTCATCAGTAATATTGGTCTGTAATTTTCTTTTCTTGTAGTATCTTTGTCTGGTTTTGATATCAGGGTGATGGTGGCCTCGTAGAATGAGTTTGGGAATGTTCCTTCCTCTTCAATTTTTTGGAAGAGTTTGATAAGGATGGATGTTAGCTCTTCTCTAAAGAGAACTCACCTGTGAAGCCATCTGGTCCTGGACTTTTGTTTGTTGGAAGATTTTTAATCACAGTTTCAATTTCATTACTTGTGATTGGTCTGTTCATATTTTCTGTTTCTTCCTGGTTCAGTCTTGGAAGGTTATGCCTTCTAAGAATTTGTCCATTTCTTCCAGGTCTTCCATTTTATTGGCATAGAGTTGTTCATAGTAGTGTCTCATGAAGCTTTGTATTTCTGCGGTGTCCTTCTTTTTCATTCTAATTTTATTGATTTGAGTCCTCTCCCTCTTTTTCTTGATGAGTCTGGCTAAAGGTTTATCAATTTTGTTTATCTTCTCAAAGAACCAGCTTTTAGTTTATTGATGTTTGCTATTGTTTTCCTTGTTTCTGTTTCATTTACTTCTGCTCTGATCTTTATGGTTTCTTTCCTTCTACAGACGTTGGGTTTTGTTTGTTCTTCTTTCTCTAGTTGCTTTAGATGTAAGGTTAGATTGTTTATTTGAGATTTTTCTTGTCTCTTGAGGTAGGATTGTATAGCTATGAACTTCCCTCTTAAGAACTGCTTTTGCTGTATCCCTTAGGTTTTAGGTCATCGTGTTTTTCTTGTCATTTGTCTCTAGGTACTTTTTGACTTCCTCTTTGATTTCTTCAGTGATCTCTTGGTTATTTAGTAACATATTGTTTAGCCTCCATGTGTTGGTGTTTTTTACATTTTTTCCCCTGTAATTGATTTCTAATCTCAAAGCGTTGTGGTCGGAAAAGATGCTTGATATGATTTCAATTTTCTTTAATTTACCGAGGCTTGATTTGTGACCAAAGATGTGATCTGTCCTGGAGAGTGTTCCATGTGCATTTGAGAAGAAAGTGTAATCTGTTGTTTTCAGATGGAATGTCCTATAAATATCAATTAAATTTGTCTGGTCTATTGTGTCATTTAAAGCTTGTGTTTCCTTATTCATTTTCTGTCTGGGTGATCTGTCCATTGGTGCAAGTGAGGTGTTAAATTCCCCCACTATTACTATGTTACTGTCAGTTTCCTCTTGTATAGCTGTTAGCATTTGCCTTAAGTATTGAGGTGCTCTTATGTTGGGTGCATATATTATATTTATAATTGTTATATCTCCTTCTTGCATTGATCCCTTGATCATTCTGTAGTGTCCTTCCTTGTGTCTTGTAATATTGTTTATTTTAAAGTCTAGTTTTCTGATAGAAGTATTGCTACTCCAGCTTTCTTTTGATTTCCAGTTTGATTTCCATTTGCATGGAATATCTTTTTCCATCCCCTCACTTTCAGTCTGTATGTGCCCCTAGGTCTGAAGTGGGTCTCTTGTAGACAGCATATAGATGGGTCTTGTTTTTGTATCCATTCAGCAAGCCTGTGTCTTTTGGTTGGAGCATTTAATCCATTCACATTTAAAATAATTATTGACATGTATGTTCCTCTTACCATTTTCTTAATTGTTTTGGGTTTGTTTTTGTACGTCCTTTTCTTCTCTTGTGTTTCCCACTTAGAGAAATTCCTTTAGCATTTGTTGTAGAGCTGGTTTGGTGGTGCTGAATTCTCTTAGCTTTTGCTTGTCTGCAAAGCTTTTGAGTTCTCCATCGAATCTGAATAAGATCCTTGCCGGGTAGAGTAATCTTGGTTCTTCCATTTTATTACTTTAAATATATTGTGCCACTCCGTACTGACTTGTAGAGTTTATTCTGAGAAATCAGCTGTTAACCGTACGCGAGTTCCCTTCTATGTTATTTGTCGTTTTTCCCTTGTTGCTTTTGATAATTTTTCTTTGTCTTTAATTTTTGCCAATTTGATTACTATGTGTCTCGGTGTGTTTCTCCTTGGATTTATCCTGCCTGGGACTTTCTGCGCTTCCTGGGCTTGGGTGGCTATTTCTTTTCCCATGTTAGGGAAGTTTTCAAATATAATCTCTTCAAATATTTTCTCAGGTCCTTTCTCTCTCTCTTCTCCTTCTGGGACCCCTATAATGTGAATGTTGGTGTGTTTAATGTTGTCACAGAGATCTCTTAGGCTGTCTTCATTTCTTATCATTCTTTTTTCTTTTGTCTGTTTCATGGCAGTGAATTCCACCATTCTGTCTTCTAGGTCACTTATCCATTCTTCTGCCTAAGTTATTTTGCTATTGATGCCTTCTAGTGTGTTTTTCATTTCAGTTATTGTATTGTTCATCTCTGTTCTTTAATTCTTCTGTGTGTTTGTTCTTTATTTCTTCTAGGCCTTTGTTAAACATTTCTTGCATCTTCTCGATCTTTGCCTCCATTCTTTTTCCGAGGTCCTGGATCGTCTTCACTATCATTATTATGAATTCTGTTTTCTGGAAGGTTGCCTATCTCCACTTCATTTAGTTGTTTTTCTCGGGTTTTGTCTTATTCCTTCATCTGGTACATAGTCCTCTGCGTTTTCATTTTGTCTGTCTTTCTGTGGATGTGGTTTTTGTTCCACAGGCTGCAGGAATGTAGTTCTTGCTTCTGCTGTCTGCCCTCTGGTGGATGAGGCTATCTAAGAGACTTGTGCAAGCTTCCTAATGGGAGGGACTCCTGCCAATATTTTTATGGCATCTTCATCATTACACAGGGCAAAGGCTGGGAAAATAACAGGAGAGCTGAGACTGTACCTGCAGCTCCCCTTGGCTCTGCAGAGTGCCAACCACAGTTACATTAGCCTGACTCCTTATTTATTCCACTTCTGCCATCACCTGGCTTTCTACTATAGCTTCCTAAATAGGAGCTCCTAGATATATATATTTTGGTATGCTATTGCTAGAAAATATTACTGCATAAAAAGATTTGTTTCTGTTCTTTCCATTCTGTTCTATTGGTGTTGTGTATTCCTACACCAATGACTGAGATCTTTAATGATTATATATTTATAGTAAGTCCTGGTATTTTGTGGGCAAGTTAACCCACCTTGTAATATATGAGAATTTATTTGTTTTTGGTCTTTGCACTTTCTTGTAAATTTTAGAGTTAATTTGTCAAATTCTACTATTGCACTCAAGCTGTACATCAAATTTGAGAGATTTACATATAGGATATCAAGATACATCTTTTTGTTTACAAACATTAAATGTCACAATTTTGGAAAGTTTTGTAATGCTTACAATCAGTGTTTATGATTTTCTTCATAAAGCTCTTATTCATTTTTGTTAGGTTAATCTTAGGTACTTTGTATTTTTATGCTATGTTATTTGTATCTTACAAAATATTTTAAAGCTATTGCTAGAGAAATGTAACAAATTTTTGTATATTGAATTTTCCATCTACAAACCTAGCTACACTATCATAATGGTTAGATTTTTATTTCCTACTTTCATAATTGAAGTATCTGTAAATGATTGCCTAAATTTTCTTGCTTTCCAACTTGTAATACTTTCTTCTTCTTGCCTTGCTACACTGGAAAAGACCTCTAGAATAATACTGAATAGACAGTATGAAAGCAGGCATTTTGTTTTGTTTTGTTCCTGATATTAAGGGGAATGTTTTCTTGTTTCTTGTGATTAGTCAGCCTGCCTTTCTGTCTCTCTTTCTCTTTCAAAACCATGTATCAGGTTAAAGGATGTTTCCTCTTCCCATAATATATTTTCATGAATATTTTTTTTTATGCTTCCTAAAATTCTTCCAGCCTCTGCCACTATTGCCTTATTTCAAAGCCATTTCCATAGTTTTAGTTATGTGTTGCAACAGCACCCTACTTTCAGGTAGCAAAATCTGTATTACTTTTTAATTTGCTGCTCAGTGGGTTGCTTTATTGGCTGCTTTAGGGTTTACAGTCTTGTTTTTAACTTACTGTAGTTTCTATTCAAATGACATCGAATTACTTCATATATAAGAGTCTTGAAACATACTTTCATTTGTCCCTTTCTGGCCTTTGTGCAATTGTTTTTATACATTTTACTGCACAACACATTGTTATTAATTTTGCTGTAAAATATTACCTTTTATAGAGATTTAAATAACAGGAAAACAGTCTTTATATTTACCCACATAATTATCATTTGTGGTATTCTTCTTTGTGTATTTTCTTATTCCTATCTGGTATCATTTTTCTTCTCCTTGAAGGATTCTTTATTTTTTTTATTGTGCAGGGCTGCTGCTGCTGAATTCTTTCACCTCTTTGATTTCCAGACCAAAAAAAATTTCTTTTGCCATCAGTTTTGAAAGATATTTTTCCTGGATAAAGAATTCTAGGTTGAGTGGTTTAAAGATATTGCTCCTTTGTCTTCAGGCTTGCATTATTTCTTACAAGAAATCTGTTTTCTTGTTTATTCTTGTGTGTATTCTGCTTTTCTCCGCTGTCTGCTTTTAAGATTTTCTTTTTATTGCTGCTTTTAAGTAATTTGATTATGATGTATTTTGGGGGTTAGTTTTCCTTGTACTGTTGTGGATTTGTGGATATACAGTTTTCATCAAAGTTGAAAAAAATTGGCCATTATTTCTTCAAATAGTTATTCTCTTTTCCCACCCCTTCTCTCCATGAATTCCAATTGTAAGTATATTAATCCACTTGAAGTTGTCCCACAACTCACTGATGATCTGTTCGTTATTTTTTAGTCTTTTTTCCCTTTCGTTGTTTTAGTATGTTTTGATTGCCAGTATATTAGATTTTTCTTAGTAGGAAATATGTACCAAAACTCGTGTTTAAACTGGAAAATTATTTGGCAACCTTAACAATTCTCATTAAAAATGTTATTATTATACTTATTTTCTATATTTTATAGGAATTGTTACACTTGGGGTTTAACTTGTGAGAACTTTGCTACAGTGAATTTGGTATCTGTTGGAGGTTGTGGTCTGAAATAGGAAATGATCTCCCAATACCTAGTAGTGTCTATTATTAAGCTCATCTAAAAGTTTCAATACTCTAATTGTCAAATTTTTTCTATACTTCCTTGTAGAAAATAATCCACTACTACATAGTAGTTCAAGAATACTTTAAAACCTGTGGTCAATTCTGCTCTAATATTTGTTTTGAAATGCAGATTTGTTACAACATGACAGAACAGTTTGAGCATAATGTGAATTTTACATTTGCTTATGCACAAATTCATCTGAAAATAGTACTAGGTGAATGTAGAAAAACAGCTTCTACAAGCTTCTTCGGTTTACCATGTGTATTGTGTACCACACCAGTCCACATATGGTGTTAAAACTTTTCATCCAATTTCAGATAGCCTTCCTTCGCATACTGCATAATAACTCACAAGTTGAAATCTGTTTGATGCTCATTTCCAAAAACAAGCTTCATGTCTTATTCAAGATAAAGAGCTATGTTTCTCGTAGTATGTATTTCTTAATCATTTAACTGTATAAAACTGGATTAATGTTCTTAAGTTTTTATTTTTTTTAATGTATCATCGACAGTTTTTTTGCGTTCTGTGCACCTTACCCCATTTTCCTCATATATCCTGCAGTTTTTATCATATGATTTTTCACAGTGAGGTGATTTTCAGGATGTTGTATGCAATGTTATAGCAGAACTGACTGTAATTTGTCAAGGAATTTAATTGTTTGATATGTATTAGCTTATTTGCAACTTACATTCTGTAAAGCACTATAACAAACATTCAGCCTATATCATTAATTTTGTTTTGCTTTTATTCAGATAATTTCCCTTGAAACATAGTATAGTGATTCTCAAAGTAAAATGGCAATCTTAGTAATGTGTATTATCATGTATTTACCTTTAATTTATGGTCTCCTTAACTGTTTATTTCTGGCTTATATAAAACTACATAGAAACCAAAGGCTACAAGTGAGCGACAAAAGAAAACTATGAAAATGGAGAAGAAAAAAGACGAAGGAATATCTGAAGATTTAGAAGAGTAAGACATAAAGATACTTGTTAATATTTTTTACTTATAAACTTATATTTTCATTTTATACAATTTAGGGTCATATAAATATAACTTATTAACAGGTTTCTAAAAAAGCATAGCATTAGCAAATATATAGTTTTATAAGCAGACCAGGATATGATTATGGGAGAAAGCTGAGAAGTGAAGAGCAAAGAACTAAAAATGGGTTAGAGTAGAATAAATCACAAGATATTCAGGAATAGGTAAACAATTAAATACAAATAATTTTAGGGAAAAAAGGATTTACAGTGTTTTCTTGATGGTTTCGCTAATGATTTGTAATTTGTATGTTAATCCCTCTCCCCATTCTGGGCTCTTCCTTTTTACTGTACTTCTTGGTTGTCTTATTTTATTAAAAAAAGTATCTGTTTTTAATGTATATGAGTTATTGTAAAGTGGCCTTACCAAGAGAATATTTTCTTTACTAATATAATTTATGCAGTTGGAATTTGCTTGATCAAACCCTCATATAAATATATAGCTTATTAACAAAACTATGAATTCAAACTTTATAGAGTTCCACAAATTCTGAAAAGAAATTCATCAGACAAATGGCCTTTTCTTGAGAAAAGAAAAGATGACCAGAGAAGAAAAAATGACCAATGTACTTTGGAAATCCTTTTCCCATCTCAATGTACCATATTTTAATCATACCAACGAGATGTCAGTTTGAGAAATGTTATTCAATTATTTATCATTTAACCTTTATGGATTTTATGGCTTTTAAAAATATGAATTTCTTATGAAATTTTACTTTCTTTTTTATTCAAGTATAATTGGCTTATTAGTTACAGGTATATGACACAGTAATTTGATATTTTAATACATTACAAATTGATCACCATGATAAGTCTGTCACCACACGAAGTTATTATGATGTTAATGACTATATTCCCTATGCTATACATTACATCCCATAACTTATTGATTTTATAACTGGCATTTTGTATTTCTTTATCTCTCTTACCTATTTTAATTATTCCCCTTCCCTCCTCCCCTCTGGAAACCACCAGTTTGTTCTCTGTACCTATGAGTTTGCTTCTGTTTTGCTATGTTTGTTCATTTGTTTTTTAGATTCCATATATAAGTGAAATCATACAGTATTTGTCTCTTTGTCTGACAATCCATGTTGTCACAGATGGCAAGATTTCATTCTTTTTGTTGGTTGAGTTATATTAAATCATATATATGGTATCTATATCTATATCTGTATATCTATATCTGTATATACACACATCTTCTTTATCCATTCATCTATTGATGGGTACTTAGTTTACTTCCATATCTTGGCATTTATAAATAATGATCAATGAACATAGGGGTGCATGTATTTTTTGGGGATAGTGTTTTTGTTTTCTTTGAAAAAATACCCAGAAATGGACTTGATGTATCATATGGTAGTATTATTTTTAATTGTTTGAAGAACTCCCATACTTTTTTTTATAGTGACTGCACCAATTTACATTTCCACCAACAAAGCACCAAGGGTTCCTTTTTCTCCACATCCTTGCAGCACTTGTTATTTGTTGTCTTTTTGCTAATAGCCATCCTGACAGATGTAAGGTGATATCTCATTGAGGGTTTTTTTTCTTTCTTTTTTTTTTTTTTTTTTGTGGTACACAGGCCTCTCACTGTTGTGGCCTCTCCCATTGCGGAGCACAGGCTCCGGACGCGCAGGCTCAGCGGCCATGGCTCACGGGCCCAGCCACTCCACGGCATGTGGGATCTTCCCGGACCGGGGCACTAACCCATGTCCCCTGTATCGGCAGGCGGACTCTCAACCACTGCGCCACCAGGGAAGCCCCTCATTGAGGTTTTAAATTGTATTTCCCTGGTGATTAGTAATGTTGAGCATCTTTTCATGCACCTGTTGGCCATCTAGACCCCT
This sequence comes from Grampus griseus, assembly GCF_964374135.1. NCBI lineage: Eukaryota > Metazoa > Chordata > Mammalia > Artiodactyla > Delphinidae > Grampus > Grampus griseus. Next base: position 160,747,867 of record NC_139018.1, on the reverse strand, counting down.
TGTTTGGAAAAATGTCTATTCAGGTTCTCTGCCATTTTAAAATCAGATTTTTTGGTTTTTTTGATGTTAAGTTGTAGGAGTTCTTTGTATTTGGATATTAACTCTTTATCACATGTATCATTTGGGAATATCTTTTCCCATATAGTAGGCTGACTCTTCATTCTGTTGATACTTTGCTTTGCTGTGCAAAAGCTTTTTTCAGTTTGATGTAGTTCCATTTGTTTATTTTTCCTTTTGTTTCTCTTGCCTGAGGAGACATATACCAAAAATATGGCTAACACCAATGTTAAAGAGTGTACCACTTATGTTACCTTCTAGGAGTTTTATGGTTGCAGGCCTTATAGTTAAGTCTTTAATCCACTTTGAGTTTACTTTTGTATATGGTGTGAGAATGTAGTCCAGTTTGATTCTTCTACAATACATGTAGCTGTTCAGTTTTCCCAACATCATTAATTGAAGAGGCTGCCTTTTTCCCATTGTATATTCTTGCCTCCATTGTCTTAGATTCATTGACCATATATGTATGAATTTATTTCTGGGCTCTCTACTCTGTTTCATTGAACTGTGTGTCTGTTTTTGTCCATTGCTATACTGTTTTGATTACTGTATTTTTGTAGTATAGGTTGAAATCAGGGCACATGCTACCTCCAGCTCTGTTCTTTCTCAAGATTGTTTTGGCTATTTGGGGTCTTTTTGTGTTACCATAGAAATTTTAGAATTATTTGTTCTAGTTCTGTGAAAAATGCCATTGGTATTTTTATAGAGATTGTACTGAGTCTGTAGACTTCTTTTGGTAGTATGTCATTTTAACAATGTTAATTCTTCCACTCCATAAGCATAGAATATTTTTCCATTTGTTAATGTTATTTTTAATTTCTTTTATCACTTTCTTACAGGTTTCCAGGTTCAGGTCTTTTACCTCCTCAGTTAGATTTATCCCTAAGTACTTTATTCTTTTTGATACAATTATGAGTGGAATTGTTTTCTTAATTTCTTTTTCTTATAGTTTGTTGTTAGTGTGTGAAACCCAAGAGATTTCTGTATATTAATTTTGTATCCTGCAACTTTACTGAGTTCACTTATTGTTTCTAATAGTCTTTTTTGGTAGCATCTTTAGAATTTTGTAAATGTAGTATTATGTCATGTGCAAACAATGACAGTTTTATTTTTTCTTTTCCAATTTGAATTCCTTTTATATCTTTGTCTTGTCTGATTGCTGTGGCTAGGACTTCAGTTTCAACATTATGTTGAATAAAGGTGATGGGCATCCTTGTCTTATTCTTGATGTTAGAGGAAATGTTTTCAGCTTTTTCTTGTAGAATATGATGTTGGCTTTGGGTTTTTCATATAGTACCTTTATTATGTTGAGGTATGTTCCCTCTGTATCTACTTTGTTGAGAGTTTTTCTCATAAATGGATTTTGAACTTTGTCAAAAGCTTTTTCTGCATCTATGAAGATGATCATATGATATTTATTCTTTGTTTTGTTAACATGGTTTATTATGTTAGTTGATTTTTGGATGTCAAATTATCCTTGCAACCATAGTTAGAATCCCACTTGATCATGGTGTATGATCCTTTTAATGTATTGTTGAATTTGGTTTGCTAATATTTTGTTGAGGATTTTTGCATCTATATTTATCAGTGATATTGATTTGTAACTTTCCTTTTTTGTGGTGTCTCTATCTGGTTTTCATATCAGGGTGATGCTTGTCTCATAGAATGAGTTCAGAGTGTTCCCTCCTCTTTAAATTTTTTGAATAGTTAGAGAAGGGTAAGTGTTAACTCTTTCTTAATGGTTGTTAGAACTCACCTTTGAATTGATCTGGTCATGGACTTTGGTTCATTGGGAGGTTTTTGATTACTGATTCAATTTCATTTCTGGTAATCACTCTGTTCATATTTTCTGTTTCTTCCTGATTCAGTCTTGGGAAATTGTACATTTCTAGGAATTTATCCATTTTTTTCTAGGTTGTCCATTTATTGTGTATAATTGTTTGTACTAATTTCTTACGTATTTCTGTGGTGTCAGTTGTAATTTCTCTTTCATTTTTTATTTTATTTATTTGGGACCGCTCTTTTTTTTTTTCTTGTTTAATCTGGATAAAGTTTTGTCAGTTTTGTTTAACTTTTCAAAACCAGCTCATAGTTTCCTTGACCTCTTTTATTTTTTCTTTTAGTCTTTATTTGATTTATTTTTGTTCCGATCTGTACTATTTATTTCCTTTTACTAATTTTGGGCTTTATTTGCTCTTCTCTTTCTACTTCCTTTAGGTGTAAGGTGAAATTGTTTATTTGAGATTTTGTGTGTTTGTTTCCTGAGGTAGGGTGCCAGATCCTGCCTCATGTGGTGGTTGCTGGCCTGCTGGTGGGCAGGGCTGGGTACCCAGGCTGGGGGTCAGGGGCTCCTTGGGCTAGTATCAGCCTGCTGGTGAATGGGTAAGCCCCTGGTACTAATAGTCTAGAGGGAGGATTCCAAAATGGTGCTTGAGAGCACCTTGTCCTCATGGTAGAATGAGCTCCCCAAAATGGGTGCCGCCAGCGTTTGTGTCCCCAAGGGGAGTCCCAGTTGCCTCCGACCTCTCCAGGAGGCTCTCCAAAATCAGCAAATGGGTCTGACCCTGGCTCCTTTTAAATTACCACCACTACGCTGGGACTCAGCATGTTAGATTTTGCATGTCCCAGAAGAGTGGGATCTACGTTTCCTACAGCCCTCCTGCTCTCCAATATGCAAGCCCTGTTGGCCTTCAGAGGCCAACAGGGCTTGCATATTGTTCTTGGGGCTCATCTTCTCAGGTTGGACCCCTGGGGTAGGGAGTCTGATGTGGAGCTCAGACCCCTCACTCCTTGGGGGAGAACAACTGCAATTGTGATTATCCTCCCATTTGTGGGTCACCTACCCAGGAATGTGGGTCTTCACTATACTGAGTCTTTACCCCTCCTATTCATCTCATTGTGGTTACTTCTTAATATCTTTACTTTTCTGGTAGTCTTCATGTCATTCTCATCAATAGTTGCTCTGTAAATAGTTGTAATTTTGGTGTGCCTGTGGGAGGAGGTAAATTTGGGGTCTTCCTACTCCATCATTTTGGGTGCACCTCTCAAAATTTCATTTCTTTAAAATGGTTTGAGTACTCATCAAGAAAGCAAAGTAGTCATGCAAATATCATAAAATATCATGATATATTTAAAAACATTTTTTTTTTTCAGGAAGAAGTCTGTAGTGAAAGAGCTTAAAGTAAAAGAAGATATGCCTCAAGTCCAGGTAACACAGAATCTCTCTCTGTGCATCTAAATGTGATTAATAAGGCTCTGATAATTGTATATATAGATGATATTAGTATGTATATGAATATAGGTGTGTATGTATGTGTGTTTGTGAGTGTATATGTGTACTAAATTTCTTCCTAAGATACTTCTTTCTTGTCAGTTGGCTTTTCTCAGCAAGTTTCGAAAACCAAATGGTAAATTTAGACACATTTACTGTCAAGGTTATGAAAATTACCATAGTTCACTCAATTATAGGCAGTATCATGGAGGAAAGACCATCATATTATGAGTCAGAGCAGACTTACTAGTTAAGTGACATTGGACAAGTCCCTTTAACCTACTTGAACTTCATATTTTTCATCACTAAAATGGGTAAAACAATAGCTTCCCTATCTATTTTAAGAAGGTATAAGAGATGCAAGAAGCAAATAGGAAAAATTTTCAGAGATTGTAAATATAGCCCACTCTTTTTTATGTGATCCAATGAAAAGAATACAAGTAACCTTTTGTTTCATCTTGTCTTTGGTAAACTTTCTTTTGCTACAAGTTAACTTCTTAACTATCAGAGCATCATGTCACCCATTTGGTCACTCTCATCCCATGAGTGGCTGGACTTAAGTGTCCTACAAGTATGTACCTGCATGATTCAAGAATCAAATAACATAAATTTGCAAAGAAAATGAGAGTACTGCTTGAAATACTGAGTATAAACTGAACAACTTTATGGTATTAGTTTTCTGTTTCTGCATAACAAGTTACATCACATTTTGCAGCTTAAAACAATTTAAATTGTCTCATAGTTTTGAATGGCTTAGGAGTCTGAGCATGGCTAATCTGTGCCTTATGCTCAAGGCCTCACCATACAGCAGTCAAGGCGTTGGCTAGGCTCTGCTTTTTTTGGTCACTTGGGGTCCTCTTCCAAGCTTAAGTAGATGTGGCAAATTTCAGTTCTGTGCAGTTGTAGGACTGGGGCATTTAGCCATGTGGCCTTCTCCATAAGCAGTTTACATTATAGCATCTCACTTCTTCTTTAAGGCCAGCAAAGAGTCTCTCTTTCTTGCTAAGACAGTCTCATGCAATATAATATGATCATGAGAGTGACACCTTATCACCTCAGCTATATAGTTGATCCTTGAATGACATGGAGTTTAGGAATGCCGTCCCCTCCCTCACAGTCGAAAATTTGTATACTGCTATCTCTGCCTCAAAAACAAAGGAATTGATAAATGACTCACCAAAGGGCAGGAAGGCAAAACAGCTAGGGTAGAGTCAGGACTCAAACCCTAGTTATTTTATTTTATTTTTTATTTTTTTTTGCGGTACGCGGGCCTCTCACTGTTGTGGCCTCTCCTGTCGTGGAGCACAGGTGGACTCTCAACCACTGCGCCACCAGGGAAGCCCCAAACCCTAGTTCTTTTGATTCCACATATTGTGATCTCTAATCGAACACACTTTTCCCTATACTTAGTTGATATAAAGATCTGTAAAATGAAAATATAGGTACAGTATTCATTGAAAAATATCCTTGTATAAGTAGACCCAGGCAGTTCAAACCCATGTTGTTCACAGGTCAAATACATAATACAGTCTAGTAAGTGGATTGGCATCTCATCACTGTGCAATATTCTCTTGGCTAAAAGCAAGTCACAGGTTGTATTCACACTAAAAGGAGTGGATTATACAGAGCATAACTTTAGGGATGGAGATCATGGAGGCCATTTTAGTATTCTGCCTACCATACCAGGTGATTTTATATAGAACAGCATTTTGTGTGTATTTTAAAAACATTTATTATAATTCCATTTTTTAATTAATATTGTAAGTCTTGAAACTAGTGTTTTAGTTCATTTGGGCCATGTCTTAGTCCCTTCAGACTGCTTTAACAAAATTTCAGGGATTGGGTAGCTTATAAACAACAGAAATTTATTTCTAACAGTTCTGGGGGCTAGATGTTCAAAATCAGAGTACCAGCATGATGGGGTGAGGGTCCTCTTCTGGCTTTCAGAATTCTTGTATTCTCATATGCAGAAGGAGAGCTTTCTCAGGCCCCTTTTATAAGGGCGTTAATCTCATTCATGAAGGCTCTGCCCTCATGACCTAATCACCTCCCAAAGGCTCTGCCTCCTAATATGATCACAGTGGGCATTAGGATTTCAACATAATGAATTTGGGGGCAGGACACAAACATTTGGACCATAACAGGCTTCTATAACAAAATACTTTAGACTGGGTAGCTTAAATAACAAACATTTATTTCTCACAGTTCTGGAGGTAGGGAAGTCCAAAGATCAAGTCACCAGCAGATTTGGTGTCCAGTGAGAACCTGATTCCCGGTTCATAGATGGCCATATTCTTGCTGTGTCTTTACATGGCAGAAATGGCAGAGGAGCTCTCTAGAATCTCTTTTATAGGGTGCTAATTCCATTCATGAGAGTACCACCCTCATGACCTATTCATCTCCCAGTGGCTCCACCTCCAAATACCATTACATTAGGGATTAGATTTCAATATATGAATTTTGGGGGGCACAAGCATTCAATTTGTAGCAGATAGTGTCATTTAAATTTTTTTTTCTGAATTTAAAATAAAAATTTTCTGTGTGGGTATACTTTTTTCTGGAGAAGTTCTGTGGATATAATGAGAATTTTAAAGGAATTTGGGAATTTATCTCCCTCCTCCAAAACTTCATTATGAACTATCACTGATCTAGACCATTTTACAGAGACCAATAGAAGCTAAAATGTGACTTGCTTAGTTTAGAGAACAAATTGGTACTGAAATCTGAACTGCAAACATGGCTCTCTGAATCCTGCTTAGCATTTGCAATTACAGTCAGTCCTTGAACAACATGGGTTTGTGCTGTGAGGGGCCACTTATACATGGATTTTTTCCAATAAATATGTACTGTAGTACTACACAGTCTGTGGTTGGTTGAATCTGCAGGTGTGGAACCATGTATACAAAGGGCCAGCTGTAAATTTATATGTGGATTTTCTGTTGGGTGGGTTCCTGTAACCCCCATGTTTTTCAAGGGTCAGTTATAGGGAAAATGTATTCGGTTTTGCTTCCTCAGGCAGGCATGGGTATTAGAATCAGTTGGTATTATTATCTATCTGTCCAAGTAAGTATAATGTTTGTAAAATTTTTTAATAAGTCATGTAAAACTATATTTTAGTTTTTTTACATGACATAGTTTTTTTATTAGTTGTTCATTAGGGTATGGATTGGATTTTGCAGTCAGGGAGAACAACTAGAGAGTTTTTGCAATAATTTAACTCAGTGATAAACTAGTTAATTATAAGTTAAATGTATTAAGATAGAAATGTAAATAACATTTCTTATAATCCAAATTTTACTGTTGCCAAATGGAAAGATTTAATTTTATAAAAATATTAATCCCTTAAAATTAATAAATGTACTGCATTTCTAGTCAGAATTCAAAAAGGACTTTTTTAAAAGGGAGAAATGATTTGAAGATTATGTAAAATTTACCTGTAAAATTATCTAGGAGCCTTTTAAAAAATGGTAGTTCTTTGACCAGTTTCCAAATTCCTTTTGAGATTATTGGTGCATCTATTTTTGTAGTTTATATTTTCATATAAATTTATCTATTTCTAATGGTTTTTCAAGTGTACTGCTTGAATTTTACGTTATATTTTTTTTTTCTGTATCTCTATTTCTAACTTTCCATTTACAGAAGTATTTGTTGTTTTTTTTTCTTTCCTTTTAATCAGGTTTGTCAGGGGATTATAATTTTTATATAAAAATAGTTTTGGAGTTTCACTTAGCTATTTTACTGTTTTATTTCTTGTTGCTGTTACTGTTTGTTTTCTACTTAATTACTCTAACCTTTATTGTTATTAATTTCTTCTACCACTTTTTGTCTTTGGTTTATTTTTAGTTTCTTTTCAAATCTGTATTAGTTATATAGGTAGTTTATTTATTTTTACATTTGTTTAATTACAGTTAAACAATATTGAGGCGACACATTTTTCACTGAATACAACTTCATTTGTATTTTATAGGTGTTTGAGTTTTTCTTTGTTTCACAAAAATGTTTTTAGTTCATCTTTTCATTGTTGGTTTACCTTTTTATAGAATTAACATCAGAAAATAGTACATAGAAAGTCCATACTTTTTGAAAGTTTTAAAAGGTATGTTTTGTGGTCAAGTGCATATGTTTATTTCAGTTTTCTATTACTCTATAACAAAGTACACTAATATATAGAGGTCTACTACACCAATAGTTAATTATTTCTCATTGATTTTGGGGTTGGCTGGGCTTATCGGGATGATTCTTCTGCTCCATGCTGTACTGGGGTCACTCATGTAGCTTCATTCAGCTTTAAAATGTTTAAGATGGCTTCCTCAAATGTCTGGTGGTAAGTGGAATGGCTAAGGGCTGAATCTTTCTTTCATGTGGTTGATCATCATTTAGTAGTCAAGCCCACGTATCATTACACAGAAGCTGGACTCCAGTAGCTCAAAAGAAACTGCAAGACCCTTTAAGACCTGCACTCAGAAGCCTTAGAACATAATTTCCCCACATTTTACTGGTTAGGGGCCAGCCCAGACTCAAAGGGAGGGAAAATATATTCTACTTTTTGATGGGAGAAAGGGCATATGTAGGTAGGGGTGGTACAAATTATAGATGGTCATTTTTGGAAATAGTCTATGATAGTCTTCCCTCTGGCTACATGTTAATATTTCTCCCACGTGCAAAATGTACTCACCTCTTCCTTCTAAAATCTCATTACATTCTAGTTTTATCTTGAAGTCTAAGATCTTATCATCTATACCAGGTCTAGATATGGATGAGGCTTCTTGGCACAGCTCCTTTTGATCTGGAGATGTGTTATCTAAAAAGGCAAGTGGTGCAATCACTGAGGAAAACGGTATGAAGGTTCCTCATAAGACTAAAAATAGAACTGCCACATGATCCAGCAATTCCACTCCTGGGTATATATTCAAAGGAAACAGGAATATTAATTTAAAAGATACATGCACCCCAGTGTGTTCATAGTAGCATTATTTACAATAGCCAAAATATGGAAACAACCTAAGTGTCCATCAACATATGAATAGATATTATTGATATATATATATCAATAATATATATATGTGGTATATATATATATATATATGTGTGTATATATATATATTTATATATAATGGAATACTATTCAACCATAAAAAAAGAATGAAAATTTGCCACTTGCAACAACATAGATGGACCTGAAGAGTATTATGCTTAGTGAAATAAGTCAGGAAAGACAAATACTGTATGTTACCATATATATTGGAAATCTAAAAAAATAAACAAATAAATATAACAAAACAGAAACAGACTCACAGATATAGAGAAAAAACTAGTGTTTACCAGTGGGGAGAGGGAAACAGTGGGGAGCAACATAGAGGTAGTGGATTGAGAGTTACAAACTACTATGTATGAAATACATAAGCTACAAGGATATATTGTACAGCACAGGAAACATAGCAGAAAAAAATAAATAAACAGGCAATTTATTGTATTTTTACCACCCTCCAACACATGCCTAACACGTTACTGAGAAAAGAATAAGATGACTGCAAGAGACACTATTATTCAAAAGAGGGGAAAACAGAAAGCACATGATTCAGGGCAATTCTGAAATCCAGCCAGACACTTGTCACTAGTTCTCTTGACTCTCAGGGTGGGGAATGTACCTAGATTAGGGTCTAGTTTTGCTTCCTGGGAATGATTTCCTAATTCATTTTTATAAGTAGCCCTTGATTTTATGGTATGGTACATTGAATCCACTGTCTGACTCATCATTCTTTTTCTGTAAGAAATGACCCATGTTTGCAGTGGAATAATTCTCTTAGCCTGCTTTCTGCTCATAAAAAATTAGGGATCTGGAGATTTCATTTTGAAATGTCCCTGTCCCTTTTAGTCTAGTATGATGGTGTTTCTCTTAAAAACTGTTTTCCCTGTATGTTATTGTGGTGCATTCTTTTTTTTAAATTTATTTTATTGAAATATAGTTGATTTACAGTGTTGTGTTAATTTCTGCTGTACAGAAAAGTGATTCAGTTATACATATATACATACATACACACTCATATATGTATATATATTATTTTTCATATTCTTTTCCATTATGGTTTATTACAGGGTATTGAATATAGTTCCCTGTGCTGTACAGTAGGACCTTGTTATTTATTCATTCTGTATATAATAGTTTGCATCTGCTAATCCCAGACTCCCATGGCATCCCTCCCCCACCCCTTGGCAACCACAAGTCTTTTCTGTATGTTTATAGTCTGTTTCTGTTTCATAGATAAGTTCATTGGTGTCATATGTGTATTCTTTTACCCAAAAGTCAACATACATGATTCTTTCTAAGATAGATCTTATTTTACTTCAGCTGTTTTAGGCTTCTGCAGGACAGTACTCTCAAGATTATAAGTTCTTTTGTCTAATTAGGAGGATTTTTGAAGAATATTTAAATCTTTCTGAGATTTTAACAAAGGGTTTTATAGCACACCCTTGATTTGACTTTTACTCTGAAGCTACATTTCATTGTCAATACCATGGTTTTGATCTTTGTCCTAAAGTAATTTCTTTCTTTGAGAATTTTTTTTGAGAACGAGAGATAGTGTCCTGGACCCTCTATATATTTTCTAATTTTTGCTTTAGAATTGATCAGTTCTTTCTTTAACTC